>NC_140088.1:88022218-88655561 GCF_964237585.1 Gallinula chloropus | reverse complement strand
TCACCGATGAACCTTAAGGAATTTTTTTAGCTGTTGTGGTGACAAGCTACTGGAAAGCTCAAGAATTGGAACCCTCAGCCAGAAAACAAGTAACAAGTGTCCAAATGGGGATTTTAAAATACCTTACAATAACCTCCTGGGTATGGGAGACTGAGTTGTGGTTCTGGGAAGGGCAACATTACATCTTTACTGTCTGCTGCAGGACTTGGATGAGATCAGGTATTTTCTGTAACAATTCTGGGTCCCTGTATGAACTAGGAGGTCCTCAGCAAGTAGCAGAGGATATCTGCCTATCAAACAGGCATTAAATTAATAGAATTACAAGTGCTTAACAGCCTTCACAGATCAGGACAAGGTAACACATTAAGATGTCGAAGCGGATTTAAGCATCTATCATTAAACATGGGAGTCTGAAGGCTTGGGCCCTAACTTCTTAGTGCTATTTCTTCCCTGTGAAGTAGGTCTAAATCCAAATTTCCATCTCACTGCAGCATCATGAGGTTATTCTAGTGCCTGTAGAGTAACCTGAGATTTAATGAGAAGTGCAATGTCAGTGTGATAATTAACATTTAGTCAGTAAGGGCAAGCTCTTGGAGGAGCATTTTGTTCTAGGGGCACACCAAGCTAATGTCAGGAGAGCAAGGGAGGCTTGAGCGATGTTTCTCAGCAATTCCTAGGCAGGGACCCAAGTATAGCTCCTCTAGCAAGTGGTCAGCTACACTGACACAGCCGCTGCAGTGCCTGAGATCCACAAATGGGCACTTCGGCAGGTCAGGGCTTTAGTGGTTAAAGCTGACACAGGTCACTTGTGGACATGTCAGCTGTACTTACTGTCCTGTGGCCATACCATCCCTACCCTCTCCTCCCAAAACATAAGCCAGTGGCCCTTCTGGGAGAACTCACAGAAGGGCACTTTTCTGATGTTCACAAAGCAAAAATATGGTGAGCACTGAGGGACATGGCAGGGAGTCATCTCCCTCTCCGAGCCTTCTCACACCCCTATCAGCAGAGCCCAGGCTCCCATGGCTCCAGGTGCTCTTTGCATTACTACCATTCTCCAGAAGAGCCAGCTCAGCAACCCCCAAGTCCACCAGGTTTTAACCAGGATATTCTACATTTTGTTATGCCACAACATACAAAAGCCCCCTATACTTTGAACAGAGCCCTCAACTTTCCAACCACACAAGCCTGGTCCTGGCACAGCCCCCTGCACAATACTCACCTGTACCTTGTTATTTATTAACAGAGCCATACATTTTCTGCCACATATGTTGCTCCTTGGAACAGATCATGGGGCCATTCAGCTCCTTGCCAAGTAAACCTCTCAAATATATAGCAGGAAAATGAAAAGGACCCTTGTAATTGTGCAGTGTTGTGTAGAGAAATGTGTCTTCCCTGCTATATATTGTACCTAGGTACAGCAGCAGTCCTTACTCACAGGGAGTCAAGGATGATGTGGTGACATTGCTGTTATCACCCCAGTGCATGGGGAGCACAGGTCTGTTCTCAAGAGGACAACCTGGTGGGCTGCATACAACAGGGGACAGCTCATGAGAGGACAGAGCTTCAGGTCTGGGTGCATCACACTGGTCTTTGGACATGGCACAGGGGACACTGTGCTCTGCTCTGCAGGTTCCCTCCTCTTGGATGTGAAACTACTCTGGAGGAAGGGCCATAATTTGACCAAGTTGGCATGCAGTGCTCCACAAAACTCAACATTTCAGGCATTAGTCATCCTCAAGCCCTCACATGACAGCAGTTCAGTTAGAAAGGGAGGGTTTACTTTCCCATAAAAGTCCCACTGATAATCAGAAACCTAAAAAGCCCTCACAGAGGTACCAATCTTGGCAGGACCAACCAGGTTCCTTCCACTCTTTGTGCAGAGCAGGAGGCAAAAAGCACTTTGATTTTATCAGTCATCTTCCTTAGGTTCCCAATGGGGAATAGCAAGGGGGGGTTTCAGTAGCACGGGATGGCCTGGCAAGCACGAGTAGTGCTGAAAGGTGAAGGGACTTTTGCTCCTCAGCCAGCCAAGAACTTCAAAGGCTTTTTCATTCAGTTGCTCTTACTGTACTACACACATACTCGATGGCTCTTAAGGTACCACACGCCTTGGTGGAGGTCAAAGCTGCCTGACTCATGCCACAACTGCCTGGTGCAAACCCCAAGTAGGCAGCTCTCGAAAAGGGTTTTCTTCTCTGTAGGCAATTTATGCTGAAATTGCCATGTGAGATGCTGTGAAGCAGGTTATGCAGTGGAAGAAGTCAGATGTGATTACAGCACAGCCGTTTCCCAGCTGCCTGCACTTTGCTCAGAAGATAAAAGGATACATTTGGGATGAAAGTCTATCAAAATTAATATAATGTAAAAAAAGAAAAAAATAGGATGGAAAATTATGTTTCCCAAAACAGCCACACCCTAGATCACAAACATCTCACTTCAAATCTTGTAATAAATCAGTGAGGACAAGATTGAGGTATTTTCTCACAGCTCTGGAGCACACACAGCCTCTATGTATTTCCTCTCTTGCTGCCCTGAGTAGTACTGATTATATTATTATATTATTATAAAGAGCTCCAAGAAGTAAGACTGAAAGAGAACCACCTCAAACTAGCTGATCTGGTCAGAACTACCTCCCATCCACCCCAGTGACTTCCTGCCCATAGAACAGGTTGATGCAGGGAGCTCCCTGCAGTGCCAAGTCTCAGTTAAGGTAAGATGCACCAGGTAAGTGTGAATCTGCAAAGGAGAAGGGCTGAGGCAGGAAGAGGGCAACTATAACTTTACACCATGAAAGAAACATTAGAAATAAAGCAAAACACGTTAAAATCCTTCCTAGGTTGGTTGGTTTTTTGTTGGTTTGTTTGCTTGTTTGTTTTTCTCTGAAATGCTAACAAGAAGAGAAATTAAGACACTTAGTCCTGAGCTTTTAAAGAGTTATATTCCCCTTCCTCTGCTCTCAGGAGATTTTTATCAGGCACTTGGAAGATGCTGTTTTCAAAGCCACGACTCAGGTCAGTTAATTGTTACACCTCTTTGTGTTGCCTTTTCTTTCAATGAAAAACAGCTCAAGGTTTGCAGGAAGGAGCCTCAGGGCTGCAACAGATGTCATGAGCCACTTCCTACAAATTAGAAAAGGAAAGTAACCCCCTCAGGTTAATGATGGGGAGAGGCCACACACAGAGCTGCGCCAAGGAGCCTGTGGGATGGAGAAAAGGCAACTGCTTCAGATTGGGTTTCAAGAGACAGAGCATGAAATCTCTCGTGCTGACTACATGCTTTCACACTGCAGGAGCAATGCCTTCTCCTCTGGGGAGGACACAAGCCATACTGTCTGGGTCAGGCAGCAGAGGATACGCTTACACGGTTCCACTACCCTGATGACATCCCTTAGGGTGGGTGTCTTCCCCGTGAACAGCTCCCACAGCAGGCTGCTCTCCGTGGCTCATGGGGCTTTGCACCTGCCTCCCTATTTACACAGGTGCAAGGTAGTGAGAAAGCCATGGCCTAAGGACTAAGGCATAAAGACTGGGACTTGGCTGACCTGGATGTTGTTATTTTCCTGATGGGATGAATAGGCCAGAGTCCTTTCATCTCTCTCTGCCTCATTTCCCCATCTATGTAATGGAGACGGGGTATTTATCTTTTCTTTTCTATAAAGTGGTTAGGTTTTTCACTCAGGGAAACCACCAGAACATTCCCCTAGCATCATTACCAGAGAGCTCCAGGACAGCACAGGTTATGGCTTCTTTCCCTCTTCTCCTTTTCTTTTCCATTCCCACTCCCCAACAGGTTTCCTCAGGCTCATCTGAGTGCCCACGTTTCGTGAAATTGTTTCTGTAGGGGTCAGGTCACTTAAAAAATGTCCCAGATGCTGTTTAAAGTATATTGGTGTAGCTAAGCAATTGTAATTCAGCCATAAACCTGAAGAATCAGTCCCATGTTCCCTTCAACTAAAACATACATCTGTGGTCAGGTTAGCATGACCTGACAACAAGCCCAGCAACGATGAAAACAGCAGCTCTGAACGAGCCAGCCAGTATGCCTGTAAGATTTATTTTACTGGGGGTGGAAATAGCTTGATGTTTACTTAAAGTATGATTTGCACATTGGGGGCTTAAGTGACAGCTAATGGGTTCATCCACAACCAAGGAGAATCATGGCAAAACTAGGCTACAGCTTCACCTGGCAAGTCAGTGATTTCACCTGAGGAGAGTTCAGTGGGGTCTAGGCAATGCTGCACAGGCACAGCTGAACCTCCTACTGCTGGGATGGCCACGTGTAAGCTGTTCCTGAAGAAGCAGGGATTAGCAACTGCATGTTTGAGTGAACTTGTACAGTGACCAGGAGGAATGGGAAAGCTCAAGATTTTCGGTCCAAAAGAGGCATTTTTTTGACATTCCATTCAGTGGGGATCAAAAAGTGAAACATTTTGGGTTTGTTCCAGTGTACAAGAGTAGGATTTTTATCTCCAAAAAAAAAAGCAGCAGGAGAGAGATCTGCCCTCCTTTGGATAGCTGTTATCTCAGCCTCCTCTTGTAACATCTTCCCAGCTCTGTGGGCACCACTTCTAACTTTTGTTGACAGTGTGCTCAAAACAGAGGCCAAGCAGAAAGGTCTGAATTGTCTCAAACTTCTCTTAAACTTCTCATAAAGCATGACCACTGCAGATTAATACACAGTTCCCCCACTGACACAAGCACCAAACAGCAGCAGCAGATTTTCATCAACATCTATCACTTCCAAGAGCACAGGAAAATACTCACGAATACCCAACTGACTACTGGTCAAAAAATACCCCAGGAATATTTAATCTTCTTCATCTTTTCCACACCCAAAGCCAAACAAGCGATCTCCAGACCTGAACTGTTGGTTTACACGTCATCCTACTTCCCACTTCTTCCAACAAAAAGGTGCACCAAATCCACCCTGGTTTCAGCAGGCAGATTAGAGGCTAAGTAAAACTGGTTGTCTTGAGCAGGATTAGTTTGAGGTGCTTCTGAGATAATCTGTCTGCCTTCCAGGCACCCTCTAAATACTGAGAGGCACCCATTTGTCATCACCACTGCATTATCCTTGCAAAATGCATCATCCCTGCACGATGGAGCTACCTGATCCACAGGGTGGGAGGGTGCATGCCTGTTACCTTGTGTGCATATCTACTGGGGTAAAAATAGGTTGTGGATGAATTTTTCAAGCTGAACACCAAGACTGCTCATATATTGTAGGGTGACACATTGCTGGGCTCTGATCATCCTGTCCCAGCAGTGCAGGATGGCACCCAGTTGAGCTACTGGCCAAAGTAGGTCTTTACAAAAATGGGCCTTCAGCTAAACAAGGGGGTTCAATTTCTTGTGGCAAATATGAGGGGCATACACAGTCCACCTGGGCAATTCTCAATGTCCTGTTAACTGCAACAGGAGGGCAAGGCTGCCTGGAAAGCTGAAAAAAAATACAGCAAGTCTTGTTCATACTTGTACTAAATTTTCTTGGGCTGAAAGGATTTCTCTAAGATTTAAACAAATAACAGGATCAGAAGGTTTTAAGAAGCTCCCACAGGCTCGTAAGGAGCTTGATCCAGCCCCCAGCGCAGTCAGGAAGTTAAAAAAAAAAACCCAAAAACTCCAATTTAAACACAGCTATCACGATTTACATCACCTGAGGATCCCTCACCCTGCCTTGAACGGGAACATGGCCAGGATGCTTGCCAGCACTTCAGCCTTTGCTGTAGTAGGAGTGACGTTCAGGTATGCGTGACCACTCACCATCAGATTTCTTTACAATGACAAGCTTTGAAGTCAGAGTGCTTTGCTCTCCTTCCACAAACCATTTTCACTCAAAACAATAACTATTTAAACAGGAGCCTCACCAAAGCCATTTCAGATTCTTTTTTTCTTTTTTTTTTTTTTTTTACTCCACTGTTGATAAAGTACAGTCAGAGCACAGAACCAGAGAGCCCCTGCTCCATCGTATCTGTTCAGCACAGGCTGGACATCCCAACGCTGGACCATGCCTATTATTTTCCCGCTCAGCAAGAGGAGGCACCAGAGGCTTCACCCAACATTGAAACACTAGAAAGAATAAAATACAGCCAGTAACTCCATTGGCTGAAAATCTTGTCACGCTGCTCACTCCAAAACCCATTAAAAGTTGTGTTTTCATGGAATCCCAAGGTTGGAAAGACCTTTAAGTCCAACCATTCCCATCCCAAGCTAAACCAGATCCCTAAGTACCTCATCTACCCTTTTTTAAACACATCCAGGGAAGGTGACTCAGCCCCTCCCTGGGCAGCTTGTGCCACATCCCAATAACTCTTTCAGGGAAGAACTTTCCCCTCACATCTGAGCTGACCCTGCCCTGGCCCAGCTTGAGCCCATTGCCCCTTGTCCCATCTCCTGTCCCCTGCCTGAAGAGACCATCGCCCACCTCTCTGCACCCTCCCTTCAGGTAGGTATAGGTGGTGAGAAGGTCTCCCCTCAGACTCCTCCAGGCTGAACACCCCCAGCTCCCTCAGCTGCTCCTCAGAGGATTTGCCCTCCAGTCCCTTCCCCAGCCTGGTTGCCCTTCTCTGGACTCGCTCCAGGACCTCCATGTCCTTCTGATGGTGAGGAACCCAGAACTGGACCCAGCACTCGAGGTGCAGCCTCACCAGTGCCCAGTCCAGGGGCACGATCCCCTCCCCAGACCTACTGTCCACACTATTTTTGACACAAGCCAGCGTGTCTGCTGGAGGCTCCAATTGCAATTTGTGGACCTCATCCTGCCTATTCAGAGCAAAAGATAACACCTGCGGGAAGCAGGCGAAAGGTTAAAACCTGGTACCTCTGTGTTTTCCTAAGCCCAGAGCCTGGCACCAGAACAGAGGCCGGGAACAATGGCAGGAGCATTGCTGGTGTTTTCTTTTCCCTTAAAGTAACATTTTTGCTGCAGTGTCATCTTTCTGCTCAGCCAAGCAGGCGCTCTGGGTCAAATCAGCTGCAGGAGCCGTCAGCAGATTTTTTTGCCCCCCCCTGGCCCTTTCAAAAGATCTTCAGGCATTGGATTAAGAAGCCAAATGGGTGCAAAAAACAGGGAGGGGGGTGGTGGTGATGGTGGTGGTGGTGAGGGGGGGGCGGGGGGAAGCCGTCAGACTGCCCACACATTTTACCAGTCAGGCGCTCGCATGACTGTGAAATAATCAGCATTCTTTTGGTGAAATGTAGCAGCTTTAAACCAGCAATCTGGCTTTGCTCTCTGGAAAACAGCGTGCTTTGCTTGAAAAAAAAGAAAAAAGCTTAAAACCAGGGTATTACAGCCTGACAGCTTCAAAATTCCTCAGACCTCCCGTAGGAATCGCTCACAAAAGAGCAGGCTATTCCCCAGGGCTGGATGTTGGGAGAAACAGGCCCTCAGATGGAAAACCCTCAGGGTAGGCATACTTCCATTTATACCATCTTTTATGTTTTGGCTAAGTGGTTTGTTCATAATTGTTGGATTTAGGCAAGAGAGGCTTCACCCCTCCTCACGGTTCCTGTAATGCAGCAGTAACAGGCTGTTGGGTCGCTCCCCAAGTAGAGAAGAGAGGAGAAAATTTCTTGAGCGTATTTCAAGTGTTTTGGCAAGCAACAGACATGGACACAAACACATGGAGGAGAGTCCCACTTTCACAGCCTTTGGCACAAACCATACGTGCTTCTAGGAGTCACCACGCACCAGCAGAGCGGAGAGAGAAGAGGCACCCAACAAACTCCATCACTATTTGCCAGGGCTTCCATAAAAGAAAAGGTATTCTTAAAACAAAGCAGCATTTTTAAAAAGAAAGGGCATTTTTAAGACACACTACTCCTTCTAAGCAAAGTCTCTTCAGGGGTTATTGGTATCCCAAGCAAAAGAAACTGAGGAGCTACACATGGGAATTCCATACGTAAGAGCTACCACAAGTCCCTGTGGTCATGGTGACCATCAACAGGTTGTTAAAAGTGATGAAGACAAAAGTTCATCTGCCCCTCATTTTGCCAAGCAGATTTGTCTGGGCTACGACATGCTTGGGACATGTAACTATATTCTTATGAGAGGCAAAAAATAGGAGCTGAATTAAAGCAGGAAAGGACATTTTCTTCAATTCTTTACTTTGCAGCCTCCACAATTTGTTTCATGTAATGTTATGTGTTTTTTAAAAACATTTAGTGGATGGATAAATCAATGCCAACTCCTAGTACTTGTGGAGCAGAGGAGTTGAACTAATCAACCCTGCACATTAAATAACAGATTATGGGCTTAATTTCTATTTGTGTGGTACTAAAAGAGTGACCTTCAAGCTTAAACCCTCCCTGCTGCCTGTTCTCGTGTTAACTTCCTCCAGTTTGCACTGTACTGAAAGACAGATAAAATCACTTTTTAAATGAGATGGAGGCCTGAAAGGCAAATCAGAGGAAGAAGTCATCAGAAAGGGGTCTTCATACAGATTTGGTAGGTTATCGGGTCTTTACCTGCCTGGTAATCAATCCTGGTGCCCGATCAGCTTCAGGGGATGGTCTCAGAAGGAGCACAAAGGCTCTTTATTCCCTTTGCTCACGTTGTGACTCTACTATAAAGCCTATTTCGCCAGGAAGGGCAAGGTAGAGCTGGACATAGGGCCTATCAGGTAACGTTAATGTTCAGCCAAGATATGGACCTTGTGTTTGAACGAGACAGACAGTCTTTGAAGAACATAATCTGTGTTGCCAACAATGGCTGGAGTGAAAGGAACTCGCTCTGGTTACCTTATAGGATGGGCTGGTAAAGTGTAGCTGGAGCCTTATCAAGATGTTGGGTTTGGGGTTTTTTTTTAAATCATTGATTCATATGGTAATGCTTGTGAATACAAAATGCAAGGTCTTCAAAGGGAGGAAACATGAGAAGACTATAGCTTTACCCAGCTCATGTTAAGGTTGCACACTTTTGTTCTGGGTGATTTTTTTAGTATATAAACCCTCCTATCCTTGCAGGGACTAATCCTACCTATGCCTTTTCAGAGTCCCTCCAGTTCCAGTTGGATACAGGCTCAACAGCAGCAGTGAAAAGCAGCAGCTCTCCTGGGGTGATGTGTTTCTCAGCTTGACCTTAGCTCTGTTTACCCTTGCTTCAAAAGTTTGGGCCAATATCTGCTAAATAAACTGGAGTGCTGGGATGATGAGGACAAGGAGGGGGAGTTAAAAACAAATGGGATTGATCTGAAACAAGAAAGTAGCCAGAAGAGCTCTAGCTACTGTGGTGAGTCAGAATATGGATGCTATTCCCTTTGAATCAATAGAAAGCCTTCTTCTTACATCTCTGATCCAGTTTTGAAGCATGCAGAACATACCTGCCCAAAGGTAGTGTTCCCAATTCAGACTGAAGGACTCTTCAAAATAACCAGCCAAGTCATACACATATCTCACCCATGCACACAGTAGTGGTTTTGCTCATATAGTATGTTTAAGAAAGGCAGCAGCATGTATTTAACATAGAAGAATCTTTTTCCCCTGGTAGTTGAATTCAAATTGTTCAAGCCAACAGCAGGTAGCTGCAAGCACAGGGGCTAGAGAGGTGTTTTCAAAGCCGATGATGTGCTCATTCCAACACATTATGGCTCAGCCCCTCACCACCAGCAACCACAGCATAGAATCACAGAATCCCAGGGGTTGGAAGGGACCTCCAGAGCTCACGGGGTCCAACCCCCTGCCAAAGCAGCTCCCCAGCTCATATTGCACAGGGCGGCGTCCAGACGGGGCTGGAATCTCTCCAGAGATGGAGACTCCACACCCCCTGGGCAGCCTGTCCCAGGGCTCCCTCACCCTCACTGGGGAAAAGTTCTTCCCCATGTTGCTGTGGAACTTCCTGTGCTCCAACTTGCAGCCATTGCCCCTTGTCCTGTCCCCACAGACACTGAAAAGGGGCTGCCCATTTCCCCTGCATCCCATCCTTCAGATATTCATAAACATCAATAAGGTCCCCCCTTAGTCTTCTTCTCTCCTCTGGACTTGCCATCACAAGTTCCTCCTTGATACAGAGGTATCTGTCTATAGAACCAAAGGATCATTTTGGTTGGGAAAGATCTACTATGTCATGCTTTGGACTTTATGGCCAATGCCCAGGGCAGTGGCCTGCAGAGCATCACTCTACTCTGGTCATGACTCCCACCGCCTGTTTCCCAGGGGCATAATAATCGAAGCTCACTTGCTGTTAGTGTATGTAAATGGACATAAGAATGCTCAGCACTTTGCTGAAGAAGCTCAGCACCCTGCTGGATAAGACATACAGGTATCATCTCACACCTACACCTTCCCAGTTTGAACATCCTGCCAGCTAGACTATCAGCTTGGCACTAATGCTGAAAACCAGTAACACTGTATGAGACAACACACACTTCTGTCTCCAGGCAGCCAGGAATAAACAACAATTACTGGAAGGGAAGAGGAGGGAAAAGGGGGTGGTAATGGGAGTGTCACCCTATAAAGTGTTATTGCTGTAATGATAAAGATGTGTAAAAGTGATCCCAGACTCACACAGGAGGGTCCAGCACAGACAATATACATGGGAAAACCTGCAGCTTCTTAAGTTTTCAGCATGTGCTTTGGCTGTGTGGGTCAAAGCACAGCTTGGTTGTAGCAGCTATATTCATACTAGGAAACCACTGGCTGCATAGCATACCATTATACACCAGTAAAGCACTCCTTAAATAACTGTATCTTCAGTATTCAGTATATGCCTTTAAAGCATCAGGATTAACATCCCTTAAAAAAGAAAAACTGGGTAATATGAGAGCAGATATTCCCATTATCAACATATCTACATATTTTTTAATCCCAACCAGCACGTGGCCCTGGTATTATCTCCTGGCAGTATGTTCCAGAGCTTATCTAGAGTAACTTTGCTTTTCATCACCTTCAAAGTTCCCTGAATATTTCCTTGTTTGTCTGTCACGCTGCCTTTGGCTTACTAGACAGCTCTGTTCATACTCAAGGCATCTGAGAAAGAAACAGATACCAGATGATTCAAAGGCATGGTCTAGGGGAAAAAAAACAAAAGGGAAATGAGGTCCTCCTTGACATCAAGCTGCCTGATGCTCTTTCTCATATGCAGTGAGACCAACACAGTGTCATCTGAGGCAAGTACAAGCTCAAGGATACAATCTTAGCCCTATACAGTGTTTTATAGCAAATCTCGAAGCCCTGAGCAAGCAAAAGTTGGGAAGTAGCCAAGAAAATTGGGTAAAAAGCATCATTTCTTAATAAAATATGCCAACTGAGTGGGAATCTGGTTTTGATATAAAAAACTGATTTTCTAGACATGAAAAGGTGGTGATGAGTTTGAACATTCATTGCTTCACTCCAACCACAAAAAGAAATGAAAATGAAGTGGAACTCATCCAGTCCTAAAGACCCTTCCAGAGCCACAATGGAAATGTTCAGTGAACATGAGAAGATGGGGACTGGTAAGGTGGGTCCATCACTCACCCAGCAGGAAACCACCCAGCATTGTGCTAAAAAGGTCAACCTATAGGAGGTTTCCTGGCAGAGTTCTTCCAAAAGGGTCCACAGGATATAACTGGCAGCTGAAGGATATCACTAACAGTTTCTGGCACCAGAGCACAGCGTGGTGTTCAGAGGTTGCAAGGCTCTATCTCAGGCTCTCCAAGCCATTCACCACTCCAAAAGCAGAGATGCCACATCTCTCAAGTAGCAGCTGATTACAGGCAACCAGGTGCTTCCCAATCAAATTATTTCTGTGAAGCAACATTATCCCTGTTTCACATCTGAGAAATTCATGCACAAGCTGCTGATGGCAAAGACAAAGGGGTTATATCTCAGGCCAGTCAGGAAGACTGGTGATGCATAGAGATTTAAACCTTAGTTTGTTAAGTCCCAGGCAAGAATGGGACCCACCAAACCAGTCTTCCCCCCAGGTTACAAGTCCTTGAATTGCTCTCCTGGAATAGATCTCAGGTACAGCAGTCTCACATTGAGATATTTAAGGGTTAATCAGGGGTTACAAAGCATCTCCTCTGCTTCAAAAATATATTACAAATAAAATTTGAGAAAAATTGCAAAGGAAATTGCATTGACAACTGTCCCAGTAGGAACCCCCTGAACTCCATTTGCAGTGAAAAGCAGCAAAATAGTAACCTAAGCCTGTTCAGTTCACCTTTAAAAGAAGAAAACTAGAAGAAGTGGGGAGTTGAAATCTGTGTCACTCGATAGCTCCTGGCAAACTCTTCTTGGCTTTATGGTTATGCTTCTAAATCCTCTCAATTTAATGGTGTAGGTTTCCCTATTTTTAGATCAGAACTTAAGGCAGCTCTGCTTTTTCTCCCTGTATTATTTTTTTAACCAGACCATGCTCATTAAGCTCAGCAGCAAAGGAGCAAGAGGGTCCTTTAAGTAAAAAAACCCAACCCCACCATGCACATGGGATAACTACATGGCTGGAGAAAGGAAATCACTCCCAGGGGCTGACAGACCTCTTGAGTTTCCACTTCGCTGGACCAGGAGGCAGGTCTGGTGCTGGGACTCCCAAGACCCCAGAGGTGCCAGGGTGTTTGGCAGCTGATGGAGAAGTCGCCCTGGCACAAATCACATGGGGAGTGCAGGTCACCAACAGGTCTGCAGTGACTGATGGTCCACGATGCTTCTGGTGGATTATAACCAAATAACCTCCAGTTTAATGCAATAATGAAGGGGAATGTGCCACCTTGCTGCTTCCTCTCTGCCTGGCTGTAGCCAGGCTGGAGGCAGGGGGAGGTGGGGCGGGGATCCTGCATCAAGGAGGGCACGCCGTCCTCCAGAGTGTTTTGAAACAACAAGAAAAAAAGCTTATCATAATCCTCCTGGCAATTAGAGCCCTGGCTGGCTGTAAAGTGTAATGCATTTGTCAAAACTTCCTTGGAAGGGGCACTGAGGGAAGTGAATTTGAAGCTGTTGGGGACCGCGGGAGTAAGAGAGCCCAGCTGCTCCCGGGGAGCCTGAACTGGGGTGAGGGGGCAGAGGGAGGAGGGGGAATTCTCTTGTCTGGGACATGCACGTTTTCCATCAGCTTGTCTGTGCAAGAATAAATAAAACCTTATCTCTCCCAGTGTATCTCCCAAAAGCTCAGCAGATTACAGCTGGCATGCTCCAGGGGCTCGTCCTGCAAGGTTCGCCAGAAAGTTAGCCACCCCAGGAGCCATAAATCACCCCAAATCAGGCTGCCTCTCCCCTCCTCCCCATCAATGAGAGAAAAACTCAAACTTAAATAAAATAAAAAACAAAAGTCCTCTCAAATCATTTTCTTAGAGAGCAGGAGGAAAAAAACTGCTCATGATGCTCTCCCTCCTCATCTGCTGCCCTCTCTCTGGTCTGGGTGTGCAAGAAACCCTCCTTCTCTGAGAGTGATGACTATCTAACCCTTTAAGCAAAAACCATATCCCAGGATATTTATGCTGTCATGTTAACAGTCTCCCCATGGCAATCAGGGAGGTTGATCCTGACACCATAGCTCTTCTACCACAGGGAAAGTTGCTGAGTCCAGCCCATGGTGCAGCCACCCAGGACCTCTAGGGCTTTTTGCATGGTTGGCACATGCACACCCTCAGCAAGTAAAAGGATGTCAGGATAGGGAGGAAAGCCAGGGAAGGATAGGAAGAAGCAGATGGGAAAGTAAAGATTAATTAAATTGTCCCAAATAAAGTGTCTGCAGAGGGTAGGACCCCCATGCCATCCCCCTGCATCTCCTCCCACACAGGGCAGGATTTTGCTTTACAGTCCCACACCCCCTTCTAAAACAGCTCCTCCCCTCTGCAAGGTTGTGTTCATCTGAACCCACTGAACAATCATTGCCTGGAGTATTTTTTCCATCGCTCCCAAATGCCTTTCCCTTGGGGAATTCCTGCTGAAATCCCAAGCTGGATTCTCCACTGGAGTAAATCAACCTAGCTCCACTAACTGGGCTGCTGATTTACATCTACCTCCTTTAAAGCCAACTTTACTCCCTGTGCTTGCACGTGCACAAGCCTTGCCTAAAAAGCCTTGCAGTGCATCCTCCCCTGCGTGGGGCTATTCTTGGGATTTAAGGAATGTGGGCATTATATCACTATGAAAAGGGGCACTGTCCTGAATTTATACATTGGGAGGTTGTGGGGAGGAGAGCCAGGGTGTAGTAGCCTTCCATCTGTGACAATGTTACAGGGGTGACAACAGCAAAAAAACTTTGATCAATCCCAGAGTACAAATGCAGGTTTATATTCTTGCCATCTGGCAGAGTATCATGTTAAGAGCTGAGCAGACAACAGTGGCTGCTACTACACAGTGTACTACATACCAATAAAAGCTGAATGGATCTACAATAAAGCAGACTTTTGAAATAGCTGTGAAAGGAGAATCTAGGCCACTAAGTGCTGTTAGAAACAATGTCCTTATTTTTTTTTTTTTTCCCTTCCTCTGTCTTGTTTCTGCTCTTGGGATTCCTCTTCCCTCCCTTTTCCCAGCCCGGGTGGCTGCACAGAGAGCTATCAAGTGAAATACTGAACCTAAACTAAAGGTTGTGTTCATTTAACAAGCATTAAATAATGTTGGGGGTGTGTGCAGACTGGCAGCTGCCTTCACAGCTGAGGTCAATCCCCCTCCATAAATGGGGAAGTGTAGCATCCCCATGAATGGAGAGGTGGCTGTAGTCTTGTTCCTGCTTCTCCTTCCCCTACTCAGTGCAAACTCAAACGAGACCCACGCTGAGCCACAGTCCCGTGGATAAAATCCTGGCCAAGCGCAATCACTGTGTTTTGCGCTTCTCCAGAGCTTCTCCAGCACAAGGAGCCCAAATCACTCTCTGGACTTTGCCCCGTAGCAGCTCTAAATTCCCAAATATGACCAAGCCACCAGTGTTTAGCCAGCAACAGAGCTCTGCATGCATCTCAAATGCAAATATCTCAGCTCAAATGTCTTTCATTAGGAACGAAGCAGACACACTCTGCCCGGCACTTCCCGCATGCCAAGAGCACATTTGCTCTGACATGCCACATGCAGTGGTGCCTTACACAGCAATACTTGGACTGCTGAGTGCCAGAGCATCTCTCTGATGGGGATCAGGAGGAGAGGCAAACTCTCTTCACAAGTTCCCTGTGGCTTGAAGACGTTTGCCCAAAGCCAGCAGCAATGTCAAGAAGAGACTACCCATTCTGGACCCCAGAAACCAGCTCCAACACCAGGACTCCTGCATTATTCAACTTGACAGGCCACAGACCCTAACAACAAAACACAGCTGTTACCATTCTTTGCAGCAAGCTGTGTAAATTGTCTGAGCTACCAAATCATCACTCCCACTGGATATGGACAGACAGGAACACGTCAATGCCAAGGTGTATTCTCCAACACTCTCCCTTTCATTGCACTGCTGAAAATACCATGGACAACGGCACACCATCTAAAGGACCTCATGGGTCCCCTTCTCTCTGCTTTGAGTACATATTTCCCATTAAAACAAACAAGAATATAAGCCAGCAATTAGACAGAAGGAAAAAGCTAGCCTGGTAGTTATGTCTCATTGTTACTAAGTTTTCCTATCAGGAAATACAATGGTCTCAGAAGGGAAGCAATGGAAACTATCACTTGAAACAACTAAACAGATCGCTAGACTAGACACTGCAGGGAACAGTCCTGACCTGGCAGGAAGACCCAATAGCCCTATTCTTCCTCTTTGGCACCCGTGATCCTACAATTGCTCAGTCACTTCAATAAATCTTTCAGCTCCTCTATCAGATTTCGGGTTTTTTATGGGCCTCATTCTCCAAAAAGAACTCACTGCCCAGCATTCAGACCAGCTTTTCATCTTCAATTGCAACTCTGAGCTTTCCAAACACACTCAGCACCCAAGATGCTATCTTTGGAAAGCCCCAGATGAGGTGGCATTGCTTTGCCAAGACTCCGAAGTGCTACGGGTATATTTGATGGCTCCCTGGCTCTTCAAGAGGAGGAAATGTTTGAATGATGTTCTTATGAACGTTCACACTGTCAAAAGGGCTAGACACTGCTTTCCCCAAGTAACCTGACCCATTCAAAGAACGTCTCCAGGAAGCCCAGTCGAGTATCTCTAGCATCTGCACTACCACAGACACTCTTAGGATTAACCATCCCCTTTATCTCACTATATTTTTCTTGATAGCTGAACTATGCAATGCAGTGGGTCTGGCATCCCAGCAATGGCTAGTTATCAGGAGCAAGAAAGCACGAGGTCTGGGAACTCACTGAAAACATTCAGAGGCGATATGTGAGGGACTGGGAGAGATTAGACAGGGTTTGCTGGGGCTCCAGGAATTCCTGCAATTCAGGAGTTACATGGGGAGATTTCTTTTTCCTATGGGACACCAGCAAGGGGGAAGATGGAGTTTGCATTTTCCCAAAACTGTCACATGTACATAGCTTCTTCTAGTTTTTTCTCCACTGTTTCAACCAGCTGGGGTAGTCAGGGCAAGTCCTCAGAGTAAAAACCCTCATGTAAACTGGAGAGGCTCAACTGGGCTCTCATTTCACCAGGAACTACCCTTTGGAGCCTGACTGACAACATTCACAGCTGCCTCTCCACTAATTCACCACTTAGAAAGGACTAATTAGTATGATGTAATTAGTTTCAGGCAAAGAATGCTTGAAAAATAATCTGTGTGTGTAAGGTCAGCCAGCCTAGGTTTTGTTCAACATACTTTTTTTTTCTCTGCTGCTGTAACAGATCCCAGTAAGATGATTTAAGACACCCAAACCAGGCAGATGCTGGAGATTCAGTGAGAATCAAGTGTTTAAAAGTACTAAAATGCTTAAAGATGCAACTCCAACCCTAAATGCTTCTGATGTAACAGGCATTTAAAACATAGAATCAGAGAATCACAGGGGTTGGAAGGAACCTCCAGAGCTCATGGGGTCCAACCCCCTGCCAAAGCAGCTCCCCAGCTCATATTGCACAGGGCGGCGTCCAGACGGGGCTGGAATCTCTCCAGAGAAGGAGACTCCACACCCCCTGGGCAGCCTGTCCCAGGGCTCTGGCACCCTCACTGGGGAAAAGTTCTTCCCCATGTTGCTGTGGAACTCCCTGTGCTCCAACTTGCAGCCATTGCCCCTTGTCCTGTCCCCACAGACACTGAAAAGGGGCTGCCCATTTCCCCTGCATCCCATCCTTCAGATATTGATAAACATTAATCAGCTCCCCCCTTAGTCTCCTTCTCTCCAGGCTGAACAGCCCCAGCTCACTCAGCCTTTCCTCACAGGGGAGATGCTCCAGGCCCTTCAGCAACTTCGTAGCCTCCTCTGGACTCTCTCCAGGACATCCCTGTCTGTTTGATCCCAGGGAGCCCAGAACTGGACACAACACTCCAGGTGGGGCCTGACCAGGGCAGAGTAGAGGGGGAGGATCCCCTCCTGTGACCTGCTGGCCACACTCCTCCTGATGCCCCCCAGGATCCCATTGTCTCTCTAAGCCCCCAGGGCACACTGCTGGCTCATGGCCACCCTGTCATCTACCAGGACCCCCAGGTCCTTCTCCACATGGAGGAGGTTTCATGGACAATGCTAATTACCCTAATAGCTCCTCTCCTTTTCCCATACACCCCCTAAACTAGGTTCAAGTAAGACAACAGGAAAGCAATCCAGCATAAGACAGATGTGCCAAAAATGAGGCCTTACAAGAGCTGTGGCTACACTGGCCACTCAGTTCCCGCCCGGTCACGGGTCAGCTGTGAAAACAAGGCCACTGGGAAAGCACTAAGTGAAGCCACAATGGAAATGCCACCACAACCCCAAAGAAACAGCAGCCAGGCTCAGCCACAGTCGCTCCAGTGGCAGCTTTCTTGCCTTGTTGTTATTTTTCCCTAAAATAGCCTGCAAGATAAAGAGAGGCAGTGATTAGCTAAGTGCCATCTCCCCTGATAGGCATTTGCCCATTATCTGCTCCTGACACCTAACATTTAATTGCTCTGAAACATCCCAGCAGGACAGTCTGTTCTAAGAGGGGCTGAACAGACTGGTGGAGGGGGAAAGGAGGGGAAAAAAGGCTTCCTGGCACATCCATGATATGAAAAGGCTGCACTCCAGCAGGGTTAGGATGTCAGGATGGGGATTTCAACAGCAAGGGTGCAAAAGGTTACTTCTAGGGCAGGTTGGCCACCTCTCAGAAGCACATCCAGGATCTAAACTATCGGATCTGGTAAGGTTTCCTGCCTGCAAAAATAGTGCCGTGCTCTCTGTCAACGAGACCTGGGCTCTTCCCTCTCTCCTTCCACATCACTTCAAGGGCACCAGTGAGATCAGAGGCTCTCTGTGCCTCACCATGCTTAAAATCTGCACAGAAGAAGCATCAGGGGAGTAGAAGCATTATAAACTCTCAAAGAGTTTTTTTTGTTGCTGTCTTGGCTTTTTGGGCTTGATTTCTCTGGTGGTTGTTTTTAAACTGCTTCATTTCACTGATGCGAAGGAAACCTATGAACAACCTGATCAGCAGAGCTGGCAGAGCAGCACAACATGGCACAGGAACAGATGACCAGAGATGAGAAAGTAGGAGCATGGACCCTCGCCTGAAAAAAGCATCTTTAAGTACACCAGCGTCTCCAAAAACACCACAAGGGACCTGTGGCAAAGCCCAGTTCCCACATGCTTCACCCTAGAAGGATGAGATCCACTTGCCTTTCTTACATTAGGTATCCAAGGTGCCAGCTCTAGTGGTGGAAGAGCTGCACACCAAGACAGATGGGCCCTGGGACTGACACAAGTCAACCTGTCCCTGAATGCAGGGCTGAGTCCACCATAAACACGCCAGTGTTTATCTGTTTGTTGTAAACTAAACAGGAAGGTATGGATTAGTTGGGAACCTCATGCCATCCATGCTGCAGAGAGGAAAATCTTCCACCTTTAAAAAGCAGCAAAGGAAAATTCTGGAGTCTAGTTCTGCTGACTATTTCTTGCTACAAGGTTTGTCCTCCACATGGTCTCCTCTCATGGCAAGTTGATTTGGGGTTATGATCTGCAGATGCATGGAAGATGATTAGTGCCCAGGAACAAGGCAGAGGGTTTTTTGGATTAGAGTTGCAGTGCACATCCACACAAAGCAACAGCCATGATGAACACATGCACCCAGGACAGTTCACTGCCCCTAAAAACTGTGCCACAGTTCTCCATCCTCTGACACTCCTGCCACGTGCCTCAGACTACTGTGTTACCCAGTGCAAAATCTAACTCAGAGCACTCAGGGGCACTGGCTCTCAAATCAGTCTGGAAGCATCTCAGTTATCCAACGCTGAAAATGGTCTTGAGGCATTAGATAGCTATACTGCCAAAGAGCTATGCAAGCATTTTATGGCCCTAAAACCACTCCAAGCTCTCTAAGCTGAAGCAGTAGTGCTTGAGTCTTGGTCCAGACTCAGTTTGATCAGATTTTAGGATTTGAGATCTAATCCTAATTCAGCTGCAGAACTCATTTCCGTGATGCTGGAATCCTCTGGGCTGTTCTGCTCAGATTCATACCATCTGGAGAAACATCAAAAGGCCCCCAAACCCCACCACACACTGCTATAACGTCATTCCTCTTTTCCCAGGCCCCATGCTAAACAGGACCAAATTCAGCAGACAGACCTCTCTGGTCCTGCAATCCAAATCCAAACCTGAAAACCATTAAGTGTGCAGTTGGATTTTAAAAAGCCTTTCTTCCACATAAATAACAGCATGTAGATATAAGAGATAAATAAAGCCTTCCATTGATACCCATTTCTTGTGAAATAATACACAATAAACAAAAATCTTCCTGTATGTACTGTTGGGCCATGTTTGTCCCAGTTTTGATTTGCAACTGTTCTCACTCTGCATGAGAAAGCAAAATGAATGCATGCAGCTCTGCTAGGGATGGATGAGACAGCTGAGAGTTTATGGGGCAGGGTTAGAGGGAAGACCTCTGTGGTTGATGTCTGTAACAGACTGTCCCCTCAGGAAGACGTAGATGAAACCTTCAGACAACTGGAAGAAGTCTCATATTCACAGGACCTGGTCCTCTCAAGTCCATCACTTGAACCACAAGCAGTCCAGGAGGTTTCTGGAGTGCACTTGATGATAAATTCTTGACATAGGTGACCAAGGAAGTTGCAAGAGGAGACTCCCTGTTAGAACTGACACGTGAACAAGGAAGCTGGTCAGGAATGAGAAGGTTAGGGACAGCCTTGGCTGCAGTGGCTACGAATGGTGGAGTTCAGGGTCCTGAAAGGAAGGAGCAGGGCAAAAAGCAGGATCACATCCCTGGACTTCAAGAGAGCAGACTTCAGCCTGCTCAGTGATTTATTTGGAAGAGTCCCAGTGGAGGAAGGGTCCTGGAGAGAAGAGGGATCTAGCAAAGCCGGCTGATTTTTATGGAATATCTCTCCAGTTCAAGAACGATCCATCCTCACGAGCAGAAAGTAAACAGGGAGGGTAGCATGGATGAACAACGAGCTCCTGGAGAAATTCAGTCATAAAACAGAAGTCTGCAAGATGTGGAAGCCAATCAGCCTTATCTTCATCCCTGGGAAACTGGTAAGAGCAAATAAACCTGAAAGCCAAATGTGTTACAGACAATCAAGTGGCTGACAGAAGTCAGAATGGATTTACAAAAGGGAAATCATGCCAGACCACCTGGACAGCCTTCTATCTAGACTAGCACAGTGGAAATGGGGAGAGGAGAGGCTGTTCTATCTCAACTTCAACAAATACTGCACCAGCTAGTGCCAAATATGAGGTCCCCTTCTCTCTCCTATTTTCATTTTACTCTTATTTCAGCTGTTATTCAGGAATGAGGTTACAGTTTTGACTCTGGGTGTCAGAGGTGCAGGGTCAAGTGGCTTTCACTCTCTGCCTTTCAAATATACATTTAATTCCAGATCAGAGACTTGAACCTGGAGCATCATATCCTGAGCCAGCAACCTGAACTCAGGATGAGGAACATTATACTGTCTTGCTCTTCCACTGCCTTGGCCTCTCTCTTGGGCTATTCCTGGCAATACCTTCATCAAAACTTCTGCCTTCTCACAATTTCAGGAAACATTTCACAAAAATGTTCCCATCACCTCTAGTGGTGATTGAACTTTCTCTAAGCACACATGGGTCCAGCTGCAATGCTTGTGTTGTGTAAACCTGGTGTAGCTCTGCTGAAGTCAGCAGATGTGGTCCAGATTTGCAGTGCCTTCTTGGAATGAAGAACTTTGCCTTCTATTTATAAACATACTTCCTTGCTAAAGAAATAGTCTTAAAATGGCATTCACTTTTTCAGTAAATGTAGGGGGAAAAAACCACCCCAACAAACAAAAAAGACCATTAATTACAAAAAAAATCCCTTCTATGCAGTGGCAAAAAATAGCATGTTGTCCAAGTTTTGCTGTTACCCTGACACAAAGCTGGCATCATCCCAATCTTGTCATTAACTTGAGTGCCCATTCGCTAATTTAAACAGGCAGCAGAAAACTATTTTCATGCAAATAATACACAAATCTGCCAGGAATTCATACTTAGCTCCATTTGACAGCTATACATATCATCAGACAAGTATTGATGATAAATAAAGATAATGAAGGAGAAGCTTGCATTGAGCAGCCTAAGCAATTAATAACTAAAGACAGAGAGATCAGATCTGTCAGCGTATCACAGAATCACAGAATCCCAGGGGTTGGAAGGGACCTCCAGAGCCCATCGGGTCCAACCCCCTGCCAGAGCAGCTCCCCAGCTCATATTGCACAGGGCGGCGTCCAGACAGGGCTGGAATCTCTCCAGAGATGGAGACTCCACACCCCCTGGGCAGCCTGTCCCAGGGCTCCCTCACCCTCACTGGGGAAAAGTTCTTCCCCATGTTGGTGTGGAACTCCCTGTGCTCCAACTTGCAGCCATTGCCCCTTGTCCTGTCCCCACAGACACTGAAAAGGGGCTGCCCATTTCCCCTGCATCCCATCCTTCAGATATTGATAAACATTAATCAGGTCCCCCCTTAGTCTTCTTCTCTCCAGGCTGAACAGCCCCAGCTCACTCAGCCTTTCCTCACAGGGGAGATGCTCCAGGCCCTTCAGCATCTCCGTAGCCTCCTCTGGACTCTCTCCAGGAGATCCCTGTCTGTCCCAGGGCAGAGCAGAGGGGGAGGATCCCCTCCTGTGACCTGCTGGCCAGGCTCCTCCTGATGCCCCCAGGATCCCATTGTCTCTCTCAGCCCCCAGGGCACACTGCTGGCTCATGGCCACCCTGTCACCCTCCAGGACCCCCAGGTCCTTCTCCACAGAGCTCCTCTCCAGCAGCTCATCCCCTAATATGGAAAGGATCCACTAATTGCACTGCACCTCGGTTCTGAAAGGGGACAGATTTCGCTGTTTCACTTTTCATAAAGTACAACTTGTGAGAAAGTTTAAAGCCATGCCACTAATCTGTGGTCACAGCTCCTCCCTGAGCAGGGCAATGCCATATCTGCCAGACACCTTTTAGGTGTCTGACCCCCAGCTCCTCTGTTCCACAAGCAAATTGGGTCACCAACAGCTTTTCCCCCCCCCATTCTTAGATTTTCCTCTCATTAGTCAGGCCACTTTCCTGTTGACTTAACTCCCTTTTCTTTAAAGTCTCTAAGGTTGATCTTTCCAACATAAGTCCCATTCATATTTAATCTCTACCTCTATTTAACTTGTCAAGGCTTTAATAAATGAGGAGAGCACTCTTGGCTGAAAGGTTTTCCCTCTGATCTGCCTGGTCCAAATCGGTGCACGGAAGTGGATGTGTACTTCAAGTGATATAGCTAATGTCTCAGGGGATGCAAGTGGAGCTACAGCCAGCACTGGGGTGTGCAGGCACCCCAGCCACACAGCAGACCCATCACCACACCCCTTCCATGTTGAGACACCTATCAGGCTTCAGCACCCACTTTAGCCTTGCTTGCATCTCCCAGTTAATCCCCAGGACAAGGAGGGAACTTCCAAAGGATGTAAATGGCCACTGAGTAGCTTGAGCTAAAGCAGGTTCAAGGACTGCAGGAGGCTGGGATGTAGGGTTCACCATGGTCTACTCGCACCTTAGAGGGTCCTTCCACCTTTTCTTTAGGAGTAGAGACTGGTCCCACTTCCTTGATCCCAAGGAAGCTGCTGTGGCTCCAAGGTCTCATTCATCAGCGTAACTCCTGCCGGAGAAACGGCACAAATCCCATAACCACCCTTTAAATGAAAATGTAGGACACCTGGTGGGACAAGAGTTGGCTCTGAGCAGCTGAAAGGGCTGCAAACACCAGAAAACAAGGCTCTAACTGCTCCATTTCAGAAATCTTGCTTCTATTTGACTGCACTGTCAGCCCTGGAGCCAGTTGCCATTGTCACCAGGATCCACCTTGCCTGCCAGCACCGGCTTTCCCCACATACACTGGTCCTGCAGGCCACCTCAGGAGTTCACCACCACCATGCTCAACACACCATGTCACACCCTACCCATGACATCACCCAACCCAGCTCCTCATGGCAGCATTGCAGTGGATCCAGATCCCTACCTCAGCAGAGAGATTCAAGTGCAGGCCCTTCTCTGCCTCAGCTACCGATTTTTCCTCATCTGACCTCCCCACCAGTAGGCATTTGTCTGAAAAGTCACCTTTAAAGCCAAAGCCCACACAAGGGCTGGATGACAGGGGCCCTTTTTTCACTGTGAGGATGACAGAGCACTGGGACAGGCTGCCCAGAGAGGTTGTGGAGTCTCCTTTTTGGAGACATTCAAAACCCATCTGTACGCCTCCCTGTGTGATTTAGTCTGGGTGATCCTGCTCTGTCAGGGGGGTTGGACTAGATGATCTCCAAGGCCCCTTCCAACTCCTCATGTTCTGTGATTCCATGGTTCTGTCCATGCTGTCCAGTCGATCCAGCAAGTGGCACTATCTCAGGCTTGGCTCTCTTCTTAGCCCCAAGACAACTGTGGCTTCCCTCTTGACTTCTAATTTCAGAGATTTTTTTAATCTGGATTGACGTGGAGCAGAAGCATCACCTCAAGTGTGTAAATTGTCTTAAAAGGAAACACTTATTTTCAAGAGGATTGTTTAGGTCTTAAGTTCAGCAAAGCCCATGCTGTTCCATGAGGTGCTTTCATTTCAACAAGTCAGGACTGCAATTTCTGATGGAAAACAGGTTTTTTCCCCTTTTTTTTTTTGTTTCTTTTCTTTTTGTCTCTATGTATCAGAGTTACTGTCATTACATGCACTGAAAAGAGTGTGGACCTGTAACATCTGCTACACTCAGGGCAGTCATTTACAGTGATGCAAAACAGGTTAAAGCCCTGTCAAGTCAACACAGTAGGTTTTTACATCAGGGTTATTACACCACTTCCCCCAAGGTCCCAGTTAGGAGCAGTGCCCTGATCAAATGAGGTGCAGTGCAAATGTTCAACAAGCAAGCACAACCAACTGAAAACAGGGTAGATTTAGATTAGATAGAAGGAAAAAAATCTTCACTATTGGGTGGTGAGGCCCTGGCACAGGCTGCCCAGAGCAGCTGTGGCTGCCTCTGGATCCCTGGCAGTATTCAAGGCCAGGCTGGATGGGGCTTTGGGCAGCCTGGGCTAGTGGAGGGTGGCCCTGCCCATGGCAGGAGGTTGGGAGTGGATGAGCTTTGAGGTCCCTTCCAACCCAAACCAGTCTGTGATTCTGTGGTTCAAATAAGAGCGACAAGACAGAAAGCAGGAGGATGAACAGAGCTATTAGACTGATTGGCCAAGGTCCCATAGCAGGTTGGCTGCAGAGGCAGGAATTAACCCAAGGGAAAGTCACACCCACCTTTGCACAACCAGTAAGTGTGCAGACACTACAAAATCAGACTCACTGCATGAAGAAACATGACTTTGGGGCAACATTGGTCCAGATATAGAATCACAGAATCCCAGACTGGTCTGGGTTGGAAGGGACCCCAAGGATCACAGAGCTCCAACCCCCTGCCACAGGCAGGGACACCAACCTCCAGGCCTGGAGCTACACAAGGTTGCCCAGGGCCCCAGCCAACCTGGCCTTGAACACCCCCAGGGACATGGCACCCACCCCCTCTCTGGGCAGCCTGTTCCAGCCCCTCACCACTCTCTAAAAAACTTCCCCCTAATATCTAAACCTTCCCTCCTTTAGTTTTAGTATATACATGCCTCCTCTTTTCAGTTCACAGCTACACTTTTGCTTTCTGTGGCAAACTGTAACCAAAACACCCCCATTTGCTTCCTTTGTGCACCTGGGCAAGAAAAACTGCAAACAGATTGTGCTGATTTGGGATGCAAGGGAAGAGTCCAATGCTCTCAGGATTTAGTTGCACTGCAGGATGAGAAGCCTGGGGAGACTGATGCTGGGTAGAGGAAAGGAAATAGCCAGCAAGAGGATTAACATAAGCAATTGCAAGAGGATTGACAGCAATGGAGCCTGGGTGATAAAAACCAGATGCAAAACACAAACTGGTTTTAACATTCAGAAGCAACTCAAAAAAAAAAAAGGCCTACAGGAACATGAACAGACATTTATGTCATCCTTGTGTGAGTACATGGCAGCTCCATGCAGATGGGGTAACCGCTCAGGCTATAACCATCTGAAGGGCTGAAGTGACAATCCCCAAAGCCAGTGGATCGATCAGAAGAGCCTCAATTACAGCAGATACAGCCTATCAGCAATTGTAGGACCAGTTTGGTATTTTACATGGCAGTGCTATACCTTACATGCCATCCCTTCCCACATGACACAGCAACGAGATGACACCATCTCTCAGGTAATGCCATCAAGTCACAGCATGGAGGGAAAGGGGGGGGAAGGCTGAGGGGCAACTTGTGGTGCTCCACTAATTTTGCTACCTACCTTAAAGTTATTGGTGCATGCTAAAACAACCCAAAAAGTGGTGGCAGTGGAAGAGATCTGATTTAAAAAGAACAGGAATTGCATTCTACAGCTGGGAGGGGCACAGTTGAAGTCCATGGAAAATCTAGTCTAGGATTCCTAGAAGACAAGCTGTATCTTAGGCTAAAATGCCATTTTGGTGAGTCCTCAGTGGGTAAGATTTTGTTGCCAGTCAAGCCCCCTGTCCTTTTTTAATACCCCTGTCAAAGAGCAACCATTCCCCAAGTCTTCAGAACATCCCCTCTCATGACATCTTCCACCTCCCACCGGTGCTGACCCAGCAGCACAAGGACCATAAGTAACCTTATGTCAGCTCCAACCAGCTCTGGCACAAGGTTTGGAGGTGGCTGGTTCGGGGCCCAGCAGCTAGGCCGCTCCAGGCCCTTAATCGCCTTCGTAGTCTCCTCTGGACATTCTCCAGGACATCCCTGTCTTTTTTATCCCAGGGAGCCAACGCGTGCAGCCCAGGCACTTGTGACAGTTTCTGTTTTGAGATTTCTGAAAGCAGTTTTTAGGTGCCAATGTGAGAAAGGAACCACAAGATTACAGAGGGCTTCTGCACAGCCACAGCCGGGCCCACCAGAGCTGAGCCTGTGGGCGCCCCAAACAGTAGCCAGAAATTCTCTGGGAACTTCAAGCCCATCACCAGGCGCTGACTCCTTTGTGCCCATTCAGATTCAGATGAGGAAGACAGGCACTAAATCCACAGCAGATCTGTGGTTTGGGACTCCAGTTAACAAGGGAGGTTTTGCCTCGCTTATTTTTACATTCCAGTCATACATAAACACAGAATATAATCTGCTTTTAAGGATTTAAAGTCTGTGGATCTTGCTGTCAATGTTAAGGTGCTTGGTCAGTGCCATCAGCTCCTGTTCATCGGATCTGATGTGCCAGGTTAATTTCCTCCCCACTCCAAACATTTCAGAAAGGGAGGGAGCACTAGAGAAGGGGCAATTGAGCTTGAATTTTAAGAATTGCTTGCTGTTAAGGAAGGCAGGGAAACACTTCTGGTTCAGATTAGCATGGTTGGGTAATGACAGAGGAGACCTTTCACTACAAGCCACTGTGTTTCATCAGCACATGAGCTCCTCACTAGTGCACTGTCATGCCCAGTTTGGACCATTAAGACAATGGCATTTTCAGCACTGTTTCCTTCTGGATGCTGTCCTGTAAACTCAAATGCCTGGAGCTATTTACACTGCCTATCTTTTCCTGACTGCCTAGCTAATGCACATATCACTCTAAGTCCTCACTTAGATATCCAAATTAGATGCCTACAGTTAGATGATACCGCCACTTTCCCACACACTCCCTTTCACGTCCTTCTCACACCATCAGACAGGTGTTATCAAACCTAAGCGTCCACAAAAACAAGTGCCTCACCTTTTAGGATTATATTATCCCAGGAATGAATTGCATCTTTTGCCTGGGGCCTATGTTTTCACTGGTTGTTGGCTATTGCTTTGGGCAGATTACAAAAGAGGGCTCTAACTTCCATGTACTTCCATATAGTCATACAATGGTTTGGGTTGGAAGGAAACTCAGAGATCATCTGGTCCCACTCCCCTGCCATGGGCATGGACACCCTCCACTAGCTCAAGTTGCCCAAAGCCCCATCCAACCTGGCCTTGGACACTGCCAGGGATCCAGGGGCAGCCACAGCTGCTCTGGGCAGCCTGTGCCAGGGCCTCACTGGTCTTTAACTGGACATCAAGCCATTAACCACAACTCTTTGAGTGCAACCACCCAGCCAATTCCTTATCCACTCAGTGGTCTATCCATTAAATCCATGTGTCTCCAACTTAAAGATAAGGATGCCATGTGAGATACTGTCAAACGCTTTGCACAAGTCCAGGACAATGATGTCAGCTGCTCTTACCCACCAATGCTGTGACCCCATCACAGAAAGCCACCAAATTTGTCAGGCCTGATTTGCCCTTAGTGAAGCCATTCCAGCTGTCACCCCTCACCTCCTCGTAAGGTGATCCTCTGCTTTCATGGACATTAAAGAGAAGCCACAGATGAAACGCAGGACCAGCCTCCTGCACTCAGACACCTGTCTAGAGAGGCAGTGCCTTACACCCAGGGGTTGATCCGCAATGAGAAGGGGAGGAGGAAAGAAAAACCTCTCTCTGAACACAAGCAGCACCTGTCCAAGTGGTCACTTTGCCTCGGGCGGTCTCTCTGACACATTACACACTGGATTTGGGCTGTGGAACCTTGGGCTGCAATACATCTGTAGAAGTAACAGCCACCATAAAAGGAAGAGGGGGGGAGGCCTCTGGGTTTCCTGCAAAATGTAACTAGCAGGAATTAAAATGTAAAAGAAACACCCTCCAGGGTCTTCACAGAAGCTATAAACCCAAGCAACTGTTTTGCCAGGTGTTACTGTGCGGTGCCTGCTGTTAAAGCCACTCTTTGCTGGCACCTCGCCTGTCTCATCTTCCCAGCACCCTGAGCCCACTGGGCAGGCCGTGCCGAGCAGGGGCAGGCAGGGAGGTTATTAGCCAGCACCACTCTGCAAGGGGCTGAACCAGCTCTGGGCTTTGAGGAGCTGAATGAAGTGTTGTCATCTCCCAGCTGGGAGCGGGAAAGAGCACGGTGCCGCTTCCTGACGCTGTTATTCTGTTTTGCAGCGGCTTCCCCTTCCCGCTGTCTGAATGTCACAGATTACTTCACTGCTGTGCAAGCCTCAGAGGGGGAAGTGAAAAATCTGGCCAACGCTTCCCGACCTGCCAGCATCCCTGATTCCCCAGCTGCCGCACAGAAAGCAGAGGCTGGAAGGGTTGGCTGGAAAAATCACTTTCTGGGACTCAAGAGCTGTGCACAGGTCAGTAACCCACCTGCCAGGGTCTGCAAATGCCCAAGGATCCTGCTCTCACTCCCATCTATTTAACCCCTCTGCACTAAGGCTCACAATGTCTAGCTGGCTGAGAAAATATAAGCCTCGGGCTGCTTTTTGGAGGCTGTCAGCAGAGCTCTTTTGTCAAGCAGAGGCCTTCCTGTCAAGTGATACAAAGTGCTCGCTCTCCTTTTCCCCTTGGGAGCCGCACACGCTTCCTCCCGCAGCAGCCCCAGCCTTTGTCAGCCCCAGGGAGCAGGGCAGCTGGCAGGACGCCCGAGTGTCTGGCAGGGAGACAGCTCTGCACAGTCCCATAGCTCCCCACCACATTGCATGCAAAGGGTCTGGGCAGGGGAGGCAGTGGGGAGTTCAGGGTACCAGGTTGGAGAGTGGCAGAGATAACAGGATCACAGAACCATAGGATCTTTAAGGTTGAAAACAACCTCTAAGATCATCAAGTCCAACTGTCTGTCCGATACCACCATCTCAAATAAACCATGTCCTGGACTCTGCATGTCTACACGGTTTTGAACACCTCCATGGGTGGTGACTCCACCACCTCTCTAGGCAGCCTGTTCCAATGCCTGACCAATGTTTTCCTAACATCCAATCTAAACCTCCCCTGGCACAATTTGAGACCCTTTCTTCTCACCCTGTTGCTTGTTACTTGGGAGAAGGGACTCACTTCCACCGCACTACAACCTCCTTTCAAGTAGTTGTAGGGAGTGATAAGGTCTCCCCTCAGCCTCCTCTTCTCCAGGCTAAACCAGGCTAACCATGGGTCTGGCAAGAGTCTGTGTTCTGCTTCAGAGCAAAGCAACTCAGCTGATCCTGCCTGCAGCCACTTACGATTGATGCCCTCATGCAAGGGACTGACCTACTGCTTGGCTGCTCAGAGACAGCTTGCCCAAATGGAAAAAGCAGCAGTGAGGTGATACATGCTTCTTTCTGACCCTTTCCAACCTGCCTGGCTTCAAACTAGAGCCAGACAAAATAAAAAAGCAGAGGGTTTATTTGATCAGGTCAGCATAAGTGCCACAGACACATGGCTGCATACAGTTCATGTGTGAAGAGCCATGAGAGGGAGAGCAGAGAGCATCACTGTGAGCTGGGGTGGTCTAACAACAACCTACAACACTGCCACTGACTTTTTTAGGTGGGTCATATTCTCTTCTTCTTGCTGCTTGATTCGGTGACAGTTCTTCCCTGTGCTTTGGATTTGTAAAGCAGAGAGACAAGGGTGCCAACTGCCTCTGTAAAGCATTTTCAGACCAACCCACTACAAGGTGCAATAGCCATTAATTCCAGCCTGACTATGGGGAGAGAGGTCAGAGAGTAAACTGAGGCTACTAAAATCATCCCTTGTTTTAGGACAAAAAGTGTCTTATGCAAACACAGGAAGGATAATTAAACATCAGAGATTGGGGCACGTCATTGCCACAGCCTTGTTTGTGGGTTTTCCATATAACTGTCATATCGGAAACAATTATCATCTCTGTAACATCTAGTAAAAGTTGATTGTTGTAAGGAATTATTAAACTTAGAACATTTCCAATTTTTAAACTTAAAAAGCACATTAAAATCACTGCATAAAATTCCAGATGTCAGACTCAATATCTAGTGTCTCAAGAAAGGCTTTTCCTCTAGTTGCAAGGGAGGTCCTGAATCACATTCTCCTCTAAGTAATTTTCCTCCTAACTTCCACAGTGCCAAAGACAATTAATTTTAATAGACAACACCAATAAAAAACCCCTGTGGTTCACGTGCATCACAACATCACAAGAGGATGATCACAGTGGTAGCATGGAGCTCTCTTTCTTCTGTATCTTCCCATCTACCTGGGAGGCTGTGAAAGAGGCAGCAAAACCTCAACCTGTATCAGCTTCTTGGTGAATTCCCCAAACCAGGCAAAGAGGGATGCACATAACTGCTTTGTAGGGACGGACTGAATTCCCATCCCACTTTTAACTCATCTACTCTCATCCATGAGAGACAGCTTGGGAGGAAAGTAGGGCTGTAGTTCCACAGCTTAATCACTGTTTGTGGCTGAAGTTGGTTGTAACTTGGGTCTGTTTATTACAACTGTTTACAGAGTCTCTGAGAGGTAGAGCAGGGCTGGTAGGTGGCCAGGGGCAGCAGGCAGGTAGTAGGGCTTCTTCTCTCAGCAGTGGTACCAACTTGTTAAGGCTGAAAGTACAAATGACACAGGCAGCTCTAGGCTGAAGGACAGAAACCATCTGGTAGTGCACAGCACCACCTCACTCAGTCTAGGAGGTATTTGCCACCACACAGCCCCATGGTTTCAAGAAGCATTTAAGCAGACAGGACACATTAAATCCCATGTCAACATGCAGCCTCCAGCTCTGAAGTTGGGATTGAGTGAGCGTAACTCTCCCCTGGTCTCAGGGGTGAGGAGAACAACACACTCCTCACATCCCTCAAGGCAGAGAGAAAATCTTTTCATTCTCACTTCTTTTCCACCCCTCTTAAAGCGATGGCATTCCTCACCAGCTGCAATCAGCACACACACGCTCTCCCAAAGTGCTGGTTAATACTGTCACACAAAAACTCCACCGGGACCCGCTCTGGGATATTACGTGCAGTAACCACAAGAGACAGCAGCCCCGGTCTGCCAGGCTCCAGGAGGCTTTCTGCAAGGGCACTCACTCAACCCCTCTTTCTGTAGACTCTCAGCTACATGCCTGAGAGATGGACAGCATTTCTCTCCGTTGCATCCACCCCCACCTCCACTTAATTTCATGCTTGGACTGTGGCTACACTAACAGGGCATATCTAGTTTCTCCCTCGTACGCTGATTAACCAGACATGGTGCTTTGCACAGTCTTTCACGGGCTCCTTATCTAAGTAACAAGAGGGAGGAAAAAGCACAAGGACAACTCTGAGCAAAGCAATGCTGTCTCCTTTCCTGGCACTGGCAGAAGTCTCACTGCACCCTCCTTCAGGAAGCTGGGAGAGAAAAGTTAGGATGGCTCAAGGGCTCGTCAGGGGTAGTTAACAACAGCGTATTCCAACCTTTCCAACCATCCCAACCTTTCCACTGACAAGGGGGAATGGACTGAAGCTAAAGGAAGGAATGTTTAAATTAGATATTAGGGGGAAGTTTTTTCCAGAGAGAGTGGTGAGGGGCTGGAACAGGCTGCCCAGAGAGGGGGTGGGTGCCCCATCCCGGGGGGTGTTCAAGACCAGGTTGGATGGGGCCCTGGGCAACCTTGTGTAGCTCCGGGCCTGGAGGTTGGTGTCCCTGCCTGTGGCAGGGGGGTTGGAGCTCTATGATCCCTAGGAAAGCACAACACAAGTATAAAAGAACAGACTCTGTTTCCAACCCATAGGTTAGAGGCTTTGCTTAGAGAATCTCCATATCCATCACAAGCATAGTCACTGCCTTCAAATCCCCTTGCCATAACCTTGTGAAGAAAACAACACCTGGAAGAAGAATGAGAGGAGCTGATATCAGAGATGGGTCAGTTACCTGTGACACACATTACTGATGCAGAGGGACCTCAATTTTCCCAGCAGTTCCTTTGCTTATCAAAGAACATGAAGTTTGAGAGAGGACAGACTTGTTCTACCCACACATACCTACAGGTGACACTTGGGCAGTTTAAAACAGGCTATTTCAGGAGGAAATATCTGTGTTTGGCTTGGGTAGGGGGTTTTGATGGCACCAAAGAATTGCAGCTCATATCACTATTGAATGGAGCTAGGCCAGGTGGGTTATCATTCCAGATAGCCAGTCTGCTGGAAAGTGCTTTCACACACACACACACACACACACACACACACAGAGTTTGGCTGGGTGGTTAAAACACTGCAGCACTTACTGCTCCTTGAGGCCTATGAGTTCACTTCTAGGCTCCAGGCCAGCTTGGAAATCACATCACCCACAGGAGCAGCAAGGTTGTAAGGAGACATTTGTCAAGAAAAAAAGATAGTTCACGAGTGCCATTCCCCTCAAGACATCTCTCAGCAACCCCAAAACCCAGATAGCAACTAGTCAACACTTTGAGGACTACCCTTGGCAAGGTCAGCCAAGAAATGACTGCCCACCACCACCAGCAAGAGAGCTGCCATGCTGGGGGGAAAAGAAGAAAGCACCTCCTGGGCCTGACTCTTTTCTGAAGAGAAGCACTGAAATTTTGAGTCATACTTTAGGACTTTTATGTCAAGTAAAAGGGCCAAAGAGGCATAAAAAGGCCCTAAATCATTTAGGTGGTCTAGAAAAGACATCAGAGCATGGGTAGTTATCTTCCTTGCAAACACCAGCACAAGGCACAGAGAGAGGATGCCAGGTAATCAGAGACTGGCATGATGAAGAGGCATGGCACATTACATGGTCCAGTGGGCACCTCACTTATAGATGTGCCTCTAAAGGAGGCTGCAGACCACCATGGGCCTCCTTCCTCAGGTAGAGCAACACATGGTGGACAGGCAGCAAGGCAGAGAAATGCCTCTCAGAGCTCAGTATGGATCTATCCACAAACACAGCCTGGCAGTGACAGTGATGCTGATCCTTCACAAATCCATCCCTCTGTTTCCTTCCTCTGCAGCACCTGGTGCATCAGCTTCAGATGGATTGCAACAGGGTGAGAAAGAGTTCTGAGACATGAGGGGGGATTGGGCAGCCTTGTCAGGACAAATTCAGATACCTCACAAGCATATGCCATCACTGACAAAGCCAATGGGGTTTTGGCCCATCATATGGAGATTAAATTTATGATTAAAATAAGCTAAATTAAAGGCAAACCCCTATTGCATTATGGTATAACAATCCACATGAAAGCACAGCCTCTTGATATGAACAGGTTTCCCATCCCTAATAGTCATATTTTTCTGATTTTCTTTTAATTTTTGCTTTTCAGAGGTAGCTGATTATATGGGGGTGGGGGCTGGTTATGTACTTTTCCAATTAAACTGTGGCAGCAGCATGGAGAGAAGTACAGCACTTCCCCTCTCCCACCGGGTAAGCTGCAGCACAAAGGCTTGGGGCTGATCTCACATCCTCTTCAACAATTAAAAGTCAAGGCCAGCAGCACAGCCAAAACTTGACACGCTCTTTACAGAACAAAGGTCACAAGATTGAAGTCTTCACTCCCTGCTTTGGCTGAAGCAGCATGAAACATCCTCTTCAAAACCTAAGGCAGTTGAATCTTTATCAGGTGATGACGGCTTTTTGGAGAATAAAGACAACTGACCTCTGTGTCTTCCCTCCTGCTGTTCCACAAGAAACCTTCAAGCCACCTAATTAGTATAAATCATTTTCCAGTAAGTGCTCCTGCCCCATGACGGCCTCATCAGCCACAAGGTCCAGAGATAATGCTCTTGATGGCCATGACAGCAGCTGGGCCAAGGCTGGCTGGGTATGATGGCTGAAGCAAGCCAGACAGTCACAGGCTACAGTTGGCCCCAGCTCCCTGAGGAGCAGAGCTGAGGTGGTCACCACAGAGCTGCAGGTGTGACCTCCACATAACTGTTGGCCACATCGCTGCCCAGAAACGGGACATGGTGTAGGGGCTGGACAGGACAACAGCTGGGCAGGAAATGAGCCCGAAAAATGCCACATCAGAAACTCCAGCACTCTGAATGCTTTTGCATCAATAGCATTTTTGGAAGGTTAGGTAAAATAAAAAGCCATGAGATGGTGAAATGGTTAATTCCATGGCCACACTCAGAGCTGACAGAAGTCAGTGCAGCCACAGAGAGGCCCTGTCCGAGCCTGACAGCACCAACAGTCATAGGACAAAAGTTAGCCAGCTTTTGTTGTACTGTGGGGTACAACTAACAACCATCCCAGGGAGTCCAGAGGTCCTTCCTGCCTGTTTGCCCTTCCCAATGCTCACTGCTTCACCCAGCACGCTGAAATCCTACCTGAGAGCCCACACAATTCAAAGGTAGCCTCCAACTTGAGGATACTTGGTACAAGTGGTGAACAAGGCCTAACCTAGTCCCAAATCCCCTCTCTGTTTAGGGCAAAGATGAGGAGAACCTAGAATGGTGGACTGAAATTGCCTTGGCATTCAGAGAATTCATCTGACTACTTCCCAGCACCTTGGACAGACTCTGGAAATGGCATGGAATACATTTGACTGCATTTCCCCCCACACTTGAGCTTGTTTCTAGCATAGCCCTTGTCCCAGCACAAAGCCTTCCCAACAGTTCACCAGCAGCCAGGGAAAAGTCTCACAAAAAAAAAGGGTATTTTTAGGGGCTGTTTCCTCCTATCAATCTGATGTGCAAGTGGCATTTTCCCATCACTACCCCAGCAAAAACAGTGAGCACAAGACACCACAGAATCAGACCTCACTCTTCCATGAAGAGCTCAAAGACCTAAACCTAAGTTCTTCCAAACTTTGGCTCAAATTGCAAAGATGAAACCAAGCAATCCCTGCATGAACCAGCACCAGGAAGGTGTTTGCATCCAGCTATGAAGTGGCGAGCTTGAGGTCCTTGAACGAGCATGTCCAGAGAAGGGCAACCAGGCTGGGGAAGGGACTGGAGGGCAAATCCTCTGAGGAGCAGCTGAGGGAGCTGGGGGTGTTCAGCCTGGAGAAGAGGAGGCTGAGGGGAGACCTTCTCCCCACCTCCCCTGCCCTGCCAGGAGGGTGCAGAGAGGTGGGTGATGGTCTCTTCAGCCAGGGGACAGGAGATGGGACAAGGGGCAATGGGCTCAAGCTGCCCCAGGGCAGGGACAGATCAGATGGGAGGGAAAAGTTCTTCCCTGAAATAGTTATCAGGGCCTGGAACAGGCTGCCCAGGGAGGGGCTGAGTCACCTTCCCTGGGTGTGTTTAAAAAAAGGGTAGGTGAGGTACTTAGGGATCTGGTTTAGTTTAGGATGGGAATGGTTGGACTTGATGATCTTAAAGGTCTTTTCCAACCTTATGATTCTGTGACTCTGTGATTCTGAGCTTTAAGCTTGAAGTCACACTAAAAAGCAAAAATTAAACCAACCCTTTCCTCAGAGCACGGTCACTTCCTAGTTACTGTCAAGGTAAGAAGGAAGATCCAGGTCTTTCATCCAGCAGAAGAAGTTTTGCTGCATCATTTTCCAGCCTGATGGGCCCTGTGCAGCAGAAGTGTGAGAAGGCAGCAGCCAGCCAGCAGCAGGAAGGGATGGGGGGGAAGAGAAGGGCCTCCAAAATGAAACTCACCCGAAAATACGATTTTTATATGAAACAGCCTCTGCTGACAAATAGTTCTTTGTCCCAACACAGAGAGCACGCTTCAGGCAAGAGCTGCTAAGGCAGAATTTCCCTCCTGTAATTCCCTGCTCAACAGAGATACGCTGCAGGAGCTAGTACTGCCTCCATGTGCCCTATCTGCTCTGGGATTCAGAAAACACATTTCCAGCCTTCTCCTTAAATAAGTAAGTACCACATATTGATCTATTCTACATTTACTGAGCCAAATTCAAAATCCTCATCCAGTACCACTGAAGTCAGTGGGGTTGCACTGCCTGAGCCCAGGCAGAATCACTCCACTCCACTCCTCAAAGCATCACCTGTGTTAACTGAGGCTCAGGAAACAAGATGTTTCATAAAGCATGAGGTAGCTTTGATCAGGCTATGCTAATTGATACCTTCAATTCCAGCATGTCATTCTAGTTTTAAAAACTTTGTCTCCCCTGAAAAAAAAAAAAAGTGCAAGTGGGAAAAATGCTGAATTTTCTTCTGTTTTCTTTCATGGGATGCTAAAGAAATTCTAAAAGATGGATGGACGGAGCTTTAATACTCCTGGGATCAAAGTTTATCCCTAGAAAACTGTATTCAAGTTTAGCAGAGATTAATCACCAATATTAAAAAAAACCCTAGTGATTAAAAAAATAAAACTGATAAAGCATTCCTAATGGACAAACACATAGATGTGCTCACCCTGCTACTTACTAACCACAGCCCCTTAACAGGAGATAATGGAAGCTGCTTTCAAATGAAATGTCTAAATGGGTCTAGAGCTTGTTTTCTCCAAACTCAGCCAGGCATTACTGCTGCCACAGCCACTTTCAATCAAGCTTTTGCTGCAAAGCAAAACAAAGGAAGAAGTTAAATCCATGGGAGATTTCCAATGAATACTTAAAAATCTTTTCATGGCACAGAGTGAGGGAACTCTGTACCAGCAATGACCTCAGAAAGCTGGTGAGTTCACTACATTGCAGGCTGTTCCCTCTCTCCGCTAGATTTTAATTAGCTAATTCAAGGCCTTGTAGGGAGGAGGAAAGAGTAGTGCTTAAGCAGCAGAAAGTTCAGCTAGAACTGCTGTGTGCTTGGAATTTAATACATGAATACCAAGATCCTTTTGGGGACTGTTTTTCACACAGTTGAAGGTAGACATAGGGCTGCTTGGAGCTTTTCTAAGGACCACGTACACAGGCAGTGGTGCGCCCATGCATGCAGCAGCTCTTCTTATATCAAGTGTATGCCCAGATTTCTGAGCCATGGGTACACCTTCTGATGCAGAGAGAGATATATGTGTGAGGAGAGATGCTCTGCCAGTGGGAATCTGTGACCACGCAGACACACAACACGCACCAGGGTCATTTTCCTTGCCTGCCTGTTTCTCCCCTGTTAAGCTCCTTTCACCCATCTGAGGAACAAAGCCAGCGGTTGAAAGATTCAGCAGAAGTGCCTTGTTATGCAGAAGAAAGAGATACTTGAACTCAGCTGTCAATAAGTTTTGGCCCATTTACATGTGTGCAGAACACTCTGAATAAATTAGGTTTCCAGGATTTAGCTCCACGACACCAGCCTAACAAAAGCAGACTTACAGCTCGGGGTGAGGGGAGGAGGTTGACAGGGAAACACATTTTGCACAAGAGAAAATCCCTTCCAGAACCACGGGGCAAAACGGGCTGGGGTTTTCCTTTCAAGAGTGTGGTGTTTACATCCCTTTAGAAAGCTGGGTTTGCACCAGCCGTGGAGAGGTGGTTCCACATATGATCTCTGTGGGGGTGAGGATGGCATGGGTTTGCTCTGTTAATTATAAATCCAACAAATGTAAAAAGGATGGGGGAACCATGGGGAGCTGCTGATGTCAGGTAGAGATGTGGTCCTTGGGGGTTTGGAGAGGGAAATCTGGTGTTCCGGGTCCAGCAGCCAACAGAAGCACTTACCACTCTATATCTTATTTTGGGTTTTATATCTTATTTTGAATTTGCACACAGATATCCCCAAGCAACTGCTCTGTCTGCAGAAAATTTACCTGTGGGGAGTGAAAGAGAGGAGGATGCAGGCTGTTGCATCACCAGGAGGGCAGGAAAAGCAGCTTTCTCACAGACCAGTGCTACACCAGGGGAACCACTTCATCATTTTGCAGGGTAAGAGACCCTAAAGAGGCAAAACCCACCAGGGTGAAGTCAGTAGGATTTGTCAAGAAAAGACTGGGACATTAGGCTTCCTGGTTATTGAAAGGAGGATTTCCCAGATGGCAGGTACTTCTTTCCATCTTTCACTTGCCTGCAGGGAAATAATCATATAGAGAGATGCTAGAAGGGGGGCTAAACACAAGTTTGCACCTCCATAAGAGGCTATGCAGACAAAGGTCCCAGCTCTGTGCCAGGCAGGACAGACCAGCTGCTCTAATGGTACACACTGATCTTTGCATCCTTCTAACTGTAACACCATGACATAAAGCCTGGCTGCTGTCCAGGTTTGCATTGGTCAGTGACTTCTTTAATAAAAATAAGTGGGAAAAAAGTCAACCCACGAGGCTGAAAGCCCAGGCAGGTTCCCCACAAAACCAGCAACTGGAAATAGCCCCAGCTTGACAGGCTCCACAGTGCTTCAGCGACAGTGGTTTGGGATGGGCAGCCAAAAAAGAGCTAAAGACTACATGATTCCTTCCCCCCTCACAGGCAGCAAACATCAATTCCCAACCTCCCTGATATGAAACCCAAATACACTGAAAAGGAGAGAAAAGGAAACCACCAACATCACATCCTCATGCTCAGTACCAATGGGAACATGCAGAACCTGCTTCAAACAAACGGGTGACTCACTCCCTTCGCAGCAGCAACCCTCACAACCACTGCCAGAGAAAGAAACAAGATGGGAAAAGAAGAGAAATTAAAAAAATCCATCTCAATTAGGTGAGTTCTCTGCACCCAGCACCCACCAGCTAACACCTCATCCTCATCCAAAACAGCCCCTCTGCAATTCCCACCCTAAGAGCCAGTCAAAACCACTGCCAGAAGCGTGCCGGTTTCAATGCTCTTAATCTTATCTGAGGAAAAGGATCCAGGGCATCAGCTTTACCCATGTTTCCAGGAAGAGGAGCCCTAATCAAGCAGTTCTCCCCATGAATAACAGACAAGGAATGTCTCCGCTTGGCCAGTAGTAGCCTGTGAAAAATTAACAAAACATTGTAAAATCCGCTTTGGAAGCAGGGGAGAGCTAGCAGAGGATGTGATTTCTGTCTTATCTCCACCAGCACAGATGTTGTGCTGACCCACTGACAGCCTGTCACTCCAAATCTGCAAGGTCAAATGCAGATCTAGGGAACTGGCCCACCACGCTGGGTGGCAATCACCTAAATTGGAGGTCTCTGCACAATAGATGCTTTGTTGTTATTGTTGTTATTAATAATATTGTTGCTGTTAGGAGAGTTGCAGTAAGAGCTGGTTTTCTTAAAGCTTCAGTTCCTTCTGCACTGCAGTGAGGGGAAAGTTACAGTCAAAAAAACCACCCATGCTTTTTTAGAGCATGTGCAGCACAAATAGTCAAAGCACCACAAACCACTTCAGGTATGAAGGGGAGACTCACCAACCCCAGCTTGGGGAGTTTGGCTCCTGAAGGCACAAAGTGGGGCATGTTGGCTTTTTACTAGAGAACACCCCTGAAAAAAGGAAAGCAAATGTTTACAAGCTCTTTTTTCATGCCAACTGGGCCTGGGTATTTCCAGCCAAACCCTGTGGATCACCCATATTTAGCAGATGGTACTGTATTTGCCAGGAACAACTGCTAATGTTGGGCTGGCTGCTCCTGAAGCAAGTCAAAGCACTTCCAAGTGTCTGCAGGCATGCAGATCTGCCATGGCACTCCTCAGAGATCTGACAACACACAGCAAAGGGTCAACAGTTCTCTCTGGAAGGCTGTGCTGATATCTCCTCCAAGATAATGCGACCTGCAGTCAGAGACTTACTTATTTTCTAGGCTTGTTATCAGTTGTTATTGTAAGTAAAGCAGTACTATGTCAAATGCCTCTTCGATTTGACCTTACCATGGGCAGGACCCACTAAGACCTCATGGAATGTGAAATAATCATTAATACAGTCTCTGTGGCAGTGCTAATAAATCATCCAGCTCAACATCTTTTAACAAAGCAATAAAAATCTACCAAAGACACGACAATAAACTGTACATAGGAGAGCTCTTCCACCCCCAGCCTCTTCCCTCACATTCCAAATATGCAGAAAAGCAAAGGTGATGTTGGCTCCCAATCCTCTAATCCCCAAATCCCCAATTACACTGAGGGAGCTGAAGATAACATAGATTTAAGATCTGGAAGAAAGCTTCTTCCAGAGGTAGAAGAAAGGTGTTAAGTCAACAGTCCTGGGTAATGGACTCATTTACCATGACACTTCTCTGTGGGCAGACAAGCAGCACAACGTCTATAAACCTTCACCTCCAAGCAAGCCCTTGCAAAAGGGGTTTGGTGGTACCTGAGCCTTCAGCAGCAAGCTGAATTTCATGCCATAAGGAAAAGTTTTGCCTGTGTTACAAGAAAGGCTGGCTCACATATTAATCTTTCTAACAGCCACGAAAGCTAGAGAGTGCATTCACATTTACTGGCTTTAAATTAGCCTTTCCTTTTCCACTTGAAAGAAGCCATTCCTGATTTACACCACAATGCGCTCAAAACCAGACCCCATCAGAACTCCCTCCACTCTAACTTCAGACACACAGAGTGCAGGCACCAGAGGGGTGCATCACCTCCCTTTACAGGAGGGAAGGGTGCTTTTAGGGCAGGGTGCATCTCAGTCCCACGCAGGTGAACAGACTGGGCCAAGCAGAGCCTACTGTGTGGCACAGCAGGACCTGGATGAGCTCATCTCCTTCACCCTGCCAGAGGGACCATCAGGGCTCTGCACAGGGTACTTTTTCTTGGTGCTTTTTCCCCAACTGCTGCCATGATTTGATTTTCCCTTTCACAGCAGTGGGGCCCCCAGGCCATCGTGTCCACCTTTTGCAGTTCACACGACGCTGGAGCTGCTGTATCAACCCTGTATCTAGCCATGTTGAAGGCCACCAAGCCCTCTGCATGCGTCACCAGCCTTGTCAGCAAGGGCAGGCTTTGTAGCACTAACTCAGGAAGGAAAGTTTTGCTTGCAGCTCCTAATCCACCACCCACAACTCCTCCTCCCAGATGCAGCTATAATCCCTCTGCTACAACACTTTAAAAAAAAAAAAATAGCAATGTTTTCAGGGTCACTGTGAAATATTGTTTTCAGCAAACAGAACTGCCTGAACCTGATTTACTGAACATCCTGTCTGTGCTTCACAAAGAAAACACTACACAAGGTTTCAGGTCAGACCTTTGAGCACCCCTGCTTGGGATGTTAATTCCCTGCATATTGATGAGAAAGGCCCAAGGGCTATTAATCCTTCCCTCTCTGGGGTATAGAGGGTATAAAACTACCCTTTCCCTCAAATACATGTCGTGCTGTGTTTGTAGTGAAGAATTCAGGAGCAATTAGCGTGCATGTGAAGCTGATACTTCGCTGATAGTGGCTGAAATGTACCATGGGTCTATGCTTGGATGTTTGTCCAGGCAGTGTGAACTGTGATTTGTGCCCAGGCACCAGCACCCAGTGTGGAGGGAAAAGTTGGGGGGTCTGGGTAAGGGTAGCCTAACCGTGGCTGAGGTAGCTAAGGACTGAGCTACAGCCCATCCAGGCTCAAACTTGGAGAGAAAACACCTCAGAGAGGACATGCCAGTGAATTACCCAGAGGCTTTAATTGCTGGCACTGAATGCAGATAGATGACCAGTATCACCATTAACTATCCCAGGAACCTAAATATGGCCAGGACTCAGCTCTTGGATTCACCTCAATTTAGGTGTGCAACTCCCATTACAGTCTGCAGAGACCTGGTCAATACGAGCTTAATGACCTAACTTAATCCTCATTAACTTCATGACCTTAGTACTCACTAACATCTCCATCAACTTTGAGGGCAGCTCAGACACTGCTACACAGGTGTCTCAATCTACAAGCTAAAGACTGCTTGTGGTGCCTTGGCTCCATACCACAGGACAGCATTCCCATACCAGGTGGGGTGAGTGCCCCTGGAGGGGACAAATAGGTCTCCTGGAGCACCTTCCCCACATGGACCCACCTTCCCACTCTCCCCAGAGGTGTGGAAGCTCCTTACCCACTCAGACAGTCAACACACCAGCACACAGAATCATAGATCATAGAATGGTCTGGGTTGGAAGGGACCCCAAGGGTCACAGAGCTCCAACCCCCTGCCACAGGCAGGGACACCAACCTCCAGGCCTGGAGCTACACAAGGTTGCCCAGGGCCCCAGCCAACCTGGCCTTGAACACCCCCAGGGACGGGGCACCCACCCCCTCTCTGGGCAGCCTGTTCCAGCCCCTCACCACTCTCTCTGGAAAAAACTTCCCCCTAATATCTAATTTAACCCTTCCCTCCTTTAGCTTTAATCCATCCCCCTTGTCCTGCCATTGCCTACCCTTTTAAAAAGTTGATTCCCCTCCTGTTTCTCTGCTCCCTTCAGGGACTGGAAGGCTAATAATAATTTGCAGACCTACAGATGCAAGAAGTATCAACCCTACCTGAGCAGGAGCACATGGAGGGAGCCAAGTGCCAAGCCTGAACCCTTAGGGTTCACCAGGGCCGTCCTGGTGCTCCTGTCAGGCTGCTGCTAGCTTGAGAGGGGAGCCAGGGAGGGGAGCCCCGTGTGCAGGCAGTGGTTGTCAGAAACACTTTTCCATTCTCACTAAGCCCTCAACCCAAACCTTTCCTTTTTTTGCTCAAAGGCTTTGCAAACACTAGCAAAACCTTTCCCGTTAATCTCCCCTCATCTCACTAAAACAACACAGACTGTCTGTCTCCAGGGAAGGCTGTCACAGGATATGGGGGGAGGAATCTATCATTTGTAACGCACGGAAATATAACTTACATCTATCAAAGGCATTTGCTGTCAAAACAAACACGCAGCAAAGATTGGGAGGCCAAACCCACCCCCCCCACACCCCCCCGCCTTCAAGCTACTGTGCTTAGCAATCCTGTGTGTGCAACAGCCTGAGCAAACCCAATTAGCTTGATTTGGAGATCACACAGATTAGCCATTGTGTTCCAATAGCAAATCCCACAAGGAGCCCCTTTCACTTATCACCCTACAGCTCCTCACCCGGTACCATCCCCAGCACCTATCTCAGTCCCTTACATCTGCCTACTGCCAGGTATCCATCTCCTGTGTCCAGATCTCGGGCCCCAGGACAAGGAAGATGTGGGACTGTTGGAGAGGGGTCAGAGGAGCCACGGAGATGATCAGAGGGATGGAGCAGCTCCCCTATGGAGAGAGGCTGAGGGAGCTGGGCTGGTTCAGCCTGGAGAAGAGAAGGCTGTGGGGGGACCTCATTGCAGCCTCCCAGTCCCTGAAGGGAGCAGAGGAACAGGAGGGGAATCAGCTTGTTCAAAGGGCAGAGACTGGCAGGACAAAGGGGATGGAGTGAAGCTAAAGGAGGGAAGGTTTAAATTAGATATCAGGGGGAAGTTCAGGTAATCAGGGCTGAAGACTCTGAATATGCATCCCTGAATCTAAATATCTCACTACAGAGAGAGTGGTGAGGGGCTGGAACAGGCTGCCCAGAGAGGGGGTGGGTGCCCCGTCCCTGGGAGTGTTCAAGGCCAGGTTGGATGGGGCCCTGGGCAACCTTGTGTAGCTCCAGGCCTGGAGGTTGGTGTCCCTGCCTGTGGCAGGGGGTTGGAGCTCTGTGATCCTTGGGGTCCCTTCCAACCCAGACCAGTCTGGGATTCTGCAGAAAAAAACAAACAAACTACCAAACAAACAAAAAACCCACCAAAAAACCCCCCATACACACCACGTCCTTTCCCTGAAAACTGAAAAAATGTTGCAGGTTCCACTCCTAGAGTGGAAATCGCTCTTTCAGCTTGACAAGCAGTTCCCAAGTAAAAATGCCTGATGTGTAAGTACACAGTTGCATGAGATTCTAGTGAAGTTTGTTTCAAACCCAGAGATGCCCCTCTAAAACGAAGAGGTTTGTGAAGCTGGAAAAAACCAAAAATACAGCAGCGAAAGAGGGGTAGGGAAAGGGGGTTGGTACTGCATCAATGAGAGAAACATGTTCTGCTGGTTAAAATTTAAAACAAAAAAAAAGGAAAAGATGTCTGATGAATAGTTGTACTGATATTGACTGGATTTCTATATTCCTAAAAACATGAGCACCTCATAAATACACTGAAATATTCTGTCATCACCAGGCAGCACACGCCAGTTTTCTATAAATATAGACATCTGGCCATGGTTTCTTCTACTGTTATGGATTTCTGGTGCAACGAGCACTACTTGGTGAGCAAATGCATGGTTGAAATTAATTTCATGTGTGACAGGTTACATTAAAGAGCCAGAAGGATTTGCTGGGCAGAAGCACCTAACAAAACCACCGTGTTCCCATACTGCTCCTGCCCCTCTGTCTGAGGCTGCCTCTCCATGATACTCCAGGCATGATGTCTGTTCCTCTAGGCAGTGCTGTGAGGCTTAATTAAAGCTTGCCCACAAAATGCATTGTAATTTGAAAATAGGGCTTGGTGTTTGGTGTCATGTTTCCAGCTATGGTGAAACACTGCTGAGGAAACAATGTGGGTTAAATATGAGTGAATAACAGCATATTTTGTATAAACCACCTGAAGGGTCCCACAAGCAACACCTAGGTATATAAAATCCAGTGCTACAGGGCTGTGCCATCACTTCCTTCCTTTTTTCTTTTATTTGGTGGGATTTCCAGCCAGATCTGTGTCCTAACCTGGCCAACGAAGCAACCGCCCAGAGTTGCATCAGATGGTCACGATGGGGATGCCACAGTGTCACAGCAATGATGTGAGCATGGGGAGACACCTTACATCACTCAAGGGCTTGCACAGGCTGGAAACTGATCACAGAATCACCGGGTTGGAAAAGACCTTTCAAGATCATCAAGTCCAACCATTCCCATCCAAAGCTAAACCAGATCCCTAAGTACCTCATCTCCCCTTTTTTAAAGGCACCCAGGGAAGGTGACTCAGCCCCTCCCTGGGCAGCCTGTGCCACAGCCCCACAACTCTGACAGGGAAGAACTTTTCCCTCCCATCTGAGCTGACCCTGCCCTGGCCCAGCTTGAGCCCATTGCCCCTTGTCCCATCTCCTGTCCCCTGGCTGAAGAGACCATCACCCACCTCTCTGCACCCTCCTGGCAGGGCAGTGGAGGTGGGGAGAAGGTCTCCCCTCAGCCTCCTCTTCTCCAGGCTGAACACCCCCAGCTCCCTCAGCTGCTCCTCAGAGGATTTGCCCTCCAGCCCCTTCCCCAGCCTGGTTGCCCTTCTCTGGACTCGCTCCAGGACCTCAATGTCCTTCTTATGGTGAGGAGCTCAGAACCAGACCCAGCACTCGAGGTGCAGCCTCACCAATGCCCAGTACAGGAGCACAACACAGAATCACAAGGTTGGAAAAGAACTTTAAGATCATCAAGTCCAACCAGATTTGCCCTCATCATCCAGCCACAGCTGCCCATTTTCCCCACTCCCTCCAGTAAACACCACTAATTCACCAGCTCTGGTAGCACTCAGTTTTTTCCTCTTCCAAACCACCCTAAAAGCATTTTGGGACCAAAGACAAAGGGGGTGGGGGAAGAAGAGACCCACCAAACCCCAAGCCTGCAGACAGCTCTCAGCCATCTGTCAAATACTTGCTAAAAACCAACCACCAAATAAAGACAAATAACCAAGAAGCCTTGATACCCTGTGTTATCTTTACAGGCTGGCTGCTGCCTTATCAGCTCCAACAGAAATCAGCATTTAAGAAAAAATCAGTAGCCTTTGGGTGGAAGCTGATCCCTACAAAAACATGAAGCCAAACATCTGGGAGTCAGCACAAGAGGAGAGTCTGAGTGGGTGAGAGACAGCTTGAAAGCCTCCACCATGGTGCTGCTGCTCTCTGTCAGGAAATATGCTGCCACATGTGATTTTTTGATTATTTTTCATAATTCCCTCCTCACACTTCACACCCATTGCACAGGCCAAGAGCTACAAGGGTAAATAATTACTCAAAATGCTGCTTGCTCTTATGAGGGAGTTACAGAGTCTAGGCAGAGCCACCAGCTCTTGGTTCTAGGTTTCAAAGTGCATCAGAAATGGAAGAAGACAGAACATTATGTCAGATACTGGTGCTAAGTACCATTGCCTTGATGGAGAAGGGTAAAGATTTTTTCCCCCCACCCCACCCACACTTTAAGATGCTCTTTTCAGACAAACTTTGTGGAAGAATTTGAATATTAAGGAAAATTTTGCTCCCAAAAAAGCAGAAGTCCTGTTTGCTCTCACACGTAACTCTCTGTGCAGAGATCTTGGCAGCCACCCCACACAGGAGTTGGACTTGCCCTTTGCAGGGCCATGGGGGTCCCGTTCTTGAAAAAGTCATAAAATAGTTATAAAACACCTTTCCTTGACATTAATTGATGGGTAGAACGAGCTAGAGAGAGAAAGAGCTGTCTCAAGGCCAAGGGCTGCTTTTCAGCCTCTCATTTGTAACATGACAGAGGGAACAGCTGGGGAGAGGCCGTCTGCCTCTTGTCAACCCCAGAGGGAAGGACAGACAGACGGACGTTCCCCAGGGAGCTGCCCTGGCATTATAAACGCCTCCGGTAGAGAGTGAGTGGATTTCTACCTCTGACCTGACCCTTTCTACCCCCAAGGGTCCTCACAAATCTTCCTCAGCAGCTAGCAAAACTGGAAGTGACACAGCTGGGCCCCAAAATATCCTTTCTGATTATTTATATATATATATATTTTCATGTTTTGCCCAATACAGCATTACAGGGGAGGCAGGGGAATGAAGCAAAGGGAACTGCAAGCGTGGAGGATGCATGACCAGGCTCAAGCCATCACACAACAGCACTCTTATGAGCACTGCCTGCCCCCAGCTCCCAAAAATCATAAGCAGGATCCAGAATCACAGGACTGGTTTAGAGGAATCAAGCAAAACTTGCTTCAGTTCTTTCTTTCTCTTCTTGTGTCTAAGCCAGGCAACAAGATCGGTGTGTGCAACTCGTGCTGGCTATTCATCCAAATCATGAAGGCTGCAACCTTGTGTATCAGTTTCTTTATCCTTCAACTGAAAGCTGAGTTATCTCCCAATTTCCCTAAGTCCAGAAAATTAATTTTAATGAGAAAAAAAACCAGTGTCAGAATCCTTGCAAAGCAATTGCTACCACTTCAGCCTATGCTTAGCTTCTCCAGACTGTGTAACAGGCCCTAAGCAATTGTTTCTTTGAACACAAGCAATCCTCAGGTGGTTAAAAGCAAGTATGTGCTTAAACACTTGGTAAAAACAGTGTCTGAGACCAGAAACTTCTGTAGTTGCAAAAGTGCATTGAAATATACTTGTTTTGTACTTCCCCTTGCATGTCTCCAGTGTCGTGCCACATGGGTTTCAGCAGATTCAACCCAGGATGAATTCAAATAGATGTGTCATACACTATTTTTCTTGTTTTATTTGACTTTAATTACTTCTTAACAGCACTGCTGTTTGAAAACCCTTTCTCAATTGAGGGTGTTGGTTCTGCCTAGGGCTGCTTGGCCCTTTTCCACTGAAATGCCCTTTCAGCAACCACCACAAGTCTCTCCAAGCAAAACAGTATCTTTTGGAAGAGCCTCTTTTTGTTTGCCACTGTGCCTTTCTCAACTTACTTCCCCTCCGACGGATTTTAGGTTGGCTTTTCTTTGCCTTTTTCCAGGAAGGAGCAGAAAACCATGGTGGGCTCCAGCCAGATGTGGAGCAACACCTGGGAGAAGGCAGATGTGCGAAAACACCTTCCTGCTACTTGAATAAATCTGGACTATTTGTTTTTTCCCTCACATTCTCAATGGCTGTTTCTATCATTAATAAACATGGTGTAATAATGCCTAGCTGTCCCTAGGGTCAAGAATGAAGTTTGCACCCAGCAGAGAGGGGAAGACTTGTGATTCATACACGTGAACCCCGTTGGGTGCACGACACACAGCCTGTGCACAAACAATACCTTTGCACCTGTTTCACCTTGGGCCCCTGCCCAGGGTTTGGGCCTGAGATTATCAGTCCTGTGGGTCTGTATTGTAGCAGCAGCAAGAAATCCTTATCAGGGCAACGTCTGCTTCGCAGAGCTCGCTGCAGGCAAATACCGAACCTCATCTTTCCCTGGGGAAAATAAAACTCAGGTGACCGGTGGACCTGGGTTTTGGAGGGGGCCTTTTGTCAGAGAAGAACAAAGTCTCTATATAAAAATTGCTGTTCACAGAATCACAGGGGTTGGAAGGGACCTCCAGAGCCCATGGGGTCCAACCCCCTGCCAAAGCAGGGTCCCTAGGACAGGTCACACAGGTCAGCGTCCAGACGGATCTGGAATCTCTCCAGAGATGGAGACTCCACACCCCCTGGGCAGCCTGTCCCAGGGCTCCCTCACCCTCACTGGGGAAAAGTTCTTCCCCATGTTGGTGTGGAACTCCCTGTGCTCCAACTTGCAGCCATTGCCCCTTGTCCTGTCCCCACAGACACTGAAAAGGGGCTGCCCATTTCCCCCTGCATCCCATCCTTCAGATATTGATAAACATTAATCAGGTCCCCCCTTAGTCTTCTTCTCTCCAGGCTGAACAGCCCCAGCTCACTCAGCCTTTCCTCACAGGGGAGATGCTCCAGGCCCTTCAGCATCTCCGTAGCCTCCTCTGGACTCTCTCCAGGAGATCCCTGTCTGTTTGATCCCAGGGAGCCCAGAACTGGACACAACACTCCAGGTGGGGCCTGACCAGGGCAGAGCAGAGGGGGAGGATCCCCTCCTGTGACCTGCTGGCCACACTCCTCCTGATGCCCCCCAGGATCCCATTGTCTCTCTCAGCCCCCAGGGCACACTGCTGGCTCATGGCCACCCTGTCACCCACCAGGACCCCCAGGTCCTTCTCCACAGAGGTACCTTGCAGTTAAGACTGTAGCTGGTTGGCTGTCATGCTGGGTTTGACAGCCCTTAACAGAACAAGAGTGCTGTGGGGCTTCCAGGCACTAACCCCAACACTAAAAAAACCCCACAAAAACAGTCTCACACCAGCTATAACAACAACTTTTCCTTACACTATTTTCCTTGTATCAACCAGAACCATTGCTCATTTGCTGACCTACTCCCCGAGAGCAATACTAAGTATTTTAGACTTTGTAATCCTCCTCCAGCTCTACCTTAATATCTGCCTCCTAGCAAAACAGCCTCCAACACATGCCACAGCCAGAAGGCCCTGCTCCAGTCTTACAGCTGGGGTGCTTACAGCAGAAAGGACACTCAGTAACTTTGGTGCATTCTTCACCTTCCTCTGACAAGCTACCAAGTTGGAGGTTTGTTTTGCATTTAGTATAGTATCTGCATTACTCTTCCAGAGGTAAAGGGGAAAGAGCCCGTAAGTATGTTAACTTAACAGCTGAATCAAGAGGCTATTAAAATTCATTCAGGCTTGTTTCTCTCTCCTGTTATTTCAGTTACTGTCTGATAACCAAGCTGGTACCTTTTCATTCTGGTTTCAATTCAGTTTCTTTTTTCTTTTAAACACTTGTCTCAGCAGAAGTTCTACACATTTTTTCCTTCTGGGGAAAGAAACCCCAAAGATGTATTTTCAACCTCCTAGCTCAGTGTTTCCCACATATTTTGACTCAGGGACTGCTGCCAAGATTCACATTTTTCCCCAGACCACTGCACCCCCTCACGCTGCAGCAGAAAACCATCGTGCTGACACAGGTGTGAGGATGGACTCTGGAGGTGTTCTTATTGCAGCCTGTGAGCTGACATGGGAACTGGCACTTGCTTCCCTCACATTGTCCAAACCTGGGAAGATCTGGCAGATTTTAAAGGATATTTTAAAAACTACAACCAACCAACCAACCAACAAAAATCCCTGCTGCCTTGGGATAATTATAATTATTTAGTACCTGGTTCTGATTTTCCTCAACATGCCAGAGTTTTGTCTTCCAATGCACAGTAACCCCAGCAGCTTCCACATGGGCACTGTGGTATATACAGGGTTCTGCCTCTCTCTACACAAAAAAGGGACCAACGTGCAAGCTAATGCCAGTTTCTCCAGGGTGTAGAGCCATAGTTCATCATGTTAGACACATGCCACTCCACCACCACCCCCATAAACCCCCTACCAGCGTTGTTAACACAGCCCTGCAGCTTCCCCTGCTTCGCCTACCAGCTCTGCTCCCCTGGAAAAGTATTTTCACCAACGTGGCGTATTTTGCACAAGTTGTTTTCTCTGCCTTGTTTTCGCAGCCCCCTGAAGTGATGGTGTCAGTAGTCAGAAGTCCACACAGGAACAAAGCCAAGGTTGAGGGGGGGACCTGGCTCCCTCTCACGCCCAGGAGACACACTGCATTCACCCTGATACCAGGGTCAGTGAACACTGAGCCCAGACTAGGGGCAACCCCATCACCAGCAGCGCTGCTTGCAGCCTGTCTTTGCTGACAGCAAGTCATTTTATACAAGATCACCTGAATACTCAGTCCTCCAAAGCCCTGAGCCTTCCTGGCATTAGCAGGAATAGAAAGGACTTGCTGCCTGTGGTCATGCTGTGATATCCCACGAGCTCAGGGCATGCTCCTATAACAATTTAACTCATCACATCTTTTTCCAGATTGGCTTCCTGCCCAGGTTAGCTCCCCAAAACACCCAGCAGCAAGGTCAGAAGAGCTTATGCCCTGGCACAAGGGAGTTCTGAGCCTGAGAATGGAGCAGGACAAGGACACAACAGTGGTGGGGTCGAGCTCAGTCATCTTCAGCTGCCATGAGCTCACACCTGAGAAGCGGCCACGGTCAGGCAAAGGAAGGAGGGGAGATGCTATTCATGCCACTAATGACCCAACTTATCAGGACAGAAATCAAGTGCTTGACCTTTCCCAGCATCATGTGAAGCAAATGCTCCATATGACATGGCTCCAGCATTATCTCCCAGGCACAGGTGCACGACTGCAATTAGAAATGACCAGGATTTCATACATAACAGCACCTTTCAACACAGCTCAGCCCCTCCAAAAGCACTTGGGAGGCTCAGCCACCATCTTCTTCCCACCTCACCTCCCCAGCACCTCGACAGCTCAGGATGCCCCAAAGAATTCCACCAGAAGTCTCACAGCAAACACCTGGAAACTAAACTGGAAGCCACAACCCCTCTCTGAGTGCTGGTAGATCTTAAACTTGGTGCTTGGTTTGTCCCAGGACCATTTCTCACCCCCCCACTCCTAATTCAACTTCCGCAGAGAACAATGCTGCCCGTCTGTGTCCACAACAGATTTATTCCCTCCTTCTAGCAACTCATGCTGCCCGTACCTTCAAGGGGGAGTAGCTCCTTGAAGCGAATGGTTCCTTCTGGTTTCTGGGAATAAAAGGCTGCCCTCCATAATCAGGGTATTGTTCTCCCTAAATGGACCCAGACTCTGTAAACATGCTCCTCTGCACAGTGCTGGGAGGGCGACCGCCAGCGTGTGTACGGGTACATGCAAGGGAATGTGTCTCCTTCTAAAAGCCAGTCAATTATGTTAATTCATTTCCTCTGACCAAAGAGTGGTAATAAACTTTGGGAAAGGAGGAGGGGAAAAAAGTAAACAAGAGTCAATTACAAAAAGGTGAGGGGGAGAGGTAACGGAGTAACTCCACCAAAGTCTCCTTTGGGAAAGGACGTTCGCGTTACAGATCAGATGGGCTCCACACAGCCACACACACACCCCCCCACCACAGTCCTGCTGGAGGTATAAATGCCACTGTAACCAGTTCTTTCTTTTATTTCCTAAGGTTTCAGTGTGTTTTCATGAGTTCAATCTTGGGAAACAAGCCCCCACTGGTGTCCTGATCCATGGCGAGTGCATCCCTGAGGGCTTTGCCTTGCATGTGGTGACTGAAGCCAATATGAATAGTCAGCCTCTATTTGTCATTTTCTAACAGGAAAATAACTTCACTAAGCAAACTACGATGCTGTGACTCAAAACCCTGATTAGCACAGTTTGAAAACAGGTCAGCACAGTGTTGTGGGAATTAACTTGCTTGACCCCTAGTCTGTAATGGCACTCAAATAATCTGCGAGTCAGACGAAGCTGAAAAACTCTTGGAAGACCACACTGAAAGAATTTGCTGGATTTATTGGATTTTCCAGGATAAAAGAAAAATAAGCCTCAAACTCCACTTAGCTAGTCTGTGGTCTTCAGAAAGACAAGCCTTTTTTTCCTGACTCTATCTAGAAGGGGAATTCTGCCTGTGCTGAGCAACACTTTTTGAGTCTCCTCGTTATTTTATTTGGTTTCCTTCACTGGAAACTCATGATAAATAGTAATAATCATTATAAATATACAGGTGGATATTTATACTACTACTTTGGCTGCTTTTCAGGAGCACCTTGCTGTTTTCTTCCTTGGAATCAGTGATAAAACGTGGGGAAAAGGGACTAAGGTCCAGCCCTGTGAATCTACAATCCTCCTCCCAAAGGGAGCACTCTGAGGGAGAAGAGCCCTAAGATGACCTTCAAATTGAATATCCTGAGGCTGCTCTACCAGTTGTAAAATAGGACTTCCAATGCCAGGATTAATCCCATACATAGCACTGTCACAAAATACTCCTTAAAAACATCTAAATCCTCTGGTCTACTCATGTTTGAGCAAGCAATAAATGGGGGAAAGGGGGAGAAAAAGAAAGCATTCTGCCTTAGTGATATAAGCAAGACCTTGCTCTGGTCTAGATAACACACTGCCCCATCCCTGGGTTCTCCAGCCCCAGAGCAAAATGCTCCCAATAGCCTCTACCACTTCCAGAAACAATGGATGTGTGCTGAGAGCAGTGGCAATTAGAAATCAACTGTCCACAGCCAGTTCCCCTACATATGCAAATAGCTCCCTAATGGGTTTACGATTCCTTGTCAATCAAACCTGTCAAGGAAAAGTAAACACCTGTCCCAGCTGTGATTAAGTTAAAAGCTTCACTCTCATTAGCTCCTAACGAAATTAACCCCGAGGATAGTGCACTTCTGATTGGCTGTGAATACCAGGAGGAGGAGAGATACTCATCAGCTCTCATCTGTTAATCTAGTTTTATATTAACTATTGCAGATCACGATGAACCCTCCCATGGCTTGGTGCCACCCTGAACAGAACTGAAACACAACCTGGTCTTGCAAGGCCCCAGCTTCTGCTCTCTGCTAAGATGATAAATTTCAATCCTACTCGCAGCTACTCAGCGCAGCTCGCTGCACCTAAAGGTACTATCACCTTTGTAATGGAGAGCAATACCCAACCCTGAACATTAAAATAGGAAATGACTTATCAGGGCACAGAGCCTGATCTCCATATGCTGGTGGAGCTTGCAACTCTTCTCCCAGTTTCCCCACTTTAAGTTGCCCAGAAGTACATTAAATATATATGTATATACCTGTCTGGTTAAGGAGACACCGTGGTCGCCACCAGCACGTTGTGTTTATCTGCTGAACCAGGTGAAAGACTTTGCTCCACCCAGAAGGTGAGCAAGATGGCTTATTGCACCTTCTCTCAGCAGGGTATCCATGCTCTGAAGGAGCTTTAGCCTCCAGTTTTACATCGACTGATGGCTGCCAAGGAAGTATTCTTCCTTCCACAGCGCCTGCAGTATCCCTGGGGATATACAACGTCCAAAGGTTTGCCCTGTCACTCATTAACCCTGCCACCCCTGACATACGGTTCATACACGTAATTCATCTGACACTCGCCATTGCTTAACCAGCGTTAACAGATCTGCTTAGGTGAGAACAACAACTGAGGAAAATGCCCTCCTCAATTACTCCAGCTCATACAAATCAAGAAGAAAGTGGTGGAAAAGAAACCAGTTCACAGTGCTCCAGGGCCTGCAGCAGCCGAACTCCAGTAGTTTGGCTCGTTCAGCTTTGGGAGGCTGGTGGAGCTGAGTAACTGTCCCTTCCCCCTCCTTTGATGTTCGTTTGGCCCCAGCCCATACACTTTCTGTCTAGGATTTAAATCCACACAAGGCAATAGCAAAATATTAGCTACCACAATGAAAGACCTTTACAACAGAATGCTTCTACTCAAGAATCACACTAGTCAAAGCATCACACCTACACCTAATCACAGGGGGGCACCTGGGAGGACACCAGTATAAAGGGAAATAGAGGACAGATACCAAATTTTTGCCATCATCAGTTCACCAAGCATGTGTAAGCAAACCCAACAAGGAGCATTTGAATTTAAAAGAAATGCCTATTGCACAAATTAAGCCCTCATTTCCGCATTTGTCTGCTGTCCCTGCGTTTTTATCTAACATGCACAAATACTGGCAGCTCCTAAAATACCCAGCAAAGTCAACACCACCCAAGTGGCACCTGAGGTATGACACCTCTTGCATTACTCACTTCTCAATCACTTGACAGCATGCCCAAGATTGTGCAAATCTTTCATTAAATAAATTTACCAGACATAAGGAGAAATGACTTTGGGTCCCAGCAAGCTAGAAGCCGCTCGTGGAGAGGCTGAGAACAGAGGTGCAGCGGTCCTGAGAAACATTAACCTGCTCTGAGGAGCCTCTGTTCCCAATTTACATTTTTCCTTCCCTTAGTGAAGCTTAAAATTAAGTTTGAACACTTAATGGAAGAAGTAGCCTGGAGTTATTGGCTGAATTTCTTCCTGAAAATTGGAGTGGTTGGGATGAAATAAAAACGTCAGGTTATTCACAGCACTGCTGGATACTGTGTTTCTACCACGATACAATGGGGAGACTGTGTAATCAGGGCAAGCAACCAAACTCCTCACAGCCCCTGTTTATTTGACTTCGAAGGGGGAAAAAGAAAAGAAACCCAGAGATGTGAATGGATTCAGCAGCACACGGCACATATTAACTTGTCCAGTAACACTGAAGCCAGTCTTCAGCCCCTCCACACCCAGCACCACCGCCCGCAGAATGAAACCCTTTCTCTGGGGATAAACCCCCTCTGTGGCGACCCAAAGTTAAAGCAATGAGTTTCCAAGTTGCTTCCAGCCCTAGCAGTGCGTGTTCCAGCCACCAGCCAGAGCTCACAGCCAGCAGAAGCAACATGTTTCTGGAATTGAAAATAAATGGAGTCTGTGCTGTCCAGTCAAGCAGGCGAGTGGCAGGATCCAAGCTGCCACGCTTAGCCCACATCCCTTCTGCTATCGTACACAAGGGATCCAAGCAGAGAAAGAGTCGATATTACCCATAACCTGCACAAGTCATCCTTCAGGGATGGATCCCAAGCCATGGGAATGAGTGGGAGTCATGGCACTAACGCTCACAGGCTCTGAATCAGGTCCTAACCTGTTAAAACTGGCATGGGTTGCACGCGTGTATCTCACACGACATCAGGGCAGCAGGATCAGATGAGTCCAGTTTATTTTTGGAACTATTTTTCTTTTACCTTACTACCACGAGCACCCGACTCAATAGGCTTTCAACAGTCTTTGCAACTTCTACATTCACGCTGGCTCCATCCACCCTTTAAAAAAGGTCTCTTTAATGACCAAAAATGTTCCACCTCGGTGCAAAAGATTAGCACAGGTTAACACAGCTACATGTGTAAGGAGGCATTATTTTTAGAGCAAGCTCCAAGTCAAGATCGATTGTTAAATATATGAAAAGAAAAAAACAAGGCTCTGAAATCTAAATGAAGTGTTCAAAGCAAGATCACATGCATTTCAGCTTAAGCAGCCCCCCAGAAAACACAGGAAGAGGTCAGATGAAAGACAAATTCTTTGAAATAAGACAAAATGAGCAGGTTAATGGATTTTTTTTTTTTTTTAAAAAAAGGTGGGGGGGGAGAAGGGATCATTTCCACCAACTCCTGTAACGCTGGTTTGCACTGGACCCTTTCAACAGGATGATTTTACAAGTCACTGCAGGCACAAGTCGGAGTTTCACGTCTCGGGAAAGGCAGAAAGCTCCATCGGTTCTACTCCCACTGAGTAAATAAAGCTCTGACTAAAGGCTGGGTTTACTTCTGGGTTTGGGATTTTTTTTTTATAAAATACAAGAGGACCTCTACATTGTTATTTCACCCTTTTGGTGAAAATTTTTATCTCCTCCAGTAATTCAATCCACAAAATGCAGTGTCAGGGAGCGACCGCCGCTTCCTGCGGCCACGCTATTCCACAGCGAGCGTTCAGCACCCAGACCTACCAGCATCGCTCATGAGGAGACAGCCACTCAAAAAGGAATTATCAGATGGGCCACTGGAAAAGATCAGCTCTATCAGCCAGTTCATGCCAGATAAGAAGCTTCATATTTACTCAATAAATTAGCACCTGTGGTCCCAAACCTTGAAAAGCAGGTTCCTGCTTGCTAGCAAGCATCACTTTTGCTTTTTTTTTCTGTTTTCATATTACTTTATTTTCCTGAAAGAACCATTTCCCTGTCATTTCTCAAGCACCACCTCATGGCACACTGAAGCCAAGCTGTGGAGTCTAGCCTTTGCTGCCTACAAGCTCATCAAAGACATGTTTTAATTTGTTGCTTGTCTTTTAACCAAGGTCGAACCAACATATGGGCTTGGAAAACAAAGCTATAAAAACCTTAAGGAAAAAAAAATCTAAATATATTTGAGCAATTCACTCAGTTTTGTAATATTCCTAATAAAAATCCTATAAAATCAAGGCTGATTTTCCAGTGTGACGCACGCTGTGTTTTATGTTTAAGCTCAGCCCCAATTTCAAGCGGCCGACAGGCTCCGTTGAAGGGAGGAACTGGGTTTAAAAAGAAGTAAGAAAAAAACCCAAAAAGCAGTATTTTCTTAGATCATTCTGTACAGTCTAGGTACATATCATGCTGACAGATTATTTGTGAGTTCCCCAAGAGTACGATCCCAAAAAACGCCCCAAACTTAACTAGAAGATGTGCAGTGACTTATCTATAATCTGAATCAGGCTGTTAGATCTCCTCTTTCACAAGAGAGAAATTACCTAAGCGTTATATCTGGTAACAATCATTCAACAAGAATAAAGAAGTAAAACAGAAGCCAACACCTCTCTCTTGTATTATCATTATTTCTCCTTTCCACGTTTACTACCATTTACTCCTAGAAACCCCAGAGTTACAGGAGGGTAAATAGGTTCACCAGAAAGACGAACTCATCTCCCAAGAAATAAAAAGCAAAACCTTTCAGTGACCTATTCTTCTCTTTTCTCCAACACTCAGGCAAACAGAGACTGTATATAGCATTATTTCTACGTGAAACTGTTGAACTTTGAGGTGGCCCCACCAGCAAACCCCCTGTACGACAGGCATCACCCAGGCTGGCAAGCCAAGCGTCGCGCGGAGAAGTGCCAGAGCAGAGGGCAATTAAAGTCTCGCTCTTCCCCTCCCTCCGAAAATGAAATCAACATCCAAACTAATTAGTTTCCAGCAGAATATCAGTTTACTCGCTAGCAGAAGGGTTGTTACTGCTCTTACCAAAAAACTTCTAAACATACCCTATGAAATCTTGTTTAAGCCACGGGACCAAGCCAAGCACATCCCAGTGTTACCATATACGGTCACCAATGCGAATACGATGGCAACTTGACAGATTTGGAACAAATATCGTGTTGTGTGTCACTGAGATAACATAGGCAGGAAAATATCAGATTGTATTACCTGTATCCGACCGGAGGTGTGGAGTGGTAGGAGCTACATTGCTGCAGGACATAGTCACTAAAGGTTAGTGACCCAAGATGGCATTCGTCCCCGCCGCGGAGGAGGGACGGGGCAGGACACTGAGGCCATTTATGCCCAGTATAGGGCTGCTTGGAGAGAACAGGAATGGAGTGACATGAGGGACGAGCCACTGGACTGGCGCTATTGTCCCGGGTTCAGGGCTGATGCCACCCGTTGAGGCTGGCGATCCGGCTGAAGCTGCCGCCCTACACCTCGGCTGTCAGCCAGAAGGTCCAGTGAGTGTCTCTTAGAAAACCACAGCACGCTGGTTTTGTTCTCAAAGGCTGGATTCTCTGCATCCAGAAGTTCTTGTCTTCACCCACAAGGGAATGAAGGGGCTTGGATTTTTACCAAAATAGCTCCTGAGGAAGAATTTTGCTGTTACAGGTTCCCTCCAGGAGATCTTTAGCCCAGAACAAGATTGGTCACTGGGGGGGTTATTCCAGAGTAAGTATTTTTGGAAGGGTCATTGCAGTGCATTTGCAGGTGCAGACAAACCCTTAACCAAAGTCTTTACCTTTTGGGCATGAAAGCATTGGTTCAAACTTAGCCAGAGCTGCCTTATCCTTCATCCCTCCAGACACAGCGAGTTCTGCACCTGGACCTCTTAAAGCCAGACCTGTTCTCTGTCCTGGGCCAGAACCAGGGCACTAACACATGCCCTTTTTTGCACAGCATTTTGTACATTGGCAGAGTGACACGTCAGGTCACAAGAAGGCAGTAGGCACAGCTCTGAACCTGGAAATATGCCCCCGGTTGCTGGGGGAGGAGGGGGAAATTGCTGCATTAGCCCAATCAGTCATCCCTGCGGGGCCCTTGGCCTTAAAAGGCACCACCTAAGTAAAGATGCAAAAATAAAACAACGTACCATTTACTGCAAGATTGCAGCTGAGCACTCGACTGTCAGGAAATAGCAAGGCTGGAGCGCGTGGGCAACTTAGCTCTGCCCCCTTGTGCAAACGCACTATGGCCCTTCCCCAAAGCCTGGGTGCAATCAGCCATATCAACATCCAAATTCCAACATAAGCTACTTTTGCCCAATATAAGCAGCAGAGAAGGACCAGCACTTCACAGAGAGCCTCCTCAGCCACCTTCCTCACTTGACTGAGAGCCAGCGAGCACCTATCTAACTTCTGACATCTCAGATGAGGAGGCACCGGCACGCTCTGGGCCACACGCCTCTAATTCGCAATCAGGAGACAGAAATTAAACAGGGTTCAGCCAAAACAAAAGAGCCCTTCTTCCTCCAGAGTAAAGCCTCACCACCTCAGGCTGAGATTTGGCCAGAGGAGTGTCTATAAGACCCGAGTGACTGAAGCAGGTAACACTTACACATCTCCAGCAGCTGAGCCCACCGCGTGATACACTCGGAAAGAATCTGCAGGCACGTGAACAACAGGGAGAGTTTTCCCAAGAATATGAAGTTAAATATCAGTGTAAATATCTAATAATTGGGGATATTCAGCAGCACAAAAAGGTCACAACGTGCTGCAGAGCGTCTCATCTCTGCTCACTTACAAGTTTGATCTTTCACCTACGTCCTCTGTTATCAAGGACACTCCCAACCTGCAAAGCAGGAATTAAATGTTAGGGGGGGTTCTATCTATATTTTTTTCTTTTTACAGCAATAACACCTTTTTCTTTTTCACTTTCTCTCTCCTGATATCAGCATGGGAATGAATGACATTGCCCATGGGTTGGGCCCTGCTTTTTAAACTCTCTTTCCACATAATTTTAAATAACCACGACCATCTCCCCATCCACTTGCAGGGTGGATTTTTCAAGCTCTGAAAAAGAGTTCCAATAATCCAATTACCAACCTGATCCTATCAAAGTTGTATTAAATAGGTCTTTCCATCAGAAAAACGATGATGTCCTGAAATTACCACTGTGAATTTTCGGTCCTTTCTCCACATGACAACAGCCCCCAGCACTTCGTTTTCCAGGAGCAATAAAAGAGTACAAGCAAGACAAGTGCAAACCAATTTCAAACAGGGTCAGCCAGTAAAGCAGCCAACACTCAGCTCGCAAAAAAAGAGACAAAAATCTTTTTGTCTTCTCCTGCCCACTTCAGCTCTTTTCCGGAACTCCACCAACTTCTCTCCACTGCAATCCTGTAAGGTCATCTGAATTCATACACTGCTGACCACTGCCTACAACTTAAACTTAGTCTCCATTGTAAACCTCGCCTGGAACTCAGGCTTGCTGGACTTACAGCCTATATACTGTTTTCTTTTTTCATTCAGCTTCCAGCCAAATCATTTTATAGTGCTTTTGCCTCCATAAAGTATTTGCTTGGGGGCCAATGCCAAGAAGGAAAAAAAAAACCCCAATGAACTAACCAAACCTTGGGCTTTTAGACTAATACTCCCCTCTCCCTTCCCACCCTCACCCCAAAAAGGTGATTTTATTTTTGGCAAGTTACGGCCCAAGCAAAGGGCGAGTTTAAACCTTTTCATTTGCAGCTCCACAGCACCGGGTGATTTAAAGGTCTTTCAACAATTCACGCAAACTCTGATACTGTTGGGAATTGCAGCTGGAACAATCTGCATCCTAAAGCCATACCCCTATTCTCCTGGAACAATGCAGCCCCTCCTTCCTGACCAGAGGCCGGGGGAGCTGAAGCCACGTTTCTCATCCAGGCTTTCCAGGGACATCACCCACCAAGGTATGACACAGGCGAGAGCGGAGGGGAAGCCCGCACGCCTTCCACTCTGATCACAGAGTGTTGCTTAAAGCACCTTCCCCTAAAGAAACTCCTTCTTTTTTCCACCCCCTCAGCCCCCCATCACTCCCAGGTCAACGTGTTTCAGTTTGCCTCTGGTAGGGCAACCTGTTTATTGAAACCTGATCAACTGCTGGAGCCCCAGCATTAAAATACACTCTCGCTGTTGGGAACTGTCATTTGTCTGTCACCGAGGAAGTTAATGGATGTGTTTGTTTAGTTTGCTAGTGGGAATATACAGGGCAGAGGCTGGAGGGATTACAGGAGGGCAGAGGTATTTCTGATCCACAGAGGAATGCAGTTGCCTGTCTTTAAAACTGCCTGTGTGTTTTCACACACGTGGGAGAGAAAAGCCCCTGGAAGTTCACCTGCGCCTAAGAGACCTCAGCAAGCCCAGAGCCACCGCGCTCCATCCATCCGAACCAACAGCCCCCAAAACACGCAGGTAATGGGGGGCACCACGCCGAAACAACACGCAGGGAAGGGGGGGCACCACCCTGAAACACGCAGGTAACGGGGGGCACCACACCGAAACACGCAGGTAACGGGGGGCACCACACCGAAACAACACGCAGGTAACGGGGGGCACCACCCCGAGACACGCAGGTAACGGGGGGCACCACCCCGAGACACGCAGGTAACGGGGGGCACCACCCCGAGACACGCAGGGAAGGGGGGGCACCACACCGAAACAACACGCAGGGAAGGGGGGGCACCACACCGAAACAACACGCAGGGAAGGGGGGGCACCACACCGAAACAACACGCAGGGAAGGGGGGGCACCACACCGAAACAACACGCAGGGAAGGGGGACACCACCCCGAAACACGCAGGTAAGGGGGGGCACCACCCCGAAACACGCAGGTAAGGGGGGGCACCACCCCGAAACAACACGCAGGGAAGGGGGGCACCACCCCAAAACACGCAGGTAACAGGGGGCACCACCCCAAAACAACACACAGGTCAAGGGGGCACCACACATGGGCACGAGCCTGCGCCCCTGAGCAGATGAAGCAACGTGGAAGGGGACGAGTCCGCGCCGACAGCAAGTCCCTTACGGGGTCCCTCCGAGGGCACCGTGGGTGCCTGCAGAGCGTGAGCCCAGCAGAGCAGAGGGGAGGGAGCGTTCCCAGCGGGCGCCGTCTCCTTACCTCTCGCCGAGTCCGAAAATGCGATTATCCCTGCGAGAAGCAGCGCGAGCTGCAATTCCATTTTGAAAAGCAGATCCCTCCGTAGCGTACGGGGCTACCCGTCCTCTCAGACCTGGAGGCAGGAGGGAAACAAAAAGGAGAGCAAAAGAATTAGTGGGAAAAGAACACCAAAAAAAAAAAGCAAAGAACCCCACAACTCTGCAGAGTTTTAGAACCTATTGCAAAGGGGCCAAGAGCAGAAACAGCAAATGAGAGGGGGACGTACTAGGGATTCATTCCTTGGCGCTCAACAAGTAAAACTTTGCCCTCCTCTCTGCTTTCGAGCCTGATATAAATCAAGAACCCACTGAGGCCAGCGAGCTCCTCTAAGTTTACAGTTAATGCATAATTCTTTGGTGTCCTGTACAGAACCAGCCTTGGAAGGCAAACAGAACACTGAGCGAGTGGCCATAAAAGAAGATTTCAGGTTAACAATTTGCGGAGGAACTCGGGGAAGGGGGAGGAGGGACGTTACCTCTCCCATCAGCAGCCCAGCAAACTTCGCATTGCTGCTTCAGTGCCCCTCAGACAGGCGCTGCTCGGGCTGTGCGCCTTCCTCCACTCTCTCCAACTTCCCTGAACTGCACTGATTCTTCCTCCCCCGTTTCCCAGCCCCCCCCGGCAAGCCCCACTTGTTTCCGTGTGCTCCAGAGGTGCGTCCCAAAGCAAAAACCCCGCTCGATTCTCCAGATTCTTGAAGGTGCCTTCGCCGTGATAGGCAAACCCGGGGTAGATCAGGTTTACGTTAATTACACCCTGTTCTCCTCCTAAAACTCTCACTCTCTAAACACTGTCTGAATTCCTCACCCTTGTAAACTCCCCGGTTTCAAACACTCCGTGCCCCCAGGACACACAACAACCCGTGTAGAGCATCCAGCGAAGGAAAGAGGACGCCTTGCCCTGAGCTTCCCCATCTGCAGCGGGGAACTGGTACAGAGGGAGGGCGCCGGGGGCGGGGGGCGGCCGGCGGGGCCGGGCGTGCGGAGGGGGCTCCCCTCCGGGGCGCAGCGAGTGGCCGGTAACGGGATATTCGCAGCGAGGAATTAGGGTCGGGGAAGAGAGGACGGAGTAAGGGATGGGGGGGGGGGGAACACCCGGCGCGATGCCACCTGGTGCTACCCCCCACCCCCCACTCCTCCCGCTTCGGGGCAGCCCCGGCGGCTCCCAGCTGTGGCGTTTCGTGTCGCCCCGACCCAAGCGAAAGGGTGTCCCGGGCGGGGGTGGTGGTGTGGGGGGCGGGGGGGGGGGGGCACTTACCTTGGCTGCCGCCGGGGCTCTAGCACCGTGCGCTGCCGCCCATCCTCGCCGCTCGCCGCCTCATGCCCTCCGCGGCCACGGCGCCCGGCGGGGCGCTCCGCCGCCGGCCTCTACCTCCCGCACCCCCAGCCCGGGGGGCGGGCGGGGGCTGTCCGCTGCCTTTTGGGGGGGGGTGGGGGGTGGGAAAGGGGAGTGTGCCCTCCCCCCGGCGCGGCTTTCCCCCCTTTTCACCACCGGCTTTTTTACCGAACACCCCCACGCTTCGGGATTTTCCCACTAGGGATCCACGGGCGAGGAGCTCAGGAAAAAGGGGAGGGGGGTTGCGGGGAGGGGGGGGGAAACCTCTCAAATTCTTTTTCGGGCTTTCCGGGTAGGGCTGCGCGTGTGTGTGCGGGGAGGGACAGCGGGGACCTGACAGATCCGCCGGGGCTCCGCAGCCGCGGGATGCCCGGTGATGCCGTCCCGCGGCTCGCCCAGCCGGAATCCCGTTTAAGGAGCGAGGGGAGGAGGGGAAAGGGGCTGGGGAAGGGGAGGGGAAGGGGGGGGAGAAGAGGAGGAGGAGGGAGGGGGGGGGGAATGTACAGAGCCGGGGCGAGAGAAACAAGCGATAAAGCAACTTTCCCTGCAGGGCTTTGTGGCTGTGGGGGCAGAGCCGCCGAGGAGGGCGGTGCGGTGCCGCCCCGCTCCAAACTTCGCACCAATCCCCGGGAGCCCCCGCCCTCCCGCGCCGCCGCTCCCCTTAACCCTTTGCGGGGGCGGCGGGAGGGGACGACCGGAGTCCCGCCGAGCCCCGTGTGCGCCTCGGAGCGGCGGAGCCCGGCCCGCGGCATCCCCGCAGCCCTCCAGAGACCCCCCCGGAGCATCGCGGCTCCCCCAGAGCAGCGCACCCGGCCTTGTGCCCTGCTGTGCGAACACACACCACACACCATCCCCCCCACCCATCACACATGCCCCCTGCCCTGAGCCTTCTGGAGCCCAGGTACCCCCTGAAAGCCCCGCGGCGGTGGGGACCCGCAGCCCCCCGCTCGCCATGCACCCCACAAGCCGTGCCTGCACCCCGCCCCTCTTCCCACGGCAAGGCTGGAGCCCCGGCTGTGGGAACCCAGCGCGGAGGGGAGAGATTGGGGTCGGCTACACCGTTCTGATCTCTCCCTGCTGGGATGCAAACCACGCCAGAGAGAGACTGGCCTGAGCTAAACGAAACCAACTGGAAAATAACCCCCCCGGAGACGTCTGTTCCCGAGATTAACTGTTACAATTATTTATTCTTTACTTTCAAACAGGGCTGGGCTGATGGATCGGCTCCTGCAGCAAATCACTCTCCAGGCAGGATAGAAATCAACCTGGCAGAATCCACCAAATAGACTAAACAAGTGAGGAGTAGGGGGGGGAAAAGCTGCCTCAGCAGCTATACTTTTATATCCGGAGAGAAACATTGTTCCTGTTGATGTTATTGTTTATTAGAGCCCTCGGTTGATACACTCCAGCATGAAGGCCTCTTGAAAACAAAGCTGTCTCAATGCTAATTTGGTGTGATAGGCACCAGGAGAACCCCTAAACTCAGGCCAAGCTGTGGTTTGAACAACCATCTGATGTATTTTGTTATGATTATGGAATCACACACTCTATTATTATTATTATCATTACTACTAAATATTTTTACTCAGCAGTTCCTGACAGCATTAAATCTTGATACACAAAATCAATGGGAAAAAAAAAAAACATCCAAGACTAAACATATAACCCCCCTGAATCATAAACTAACGAAGGGGCTGACAATACTGGGTTTATTTTCACATATTTATATCATCATTTTTATTATTAAAGCTCATTCATCTGAGCAGTCGCAGATGGACGACCGCTCCTATCAGGCAATAACTTCAGCCTCATTGACTTCAAAGACAGTGTTGACTGAAGCAAACCTTCAGGACTTGACCTCCGTGGTCGTATTCATGCCATAGCTGCTGATAGAATCACTCCCACTTGCACCAGAAGGAGAGCTCCACCTCACGCTGCATCCCAAGGGATGATGTGCAGAACACGTCGTTGTAACGTTTCCCTGACATTTCACCACAAAGGAGCCAAGGTCTTTGTCCCAAGGACATCACCATCTAATACCTGGCCCCAAAAATTATTTATGTGACCTTCTGTTCCCATTCAGACTGTCCAAAGTCTCATTCAGACTGTCCAAAGTCCCATTCAGACTGTCCAAAGCAGCCTCTCAGTTTTGGCTCAGATGTGGGATGCCTGCCCATCATGGACAAGTAGGATGAACTCACCTGAAAAGCTCCTTCTCATCATCTGTTTTTTCTGGGCCATGCAGGGCTTATTTCCCAGCTGCATCTTGACTTTCTCATCACAGCCTGACTAGGGACATGAGTGAGCTCTGTCTGGGTCTGAATCAGCTCCACTCTGGAAGAAGGGACCTTCTTCCAACCCAGGTTGTGCCCATGCCCATCATCAAGTGTCCAGCTCAGGTTAGACAAGAAAAGAAACCCCTCTGAGGGATCTGCTTCTTCCATCCTCACCTTCTCACCGAAAAACCCCACGTGTGTCTTTGTGGGTTCCAACATCTCCCAGGCTGTGGGTATTTCTCCTCCATATACAGCAATAAAATTTCTCCCCCAGCCTTTCACCAGTGGGAAGTTGTGGGAGAATTACAGAGGTGGTACACGAGGTTTTTCAAAGCCTCCAGGTGCCTAAACACCTTCAGATTTCCCTTCAGCCTCTGTCTTTGGGCATCAAGAAGCTTTTTAAGACTCTGACTCCAAGTGATGTTGCGAAGGGATGACATGGGGCAGGAGCAGAGCCCACAGCTTCCACACCCCAGGCTAAAACAACCAGACAACAGCCCCTACAGACTCAAAAATGTCTGCACAAGGATTTTATTTTGCAGGGGCTCAGGAGTTTTTCAGGCTTAGTTAGCCTGAAAGACTGTCTGAAACCATGCCCTAGACTTCATCCATCTCATTCCCAGTACAGCAGCAGAGGACTAAATGTAAAACATTGATATAATAAAAATAATTAATATTACTGAAACAGCTCCTAGTTTATCAGAAATAAAATCTCACACTGTTTTCCCAACACTTCCACCTAAATAAGGAAACATGCAGAGCTGTGTTTTTCTGGGCTGGCTGTAATTTGCAGGATGATTGAGTAGTCTGAAAGTCAGCAGCCCCAGTTTGCTCCTGCACCCCCCCAGTCCTGAGACAAGGCTGTGGGAAAACAGCTTTCTGGAGCTGACAAACAAAACCAAATGCTAAGCAACTAAGTATGTGTCTCTGCATGGTCTGAGAAGCAGGCTAACAGTCTATTTGTATCCCACTTGTCCCCAAAGCCCTGTTTCCAGACCATGGCTTTCCAGAGTTTGCATAGCTGTGATGGTCTAGTGAACGTCCATCCCCAGAACAACTTTATTCATGTCTCCAAAACTATGGCTTGGCCTTTTTCCAGCTTTCTTACCTCTTTCCTCCCAGGAGCTGCTCACCTCCATCATCACAGAACTCCACTTTCCCCCTTTCATTCTGATTGTTTTGCCTTTTCTCTTCCCTGACAGATGATCTGGGAGATACAGCACCTCCACACTGTCATTCCCAGCCAGCTTCAGTGATGTTCTCAAGCTGCAGGTGGTAGCCATGAACTGAATTTACCCATCACACCCAGTACCCCAGGTGTCTGGAGCCATCCAAGCAGCTTGGGCTGGTGAGGGTGCCTTGCAGGAGCACGAGGCCCTGTGGCACAGGTCCACAGGGACATGCCACTGGGGTGGAGGGTGCTGGGTGCAGCTGACGGAGCACGTGAAGGTGATGGAAGGGCATGGCCAGGATTAGGCGCATTCCCTCCACCCCTCCACCCCATTTGTGCAGCCCTCCTCGGGTTACTGGTGGGGAGCAGCCGCCCCAGGGTCAGCCTGAGCATCCATCTAGGATGCCTGGCACTGGGGATTGCTCTGGATGTGGGGAAAGATAAGTAATGTGATTAAGGGGGCAGATTCCCCTGGCTGGATCCCTTCTGATAGAGCACTCGGCGTGTAGGAGGGTGGTACATAAGATGTCACAGCTGGGCAGGGATGGAGACCGACACACACCTTTCCATTTGCACACTTCCAGAGCCACTGGGCTGATCCATTTGGGTCTATAACTAAAACTGTGGGCTCAGAGCAAGCAGTGTTTTAGGAGAACCACATCACCACCTCCCCTATGAGTGGTAACTGAGACCTAGCCGTAACGTAGGTAATATTTGGAGAGGAGGTATGGGCAGGTGGAAAGATGAACCAGGGTGGTACAGTCCTGATATCTGCCTATGCATAAGCTTAACTTTCATACATGAAGCATGAACACCACTGTCAGGCAGAGAAGACAAGATGGTAACACAGGGGTTAAACATCCTATCAACCAACCCTTGGGTCCTGTGCGGGATGCTGGACCTCCCAGGTCCCGCTGCCCCGTGGCCCTTGTATCAGGGCTTTTGAGGGGTTTTGCAGGCACAAAGGATCCCTCTGCTACCTTGCAGTCTCTGTTTTGGTCCGAAGCACCACCAGGAGAGGGTTCCCAGCCTTTTCCCTGCCCAGTCTCCCTGTGGCTGGAGAACCTGCTTGGATTTCTCATCGGTGCTAAATTTGCACATGACGGCATTTGCAGGAAATGCTTCCCACCATCCCCAGTTGGCTGGGAGACCCTGTCTCTCTTGGCCAGGTTAGGCAGGCTGTGTCAGCGCTCCCTGGCACTGGGGAAACGTGACAGCCCTGGGAAGGGCACGGGCAGCACGTGGGGAACACCAGCCAGCCCAGCCCAGCGGGACGCGTCTTGTCGCCAGCGCAAGTCCCTCACGCTGCCTTCCCCAGGGGCTGCCAAATGAAGTTCAAAGGCTCAGTGGCTAAGCCACGCTGCTCAGCAGCTTAGCTCAGGTCTCCAGGATGGATTATAGCAGAGGACAACTCCTCCTTCCAGGCTACACTGAGCTCTCCTCTCGAAGGCAGAGCTCACTTGTGCAGGGAGAGCCAGAGCATCCCAGGGCAGCCTGGGGATAACTCCAATATACTCATATTCCCTGTGTGACACCTTCAAACAGCCTTTCCTGCTCCACAGTGTGTGTGAGAAGGCCCTAGGATTATAAAACATGACAATCCATGCAAAATTCTCCTTCTTTGCCAGAAAGGTATGCAGGAGGAAGGGGCTTAGATCCAGCAATACAGATGGAAGAGCACACAGAAAGTTCTGGACACACACGTCCCAGACCTTCTCTGCTTTTTTCTCTGACTTCTCTTAGTAGATGTAAGAAAACCTATTAGTTGTGGGGACAAAAGTTCCTTTCCTTCCCCCACCCCGATGGCTATAGCAGGAATAAACCACGTCTGATGCTCAGCACACCATTTCCACACTCTCAGAAGGAGCTCAGATATTTGGATGAGGAATACGCCACTAAAAGCTCATGGCAGACAAGGCTCCCATGTGTTTGAAAGAGCTGAACTCCTTCTGCTTTAATTCTACTTCGCTCTTCTTTCTCACATCCCTTTGCATCACCTCAAGCAATTTGCTCAAGCTCCATACTTTCTTCCACTCTTACACACTCACAGGCAGTTCCCTTACTCAGCCTTTGCTCGAACTACAAGTAGTTAAAATTTCCAAATGTTTTCCATAAACACATTCTTCCTCAGGCCTCTTATCCTTTCTATCACTCAGCACTGGTTTCTTGGAGTCAGTCTGACACTGATGTATGAAGGATTTGATTTTGCTTTCCTTTTACATCTGGCTAGTCCAAGAATAATCCCACTGGAGCCACTGGAATCACTGCAAGTGAGAAAAAAACCTGATCAAGCCAACAGACTCATCTGTGCCACAACTACTCAGTGCAGGTAGCCAGGGCTGAAGACTCTGAATATGCATCCTTGAATTTAAATATCTCACTACAGAGAGAGTGGTGAGGGGCTGGAACAGGCTGCCCAGACAGGGGGTGGGTGCCCCATCCCTGGGGGTGTTCAAGGCCAGGTTGGATGGGGCCCTGGGCAGCCTTGTGTAGCTCCAGGCCTGGAGGTTGGTGTCCCTGCCTGTGGCAGGGGGTTGAAGCTCTGTGACCCTTGGGGTCCCTTCCAACCCAGACCAGTCTGGGATTCTATGATTCCATGATTCTATGATTTAGTGATGTGCCCATAGTTCTGAAGGCCTGAATCTCCTCTCACTGCTCCCTCACATCACCCTCCTGTGCAAGGAAGTTCGTCTGTACACCTCACCGTTGGGTGTAGCAAACAAAGACAGCAAACATAACAGGAGAGATGTGAAAAATAACCAGGGGGAAGGGGGGAGAAATAAAGCCCAAAACCACCAGGCAGAGTGAAAACCAGAAATGTCAAGAATTAATTGCTGCAGAGACGTGAGGAATGTTAAGGGAAACTGTCTGGGGATTTATGTTCAAAAAAATAAGACAACTTCCCAAACTATTTCCTTTCAAATCTCTCAGCATTCTCCATAAATTCCATGTGCATGTGTGGTGCTCTCTGATAACATACAAATCTGCATGCATAAACTGTTTTGAAATGTTTGTACAGTTTCATCCAAAAATATGACTATATGTTTGTGTTTTAATTGTCAGCACTGGGGTATTAGGCAATAACCACATGCAGCGTGTCAGGGGCACTGCCTGAGTTTAGGTGGTACTAGCACAACCTCCTGCCTTCTGGCTGCATCTCCAGAATGAAACTGGGCTCTGAAGGGAGAACCTGGAGACAAGCAGGGTGCAAGTGAGAGCCAAGGTGCCAATCCAGACAAACCCATGGAGACTAATGGATCCATTTCACAGTCACAGGGGTGTAACCAGGAGCAGAAATTTGCTCATTTCCAGGTCAGGCATCAGAGTTTTTGCAACTCTTTGGGAAAAAAAAAGAACCTAAAAGCCTTGAGGGGAGGAGGAGGGGAGGAGGAGGGAGGGAGGGAGGGAGGGAGGGAGGGAAGGAGGGAGGGAGGGAGGGAGGGAGGGAGGGAGGGGGGAAAATGACACTTTGCTTCAATCAGTGTTGTTTGAAAGGTCTTTTCATTTATTAACATTCTTGCTGAAGCTGGACATTAGTTCCGCTTTATCAGGAATATAATGCAGCTGCACTTTCTGGATGGGAACACCACCAAAAATATGTTAACTATAGAGTCAACAGCTATGCCTTGTTTACTCCTATGTGTAAAAGCACAAGGAAACTATCCTCCTAGGATAGAGGATACTCTAGCTGTATGCAAATAGAAATAATAGGAGGGGCTGGAACGGGATGCTTGCTGAGAAATGGGGGTGAGAGGATTTTGCTGCCCTGGTCCCAGTGAGCAGCAGGATCAGGCTGGTCAGTAGGTGTGGATCTGTGTCTCAGGTGAGGCAGGGGGTGCTCAGCACCACGCTGTGCCTTGGCAGAGGAGCGCCAGGGAACCCCTTCCTCAGCTCTGCCTGGACTGGCAGGAGGTTTGTTTTGCCCAGGGTTTGCTGAGAAACTCTCCTTGATTCCCCCATGAGCACATCAGCCAGGTCAGGCTGCTCTGGTACAGCGACAGGGATAGCAGGGAACCTCTATCCATCCCCTTAAGGATGCATAGAGGGCATCTCTCTAGGGCATTCCTCTTGGAGATCCATCTTTCCTGAAGCAAATGCAGCAGGCAGGGTGCTGGCTCAGGCACAGCTCTCAGCCCGTGCAGCCCACTCCACGACAGCTCAGCCCTGGCATTACTTGTGCTGGGAGTGAGCTGCCCAAGGAAATCAGCTGGCTCCACAGATGGGTTCCCATGGGCACAGGGTTTGGGAGCTGCAGTGAGGGAGGCAGCTCTGGAGAGGCTTCCCCTGAGCTCAGGGGGGACCTCTCAGACCTTCAGCTGCTCAAACATTCATCAGACCCTCATTGTCTGGGTGCTGTGCCCATGGCTTCACCCAACAGCACTGGCAGGCGCAGCAGAAGGATGGGGAGGTGAGAAGGACACTCACACCAGGAGGACAAATGGTGATGGATTTGAGGAGCACTGCCCACTTACCCACAGCCCAAGGAGCACAGCTACAAAATCCACCATGATGTGACACATAGGAGCCTCCAGCCCACCCTCCCCAGGCATAGGCAGGGTTAAATATCAACCACACTGGCTCTGCTTAGGCTATGGTGCTACCATAGGCTGAGCAGCCACCCCCACAGCCATCCCCACATGAAGGGAAGAGCAGGGAGCATGCTAAGGAGCCCTGGAAATATGCAAGGAGCTGCCAACGTTTGCTGCCAAACACTTTTATCTTTAGACAAAGATAAATCTGTTGCTTACTTAACCCAGCCTTTATGAAACTCACAGCTCCGGGTTTCCAAAATAACAGGAGCAGAGTAGGGCTGGCTGCTGTCCTGGTGAGCAGCAGATATATACAGGGCAGCTAGAAGGTGACAGCATATCTCTAGAAAAATGGCTGGAGAGTAAATTGTATACCATAGAAATAAGTAAGAAATTAACCTCTGTGGGCTGAGGAACTTACCTTCTTGTGTTTCTGTGAAGTGCAGGAGTCTGTTTACTTAGGAGAGCAATTAAGATATAACATTAATAATGAAGAACAAAAAAATCTGCTACTCACAAAGAATAACGAAGAACACAGAAAGCTTTGCAACTCAAGGCAGATGTAATGCACCAGGGAAAGAGCAGAGGAGTGCCATAAAAACATAACAGGGGTGTCCTCAGCGGTCACATGGTTTCTCACTATCAGAAGGACATTGAGGTCCTGGAGTGAGTCCAGAGAAGGGCAACCAGGCTGGGGAAGGGGCTGGAGGGCAAATCCTCTGAGGAGCAGCTGAGGGAGCTGGGGGTGTTGAGCCTGGAGAAGAGGAGGCTGAGGGGAGACCTTCTCCCCACCTCCCCTGCCCTGCCAGGAGGGTGCAGAGAGGTGGGCGATGGTCTCTTCAGCCAGGGGACAGGAGATGGGACAAGGGGCAATGGGCTCAAGCTGGGCCAGGGCAGGGGCAGAGCAGATGGGAGGGAAAAGTTCTTCCCTGGCAGAGTTGTGGGGCTGTGGCACAGGCTGCCCAGGGAGGGTCTGAGTCACCTTCCCTGGGTGTGTTTAAAAAAGGGTAGATGAGGTACTTAGGGATCTGGTTTAGCTTGGGGTGGGAATGGTTGGACTTGGTGATCTTAAAGGTCTTTTCCAACCTTGGGATTCTGTGACTCTGTGGTTTGTAACCCAAGGCCAGAGGGGAAAAAATGATGGCAGAGATACAAGGTGCAGCCCTTACTGCCATGCTGGCTCCGAGCCCCAGGGTCTGCTCACCAAGGGGCCTTTACTCCCCTTACACACAGCCCTGTGTTCAGGCAGATGAATGTCACCCCAGGGTTTGGTGTCACACTGAGTGCTGACCTGGGAATCTGGGACCTACATCCTTTAAGAGGTCCCACACCCGACTGCCCAGGGCTTTTATCAAACCTCAGACTTCCTGCAAAAACAAGCCAGATTCCACCCTCATTTTCAGGTCATTTGCTTAGATTTCTGCAGGGATAGGTGCTGCCAGCCCACTGCAAATACAGACTGGAAATAGCAACTCCCAGTTCAGCTATAAAACGCACCAGTCCTAGTAAATGCTTTATTTAATTCCAGAGTTATTATCTGACAAGAATATAGCCCCTTCCTCTGCCACCCATGACCCAGGCTGAACCTGTTTGGCCTGTGTTATTGTGCTAGTGTAATTCAGTGGAAAAGAGATTGGATTAAACAGGCAGCTCTGGAGGAGTAAATAAAAGGAACATGCTTTAAAGGGTAAATAGACAAGTCTGGGGTATAATGGAATAACTCCTGGCGGTGCTAAATCAAAGAGGAAAATAATGCCCTGACTAAAATCTGACCATGGGTGTTTGTCTCTGCAAGAAAGAGCCCAATAAAACCCAGAGGGGAGCAGAGGATGCTCTGGGGGTGTCCACAAATCCATACTAGAAACAGTATTAAAAAAACACCAAACCCCAAAACCAAACAGAAAGTATAAAAGAAGAAAAAAAGAGAAAGAAAACAAGATCTCTGTAGCAGCCACACTCACTGGGGAAGGAGCCCAGATTCTGAATGATCTGCTCATGTGCAGACCTCTTCCCAGGAGGAGTGCAGAGAAAGCCAGTTTAGCTCTGGGTAATTCCTCAGTGGTTCCAGACCAAATCTGTTTAGCAGCAGAAAGAATATTTATTTGTTTCCTCACTGTCAGCCCTGCAGTTCAACCTGCACTGGTGGGTCAAGTCCTCAGCTTCACCTCTCCTCTTCCTTTCATGCTGCTCCAGCAATGTCAAGAGCATGTCTGAAGACAGTAAAGGGATTTTCCTAGCACAGGGGATCCTACAAGAGCAGCCAGCAGCTCCTGTCCAGGCCAGCAGCACAGTGTCCCAGGGCAGGAGAGAGCTGGGAGGCTGTGACTCTCCCTGGCAGCTGCAGCACATGGATTCCCACACTGGGAATGGTTAGCTGATGGCATAACTCAGCCCAGGTGCAAAGTCAATTGATTTTCTCTTCCTCCACAGCCTGTTTTACCCCTAGCAAAAAGCTGAGAAGCTGTATTCTTCCCATCCCCCTCCACCTGCCAGTGCTCTGCACCCCCAGGAGCCCTTCAAGGGAAACAGGGCACACATCTCTCCAGGGCAAAAGCAAGAAGCACAAGGGGTTTTTGCAAGCCCAAGGTCTGTTTCTGGTTGTATAATCCAAGGTAGATCCTGGTCTCTCTCCATCCCTCTGCTAGGTTGGCCTGGAAAGAGTAGGGGAAAAGACTTTAACTTCAACTCTCACCTGAGCAGTAAATATCCAAGTGGGGTAAAACACAGCTGGAGCCACTTTTCAGAGCCAACATCCTCATTTTCATGCAGTGGCATCAGAAAACACCCATTGAGAATGACTCAGGGATGTTTGTTTCCCATCAGCTGCAGAAGAAATCCTCTGGGCTTGCAAGGTGTGAGGGTCCTTCTCCTGGGAAAACAGGGCAGTGAATCTGGGGGCCAAAAATGACATTCCCTTCCCCATTTCTGCAGTGACTCTCATGTTAGAGTTTTAATGAAGAGTTTTGACAACTTGTGACACATTGTTAGATGTTGGCTCAGCTTTATGGATGTATTACCTCTTCTCTGCTAACAAGGGAATAGGGATCATCACTTCAGTTGAAAATAGACATACAAGACTAAATATATGTCATTTTATACAGTCATTTTCCTAACCAGAACCCAAGTATCTTAATAAACCCTTTGTTAATGTGGAAAGGATAAAAACCTTTGAACATTTTAGGGTCCTGATGCAACTGTTAATTGAGATACCCAGGCTGCAGACATAACCACCCACCCCTACATGAGCAGAGCACTGGAAGTGAATAAATGGAGAGAAGGAATTAGACATAAAGTTGAATTCTTCAAGGAATACCACATCCTGAGCCTCAGAGAAGGAAATCCAGGCCAGGCATTGTGGAAAAAATGAACACATTTCAAGGACAAGGCAGGATGATGAGGATGATCAGTCAGAACAGTCCAAGGTGTATAAACTGAGCTGTATTTTCCAACAACGTGGAGAAAGTGTGAGTCTGTTGTGTGACCCAGCACCAAGGTGCAGGACTTGGCTTACAGACACCAAAGTCATCTGCATGAAAGACTCCCCAGGGCTTCACTTCAGAAGAGATTCACAAGCAAGAAGAGAATTGAAACTGCTGGTGAGCATTTCCCAATCGTTGACCATGACTCCAGGTGGGCAGAGCCATGCTGGTTACTGTGCTCAGGGTGTGCAGGACTCCAGCTGGGGAGGGCAGAGCAGAGAGGGACAATCCCCTCCCTGTCCCTGCTGCCACCCCAAGCTCTGTTTTCCCAATGGAGCTGTTCTTCAAACAACCTCAGGTGTGTGAAAGGCAGCCAAAGCAGCTGTTCCTTATTCTGGGAACACTGCTGAAGACTCAAGAACATTGAGATGCTTCACACTTCAAGCTGAAATCCTGTATCTGTGTGGTGTGGTGTCTCCAGCCTCACATGCACGTTATTCTAGGTGTTGAGGCAGGATCATCTTTGGATGTGTCAGGGCACCCTGTTTGGTTGCCAGACAGATATATGCTGCTCTGCTCACTCACACACTTCTAAGCATTTTACTACCATCCATAAATTAAATCCCTGTGGTGTGTGAGTACCTCCATTTGATGGAGAAGCAAGAGGCACTGGCAAGTTCAGTCACTTGGCTGAGTTTCCCCCATCAGCTGCAGCTACAAACCCAGGCTCCCAGTCCTTCTTAATGACCTGTAATGCTTCATTATGGACACCTCCCCTTGCTAAAGTGTGAGAAGAAGTCTGCCTGCAACACACATGCTGCAGGCTATTTTGCAGAGCAAAGTATCTGAAGGGCTTTCACTGGAAGAAGGGTTGCCACCAAGGACATACCCAAGCTTCAGCACAGAGCGTGCACAATGCAGAGAGCAGCAGTTTGCCTCCTGCTGCCAGTTAACTGCAGGCAGGCTCCTGATTTATAGCAAGTCATGCCACCATTCTTGTGAGCTGGAAGTGAGAATGCCTGTGTGAAGCCCTGGATGCCACCAGAGAGTGCAGGACACATGGTGTGAAAGTGTCTCTTAATGATGTAGGTGTATGGGAAGTGCCTGACACCATCATCCCCTAACAAGGGGAGTCTGAACAAAGAGCAGACGTGATCATGGGGGCCAAGGTTGACAGAATACTGGTCAGAGGTGAGTTGCAGCCACACAATTCATCTATGAGTCCAAATTTTTCCAGAGCTCAGGCACAGTTGGGCTTGGAGCCATTGGTCAGCCTGTTGGAGACAGAAGCTCTCATGAAGACACTGTGGGGGGACATGCCCTGCTTTGGAATCCCTACATGAGCACATGGCACTCCCTGTAGCTTCCTCTTCCCCTCCCATTGTCCTGACACGTTCTCATCACCCTGCTCATATCATGTTCAGGAAAGCTCTGCAGACACTTCTGCTCAGCTTTGCCAGGAACTTATCTCTTCACCCCAGTTTGTCTTGCAGATGATAGCCCAGCAGGCTACGTGTTTGTGCAGGCTATAGGAACTACCCTTTGCTAATCACCCCCTTCCTCACCCCAGCACCAAGACAAAAGAGAAGGAGAGAAATAAACTCTGCCAAGTCCCATTAATGGGTGAGTAAGAGATGAGTGGTTTATCCCTCTGCTGCTAAACCCTGTGGTGCATCCACCTGAGCTCCTTTGGACACAGCATATCAAAAGGCATTGGCAAGATCCCACATGTGGAAAGGTCTCCTGAGACCCTGAAGTGCCAGGGAGCAAAACAGTCAAAACCAAAACAGTTAAGCAGCCCTGCATAAAGGCTTCCAGACCTGCTAAGACAGCCATCACTGGGAAGGCCCACATGGCTCAGGGCAGACTCTGTGCAGACACATCCCCGTTGTGCTCCCAGTGCATTCCAGAGCAACCTCAAATTTTGTCAATATCTGATTATTCCCCCTGTCCCTTCACAGATAAAGGAAACACTGAAAATGCCAACATTTAGTTTCTATTTCTTCTTTTCTTTCCCATGGCTCCCTCTTAGCCAGTAAGCACTGCACAACCTCTGTTTTGCCACGTACAGCAGTAGTGTGTGAATAATAAATAACAATGATATGCTTTCAGCCAGAAAATAAAGCCCATATGTGTCCTCAAGTCTCTCTTTTCTCCTGAAGAATTCATGCAAACATTGGTTCCAGAGACTGTTATAATCCTGTTTACTTGTCAATGCTTGGAGTGAGCATGTAATTACAGTTCCACTGCAAGATACTTCACATGTAATTCAATGGCAAAGAGCTGCCACGTTATTATAATCTCCAAAGGTTGGATTTATGCCCTGAAACCTAAATTAGTCCCAACCATTTCTGTTCAGAGGGGAATAATTTAATGCAAATATTATCAAGCACACCAAAGAGCAAGTTTCACCAGAAGGAACAACACAAGAAAGTCCTTTTTGTGGGTTTTAAGCTCTCTCTGCCACTGTGGTCTCCTTGGACTCGTATCTTCCTGGATAGGCACAGGGGTTGTGTTTGAGCAGGGTGCAGAAATGGAATGAAAAATATCAGTGGCAACCAGAGAAGCCTTAGGAATCAGTGTTGTCCTTGGAGTCAGACACAAAACCTCTGGGCCACTGTTGTGGTTTGGCCCAGGCCAGCAATCAAGCCCCACACAGCCCCTCACTCATTGAAGTCGATGCTGCATGAGAACCCCCCTGGCTGCCACACAGGACCCCCAAACTGCCCAGCCTCTCAACCCACATGCACAAGCAAAGCAAGACAAGGAATTCATTCACCACTTCCCATCAGTAGGCAGGTATTCAGCCATCACCCTGAAGTCGATGCTACACAAGACCCCCAGCTGCCATGCCAGGCCCCCAGCCCACCCCTATAATCTGAGACAGAAGGTATCCCCAGTGCCATAGCTACCTCCTTGGGTCTCTACTCCTAGGAACCATGGTAGGGAAAAATGAGAATCCAGATATTAACAGCAGCCAGTGTGTGTTCTCCAGACTGGGAGCTGCTCAGAAGGGCGATGGGATCCTGGGCTCCATCAGCAGAGGGGTGGCAGCAGGGACAGGGAGGGGATTGTCCCTCTCTGCTCTGCCCTCGGGAGGCCCCAGCTGGAGTCCTGTGTCCAGAGCTGGGGCCACAGGACAAGGAAGATGTGGGGCTGTTGGAGAGGGGTCAGAGGAGCCACGGAGATGCTCAGAGGGCTGGAGCAGCTCCCCTATGGAGAGAGGCTGAGGGAGCTGGGCTGGGTCAGCCTGGAGAAGAGAAGGCTGTGGGGGGACCTCACTGCAGCCTCCCAGTCCCTGAAGGGAGCAGAGGAACAGGAGGGGAATCAGCTTGTTCAAAGGGCAGAGACTGGCAGGACAAGGGGGATGGATTAAAGCTGAAGGAGGGAAGGGTTAAATTAGATATTAGGGGGAAGTTCTTTCCAGAGAGAGTGGTGAGGGGCTGGAACAGGCTGCCCAGAGAGGGGGTGGGTGCCCCATCCCTGGGGGTGTTCAAGGCCAGGTTGGCTGGGGCCCTGGGCAACCTTGTGTAGCTCCAGGCCTGGAGGTTGGTGTCCCTGCCTGTGGCAGGGGGGTTGGAGCTCTGTGATCCTTGGGGTCCCTTCCAACCCATGCCAGTCTGTGATTCTATGATTCTATGATTCCTAAACCTCCACCACAAGCAGAACAGTGAAACTATCAATCTTTGTCACTTCTCAAGTCATTCTGTCTACCTGCAGAATCAGCTCTCTGTTAAATTAATTACAGATGCCAGATTTGAGCCAGCCCAGATTCTATCTGCCACCCTTTTGGACCCCACTTTGTCCCTTTACCCCTCAGAAAAAAGCAGCTTTGTACAACATTTGAAATCATAGGCTGTTCCCACCACTCAGGGATAAAGAGGAGTTTTGCCCCAGAAAGAAACAACTCAATAGTCCATGTCTGCCATTCACCCACCCCAATAAAGGAACAGCACAGATTTCATGGCAGGCCTAATATATGGTAATGAACCCAACTAACAGATCTGCTATAGCATGGCTCAGCACCGTGGGGATGCTCACACACCACCCAGCCACCAAGCCCAAAAATCAGTGAGCAATTCTCTTCTGGTGATACCCAGTGGTGCAACTTTGATGCCAGTACTGATCTAAAAGGTGGAGAAAGTGATTGAAGTATCTGGCCTTTGCTCACTTACCTGGGTGCAGCTATGTCTCTAGGCTCTGTTGTTAAGCTACTGCCTGTCATACCATCATCATCAACACCATCTGCTTGTGCCCTGCATTTAGAATAATCCATCCTCAGCACCACAACACTGAGCCCTCCAATGGGCCTGTTCCTACAAGACTCTCAGAGGGCTTTACATGTCCCAACTGCTTAAACAACACAATGTGCCCAAGAATTTGGTTGGAGGCACGACAGGGGTAGCTGTGTCTGCCACAGGAAGGCTACACACTTGCCTATGGCAACAGCCAAGGCTGCTGGAGGAACAGAGAGAGGATTCCAGCTTATGCCCAGCCCCACAGTTGGTTAGGAGCTTTGGTTTCCCATTTGTAAAAGGAGCTTTGGACTTTCAGTCTCCCCAAGGGCAGGGTGGCACCAGGCATGGAACCCCTCCCCAGCAGGTGAGTTATTGATGGCACCTGGGTTGTCTTCACCACCTTTCAGCAAGGTTGCCCTTCTGGAGCCATCCCCCAGCTCCTGAAGCTCCTTGCCAGCCCTCTCAGTACACACACAACACAGGCAGTTCTGTTCCAAGGCGTAGAGGCCACAGCCAGGCAAAGAGTCCACAGGAGTCAAGAGAACACAGGCAGAAAGTCCCCAAAGCTCAGAGGAAGGAGAGCAGAGGAATGCAGGGGAGAGCACCTGGGACCCTGCGTTGCCAGCAAGCCCAGGTGTGCACCACACAGGCGGGGGGACCGCAATGGTGAGGCGGCGATGACAGCTCAGGGTCACTAATACATTAGTTCTTGGGGTCTCCTGTGCATCTGTTGGAGGGTTTGAGATTTGCTGTGGGCTGAGGGGATAATTAGGCAGGTGGGCTGCTGGCTGTCCAGCACGCCTGCCAAACCTCAGGCCTCTGGAAGTGGGTGTGTAACCCTGTGGAAATCATGCAGGCATGTGGATGTCTATGGAATATCCTCACCCTCACATACACACAGAATCACAAGGTTGGAAGAGATCTTTGAAGATCATCAAGTCCAACCATTCCCATCCCAAGCTAAACCAGATCCCTAAGTACCTCATCTACCCTTTTTTAAACACACCCAGGGAAGGTGACTCAGCCCCTCCCTGGGCAGCCTGTTCCAGGCCCCAAAAACTCTTTCAGTAAAAAATGTTTTTCTAATATCTGCTCTGCCCCTGCCCTGGCCCAGCTTGAGCCCATTGCCCCTTGTCCCATCTCCTGTCCCCTGGCTGAAGAGACCATCACCCACCTCTCTGCACCCTCCCTTCAGGTAGTTGTAGGTGATGATAAGGTCTCCCCTCAGCCTCCTCTTCTCCAGGCTGAACACCCCCAGCTCCCTCAGCTGTTCCACAAGCACATGGGGGAGAGAGAAGGAGGTGTGTGCACACACACTGGCTTGCACACTTCTGCAGAAGCACAAGAAGACCCTGGGAAGAGAGGGGTGTGAGCTGCAACATGGCACCCATCACCTGAGAGGCACCATACGCCCCTTGGAAAGGCTCTAGCCGTTAGCTCTCCTCTCAGCAACTCTCTGCTCTCTTATTTAGGGGAGGGCTCTCTGATGGGCTGCCTCAATAGCCAAGTTCATACAACGGTTACATTGTGCCATCTTCTGGTTAAAGCCTGTGGACTCCCTCTCCAGGAGTCCTGCTTAATTCCAGCACGGAAAACGAGCTTTCTTCTTATGCCTTCAAGAAGTGAGATCTGGAGATGTCTGGGCAGCTCAGCTGTTGTGGTGTAACAGCATTACCTGCAGAAAGGAACCACAAGCACAAGGCAGAGTTTGTGAGGATCACGGGGACGTAGGAGCTTGCCAAACAGAGCCCTGATCTGCCAAGCCTGCTGTTCTTGCCTCCAGGAGAAATGATGCTTCAACACATCTCTTCCACATGGCATGGAGATGCCCCCATATCCATCTGGGTAGCTGTGTGTCTGTGAACTGCCTGTAGGTGATGAGCAAAGCCATGGTGAAGTGAAAAAGAAAGTAGAGGCAGCAGGGTCCTCAGAGACAAAACATGTTCATCTCTCTGCTGAGGAAGATCATAAATATCCATAAATGCATGAGGACACATGTTCAGAGCAGCTGCCAATTACTCATCTGGATCATGAATGTGGGGAACTGGATGTTCCCAACCCACCCTTTGCTACAGAAAAATGAAGATACACAACAGCAAAGGGATATGTGATCTTGGAAAGAGCTCTTTGTGGAGAAATAACTGGTCTGAATGTGCAAGCCTAGACTTGATAGGAAAAAAAAAAAATTAACCATGGAATCCTCTTGTTATTCAGCAGCAGGGTTTATAATCCAAGTTTTAAACCATGGCCCTTGAAAGGAGAGGGATTTCCAGCACTGCCATGTCACACCCAGCTCTGAGCTCACTTGCCCCAACGCAGCTCACTTCGTTTCAACAGCAACATTTCTCCACCTCCCAGGATCACGTTGCAGAAGTAGGTGTGCGGGATGATGAGTTCAAAACCAGCTAATTAGGGACAGATTAGACGGACAAATTAGGAACAAGAACTCCCCTAAATACTGGTTAAGCAAACACAGCTTCAGGGAAGATCCGTGCTAGGGATTGTCATCGGCAGCACTGGTGTGAGCTGGATGAATTAGGTGCACAGCAGCCCCCACCAAAAAAGCTGGCATGTAATGATGTTGCTACAGGAAACTGTATGAAAGGATGAAATCACCTCCTGTTCCAAGGAAGGGGAAATAGCTGCTGCGTTTCAGACCCAGCAGAGTAAGGGACTGGGCAGGCTGGTGGCTGCGAGCGTTTGCTGTCAGAGCGTTATTTAATTATCTAACTGGAAAGAGCTCTGCAAGTGTGTTTAGTCTCAAAATGTCTTTATAGTGCTCTGAAAATTCAAGTAAATCAGGATTGTTGTGAGAGCAACTTGATACTGTTACACACAGGTATCGGCCAGCACAGGTACCGTGTCATTCTTAGCTCAACTGAAGCAGAAGCAGCCACAGACAGGGGTTTTCCAAGACAGAGATGACTTCAGCCCAGTCTGCCCACTTATAAACTGCCTTCACTTCCCGATGTGCAGGGTATCTCCTCACACAAGTCTTTCCTCAGGAGGAGATACAGGAACATGTTTAGATTTTGAAGCACTTGGGTAGGTCTGTACCCTGGATGACCTGGCAGAGGAGCAATCAGGAGCTTGGATTGCACCATGCTGCAGCCCAGCGGCGCGTGATGTCTCTGTGCATCACATGGAGAGCAGGGAAATCACAGAATCCCAGGCTGGTCTGGGTGGGAAGGGTCCCCAAGGATCACAGAGCTCCAACCCCCCTGCCACAGGCAGGGACACCAACCTCCAGGCCTGGAGCTACACAAGGTTGCCCAGGGCCCCATCCAACCTGGCCTTGAACACCCCCAGGGACGGGGCACCCACCCCCTCTCTGGGCAGCCTGTTCCAGCCCCTCACCACTCTCTCTGGAAAGAACTTCCCCCTAATATCTAATTTAAACCTTCCTTCCTTCAGCTTTAATCCATCCCCCTTGTCCTGCCACTGTCTGCCCTTTTAAAAACTAGGATCCCCTCCTGTTTGTATGTTCCCTGAGACTTAGTTTACACTTACATCAGGATCACCAACAGCAGAAGGATTTTTTGGACCTGAATTTGGAGGCTTAATGGGTTGAAATGAAAATTGAAGCACATAACCATCTCATGGCAAGGCGTAAGCTTTGTTAGCATCTGACCACTGTCGTTATCTAGTCATCTTCTAAGAATGGGTAAGTCCCTCCCTTCAGATGCATCATTGCTTGAACATGTTAGTAATAAAGTATGAGATGCTTTTCCTGCCTGCAAGCATACCAACTACCAAGTCCTCCTCATACACCAGCTTCTAAACCTTGTGGCATCATTCTTTTGATCATTTCAATCGTTTCTTAGATTGCTTGGGCCAAGACTGATCAAAATTCTCAGTATGGGGTCTTTCAAGGCTGTGGTGTTGTGGGCTTCCAAGAGCAGCAATCTGAACTTGTATGTATTTCATTATTCACTCCCACTTTCAAATTGTCTTTGAACTCATTTTTGTCCCTGGATCTGCTTCTGGGTCATAGTTCATTCACTGCTGCCACAGCATTCCTCCACTCCAGTTTGGCTCTGTCCCCTTCCACTTTTGGCATCACAAAGTGACAGTTAAACTCAGGGTTTCTGCCAGGTCACCAGCACTGATGTGTGCACCCTCCCTCAGTGTGTTCTGCAGGATCCCATGGCCTTGCTCTCCTTTCCTAGAGGACAATCCCACATCACCCTGTCTCCATTCCCTGCTCTGATCATGGCAGGTGGCTTTGACCCATCCCTCCCTTTACCAGTTTGCTGCTTCCCACCTGCAATACTCCAGCATTTCACTGCAGGGGAGTCCCTGCCAGCAGCCCCCCATTCCCCATCCCTGGTGGTGCCTGCTCTCAGCATTCCTGTGGAAGAAAGGCCTGGTTCAAGCGTTGCAGGTGCTGTCCACAGCCCACAAACCTCCCTGATACCCTCTAGGACAAAGAGAAGGAGCAAGTCCCCACACAACCAGGAACTGGCTTGGTCTTGACAGCATGAAATAAGAGCCATCTCCACTACTGACCTCCTTGGCACCCAGCTGCACCCTGGGGAGCTCACCAATAGCAATATCTCTCTGCTCCTGGATAATATATAGTCTGAGCAAGTGTATTTTTAACCTCTTAATATTTTTATCCAGTTTCTAGCACAGCACAATATCAAATGCCCTGCTGAATCCCAGCATATCATGGTTGTGCTAAATTTGCTGCATGTACTAAATCAGGAAGTCAATTATACATTTGTTTGGCACGATCTATTTTTGACACCCCCATGTTGTTTGCTGGCTATTGGATGCTTTTCTGCCAAAGGTTGTCACAGAAACCCCTTCAACACAGTATGAAGTCTGGACACTTCCCTAAAACAGACCAGGTAACAACGCAGAAGATGCCAACACCTGATTTCATGGTCTTCTTAAAGACAGGGACCATATTTGATTGCTACCAGTCCTCAGATGCTTCAGATCTGGAGATTTATTGACTTAATTTTCACTGGCAGGCTTTTCTTTTTCTCACTAGATGCCTGATCCTCTCTTGTTGTCCGATTCCCATTAACAGCAGTGAGAATTTGGGCTGATCAAGGGCTAAAGGACATGGCCCTGGGTTTGTTGGGTTTTTTTTCAGCTCCCTTGGGTGCATTTTGCCTGTTGATTTATGTGAGAAATGGTGGAGAAACAAAAACACCCAAGTGCAAAAAGAAAAGGCGACTGAAGACACAATGGTCGTGTCGTTATTGAAATGTGCTTCTCACTTCAGAAACAACAGTCTGCACTCAAACCAAGTGATAAGTGTGGACAGAGATTAAGCCAAAATAAACCTCTTTATCTTAAAAAAAAGATTCAGCTTCCTAAAGCCAACCTGGATCTGATCTGTGTGAACAAGAAGAGAAAGTGCAAGAAAGCTGAGAGATTTCTTAAAATAATATTGCTGCAGGACCCAGCAAAAAAGTAAACTGCTCATGGGATAAAGGTTATTTACAGTCAGTACTGAGGCTATGCCCATGAAAGGTCAGATGGAGAGCAGAACCCTTCCATGCCTTGCACGTTCAGTTTACAAACACAGGCAACGATCCTGTGGGGAGATACCTTGGCCAGACATCAAACACCAAGTGGTTCTCATTGTCTGTGAACTTCCCTTTGAAAGCAAGAGGACTCCTCCCAGCACGTAAGGTTAGAGGCCTTTGGTTAAAAGCTGGGCATTGGACTGATTTCACCAAGTCCACTGAGGCAAGAAGGATGAATGCCAGTCCGTGATGCTGAGTAAGAGGCTTTGTTTCAAGCCAGAGAGTGGTTGGGTACCTTTCCCCACCAAATTTACCTTCTTTTAATCCCATTCCTTGAGGTTGGATTGAAATAAAAGGATAAATCCTAAGTATATTCTTTTTGAAGGGTTATAAATCCCTCTTGGACACCAAGTCAACCCCACAGGTGCTGCAGACAGGTGGGACACAGAAAGCAACAGTTCAGGTTCAGTATGGTCACTGACTGTATGGCAGAGGAGAAGTCTCATTCCTCCTTAGTCCCCCTATCCCACCCAACACAGGTTGACCAGAGCTAAGCTGTGCCTTGCTTGCACAATGCCAACACCTCCAGAGTCAGACACAAACACATCTCCCCAAGCCCCCTCCCCAGCATACAGATCAGCCCTGGGTTGGGGCATCCCCCACTCCCTCCTGCCTTGCTGGGAATTGCCAGTTAAGATTTGCTTTGCTTGCCTGTTGTGCAGGTTACTCTCCTTTATGCACAAAAAATAACTGTATGAGGGGACACACATACCTAATCAGACCCATGAACATCAGCCTGTGTCTGTGGGCTCCATCTTTGTCTTCAAGTTAGCATAACCTAGCAGGAAAAAAAGGGAAGAAAGAGATGTCATGTCATGAAACCTCTAGGACCTCTGTGATTTCTGACAAGCTGTCCAATTGCCACCATGGACCCTTTGGCCAGCCTGACTTTTGTTCTTCAGGTTAGCAACAAACTGGTGCATCCCAGGGGTTTACCTAATTAATATGCTGCAAACTGAAATGTCCAGCTAGAGGTTCACACAGGCTTTGAACAACTTTTAGGGTGTCACTATTACACAAGGGAGAGCTGAGCCCAATGGTAAGCCCCCCACTTGGCCCACCATCCTCTTCCACTCCAAGTTTACAGCAGTGTTAGTTCCAAGTGACACCATGACACACCTGAAGGAAGCTTTGAATTGTTGGAGACTTGATGTTATCCACATGGCACTGGCAGTAGCCAAGTTGACATCTCCATATAAGAAATGTAAGACTACAATGAGCCCAAAGGACTGGCAGACCAGTGCAACCCCACAGGAGTCAAGTCTGTCACTTGACTCTGATTTTGCCTGGGGTTTTGCCAAGTGTTTTGCAGAGAAAAGGGAAGGTCCTCTCCTGGGACACTGTTTCCCAGCAGGGCACAGGAGAAATGACACTACAGGCACCTTCTGAGGTTGGATCTAATGTTATTCCCACTGTGCAACCAGTGTGGGTGCCGGAAGAAGTCCAGCCCAGCCCTACCATCAAAACATCCATGAAAGGAAAGCACTAACAAAGCAGAGCATCCACTGGGAAAGGCTGGTTCTCCTTTTCTGACTTGCAGAGAGTCTCTCAACACCGTTTCAATCAGATGACACACTGGGCAGTAATGCAGCTCGAATTGTTGCTCCTCAGGAGTCTGTCTGCCAAGAAAACTGGTGAATGACTCATACCGTAGTGAGAGGAGTGAGAGGAGGGTTGCACAGGGAGGTGACTAATGATTCAAAAGCACAATCATAGAATCCCAGACTGGTCTGGGGTGGAAGGGACCCCAAGGATCACAGAGCTCCAACCCCCTGCCACAGGCAGGGACACCAACCTCCAGGCCTGGAGCTACACAAGGTTGCCCAGGGCCCCATCCAACCTGGCCTTGAACACCCCCAGGGATGGGGCACCCACCCCCTCTCTGGGCAGCCTGTTCCAGCCCCTCACCACTCTCTCTGGAAAAAACTTCCCCCTAATATCTAATCTAAACCTTCCTTCCTTTAGCTTTAATCCATCCCCCTTGTCCTGGCATTGTCTACCCTTTAGAACAAGCTGATTCCACTCCTGTTTGTATGCTCAGAGGTTTATTTCCAAGGGAGGATGGGCCAGTCCTACACATGATGCAGGAAAAGGACCTTGCAGCACATCAGGTTGACAGAGCACAGCGATGGGTATGTGTGTGAATGGTGGAGAAATCCATCCCTGTCCTAAGGCAGAGACAGCACGTGATACACATCTGATCCACCATGGACTGGGAGACTAAGAGGATATGGATGGTTCAAAGTTGAACCAGATCATTAGGAAATAAATGAGGGCTGTTTGGTGGCAACTTGAAATGAGGTTTGCCAGTTTCTGCTGAATTCCTTCCTAAATCACAGGAAAGACTCAGTGGAGATACTCAATAAGAGGGCCAAGATGGTCCTTCCTCAATGAGAGGAGGATTTGTTAGACCTGTGTGATATTCTCTTCCCATGGAGATACACTGTGATCCATGCAATATCTGTGTTGCAGAGATCCAGATCTGTTCTAATGACATTTTTGGGAGATTCCCTTGATGAACACTTGAAAGTGGGCTGCACAATGGGGACAAAACTTCCCCTTTGCTTCCCCAAATATTTGCTTTACATCCACAACTTCAGCCATAACAAACCACCCACTTACAGAGCCCAAGTGGCCCATCTTTTGCACTTCTTGCTGCTTAACAAATCACAGGGAAAAAAAAAAAGTTGTACCTCCTTTCCTATCTCCTGTACAAAGAAAAGAGTCAAACAGGGGAGATGGAAAACCGTCATAGAAACAGTGGCCCCTTGTGACATCTCTGCCCTCTGCTTTCTTACATATCTTTGTCCATAAAAGTTCCATCCTGCTGTAAGTGCTGTACATCTCCTCCTCCAACCCAGGCTGGACATCTCACAGGAGGCAGAGGTCCCCTGGGAGCTGGGAAGGACCATGTGAGTTTTAGGGGAAAATGGGCACATTTAGGAGAAATCATACCTAAAAAGGCAGTTTTGCCTTAGAACTAATATAGAATACGTGCCTGTGCTTATGTGAGACCTGACACTGCCAAAAGCAGCATGGAAAGGGAAAATAAACCACCCCCACCCCTCCGCTCACTGCCAGCACTGCCTGCTAAACTGGAGACAGCTCACCAGCTGGCACTGGGTGAGGCTGCAGCACCTTGCTGCTGGTGGGCATCAGGAAATGCAAGAGGGGCAGGATGGTGGTGGGCCAGGGTGGTCCCAGGGGTGAGCAGTGGATGGCAGCTCCATCGGGCGCACGGTTGGGGTTGGCTTCTGACATAAGCAGAGCGTGGCTGGGGTCTGCATTTGCCAGGGGGTGGAGGGGTTGCTGCACTTCTATGTAAGGGCCAGCTGCTGAGACAACGTCTGGGCCCAGGCACTGATTAGAAAGGATCCCAGACAGAGCAGGGTGAGGGCAGGCAGGGAGAAGCTGAGTGATGGATTAACCTGTTTCGACTCACACTCTCCCTATAAAGAGCGGGTTCCTTGCTGCTCCAGTGCTGAGTTACACTAAGAGCCATTGCTGAGACAGGCCCTGGGTGAGATTTATTTATCTTGAATCCCTTTAAACATTTCAACACCCTGTGGCTGTGCACCCAGCGAGCCTGTGAAACTGCATGCCTCACAGTTCCTACCCTCTCCCCGCTCTTCCCCCCTGGTTGTTTCACTCCCACCTTGCTGCAGGCCAGATTGCTTGTTGAAATTAAAAATTAAGCCATAGGAGGAAGGCACTTGGCTTACCCCTGTGTCCATCTGGTTAGGGCCCTGATCCTGCCTGGGGATGGTGGGACCTCTCATAAGCATATAATCAGTGCTAACAGACCCCATGGCCTCTTTTTTTCTTTAAGGTCCAAGGCAATAAGGACACTGGGGAGCAGCACAGCATGGGTCTCTCCCTTGGAATCCTTGCCTTGTGCCTCTACACAGGCTGAGGCTTCACATGTCTTGGGAGGAGCTCCCACATCTGCAATCCCTCACCCACCGACCCATCTGAGGAGCTGACACAGTGCAGCCCATTTGTTAACCTCTCCATCCTGCTGGCTAACAAAACACGATGGGGATGGTTTATGGGCTAGCCCTGAAGTGCACAGGAGCCACAGCATCCTTGTTTCCCTTGCCTGGAGGATGCAGTGAAACCATCAGGGCTCCCTGCAGGAACAGGGAGCTGGTAGATATGCATAAGCTGCCCCATTGACTTCAGGAGAGCTGCAAAAATGGGAAAAGGCTGTAGTTTATCCCAAAGACTTTCCTGCAAAAGGAACAGCCAGAACACAGAGATTTTCCCTACCCTTGCACTATTGGATGTTTTTTTCTTGCTGTTGAACCTGAGCTGAAGTGCATGCTGCTTAGCCTTGCACTTCTAAGCTGCCCTCTATCCAAAAAGCATCTTCTGTGCCCCAGAAAACATGACATCCACCACCCACCAAGGCAAGAATTCCTTGTCAAGACTGGCAGATGCTTCAAGCTCCTTCCTCCTGGGCATCCTCAGTACCATCACTGTGTGGCAGACTCTCCTTGCCCTTACCACCTGGTGAATCCTGTGCTTTGCTATCATGCTGTTTCTACCATTACAATATCCTAGCACCATTTAAACAAATTTCATCCAAAGATCTCAAAGTACTTTGCAAGGTTTAGTTAATTAAGCCACTGAAGTCTTATTACATCTCTCTTATGGAAGAGAAAGCCAAGCAAGGATGTTAAATGACTTGCCAAATGTAATATGAGTCAGTAGCTAAGTTGGGAAAAGAACCCAAGAGTCCTGACTCTTAACCCATGGCTGTAAACCATTTTTCTCTATAAAACAGAAATTAAGCAAGCAGAAGAGTGGCAGCACAGCTTATCCTTTTACTTGAGCTGCTTTATAATTAGGACAGCAAGAAAAATATTGATTCCTAATCTTAGATCTTGGCAGGTTTGTTTGAAATTGACTGTGTGGAAATTTTGTGGGACTTGCTGCTTTTTGAAATTCTCACACTGCTCTCGTATTCAAAGAGGCTGTGCTAGCAGGAGTTGCAGGCTTGTGGCAGAAATGAGCACTGTGCTATCTAGGAAGTTGGAGCAGATCACTGAAACATCTCTTCAAAACCATCACACAGATCTATGACATCTTCCTTGACCTTATCACCACCTACAGATACCTGAAGGGAGGTTGTAGAGAGGTGGGCAATGGTCTCTTCAGCCAGGGGACAGGAGATGGGACAAGGGGCAATGGGCTCAAGCTGGGCCAGGGCAGGGGCAGATTAGATATTGGAAACAAATTCTTCACTGAAAGAGTTGTTGGGGCCTGGAATAGGCTGCCCAGGGAGGGGCTGAGTCACCTTCCCTGGGTGTGTTTAAAAAAGGGTAGACGAGGTACTTAGGGATCTGGTTTAGCTTGGGATGGGAATGGTTGGACTTGATGATCTTAAAGGTCTTTTCCAACCTTGTGATTCTGGAATTCTGTAACTAAAGGCATCAAAACCACCAGAACAAGTTACCATTTGTTCTATTACCAATAAGGCAAAAAAAAAAGGGGATGTAAAGGTGATTTCTCCTGCAGAAAAGGAGCCCTCTTCCTCCAGCCCAATATCTGCCCGTGGAACTGCTCCAAGTCAAAAGATAAACACAGAGACAGCAAGGCCATTTCCACAAGGAGGCCAAGGAATTTCAAGAGGAAGGAGTAACTGGGACCCCAATGAGCCATTTGCCTGTATCCTGCTGTCCATAAGTTTTATAAATTATGGGGGAAAAAATGGTGTGTGTAACTGCAAGCTGCCCCTAGGCACCAATAACTTGTCTGACCCACGTTTGGACGACCAATCGGCTCAGCTCTCCCCAGCCTTGGCAGCCTCACGCGGGTCATATTTTTACATGGATGAACTGTTCTTCAACAATTTCCTCCAGTGTGCTAGCAGCACAAACAGACTTTTCTTTGCAAGCAGGTATGTGTGCCTTCTTTTTTCTTTCCCCCAGCTATTTCTTTTCTCACACAACGTGGTTCATGTGGCCATTTGCAAAGAAAAAACACCCAGCCCCCCTCACTCTTTCCTACTGGCTGCGTTGCTACAAGCTTTGTTGCAGTTTTATAGGGCAGGGATGGAGGTTTGCCTAAGTTTGGACTCTCCTGTTTTAGGAGACAACAGCCTCACCTTATTCTTCCATTTTTCCAAGCCCTACTCATATATTTCCCTAACATTTTCCTGCACTATCATGTTTTATTACCCAAGAAACTTACACTCATTGTGACAACCAGAATTTACAGTTGTAAAATTCCCCTTGTTTTCTGGAATAATTCTGAAGCTGAATTAGACTTACAGGAGAAATCACTGTGAAGAAGGTGAGATAGCTGGAAGAGCTGTGCCATCACCTCTCTGAATCCAGGGCTCTCATCCTATGAGTTTACTCGCCGTGCCCAAAGTCCTGTAGCCTGTTGGGTCTGTGGGACTGAAGATACAGTGAGAAAAGCATTAAGGAAAGATAATATATAAACATAATAAATATATCAATAAGATATAAATATATATTTGCCTTATCTATAACTATATATTTGCTTTTTCTGGGAAGGAATTAATCATATACACCAAAAGCCACATGACCTCAGGTTGTAAGTGCATTGTAAGAATTTGCCCTTGCTCTTAATTTAATGCCAAGTAGGATTGTGCCTATATGAACCCAACATATCCAGTGGTTTGCCTTGGACACTTCTGTGATAGATTGCTGGCATCACTTGTTTTCTTTTGAAGGCAATTCATTTATCAGAGACAATTACTCAACTGATAAGTTCAGTGTGTTCAGCTGTTCGTGGCTACACAGCAGCTACAGGCCAATAAATATGAGCTGCAATTAGCTTGATTAATGATTTCAGATCACTAAACTGCAGCTTTGCTTAAGATAAGGCTCTAATAATCTTTCCTGCTGGATCTGGCAAGTTTATTGGTGTGAGTGACACTACCTTCATTGTCAGCATCCCAAGCCAAGCAGCTCCTTCAGCCAGTGCTGCTCCTCGGGACCTCTGCGGAGCTCAGCAGGTGTTCGGCGGGTGGCATTCGGCTACCAGGAACCCCCTTCCACCTGCCACATAGCAAAGCACTAAGGAAACTCTCTCAAAATGTCCCTCAATTTACGAGTTCCCCCCACTCAGCCTCCTGCTTTACTCCTCAGGGCTGCTGAGCTCCACCTCTGCCGCCATCCTGAAGCTGCCGTGCGAATCCAGACGCAAGTGTCGCTGACCATGGAGAGATGAGCCAAAGGAAGAGAAACTCTTGAGAGCCCAAATGCTGTCAGCAGACTTGTAAGCAACAGAGAGCAGGTTTTAGGAGAACCACATTTGATTTAAGGTGTTGGCAGGCATTAACACAGCTACGGTTGCTGGTAGCAATCCCTTCAGATAGGATGGCGTTTGCATCTCGTGTATTTTCTGGTGGCAAAGCAGACGAGCCTGAAATCATGTATATATATACATGTTCCTACATGCTCTTCCCCTGCTGCCCTCTGCTAAAGGAATCCACGTCACTGATCTTTGTGCCACAAGCCCAGACTGGTTAAAGCACCCTGCTCGTGGTGCAACAGCTGCGGTTACAAGCCCCACCAACCTCCAAGCACTGGCTGGAATTGTCTGGGAAATGAGCTGGGTTCTAGCACCTTACATCTAGTGTGGGTTACACAGACCCAGTCCCACCTCCCACTCCTAACAGCAGAGATGTTTTCACACCAAGGAAGAACTTCTGAGCATGGCAGGTCTACAGAGATTTGATTTCAGTGACCTGGGGAACGATGCAACTGGTAATTTGCTTTGGATGGGAGATGAGGTGAAATTCAGACCATCACTATTAGGTGTTTCAGCTATATCATAGGCACTTGTCTCAAGCAGCTCACTCAGGGTCTCTAAGTGGGCTCTCCTCCCCAAAGTCAGGGGAGAGAAACAGGCAATTTGCTGATAGTACCCCCCCCCCCCCCCATACACATACACACAGGAACATGGCTGTATTCTCAGCCCTTTCTCAAGTTTAGGTGCCAAATTAGTACCACAGCTATTGCATGGCCACCCTGTCATCTACCAGGACCCCCAGGTCCTTCTCCACAGAGCTCCTCTCCAGCAGCTCATCCCCCAAAGACTTCAGTTTTACAGGGTCCTACACTGGTGATATTTTGGGTGAATTATTTTTTACACACACTGGGACAAATGTGCTCAGGAAGTGGCCAAGAGGTGAATGAAGCCACAGCAATGCACAGTGACACATGGCCAAATCCTCACCTTGGCTATACCAGAGTAATTTCCATCTGATCAGCTTTTTTTCTCCCTGGAGCTAGGCAAGCTTCAGGCCTGGAAAGGTAGATGTGGATCTTAATCTGCACACTAAAAAGATCCAAAGCAGGAGGAAGCTGGACCAAGTGTGAGAATGAGATGAAAAGAAGAGGAAGACTTTGCTGAGATGAAAAGACAGGAGCAGTGGCTGTCTGGAGAGGACAATTTATGGACCGATTTCCACAGGCTGTTTTCTAGAACAACATGATTTTGGCAGGTGCACTATATTCCATCCCTTGCCAGCCCAGCTGGGATTTTAGTAGGCAGGCATGGTGACAGCAGTCCCCTGTGAGAAGACAGTTATGCCAACACATACCTCATTGGCAGCAGCATGGCCAGGAGCCAGGGAAAATAGAAAAGGTGGCATGATGAGGTACCAAATGAGGCACTTGAAGAGGTCTCAGCCTAAGGTTGAGAAGGGAAGGCTATGGTTGGAGTCACAGGTCATGCTAAGCAACCCATAGCAAACCCACCAACTTTGATGGCCAGAGAGGATGGTTTGTCCCAGCACAGAGGGAGAAACAGTGTCAACATGAGTAAGGAAGATACAGCTGTCCATGGGCTGCACCAGGCTCAAGGAGGGAGAAAATTCAGTAGACTGGACAGGGAAGGGAAAAGTTGGCCAGCACACTCAGAGTTTGCATGTCTGCAAACCCCAAGATTTCCTAGCACACTGGAGGGGGAGATGCACAGAGGTTAAAGAAGAAAAACTGCCACATTCTCATGTGGGTGGGTATATCCTGGCCATCCCATCACCAGCAGTTGTATGACACGTGCTGTCGAGCGATCCCTGTGGTGAAGGGGACTGGGACCATAGATAGTCCCAGTTACAACGACCAACAGGCAAACATAACAAATGGCCACAAATATTGTTTTACCGAGCAGGGGAGGGGGAGGTGGCAGCCCCCCTGTCCCTGTGCTGGGCAGGGGAGGTTTATTTAATCTACCCAGCCCCCTCCACCAGCCACAGATCATCTCCTCCTTCAACAGCTGCAGCCATGGGGGGACCCAGGAGCCTGGAGACATCCAGCTGTCCCTCGCCCATCACCATGCACCCTGCTGAGGTTCGTGGGGTCTGGACCTGTGCATCCAACCCTGGGACCAGCCCCCTCAGCCTCTCCCCAGACCCAGGGTCCTTGTGAGATGTTTGGGGCAATTTGAAAAAGGGTCTTTTTTCTTGCTGCAGCAAAACCAGTTTGGAAAATAAAAGATACAGCCCCTGGCCAGGGGTGGCAGCAGGGACAGGGCAGCTGTGCCAGGGCAGGGTCAGCTCAGATGGGAGGGAAAAGTTCTTCACTGAAAGAGTTGTGGGGCTGTGGCACAGGCTGCCCAGGGAGGGGCTGAGTCACCTTCCCTGGACGTGTTTAAAAAAGGGTAGATGAGGTACTTAGGGATCTGGTTTAGCTTGGGATGGGAATGGTGGGACTTGATGATCTTAAAGGTCTTTTCCAACCTTGGGATTCTGTGACTCTCTCAGTGCTGAATGTCACTTCCCACAGGGAGGTCTTTTTCCATGGCAGGATTTGCACAGTTGGAATCTGAACAGAATAAATCCAGAGACTGACCAAACACAAATGGACCTTTCAAAAGCTCTGTGTCAGGTTTGTTAACACGGGTGCACAAAAAACCTGTCAGCAGCCCTGAGGACAAAGGGTTTACAACAAGACACATCCTCAAACTGGGCTGGATTTCCCAGTACAAATGGGAGCAGAACAAGGGCACTAACTGCATTCCTCCCTTTTTTTTTTTGGGGGGGGGGGGGGAATCCTATTTAGTTTGACCCTACATATTGCACAGTTTCCTGTCCTGGCTCTATATAAATGACAACTTTATAAAGTTGAACTGCTCTTTTTTCTAACCTGGATTATTATTTTTTTTTTCTGGACACAAAAAGTTCAGTATTAGACATAATCACTTTCTGGCATGCTATATAAATATGCATTCTGTTAAATTGATTGGCTCTGTGTAAAGACCTACAAGGAATAAAGTACTACTATTCACCATTGTCAAAGCAATACCCCAGACTCCTAATCAAATCTGCTGCTGAAAAGGTAGGAAAAATAATAACCCTGCTATAATTAACTTGCCTGGAGCCACTGCTCTGACGCCACGAAACTGAGTCTTGCTGTGCTGCACAGGGACTTCACTGAGTTTTTTCTTAAGTCAGAAGGCCATTTTCTTGATGGCACAGTGTTTTGTCCCAAGGGGCATCACAGGGTTAGTTAGGGCATCACCCAGGTTAGTGCTGGATGCTGTTAGAGAAAGAGCACAGCCCTGCTGATGTCCATCAGCTGAGGGGGCAGGAGGGCAAAGTTAGACAACTGCAAACTGCCCAAACCTCCAGCTGCTTCATGCCCACACGTATCAACACTGATGTTCCTCACAGCAAATTTAAACCATCTCAAATTGACAAGAGCTGAATTGAGGGAAAATTCAGTGTTATCACTATTCAGTTACTTAAATGGCAGTAACAGACCCCTTAGGCAGTCAGTCTTATCTTGATAAATTTGATGGCAATGCTTTTTGCTCTGGGCAAGAGGTTGGATCTCCAGAGATGCCTCCAGCCCCTGTATCTCAACAGTTGTGTGAAGGTCTATTCTCTCCTTTGCCATCAGTAGGACCTTGACATTTCCTTAATGAATTAAAAAATCTTCCTCTCATTGGAGACAGAAAAAAACCCAACATTTTCTTGTTACTCTTTACAAGTTTTGGAGTATTAAAACAAATTAAAAGTACTCATTGTCATCTTAATTTATATACTTTTTTTGGTTTTTGGTCAAAGGTGTAGATGTTCTTGAGATCTCACACAAACAACATGCTATCAGTGCACACAGCCTGAAGTATTTCAATGAAAAGCATCGAGGAACAAGATATTTTTGAAAGATTAGTGCTCTAGATGCTTCCACTTGCATTTTCATACAGAAAATGCATCTAATTTTATCTTTGTGTGTAAGCTGTTTGGGGCTTGGATGTGTTAGGAATTTGTCTGTTTGAAGACCACGGCAAATAAACCCACCCCTGACCTGCCACGCTGCTCCATTCTTTCCCAATTCTCCAATTAACTTGCAATGTTTCTGAATTAGATTATTAATTATCAAGCTGCCAGACCAGCCTTACAACAACTGCATAAACCCAGCTTTACCAGCTGTATCAATAGCAATGTCACCCCCAGAAAGGATACAGGAAAGCAGATTTTGCACATGACCCTGTTGAGTAGCAACAGACTCTTGCTTTCACCTCACCTCTCTGACTTCTCCTCCTAAACAAAAGGTGTCCCTCTCATTTCTGATCAGCCTCCGAGATGTCATCTCCATTTCACATGTAAGGAGAGGTCAGTGCCACAATCTGACCATGCAGGGCCTGACTTGATTTTAAATGCTATCTTCTGCACAGAAAATTAAGGGAGACATGGAGTAACGTGCCTGTGAGTGACAGCTTAGCTAGGGCATTGCATCCCTGGGTCCACAGTCTTGGCCAAAAGCCAGATTGCAATGAGAAAGAAAAAAAATCCAAACTGAGAAGGCTCTCTTAGCAGTACATGTCTGAGAAAGTCTCCTTTCACTAAAGCCACTCTTGGTCCAGAGGACACAGGAGCAGTGGAGGACATATGGGTAGGTATCAGCACCCAAAACTGTCCTGCGTGTTGCTGCCAATGGTGGGTTTGTGCTCCAAAATGCTGCTACCCCATGTCATGGGTGGCTATGGGGTAAGAGCAGTTTTGATTTGAATCCTAGACTATTAGTGTAGCTTTTTCACCAGGGAAAAAGTACTTAGTATGTTGCCCAAACACACTTCTTATCCTCACTGCTAACAGAAAGCAGAGGGGCAGGGAGGAAAATACAGCCCTCATAGCTCTAGTGCAGGGCTGACACTGCTGGCTTGAGTACTTACAGTGAAGTTGAAAATGTTCTTGAAGCCCTGGCACTCCTCTGCAGTTCAGCTCTTGGGTCTGGGGAGAGGAGAGGAATTTGGGTGAGTGACCATGAAACTTATCGCACGGTCGGAACTCCGCGTTCCTGCCCGTTACCAAAGGGGAGCCAGGAGCCAGCTGGGAAACAGAGCGAGACCTGAAGAGCACACAACCCCAAATTTGATTAACTGAAGAGGTAAAAGAACAGCAAATTAGTCTCACTTTGAGGATTTTATAGCAATGCACAAACCCATGCTTGTTCTTAGGCTTCCAGGCCTAAAGTAGTGGGGAGGGAGAAGAGAGGGGGTGTCTCTTCATTAAAAATATTTATGTCAATTTTGTTTTAAAAAGCCTTAGTGCTCTTCAAAACAGGTTGGATAGTGTTGTCTCCAGGTAGAGAGGGGGTCACAGGAGATCACAGCATACTGGCATGACGGGGAGGCAGGCAGGGAAGGCACTGAATGTACATAGGACACTACGAGAGAGGATTTGCAGAGGGAAGGGTCTGTAGTGCACATGGGTGAGCTTTTTAGACATCTCAGCACCAAAGCAGTGTGAATGCATGTGCATCATGGAAGGAAGAGCCATAAAGTCAGCCACACCTGTAATGCAGCCTGCTGCAGTGCTCTTGGTCACTGATAAATGGGTGCTCATTAAGTGATCCAGACCATCACTTAGACTACCAAAGTGCCAAGGCCAGCAGGGACAGGGAGGGGATTGTCCCTCTCTGCTCTGCCCTCGGGAGGCCCCAGCTGGAGTCCTGTGTCCAGAGCTGGGGCCCCAGGACAAGGAAGATGTGGGACTGTTGGAGAGGGGTCAGAGGAGCCACAGAGATGATCAGAGGGCTGGAGCAGCTCCCCTATGGAGAGAGGCTGAGGGAGCTGGGCTGGGTCAGCCTGGAGAAGAGAAGGCTGTGGGGGGACCTCATTGCAGCCTCCCAGTCCCTGAAGGGAGCAGAGAAACAGGAGGGGAATCAGCTTGTTCAAAGGGTAGATAATGGCAGGACAAGGGGGAATGAATTAAAGCTAAAGGAGGGAAGGGTTAAATTGGGTATTAGGGGGAAGTTCTTTCCAGAGAGAGTGGTGAGGGGCTGGAACAGGCTGCCCAGAGAGGGGGTGGGTGCCCCATCCCTGGGGGTGTTCAAGGCCAGGTTGGATGGGGCCCTGGGCAACCTTGTGTAGCTCCAGGCCTGGAGGTTGGTGTCCCTGCCTGTGGCAGGGGGTTGGAGCTCTGTGATCCTTGGGGTCCCTTGCAACCCAGACCAGTCTGGGATTCTATAATTGCTTTTTTCACTGTCTTCATTTTGGTTTCTCATACTGAAGTGTCTCAAACTGGGCTGAATGAGGTTCCACCCCAACAGTCTACACTTATTCTTTTGGATGTCAAGGTGGGACAACCAAAAAGCACCAGCCCCATAAATGCTTCCTGCACTCAGGGTTGCACACCATCACCCACACTATACAGTCAGGCACCCCCTGCACGGCTGAAAACAGCCTTTGTTCCTCTCTGGAGGAGCACATGTGTTGTTGAAAAATCACATCACCATTCCCATAGTTGCTGCACATGCTCTTCCAAACTGCATCCTGGACAATACATGCACCGGGCCAGACCTGTGCCCTCTTCCTCCCATACGCAGACCACTGTTCCAGCCTGACCTTTAGATGAGACAGAGAGGGTCCTGCTTGCACCACACTTTTCAAAGAGCACATTAACCCTGATTGTCTTGGCTAACTCTCTGGAATTTCCTTCCTTGCCCCAGAGACAGAGCATTCTGTGGAAATGAAAATTAATACTTACAGGCAACTTGAATTTGGGTGTGTTTTCAATTATATATTTAAAAAAAAAAAAAAGGAGGGTGAAAATTCAGTGGCTGCTACAAATAAGCCCATTTTAATTGTAAATCCATTTAGCAGGAGGTGGAATTAATCACCCATAAGAGAGCAGGGGGAGAGCCCCAAAGTTGCACACAAAGCAAGGAGAGTGCGAATCACACAGTTGGCATGAGATCCCGTTTCATTTTTGTTAAGTGCAGGGGTTTTAAGTCCCTGAATATCTCACTGTTCTTTCCCTTCTGTTCTCCAGAGGGAGAACAAATGCAAATGGTGTCGTGTTAGAAGGGGCTAAAAGGGCACCCTGTAATAATCCACTGTGCGAAACCCCATGGATTCATCAAGGAGGGAAGGTGTAAGAGCCCTCAGGAAGCCTGCAATAGCCTCTGTGTACACATAACACCTCCAAAGGAATTTTCTGCAGCTATTCAAGAACAGACCCGGGTCTATTCACCCCAGCTTCACCCCATAGCTCACTCGCACATGCCTAGGCAGCGCTCGGGGGAGCGCAGCAGAGCGCCTTGCTGCACCAAAATAACCCCAGCCAGATGAAAAATAGGCTCTTTTGTTTCTCCCATGGGCACTGGTGTTGGAGTTTGACAGGCAAGAGAAAGGATAGTCTTTCCACTGTATGTATCCTGGAGCACAGGTCAGCAAGAGCAGCAACAACCCCCCCCCAGCAGCAACCAGTTCCATTATATTGCTTCCCTTTGCCATGCTCTGCAAGCCCCTTTTTCCAGCTCAAGAAGGGATAGGAGAGCCCAGGCAAGAACCCAGCAACCACACTGCTCCGTTGTGGTGAGCTTGGAGGCTTTATCTGATGTAGCCAAGTCCAGAGGACTTCATGGGAGCCACAAGTAGCATGAAGATCCTGCTTGTGGAGTGTCAGCTAAGGGATGGATCAGCTCCAACAGATTTTCCATACTCATTTTCCTTGAAGGCTGCAAATTAATTCAGCTTGGGCAAACTCACCTTCATTTGATGTTCCTGCTCCACAAACATTCAAGCTTTAGCTGTGCAAATACTTAGGGGAAACATATTCCACATTTCCAGCCAGTGCTTGTCACCTTGCACATCAGTGACAACTGAATCCTTCTACTGGCAATGAATTTGTCCAGCTCCTCCTGGGACCTGCTGCTGACTCTGTTTCTACAACCTCCTGTGGCAGCACTGTCCCACCATGTGCTGCCTCTGCCCAAAGAAACTCTAAGACCTATTTTAAACTGGTCTTCTACCAGTTTTGCCCTCTAGCTTTAATATTAGGAGATTTGGTGAAAGACAGTATCACATCCATCTTATCCATTGCCATGAAGCTTTTGCAAACTTGAATTCTATCCCCCAACCAGTGCCCTTCTCCTCTCCAGCTACTGCTCACGATGTAACTACATTCTGCAATGACTCAGTTCTGCTGCTGACCCAAAGGAGAGGGATCATCATGCCAGTGAGTCACTTCCAGTGAGCAATCTGCATATAATGCTTAAGTATCTTTTTAAAAAATTATTATAGCAAAGACTGTGCTCCAAAAAGGTTTTGTAGGAACTGAATTTTGAAATTGCTACATGCAGGAATACATACCTGTTCTGACCATGATGTAAACCACAGGTCTCATCCAGCTTGCCACAGCTCACACACAGAACATATGTGGATAGTCCATTTGACTGTTGGAAAACACACACATCCCTCAGTTACGTGGTTTGTTTCACAGGGGAAAAAAAATACATCTCTTTTCAGTGCACAAGTAGGACTAAGAATAGTTAATCTGTCAGTTTGGCCATCAAGCTGACAACGTTTGACTGGGCCTGACTTGAAGCTATATTTTTCTCTGCCTTTCCTTAGACACGAGGAAGATACCAATCCCCCAAATGAGGCACGGGAAGGCTCACACAAAAGCACTCATGTAGTTTTCAAAGACTGCAAAACCAATCTTATAAAGCACTTTCCAGGAAGCCCTCTGTGAACCTTGAAGCATTTCTCAAGAGCAAAAAGCTGAGCAGAGGGTTTGTGCCACCAAGGGAGAACTCCTGCTGCCCCAGGTGCCACTGTATGGTCCTTGCACTCACCACCCTTCAACAACCAGTTCTTCTCACATCCTCTGCAGCAGGGACTGCCCCTGTACTGGGCATTGGTGAGGCCACATCTCGAGTGCTGGGTCCAGTTCTGGGCTCTTCACTATAAGAAGGACATGGAGGTCCTGGAGCGAGTCCAGAGAAGGGCAACCAGGCTGGGGAAGGGGCTGGAGGGCAAATCCTCTGAGGAGCAGCTGAGGGAGCTGGGGGTGTTCAGCCTGGAGAAGAGGAGGCTGAGGGGAGACCTTATCACCGCCTACAACTACCTGAAGGGAGGGTGTGGAGAGGTGGGTGATGGTCTCTTCAGCCAGGGGACAAGAGACGGGACAAGGGGAAATGGGCTCAAATTGGGCCAGAGCAGGGACAGATCAGATGTGAGTTCTTCCCGGGCAGAGTTGTGGGGCTGTGGCACAGGTTGCCCAGGGAGGGGCTGAGTCCCCTTCCCTGGGTGTGTTTAACAGAGGGGAGATGAGGTACTTAGGGATCTGGTTTAGCTTGGGATGGGAATGGTTGGACTTGATGATCTTCAAAGGTCTTTTCTGACCTTGTGATTCTGTGATTGTGATTCTGAGATTGATTGCTGGAGCCCTTAGGAGGGATGGACAAGCAACTTCTGAAAGCAGGGTTTGCCCACACTTTCTAATGAAGTGTGGTGGTCTCCTCTCCTAGTTGAAGTCTTTTATTACTATACCAAATGCATACTTATTTCCCAGCAATGCTAGTAGGCAATTCTGCAAGCTGTTTGCAAGCAGAGGAAGACTGGTTCCTAAAAATTATAAGGAATTACAGAGCTCAGGAGCATTTGCAGAATCTTTCTCCAAGTGTCTACATTTGCTATAGCTATTTATTTCAAAGTAACCTCATTATTCTGTGCAGTTAGTTGCTGCCAATGTGCTGGCCAACACACCCGTGATCCTGCCAAGCACTAGGGATCTTTATGAAACTTAACAACCCAAGCCCCCTTTATCCCTTCATCCTTTCCATACATTAGCAGTTCAAGGCCAGCATGGCCCCTGACAAGCTCCTCATCTCAGCCTACAAAGATGCAATGGTGATTTGCATTCGCCCAGTCAAACCAGGTAAAACCAGTTTATTCCCCCGATTTGCTCCCAGTCACCATTGGTATCCTCGAAATACAGGGGGTTGAGGGCAGGGAGCTGATTTCATGCAGTTGTCTATTCTCAAGCACTGCAGCTCAAATAAATGTCCACAAAGGGAGAGAGAAGTATTTCAGGCCAAATATGATTCCCATACAGTTTGGTTTCTTCAGAGCAGCAGGCTTGAAATTCCAAGTCCTATTTTTCCCACTGCTGGGCATCTTTGTTCCACCCCAAAAGCCAGGCAGAAAAAGGCTATATAAAAAAAAAGTGTTTAGAGAATCTCAGTGGCTCTTATTTGCGTGCTGTTCAAGAGGGATACGTGGGTGCATTTGTTACCAAACCCCAGTAATCAGATGTTAAAGCCAATATGTGCATCGCACGGAGGCTCGCTGGGGCTTTGCACAATGTTCTGGGCACTGGAAGCCAAATGAGATGCTGGTTACGCCTTCCTCTGTTGTGCAATTGCACTGAAGAAATACTGACTCCCTCTTCAGTTTTTAAGAAAAGAATTAAATAAAAAAAAAAGAGAGAGAGAGAAAGGATTAAAGGGATGGTATGAATCATTTGCCATGTCCAGGGGGAAATGCATAATAAAAGTGAGGCATGATAAACTCTTTGCTTGAACATCTGAGCTGTGAGGAATTTTTCAGTGCTGTTCTATAAGCCCTAAGTAGGACTTTGCCCAGAGACAGGCAAAGGTTATTACATTGAGAAGTGCTGCAGGTAGGTATTACTTTAAAGCAGTGTTCATAATGGACAGAAATTTAGGAGGAGAGCAAAAGAGCTGGTCTGAAAGAACCCCCAAGCAAAACACACCACGTCACTCCACCACTTGCGACACCGATATCGATACGTGGGAACCAAATCCCTTTGGCACATCAGCATTACACAGCCAGAAACTTGTGAAACTTGTTCCATGGGTCCACAAACACAGCAGAGGAGGATGTGCAGCCAGAGCAGCGCTGAGAAATGACACCAGGGAAAAGCAAGGTTATGAACGGGCCACCAGCAAATTAAACCAGGAAGAAATTAAATTGTGAGGAAGCAGGAAAAGACCTTTAAGATCATCAAGTCCAACCATTCCCATCCTAAGCTAAACCAGATCCCTAAGTACCTCATCTACCCTTTTTTTAAACACATCCAGGGAAGGTGACTCAACCACCTCCCTGGGCAGCCTGTTCCAGGCACAAAATGGACAGTGGTGAATGCCATGGGGCTGGCTGCTGCTGCTGTGAGCTTCCTGCCCCATGAGGAGTCTCAGCCTGTAGCAGTTGCATTTCTGGGGGTATCTCTGCTCCACTGTGACTTCAGCACGATGCTCCAGTTAAAAAACCCCCACCCCCTTAAATTAACCTTGGCTGCACCAAGATCTGACAAGGTTTCCTAATATCACAAACCCCTAATGACAGAGGAAAGGAAGTTTTCTCCATCTTCACACTGGCATAAGGAAAAGGATCCAGGAGCAGCTGCTCCTTCCCCGATGGCCCCTTTTCCCATCGCATCTCTCCACACAGCAGCCCAGGTTCTCCTCCCTCCACAGCCCAATGTCACCACACAAGGTCACACAATCACAGGGAGCAAGTGCCTATGGCAAAAATGCAGTATTCAAACTGGAGTAGCAATGGATAGCTTGTTTTCAAATTAGCACCATTTCCCAAGCCAGCAGGAAAAAATGACCAGTTTGTGGACTCTTACTAGATTAAAAGAGATTTCATTCCCCTTTCTGTTAATTCACCAACCTACATCTCCCTGTGCTCATTTAGGGAAGGAAGGGAATCAAAGGGGATGAACTCTCTTCACCTCATCCATCATTTTAAGGATGCAGGATCATCCTTGCTGCTTTATAAACAAGGTCCACTGGGCTTTGTAGGCAGCTTTTTTAATTTGTCTGGCTAATAATGTGAAGGGGGGGAAAAAAATCACTTCAGTTTCTCAGCCTGGATCCTCTGGGTAACCTAGCACATTATGCCACCACTTGGCCAAATTTGGAGGAGTTTTTCCATGCTCAGCAGGGCTGCTCTACAGCAGGGCTTGTTCAAAGCCCTTCATGCTACTTCTGCAACCATTCCAGGGGGGTTCTCTGTAGGTGATCGTGGCATAAACATTGTGTGATGGTGGGTGCCCCAAAAAACTGAGCTATTCCCAGAGCTGCAACTCTATAAAAGCAGCTGGTGCTGATATTCCAACTGGCCAAGTTCTGCCAACTGGCTGGTTTTATCCTGGAAAGCACCTGATCTTCCAGTTTAAGTGTCTTTTCATCATCTCTGTGGCCCGTGACCTTCAGCCCTTTAAAAAGCATCAGCCTCAAAGCAAAAACCCTGCCAGCCAGCCTGTCATAGCACATACAAATAGGTTTTCTTAAGAAGTAAAGCCATGGACTAGAGAAGTGCTCAAAGGGCAAATGTGGGAAGCCAGCAGCTGATAAGGGCTGTGTTTGCTCAGACATACAGAAGTTCATGGTTAACTAAGCACAAAAAGACATTAATCATGCTCACACGGGCAAGTCTATGAATAATCCCAATGGATGAAGTTCACTGCTGGCAATTTCCTTGTAGAAGTGAGAGCTGCAGGATCTACCTGATAACATTAAAGTCCTCAGATTCTAAGGAGTTATTAGAGTATCCAGGGATGTCAATGATTGCATTGCTCCTGTGGCCTTTTAATGGCTCATAGCAGTGAGGCAGCTTCACGTCCATGTTCTTGTGTCTTCTTCCCTCCCAGATGAGCAATACCAACACTAAACCTGACATCCCTGCACACTGACAGAACCGCTGTGCTCCTGAAATACCTCTGGGTTATTTTTTGCACAGAGCTATGCAAGTCTGAGGTGAGGCCTGTGCCCCTGAGCTCAGGACATAGGGCAGCCCAGCCAGCTGCTGTGCCAACACAGGTATTAGAGACACAAAACAGACACAGAAAACACCTTCAAGAGGCTTCCTGGCTTTCTAGGTAGAAGACCTGTCTGAGAATATAGGGACAGACACCAGCCCTGCACAGGAGAACCCCAGCAGCCCTCACGGGACCGCAGTGTCCCCTCATGTGGGGACACAGAGCCCACACCTGTTATTCACATCACCCAAGGAAAGGGATTATAAACTCCTAGTAAGGCACTGCTGTGTCTGTGGACACATGAAACCCAAGGCATGTCCCACAGCTACAAGGCTCACATAGAAAATACCTTCATCACAGGGGGGATCCCACGTGCACGCTGTGAGGACGCTCACGCTGCAAGATCCCAGCCCGCTCCTTCCATCAGGCTGGGGGGGGAAAAAACACCAACAAAACGTGTTTGATCAGCGGTGGGAAGAGAAACAGAGCATGAATGCACTCATTCAGCTGATGCCCTTACAATTAACAGGGGTTTCAGTTTAACTTCAGCACACCAAAGGTGGAAAGCTTTGGAGGGACACAGCAAAAACAGTAACTGGATGGGCCTGGGATGGAGCAGGCAAATCTTCACCCAACAGCAGCTTAACAGTACCACCTGGTGGAGAAAGCCAAGTTTGCTCTGGCTGCTTCAGAAGAGGGCTGCAGAAATAAAAACCCAACCAGAAAACCCCCAACAAAACAACGAAAGAAGATAAAGATGTAACAGGACTATTCAGGCTTATTTGTTGGCACAGAAACTGAATTTTCCAACACCTTTTCAGTAGGCACTCGGTGAGAATGAAAAACCACGCTGAGACTTGAGTTGTTTCGTTTAGGTGTCCCACTACAAACACAGACAGCAGCCTCCTCCTGAGCTGGGCTCCCAAAATAAAATCAGCAGCAGCCTTCAAAGACTCCCCAGGAGGCAACCAGGCAGCTAACACCAACCTGCATGGTACAAACAAGGGTATCTCAGTGACAGCCATCTCCAATTAGAGGTATGTCATAGCTGGGTGTTTGAAAAAAAAACCCCAAACCAACACACACCTCTCTGAAATGTGTATTAACAGAGGAATTGTTTGGAGAAGCCCTGGATGAGAAAGAAAACATTTAGTCCTCCGGTTCTGTAGCTTCATGAATACCTAAATCTGCTCATATCTCTGTATCTAACAGTTCTGAAGTGTTTAATTAGCAATCTTTCCAGAATCTGCAGACAAAACATTCATTTTTGACAATATGAGGGTTTCATTACACTTAAGCAGCCTCATTATGCGGTTCCATCCTGGTGTTGAATCAATTAAGCATGGCTGCAATAAAGCAAAGTGGAACTAAAACTAATGTTCTAGTGGGAGCTAAATCACCAGGATTATTCAGAGAGAAACGTTGCTTAAGGAGACTCAGGCAAAGCTTATTTACTCCTGTGAGCATCGCTGTGCTGTGCCACGCAACCCGGGGATCTTGACCTCCTGCTGCACCTCTCCAAGCAGCAGCAAATTAAACCCCTAAATCATGAGAGGTGTTTGCACTCTCACAGCTAATTTAAGGCTCTGAGTAACTTGGGTTTTAAATATATATTCTCTAGTTATGTTATATATGTTATTTTTATACATGCAAACCCAGAAAATTCTATCAAAATTAAAGCTCTGGAGGGGAGGCTCATTCAACCCCAGCAATACCTTAAGGGGGGGCAGGGTAAATAACATCCACTATTTCTAAAATTGTGCAATGAAAAGTTATGAGCAAGAGTCTTGGCTACTGTAAATCAGGCACTGTTGACTTCTACTCGACTACAACAACTTACAGACTCCTCCACAATTCGCCATGGCCACTAATTAGTTTATTAAAGACTCCCTGCCAGTTGTGAACTCCTAAGATGATGGAATCTGGAGTGTTGCGTTTTTTAACATGTAATTAATTTTTCCATTTGTTATTTTCTCCTCCCCCCTTTTGCACTTGGCTCAGCCAGACTGCTCCATCTTTGGATCAAGCTGAGCTCAGCTCAAGCACGGCGTTGCAGCTCCGTTGTGCACAGCTCCAGGATTTCTCACCAGATGTTAATGGTGTTTATTTATTAAGAGAAGTTATTTTGAACAGGACTGCTCTGAATTTCAGCCAAAATATGTTTTCAGTTGCTCAGACTGTTCAGGTCTGTAGGAAAACCAAGGTTGGGGCATTTTAAGCAGAAAACTGCTTCCATTTGGAAAAGCTATAGAGAGGTACGTTTTGGGTATGTTACCTGCTATTTATCTTTACAAAGAATAAATCAGATTTTACCTGTAAGTCCTTGGCCCATCCTTACAGGGGAAAAATAGGTATTGAAGCAAACAAACTAGATTCTCAAGCCATTGCTGTGATGTCCTGATGAAGTGAAAATATTCTAGTGTTCTACCACTGCTGGCCCAAGATGGGCAAGTTATGCATGGAGCCATGTGTTTTGTGAAAGCTGCAAGTCAAACGCTTAGTGCTTCCCCTCAAAAGACATTTTCATCAAGAGCATCATCACAGGATCATGATAGAACTGTTTGGGTTGGAAGGGACCTCAAAGCCTATCCAGTCCCAACCCCCTGCCATGGGCAGGGACACTCTCCACTAGCCCAGGATTCCCAAAGCCCCATCCAGCCTGACCTTGAACACTGCCGGGGATCCAGGGGCAGCCACAGCTTCTCTGGGCAGCCTGTGCCATGGCCCCACAGCAAATATTTCCTTGGATTAAGTTAATAACATCCCCTCAGACACCATTTAAATAACATTTGCCTGGAAACAGACCAGCTTCCAGTAGGAAAGCAGGCAGTCCTGATCTCCAGCATCCTCCCAAACAGCCCATGAAGACAGGAATGAAACTAATCCCTGGTTGACTTCCCAAAAGTTGCACAATTAGACAGAAAAGCTATTCTGATGGCTGAGCCAAGAAGTCATCAAGATGGGGAGCAGAAAACTACGCAGCTACTTCACCTTCACAGGTCAGCAGGAGCTTGACCATCAAGCAAGAGGAGACTTGAGGTGTTGGGATGGGGTGGAGGGTTAAACAGGAGGATGGAGGAGAGCAGGTCTGCAACATCCATCCTGCCAGGGTGGGCTGTAAGCAGCCAAGGAGTTGTGTAAGAAAACAGCCTGGCTTCACTCACAGCGTCACAGAGGCCATACAGCCCTGCAGAGCGTTTCAATTATAATGAATTGGCATTTTCTGATGGAAAAAAAGCAGCACTCTGCCTGGAAGCAGTTTTGTAGGGAGCACTGCCAGCATCCACTGGAGTCAGGGTGATTTTGAGAAGCTGCTCACTTACTCAGGTGTCCAAAATTAAGTTTCAGGGCCCAGCTTTAGGCTCCTCTTTTCTCACCCACCTTGGCTGCTCTTCAGCTCTCCATCACGGGGGTCAGCAGCAGATCTTGTAGCCCCCATGCCACACCACGTTGAGTTGGGGTTGCTCTACATCAGGCATCCTCAGTCTGCTGCTTTCCTGGCTCTGGGCAGACACAAGGCTTGAAGATCCTCCTCCTTGAGATCCTGTCACCAGGAAGGTCTTTCTTCTTACCCATCCTTTTTGTTCAGGCCTCAGGAAAATCAGCCTTTCCATTTCCTATCCCCACTCTGGCTTCACGGGGACATTCACAGCCTGAGGCATCTGAAAGGCCATCAGAAAGGCAGAAGCTGGTCACTCTTGCCCATGCAAGAACTGGAAAAAATTTTGCATTTGGCCCTTCCAGCACTGTTGCTTCTAGACTTTAATGGTGCTAAATGTACTGGTGAGACCTACATGGAGGGGAGGAAACTGCCAGTGGGAATCCAGGGCACAGAGCCTGTTGTGAGCCAGGCAGCAAGCAGAGGAGCTGTTCCAGCTGGCAGAAGCTTCCCTAGTGCTTCTCCCACCCAGCTCCATGGGCAACCAAAAGCCTTTGAGAAAGTGCAGGCCTGTCCACAAGTCTCCCAGAGCTTCACCAGCCCCAGCAGTGAGCTGCACAGCTCCTCTCCCACAGCTCGAGCTAGAAGTTCACAGCCCTCCCCAGCCATTTGAGTTCTGGGGAAGACTGTCAAAAAAAAACCAAAGTCACTCTTCAGATGTAGCATCCCACGGCCTTCTCAGAGCTGCAGGCGAGCTCCAGCTTCTTTCTCACAGGCCTATCTGCAATTCCTTCTCCTACTGCTGTCCCAGCCCCATCCCTCACTCTCCAGACAGCTTTTCCCTCTGGCACCATGGGCTCCAGGGAAGATGTTGCCACCTATCACACTCTTGCTCTGCTGCCAGGGGCTCAGAAGGACGGGCGACACTGGTGTGGTTAGTGAGAGAGGACCTGCAGGTCTCTGCCAAAGCCAAACCCCATGTGGATATGGTACAATCTGCTCCCAGCACATGGGGCTCATATTTGCAGCTCGTGCCTGAGGGCTTTCTCTCCCTCCAGCATCTGGACCTGTCTGGCCCTTCCTTGGAGGAGTCCTCCCCAGCTACTGGGATCCAATCACAGGCTACTGAATACTCTAATCACTACTGAGTTTTGCTGAGGGCTCAGCCCCTTCCTACGCTGGCAGAACTGCCAGGCTCAGAGTGCTCTGCACCATCACAGAACAGCAGGGGTTGGAAGGGACTTCTGGAGATCATAACCTCCTGTGACCTGCTGGCCACACTCTTCATAATGCACCCCAGGATACCACTGGCTGCCTTCACCATGAGGGAACACTGCTGGTTTATGGAGAATTAGTTATCCACCAGGACACCCAGTTCCTTCTCTGCAGAGCTGCTTCCCAGCAGGGCAATACCTAACCTGTACCAGTGCCTGGGGTTATTCCTCCCTAGTGCAGGACCCTACACTTACCCTTGTTGAATTTAATTTGGCTGCTCTCTGCCTGTCTCTCCAGCCTGTCCAGATCTTGCTGAATGGCAGCACGGCCTTCTGGTATATCAGCCTCTCCTCCCAGGCAAAGGGAGGTCAAAGCTTGTCAAGGGAAGTGGTTTGGAGGTTTCCTGGAGTCTTAGGGAGACCTCATGTCTTTATGTAGCTAAGGGAAGAACAGGAGGCAAGTCATCACACACAAGAAGGATCTTTACCTGCACTGATTTTCAGAATCAAACTCACCAGGGTTTGCATCAAAAAATTGAAAGGACTGAATATTGTCCATCAAGTGGCACCATTTTTGCTCCAGACAGCTGAGCAGCATCTTCTTTCTCTTCAAGACCTGGACAAGCCAACCATACATAGCTGCAGACAGCCCTAAAACTTCTTCTCTAGCCCACCATCAGGCAAAGCTTTATCTCAGCCCCAAAGCTTTCTGTGATCTGCCCTGCTCCTCATGCTCCCACCAGACTTCTGAAGCCTTCAACCTACAAGCAAAGGGACAACACTTAACCTTCTCTGGCTTTAAAACCTGTGTTTGGGCACTTTGATCCCAGGAACCACTTACCTCCACCTGAGCAAACAAGTCACACCTGGCTCAGGTGGAGCTGAAACAAACAGGGTTGTATCAGTCTGTGAGGTCCATCCAACACTGAAATCTAAATGAAGGCTTGCTTTCAGAAATTATGGCCCCCCAACACTGCTTCACCTCAGTGTTCTCAGTTATGATGATATGGGAACAGGAACAAACTACAGTGATGATAATGGAAATGCATCTTTATTTTGGGTCATGGTGGTTCCTGAAGCCTGTTTTCATTGACAGGTATCAAAACCCCTGAGGACTAAAATTTGAAACACCTGTCTTCATCACCCAGGACCACCATCAGGAGCAGAGGAAGACCTGGCCAGAGTGTTACATGCCAGAAGAACTGGGATTGCCATCCCCTTTGTGCAGCCCAGTTCTGGATTAGCTGGATTTCCAGTGGAAGATACTCCGAGCCCCAAGCTTGATTGGTTAACACACAGAGGAGAGACAGATCTTCAAAGAACTCCAGATTAGCCAGCTCTGTAAAGTCCAAATTCCACCTCCAGAGCTGCATACGAACTCTGAGCCACATACAAACTCTGAACTCCCTTTATATAGAGAATTCCAGGAACATTAATGCCAAAAACCAAGCACACCAAATGCAGCTTTCCCTTCCTAACAGCAATTTTCTATCTCAATTCCCTTGCCCAGAATGGCTTCCTGGCATGGAAGCCCACTGGCATGCAACCACTCTCATTCATACTGCTGTCCTCCAGAGCAGGGTGGCCACATCCAAGCTTTCACAGGGATCGGTCCCAGGCCCCTGCCAACTCCCAAGCTGTCTGCACTCGCTGGCCAGGGACTGACAGTTTAACAGCACGACTGATTTGTGATGCCTGAGGACATTTCTTGGCTCTGCTCAACTCACTGGTGTAGTTGCATTTCCTTAGACCACTCCCTTCCTGCCTTTCATAGCCAATGCCTCTTTGATGTATTTCCAGCCTAGGTTAGGTTATAAACTGCTACAATAGAGAGAAATATTCACATGCTCACTGCCCAAGGAGGACTTCCCATACCCACCTCTTGCATGAGTACCTGTCATAATATAATTAAGTATTTTATGTCTTCTGCAAAGGGGAACGTGGCAACTCACTCAGAAATGGGCAGACTGCTTTTGGATCCCCTCTAGCTGCAATATTAGGATAAAGGTAGGTCTGCCCCATCCACTTATACCACCCAGCTATACATTCCCACCAGTAGCTGGATAGCTACACAGCCACCTGCACACTAGGAACTGGGTCAGGTATGCAGGAAAACTGCCTTTTTCTGGAGGTGAAGGGGCTGGATGTGGCTCAGTCTGATGGCACACAATACCACTGATACAACTCATGCACAGCAGGCAATTGAGAAGCCAGGGTAGGAGGCAAGGTGACAGCCAGCTGATACTGCAGGAGACAAACCCAGTCAGTGATTGCTGTGGTATTTCACAGAATCACAGAATCCCAGGGGTTGGAAGGAACCTCCAGAGCTCATGGGGTCCAACCCCCTGCCAAAGCAGCTCCCCAGCTCATATTGCACAGGGTGGTGTCCAGACGGGGCTGGAATCTCTCCAGAGATGGAGACTCCACACCCCCTGGGCAGCCTGTCCCAGGGCTCCCTCACCCTCACTGGGGAAAAGTTCTTCCCCATGTTGCTGTGGAGCTTCCTGTGCTCCAACTTGCAGCCATTGCCCCTTGTCCTGTCCCCACAGACACTGAAAAGGGGCTGCCCATTTCCCCTGCATCCCATCCTTCAGATATTGATAAACATTAATAAGGTCCCCCCTTAGTCTTCTTCTCTCCAGGCTGAACAGCCCCAGCTCACTCAGCCTTTCCTCACAGGAGAGATGCTCCAGGCCCTTCAGCATCTCCATAGCCTCCTCTGGACTGTCTCCAGGAGATCCCTGTCTGTTTGATCCCAGGGAGCCCAGAACTGGACACAACACTCCAGGTGGGGCCTGCCCAGGGCAGAGCAGAGGGGGAGGATCCCCTCCTGTGACCTGCTGGCCACACTCCCCTTGATGTCCCCCAGGATCCCATTTGCAAGTTCACTCTTTTAAGCTCTCACAGCAATGTCTGTGCAGCCTGCAGCCGTGCAGCAAACTGCCACGTAGACGTGCACTGCATGGAGAGCCTCCTGATGGGGGGGAGCAGGGGGGAAACAACAAGAAGAAAGGCATTCTGAAGAAGATGGTTACATTTGACCTAAGAGCACTGTGGGAACAGACGTCAGCAGTACCCAATATAGGTGTCGGTGCAAATTTTATTCCTAAACAAGCAATCTTTTGCTATTTCAAAAAAAAAAAAAAATAAAAAAACCACCTTCTTGTTCTCAAGAACATTCCATCCCTGAATTCTCCACACAAAGCTTGGATCGGATGTCTACTATTCATATATTTTTCCCTCTTGGTTTCAATATTAGCTGAGAGGCATTATCGGCAGGAGTTAGAGCCGGAAATAGGAAATGAGATGGAAATTGTTAACAAGAGGGGAAAACAGTTCAAGGAGGTTGGTCCTTCTAAGAACTGCTACCTTTTACAGCCTAGGATTAGGTGGCACTCCGACCAGATTGAATTTAGCCAAAGGAAAATTCAAGACCTTTGTTGATTTTGATCACCTTGCTCAGATATCTTGTTATTTGCTGTGTCTTATTGTGCTTTACAGACACAGAGAATAAGTGCAGCCCTTGGCCAAGAAGCTGACAGTCTGTGTGTGAAAGAAATAGTAGGTGGATACATAGCACACAATGTGAAATGGAAGAAAGAGGCACTAAGGGCCAGGAAGGGAAATAGTGGATTTAGCAAGATTTCTTGAAAGATCACTTCCAGATCACTGGCACAGGCTGCCCAGAGCATCTGTGTCTGCCCCTGGGTCCCTGGCAGTGTTCAAGGCCAGGTTGAATAGGGCTTTGGGCACCCTGGGCTAGTGGAGGGTGTCCCTGCCCATGGCAGGGGGTGGGACTGGATGGGCTTTGAGATCCCTTCCAACCCAAACCATTCAATGATTGATTCTATGATTTTCCCCCATCTCTTCTTAATAAACAAAACCTTGACACGTGCCCTGTTTTGGAGGGGGCACTGCACAGACAGCAGTCACAAGTCACAAAGGCCAATGGGATAGAGGCAGGACATGAAAGATGGGTGCTCCAAGCCCAGCTCTAGCCGGTGAAGTCCTGATGCAACTTTAGTTGCAGCATTAGGTGGACCAAGAATGGCAGATGGCTCGTGCTGCAAGGTGGAGATGAAGAGAGACATGCCCAAAAGCATTCTCATGGAACATGTTATCATTTAAAACATCCTTATCTATAAGAATAACCAAGACAGATGGAAAGCTACCAATGTTCTCCACAGTTACATCTTGCCTTCTTTGTACTTTGTGCATCATGTTAATAATCAATAAACAGAAAACCTGGAGGGAGGAAACCCCAACTGCAGCTAAATTTGAGTTAATGATGGTACACATTAAACAGATAAAGCTGTTACCACAAGTCAGGAGGACACTAAATAACACATCAATACAGCATACCTTTTTCTGTGTTTATTTCCTGTATTTCTCCAGTTTATGTTCTACTGGAGTTAGTGGCTTATCTTGCTCCAAATAATTTCTCCTTCCTGAAGGCCAACCCTATATAGTCTGTACTCATATGGAAAAATCTGGCTGTATGCTAGATTATACCAACATCCCACTGGCTGTGAAACAGGTTATCAAGGGACACTGCAGATGTTTATTGCTGGTAGCAATTTGCAACTAGAGTAGACAAAACCTCTAGTTACACTCATATACTGGAGAAGAGTCAGGATGATTTAGGAGTCACCACAAAAGATCATAAGCAGTCAAGCTTATGTGACCTGAAAAAGTGATCTACTCTCTCTCCCAGAAGCCCAGGCAGGAAAATTCCTCATGTGCAGCAACAGCAAAGTAAAATGGGCTGCCTTATGCTATAGGAATGTGTCCTGTCTTGATGTACCCTCTCACCAGCCAGAATGAACATAATTACAGCTGCAGAAGGGTAAATTCTTGCCATATGCCAACCTGATGGTTTGGTCTCTGATCCTAACCTAACCCTAGATATAGGATGCATCAGCATTTCCTTAGATTCTCCCTGGTTCCCTAAGGAGTGGATCTGTACATTCACAGCCTATACCAGTGCCATTTCACCATACATTGCTAAAATTATCATGGTTTTTGGTACCATCATTTCAGATTCAATTAATACCTGCAGGGCAATCCCTAAGCAGTGTGGTTGGTGCCACTAGGAGAGGTGGGGATGCTCCTCACTATGTTTCTCCAAGATAAAAACTTATCTGGAAAAATTACACAGTAAAAGAATAACACAAATATATAGATTGGGAGCTTAAAATGAATGCTGATTCACTAAAAGTGTGACAACCACAGGTTTTACCTGTGGGTGAAATCCAAACAGGGAGTTTAATCCTGAGAACAAAGTATTTTGTTTTCTAAAGGGCAGCTCCAACAGGCTGAGAGCTAGTGGCTTTGGTCCTAAGAGAACAAAGCTAATTTTGTCTTTCTTGATTTTGGTTGGTATGAGTAGTTTCAGGATCCCTGCAATTTGCTTCAATTTGGAGGCTAAGCTGAAGAGCAGCAAAAAATAGTTCGTCTGGCTCCAGAATAAAACCATTCTCAGTCATCTAAGGACTACTGTGTTTTCCAGCTCAAAATAAAGTAAAGTTCTGACCTGCCCAGAGGAAGGTGACATTTTCACCTAAAATTAAATCCTATTCTTTCCTCAAAGTTTCATTTTGACCTGCTGCCTTTTATGCTACTTTCCTTCTCCATTGCTCTTGAGCTATGTACACACACCAAAGAGATTTCTCCATTCTTTAATGCTGAGTAAATTACACATGGGGCTTCCCATAAACAATCTTACACTACCCATCCACTCTGCAGCCCCTGGGATACAGCTGTGGACTGCAGCAGGCATGTTTTGGTACATGGCATCCATATTTTGGCTCCCACCTTAGGACACACCTCTTCATATGCTGCTGTATCTTCCATCACAGCAAAGCAGCTCCAACCAAGAGAGACAGTTCCTGAACAAAGCTGACCCTCATCTCACCCAGAAGGATGCAGCTTGAAGACTTTGGTCTTCATCAGCAACAGACATCAGAACAGCATCTGAGTGTGGATCTAGACCCTGACATTCACTTCCAGAGACACTGGGTGTGTTTGTACCAGGTTTTTTTCCTCTGGATGCCGCTGTTGCATGGATGAAATTCAAAATATTTTCCAAAGGACTATGTGCGTTCCCAAGGTTTATAAATGGTGAGCACTAAGGGAAATGAAATTAAACCAGTACAAACAGGGGATGGAGAGGTCTTTCTCATGAGGATTCCAGCTGCCATGATGAACAATCACAAGACTTATGTTCAAAAGGCTCTTTCCAGCCTCACTCACCTTGGTCTCTTTGAGTCATACAGAGCCCAGAGAGTGTTTCAGCCACAGCTCTCCATGAATGGGTAGGGCACTGGCTCAAAGTGGATCAAGACTCCCTAAAATTGTGCATGTAAAAGGAATATTGGACTCTGAAGTGAGCTGCCTTAGAATCTCAGAAGAGCAGAGCTTACGCACCTATTTTATTAACCTGCCCAAAGAATTTGCAGCTCGGGTCCTGCACAGGGTGCTGCCAGCCAGTAACCTCAGATGGCCTGAGATTTGCAGGTTGAAGCATTCCTGTGTGCTACTCTGTGCAGCTTTTTCTGGGGTCTCTAATAGCATCTTTCCTTCTATCTTCTCTTCCTCCAACCACATCTCTTCTGCCACAGCTGGTGTGAGCTGTGAAAAGTTAAAAATCCCCGGCCCAGTCACATTCCATCATCTGTCAGCTCTCTGTACAGGGTGGTCAGAGTGTACCTAGAAGCTTTTATTAATTTAGCTTTCCCACACTATTGTTACTGCCCTGCTTCTCCTATCTAATTAGAAACTCATTTCCTGAGGGATACACATCTCCCAGAGGGGAAACAATAAGAAACAGTCGGTAATCACTAGCCTGTGCTATAAGTTTATTTTAAGGCCATAATTGCTGGGAGTTTCAAGAGATTTGGGGGATATTTGTTGTTACAGCAGAGCAAGTCAAAGGACTGGCATTAGGACAGAAAGCCTTTCATCTCTGGGTCACCAATTCAAATCCAGCACAGGTCAACAGTGGCTATAAGTTGCCTTCATCCAGAGGTGAATGTGACCTTAGTTGGGTGGCCTTCACTTATTGCCTAGCAGGCAGGCATCATGCTCCCAAATCTGCTGTCTCTGGGTGACCCCAGCAGCAGCCTCAGCAGGGCCAGTCACTGTATGGCCCAGTGGGAAAGGTGTTGCACAAATTTTCATGAAACCAGCTGTACACATGCACTCCTGGAAGAGGGAGCTTAGAGCCAAGATTAATCAACCAGAGTAGCAGCACATCCAGGGGGCTCACCTCTCTTCTCCATTCATCTCATTTTTTCTCCTCTGACTTTCAACAGCATTTTGGCCTGTTAATTTTTGCTTGACCAGCTGTGAACCCTCAATCTGAGCACCCTATAAAGTTTTCATTGGCTTCATCAGTTGCAGGTGGATCTTTCCTGAGCATGGATCTTGTGATAGATCCAGGGGTGTGAATCTGAGACCTTGTCCAGGCTTATATTGATTTCCTGAGTCATTCAGGGTGACAGACCCAGTGACCTGCTGGCTACAGAGTCTTTATAGCTCTTTGAAGGCTATAGACACCACAGCTCTTTCTCATGCTCAGCTCCCACACTCATGGGCTTTCAACACTTTGCTTTGCAGCTTTGCACCTTGGACCTTGCCTTGTGCAATAGTTGCTTCCGAGTCACCCAGGATGTTTTCACGCCGACACAGCATGAGAAAGCTGTGGTGTCTGGCCAGCCAACGTGATACCTGAGACTGCAGCAGGGCTGGCTGAGCTCCAGCACATACATCAAGGAGGGCTGGAGTCTAGGAGCGAGTTTTTCACCCTAATTATGTGAGCTTGACCCCTACATATCTCTACCAAATTCAGTGGCCCAACTGCACATGCAGTTCATGCACAGTCTGGACCAGGATCTGGCTCTGCAATTGCAAACACCATTATTGTAAAATTCATCTCAGGGGCAAGTGATTATGTGGGCTCTTCCATCTGGCAGGCTGAGCATACGTACCTGCCTTTTGGGGACTACACTGCCCATTTATCAATTGAGGGCTTCTTCTCAGATTATAGAATCAAAGAACCATAGAATGTTCTGGGTTGGAAGGGACCCCAAGGATCACAGAGCTCCAACCCCCCTGCCACAGGCAGGGACACCAACCTCCAGGCCTGGAGCTACACAAGGCTGCCCAGGGCCCCAGCCAACCTGGCCTTGGGCACCCCCAGGGACAGGGTATCCACCCCCTCTCTGGGCAGCCTGTTCCAGCCCCTCACCACTCTCTCTGGAAAAAACTTCCCAATAATATCTAATTTAAACCCTTCCTTCCTTCAGCTTTAATCCATCCCCCTTGTCCTGCCAGTCTCTGCCCTTTGGACAAGCTGATTCCCCTCCTGTTCCTCTGCTCCCTTCAGGGACTGGAAGGCTGCAATGAGGTCCCCCCACAGCCTTCTCTTCTCCAGGCTGAACCAGCCCAGCTCCCTCAGCCTCTCTTCGTAGGGGAGCTGCTCCAGCCCTCTGAGCATCTTCATGGCTCCTCTGACCCCTCTCCAACAGTCCCACATCTTCCTTGTCCTGGGGCCCCAGCTCTGGACACAGGACTCCAGCTGGGGCCTCCCGAGGGCAGAGCAGAGAGGGACAATCCCCTCCCTGTCCCTGCTGCCACCCCTCTGCTGATGGAGCCCAGGATCCCATCGTCCTTCCGAGCTGCCAGAGCCACTGCTGGCTCATGTTCAGTTTCTCACCCACCATGACACCCAGGTCCTTCTCAGCAGGGCTGCTCTCCAGGAGCTCTTCTCCCAGTCTGTATCTATGGCTGGGATTCTTCTGGCCCAAGTGCAACATCTGACACTTCACAGTGTTGATCTTCATTAGGTTCACCCAAGCCCACCTTTCCAGCTGTCAGGATCCAGTGACAGCTGTTGGTTTGGCCAGGCTGAACTGAGTTTCTTGGGAATTCCTGAGGGCAGAGCTGAGCTTTGAAGCATTTAAACCCAAAAGATCCAAGTTCTATGAACCAGAAGAACGTCAGGTGCACTTGGTCTTGACACCTTGACCACAACTTGCGTATTTTCCCAAGCAAACCCTGCCTAAGCCTTCCAAGGGCCCAGCGTGACATTTGTAAATGTGGACAGTTTGACAATTTTAGTTTTGATGAGAAGACCTAAATTGCACAGCTTTTCTCACTGTTACTTAATTGGCTGAGACATCTGAAATTAGACCTAATTACTTTTCTCACTCCATTAATACCCAGTGACAGTTGATTTCTGTTTTGTGAGAGGCACTGGAGCTTTTGCTGAATTATTCAACTCCCCCCTCTCTCTGAAGGATCCTGGGAAGCAATATCAACGGCAGCCATAGGTGGTTTGTGCTGAAATGCCTTACGCACACAACTTGCTTTTCACCCAGGTCAGTTGGCTGTAGTTAAGCCTCCTTGGATCACACTTAGGTTAGCTTTCTCCTGTTGGGTTGCTGTGGATGGGCTCCCACCACTGTCACTACTGCCAAGTGCTTGACTGCTACCCCACACTGCTTGGCCTGGCACCAACTTTTGCACTTGGGTGTTCGTCTTTGCCCCAGGTTATTCTGGCAGGATCTTTCCTCCCCATTTAAATTCTTGTGGGCAAGGGGAACGTGTTGAGCTCAACTAGCAGTAAGGCCATGTAAGATTTGCAGCCTTCCTCTCCCTCTACATTTGCACGTTGCATCCCTTCAGAGCACCACCTTTGTTGCCTTTCTTCTTTGCTGTAGAGATGAGCATTTGTAGGAAGAGATTTGGAAAGCTTCTTAACACCTCAAAAGAAACCTCAGACTGGAAAGAAAATATGGGAACAACATTCACAAGCTGAAGAAATACAGTCTTTCATCATACTTGGAGAGTTGGGAACAGAAGTAGTTGTGCACTGACTCTCCTCAGCATCTTCCACACCTTGACTGACATAAACAGGAGAGCTACCACCTGCAAAGAGGGTGACCTCTCAGTGAAATTAGGAGGACAAGAGATGGGAAAACCACAGCCCTTCCAAGAAATGGCCTTCAGGACAGCATTTCCTGGAGCATGTTCAGGGAATCAAAAAGGTGGAAATAATTTTTCAAATGCCTAATTAAGATAATTCAGAGACAAAACATAGCAGTGAAGGTCTTGCTGCCAGGCAGGCTATTTTCTAGTCTTGTAGAAAATAGAGAACACTTGTTGATTAGACCAACATTTTTGGTCACAATAATTTGAGGATCTTCCCAGCATTCACCTCCCCTGGAAATGGAAAAGGAAGAATCATCCTGCTTATGGCATCTATGATGTGATTATACCACATGGCTACAATGGCTGTGTTCCATGGTCAGATCCACAATAACCTGATTTATATGCTTTGGTTTGGTTTAGTGGGTTTTTTTTAATATTCAATGTATTTTCTCTCTTTTTTATCAACTCTAATACATGAATTTTGTGCAACTCACACGGAAAAAATATCAGCCAAGTGTCATCTAATGCTTATCAAATTTTACTTGCTCCCAGTGTATTACCTTCTAGTAAATGAGGAAACCATCTCTTTTCTTTCAGCACCTTTCAAAGCGATGTCACAGTGCACTCCTGACTTTCCTGTCATCATGTGGGACATTTTTTCACCTGTCCACAACATGTCTGGTCCAAGCCATACTCCAGCCTCACCCTTGGTACTACATAGCTGAGATAACAGCTTCACAGAGAGGAAACAGATGGGAAACAGCCATGATTAGCACAGGGTATTGCTTCTTATCTCTCTGTCTTCCAGAAACATATGAGATTGGCATCCACCTCTGAACTTTCTGTGTAAAGATACATAGAAGTCAGTGAAAATCTGATTCTCATCCAGAATGCAGAGTGATCTGCAACTGTGGCCCTTTCAGTCTGTTATCACATCAACATTGAGTTATCTTTGCATCACAGAGATACACAATATCTGCTGAAACGGCTGTTGCACAGGTTGGGGGACATTCCCATGTCACAGCTTCCTCCAGCTTCTCTGTGAAATCCCAGTGAGGGGAAACTGCCAGCAATTTTTATGTGCTGCTGGTCCTTAAGGTCTCAGGACAGCCGTAGCCCACCCCCAGAGGCTTCCTCATGCATCCGGAACGATTGGGGTTGCAGACTGATAGTGGCCATGCTGTGGGATGAGACTGAGGGGTAAAAAGCCATCATCAAAGAGATACCAAGCAGGTTTGCATGTGTTGGGAGAGGGGCACAGAGCTCAATTCTAGCAAACACCCCCATGACATCTTAAATCTCTACCACATCTCCCATGTTTCAATGCAGTCTCATTTCGTGGCTCGTTGTGTAACTACCACGAAACTATCACTGATTGCAACCCCATCCCCATGAGTCGTGGCCAGAGCAGCCAGAAACAGCCCTCCCCTGCAAAAAACAGTGCCTTATAAATCATCCAGAAAAATAACCACCTCGTTCACTTCTCCTCAGGCTGACTCTCTTCTAGCCACTGTGAGCTGTAGGCAAGACCAGCCCTTAACTCCTCCACCTCAACTCCTCCACCTCACTGTCTGTGATCCTGTAACTGGATGTTGTGACCCCACCGCTCAGCATGACTCCTGCTAGCACTCTCTGAATTGATGAATGCCAGCAGGGGAAGTACCAGCAAGTGCTTTGTTCATCCTCTCTCAGTCCCAGAGTCCTTATATTTTGCAGGTGACATCATAGCATGTGCTACAAGGACTGTTGCAGAGCGCTGAGGTGCAGAGTGGGACTTTGTGCCTCCAGCTGCCTGCACGGGGCTGTCCCATAGTGCACATCCTGGTTTGTGTGGATACCCTGAGGAACAGGATCCCGAAGGCAGGTGAATTCCCCATCATTTTGAAACCTGAATGCCTGAAGTAAGGACATGACGGTGACAGAAACACTGAATCCGTTAGAAGCATCCCCTGTTCTGGGGACAGGTCAGGGAAGTTGGGCATTAGATTCTTTTTTGGCCTTGAAAATCTGTAAAAGAAGCACCTGCATTTCATTTCACCCTAGCTACCGCACCCCAAGTACTGAGCACCAGGACAGAAGCCTGTTGAAGACCTCCTGAATCACTGACACTTGCAATCCTCAGCAAAAACATAATAAAAATCCTTCTATAAATCAACCACGCTCCATCTTCTACCAACAGCTGTTTTCTTCCCTCCCACTTAGAAGGGAGCTCATTACTCCAATTGCTAACAACCTTCCCCAATTTCTAACCTAGATTTATTCATAGCTGCTTCATGCCCATTTGTTCTTGTGCCAACATTGTCCTTAGGCTGAAATAACTCTTTTCTCTCCCTACTATATTTATACACAGCTGTCACATCCTCCCTTGAGCTTTTATTTTGCTAAACTAAACAAGCCAAATCCAGCAGTCCTGTCTCATGTGACAGCTTCTCTATAGTCCTGATCCTATCCATGCTTGGTCCAAAGGCAGGTCTCCTTCTCAGTTCAGATGTCCAGGTCATTGCATGGCTTATACATAGTGCCTAAGTGAGGGAAAAACAGAGAACAATGATGCAGCAGCTGGGTTTTGTCCCAGATACACATTGCCAGTAGCTCCAGCATGCTGCCAGCACACAAACCTCATGAAACATCTGTGGTGGGGCAGACCCAATGTGCTGTGTGGGTAGCACAGCTTGGAGCCCAAGGGATGACACATGGTGAATACCAGCTGAGCACTTGGTAGGGTCATTTCTTCAACATTTAGGAGGATTACTTCATGCATTAAGCTCCTGATTAGGCACCTAACCTTAGCACTTGCTTTTAGAACTTTGGTTTTCTTTGGACATGTATTTTTCCCTGTACTTGTTCATTTCAAGTAAGCCTGGTCTTGGTCATCCTTCTAGAAACACTTGACTATTGAGATGTACGTCAAGCTGCCTGCCCAGAAACAGAGAGATTATTATAATCACCCTGTCATCACAAAAAATCAGCCTTTGTGTCAGGTCTCAGAGGTAAGGGACAGAAGGATGATGGTGAGCTTTCCTGCTAGCATGAATTTATTTTGATTTTGCTGATGGATGGGTGTTTGGGCAGCTGATTCACCTGGGCTGGGATTTTCCTATTCATCTTGCCTGGGGAAAAGTTACAATAAATTCTCAGAAAACTTTGGACAAGTAACTCAAATAAGGCCATGGAAAATTACTCCAAAGTGCCCTGATGTCCCAAGATATTGTGTTTCATTGTTTATTTGTTTATTTACTGGGAGGAAAACTTAGCAGTAATTTCTGCTATGCAAAATGCTACATGTTTTAAAAATTCTTGGCTTGGGCAGGACTTTTCCTACTTAGTGATGACCAACAGTGACCTAATTCAGATTTGACTGGACTAAGCTGCAGGGCTCCAGTGTACTAAATGTGTCCCAAAATTTCAGAAACGCATGCTGTATGGTAGATAAAATAGAAAACATGAAGAGGAGGCCACAAAGATGATCAGAGGGCTGGAGCACCTCTGCTATGGAGACAGGCTGAGAGAGTTGGGTTTGTTCAGCCTGGAGAAGAAAAAGGGAGCCCTTAGAGCAGCCTTCCAGTGCCTGAAGGGGCTACAGGAAGCTGGAGGGGGATGTTTCCAAGGGCAGGGAGTGATAGGACAAGGGGGAATGTCCTTAACCTGAAGGAGGGGAGATTTAGATGAGATATCGGGAAGAAATCCTTCCCTGTGAGGGAGGTGAGGCCCTGGCACAGGCTGCCCAGAGCAGCTGTGGCTGCCCCTGGATCCCTGGCAGGGTTCAAGGTCAGGCTAGATGGGGCTTTGGGCAACTTGAGCTAGTGGAGGGTGTCCCTGCCCATGGTAGGGGGTTTGGGACTAGATGGTCTTTAAGGTCCCTTCCAACCCAAACCATTCTATGGTCCTATGATTCTATGAATTTTAAGATACCCATATGTGGGTAAGAAGTCCCTCCTTTGAACCAAGATGCTTGACTGATCCTCTGGACACCTCTTAGTAGTGTCATTCTATGTCCAAAGATATCCTGATGATGTGAAGCTTTTGGCCAAAAAAAGGAGTTCCTATCACCACAATCAACCACCTGGTTGTCAGCAGTCATATCACTGTGAGAAAAGGAGGAGTGGAGAAGGCATTAACAGAGGACAGGCTTCTGAGGCTTCAGCATTTTCAGCATCCTGTTTCCCATGTTTCCAGTTTTTCTGCCCAAATTATCCTCTGATCCCATCTAGTTGTCTGAAAGCAACTGTGTATTTGTAGGGATGGGTGCACCCATAAAGCTGCCATGGGAGAAGGTCAGACAAGAAAAAGTCCTCCAGGTCCAACAATTCCAAACAAAGACAACAGGAATACAGAGCAAAACATGTCCTGTGTTTAGAAGTCACCAAATTTTGAGCTGCCATTGAAATCCTAGTAAACAAAGGTTGTGAAACAGCTGTCATATAATGTTCCATTAATGACCAAATTATGATATCTCTTCTGGGATAGAGGAGATAAAGTTCAGTCTGAACATAAGAACTGAAATATATGGAAAAGTTTCTTATGCTGTGATAAGAAGAGATATTTAAGCTATTTAATTTTATTTTAATGGGTCTGAATGACAGTGTTAAAATCCCTGACTAGCAATTTACAATTAGACACCTTCTTAGATGTCTCCTTGCCATTTGCAAAGGACTTGCTACAGTTTTGGCACAATTAATGATTCAGCTTCAGTCCAGCACTGAAACAGCCATGTCCCAGTCAGTTCACTTGATAGTTCAAGCATTCTATTGTTGGGTTAGTTCAATATTTTATTAATAAAAAACTTAACTTCAGTGATGTTTTCTTGGTTTTAGGTTAGTTTATTTAACAGCTTTAATAAAAATATATAAAACTGAAACTGATACTGAGCCCATCTCTCTGGAGCAACACTGCTCCAAAACCTTGGAGGGGCTAAAGCGGATGCCAGCCGGCCAGTTAAAAGGCAATTTCCCCCACAATAAATCTGTGCTCTCACACACTGGGAAGCTGTTAACAGTGAGAGTGGGGAATTCTGCTCCAACAGTGTCTGGCAGCAAAGGACCACACAAGGTGCAAGACAGAGGAGAACTGGGCCATAAATTATCACTTTGTTATGTTACTACTTAAATAGCCTTTGGGATGGAGGTTGCCACCCTTCTGCCATGCCTTTTGCTGTCTTCCATCTCCATCACATCCATCCCCTGACCCGTCCTCCCCAGCCTGCCAGATGGAGGTGGTGGATGCCCCGTCCCTGGGGGTGTTCAAGGCCAGGTTGGCTGGGGCCCTGGGCAACCTTGTGTAGCTCCAGGCCTGGAGGTTGGTGTCCCTGCCTGTGGCAGGGGGGTTGGAGCTCTGTGATCCTTGGGGTCCCTTCCAACCCAGACCAGTCTGTGATTCTATGATTCTACGGAGAAATACATAACTGAACATCACCATCATCTCCATGGGGTTTCCACTTCTCCTCATTTCTGGCATGTCCTGTGGATGGCAGCAATATAAAGTGAGGATTTTGTGCTGCTTTGGTCTGTCTTTAATGTGGGCCTTCGTTGCACATCAGGCACATACATTTGGGAGTGGTACAGAGGCCAAAGGAAGGAGCATTTTTGAGTGGGCTGTCATGGCACTGGTGTTCAGAGTGACCATGTGAAATGGCAAACAAGAGCTCATCCTTGGCCACTCAAAATCTCAATGAAGAGTTGCTTATCATGAACCTACAACTTCTTAGGATGGTATGGACACAAGAGCTTGGTCCTTCCCCACATGGCCCATTATCAGACTCCAAGCAACACTGCTCCATCTATACGTTTTGCTTCTACTGCAGGAAAAATTAACAAGAAAAGCAAACCTGGTGTCCTGGTTCTGTCCAGGCCAGCGTCAACCTGCCCAAGCAGCCAGCCCAGGTGAGCTGAGGTAGCCCAGGCTGCTTCCACACTACCTGACATCACTCCCCCATAAAAGGGGCTGGCTGGGGAGGCAAGGGGCACTGATATTTTCATTTCCAAAACTATTTTCACATAAAACATAGTCCCTTTCCCCATATGCTTAAAGAATATAACCTTCATCAGCTAAAAAGTCAGTTAAAAACCAGGAGTCTTCAGGTCTTCTACCTGTAGAAAATCATTTTAAATGAGGATACTTGCACATCAAAACAGCAGCTGATAGATGGATTCACCAGGAAAGCAAAGTGAAAATGCACTTCTCCCAAAAAGCAGGAGGTCTTCTTTCTGCTAACACAAAGAGCAAAGCGACACATAAACACTCAGCAATGAATACCAAAGGCTTTAACAGCATATGGTATGATGAGAGAGAACCTCTATAGCCTTCTCCTGTGTAACTGTATTCTGATATCCATGTGCTGGAGATCTCTGTGACCTCTGGCACAGGTAACTGTACACCTTCTCACCAGCACAAATTCTCACTAGTTTGCATCGTTCTTGGGGCAGAAGTTATTTCTGCCAGCATCTAAGAAGATGGCAAAGAATTATCAAGTATTAGACACTCAGAAATAGTACAAACTGGAGAGTACAGTGCCCAGGATTTTATTAAAGCCATCATTATCTACAAAAATTAATGAGACTGACTGCAGGATGTGGATCCTCATCTGGCCATGAGTTCACTCTGCTCTTTGTAGCAAGACAGGCAGCCAGCAGAGAGGGCAGGATGAATTGCCCCAAATCCCTAGAGCAGAGTTGATATTTATGGACAGTGCTAAAAATTATTGCCCAAGGAAATCAACAAGCTGGATAGCCATGCTGGCTGCAGCTCTGTAGGAAACTGGGGCGGAAAAGCAAAGTTTGCCAAATGGATGAGGAAAAATCTGGTAGGGATGCTTTTTCTTTTTTTTTTTTTTTAAAGCAAGTTTCCTAGGGTGTTTTACAAACAATGAAGCACAGAAGAAAATGTAGAATGTGTTTTTAAAAATAGTGCATGGCTGGGAAAGGCAGCTGCAGTTCAAACAGAGTTGAAATGAGTGAATGATGGACATTGCCTTCAGATTCTTGATTCTGTCACATCTTGCCCAATTGACCAATAGCATAGGTATCAGGCTCCTCATTCCCTTTGCCTGGCCAAACTTTCCCCCTCCAAATGTATCTAACAGGAACATCAGCATCACATTTCTCTCTGTATCTGCCTGACCAGTTTTTGCTTCTTCTCTCTCTACCTCAGACACAACAAAATACCTTGGTCCTTGCTTCAAGCCCTGTATTTTGATCCTGCTTGCTTTAGATGAATTTAAGGGTATGCCTATTTCTGGGCTAGATCCAACACCACAGCCAACAATGCTACATGGTGCCAGCCTTCAGGGCTCCAAACACTAGACCTAGACTCAGTTGTGAAGCTTTGGGCTTGCACTCCTCTGTTTTGGTCAAGGTAGAGGGAGCAGCAAAGCCAGTCAAGGTGTGTGTCATTTGAAGAAGAAGCACAAGTTCTTTGTCCCTGAAAATCATTGCATGGCCACAGACCTCACACAGAGCTTCCATCAAGTTTCTAAAGCTTGGCTTTCCCCCTGTGAAACATGGCTATCTGTGTATCCCCTCTTCCTTGGACTTTTGTCAAGGTAGATTCATTTAAGACCAGGAAGTATTTGAATACCATTGGAATGCCAACGTAAATTATAAAGAGATTTGGTTGCTTCTTCAAACAAAGACCCCTGGAAGGAGCATTACTGGTTGCTGGCACCCCTTGAGCATCACATGGGAAAACTATGCCTCTGCTGGTCCATTCATGCTCAATCAGCAACACTCCTATGCATGGGAGGCATCTGTCTATGCAAGGAAATTGTTAGACCATACTCTGGTGTGAATTTATTCCAACCCAGTTAGAAATATCTCCAAGCCATTCCCATGCTCAGGGTGGGATTGGATGGGTCCAGGACCTGATCCCAAACCTGGCTGGGTAGTGAAGATGCTTGCTAGTGTAGCTGAAGGCCATCACCCACCACTTGCCCTCAATGCCTAAAAATGTCCCCGGGCACTTTTCATTTCCTGGTACTGATATGGCTAGAAAGACCACCACAGCCCTGTGAATATTCCCAGGCAAACAAATCCCTTCCAAATAAAAAAACCCATTAAAATCATTAAAACTATTTTTAAATTTCCACCGAGAAATTACGGTCACTTGTCAGGGAAGGCAGCAGGCCTGCCTGCGGCCTAGCTCTCTTCACCGAAGACATACGCCCTGACAATGTCCTCGTGTTCCCATGAGACAGGAAAGTTCCTCATGCTGAGAGGATTTTAATAATCACATTCTCAAAACACAGTGGCCTTGATGACAGGGGTACAGACTGCCCTGAACCAAGAAGTTATGGGAAGGTATTTGGGAGTAACAGAACATGTTAAGAACCAGCCATAAGAAGATGGTCAAAACAGCCGGTGTGCAGATGCTTTTAGGCATCAAAGGTAAACTAATGATATTTGGCTATAAGATATGTTTATCAGAACTCATTATAATCACTAACCAATCAGTAACCAATTAGCAGTTTTTAGCTTGCCACGTTTGCAGTAACAAATGTCTATAATCTGTGTGATTTCCCCCAATAAATGGCTTCACCTAAAATTCATATCGAATTGCCTGTGGCCCATCGCCGATCTCCGCCGTCACTCTTGACCAGTTTTACTAAATGTTCTGCGATATTTTAGAACCTTCACACAGAAACTCATCCCATGAAGAGTGGAGTTTTGTTTTCTTCTCCTTTGCTGTGCAAGTCTAGCTACTCCTACAGTGAAATCTGACTCTCACTGGTTTTAATGGTCTGACAGAGGCCTGCAGGGCAGGGCCTCTCTCATTTCTTACAAATAAAAATAATTAAATAAGATTCAAACGTAGTCTTTGGGGGACGTTTTCTTAAAAGCTTCCATAAAATAAGGTTACAAGCCACTGTAGATCCCCGTCTTTGTAGTCATTTTTAATAAGAGACTTCACATATGAAATTATTTTAATGAAAACAAAAAAAAAAGACATTGCACTTTTCTATTAAAAGATTAAATGAATTCTTGATATTAGGCATATATGTAATTTTTAATGAAAAAATATATTAGAGGGAACCACTGATTGTGAAATTTTACCATAAATTTTAAACAAAGCTCAGTTAAAACTCTGAGTGCTCTGACCTGGGACTTTGAAGTTGCATGTTATGAATATGAACTAGGAAATTCCAGTTTATGAGCAGGATTATCTGACTCAGAGCTTGGGGCCAGAGGACCTGCTGAGTCCCTTTTTGGAGCCAATCCTGGGAATCTCTACTTCCTAACATCCATGTAGGTCCTCACTTTAGCTAGAGGATCCCCCAGTTGTAACAAACATGTGCTTACACGGCATCTTCCACCCTAAGGCATCATGCAATAACTGCACCTCAGGCTCTTGACCCATCCCTTTTGGAAGGTGCCATCAATTTAACACCCTGCAACACAATGCAAACCTTTAGAAGAGGAATTTTAGAAGACAGAGTCCAACTGAAACCTTACAGAAATGCCCCTTTGCTTTCCAAATACAGACCAAAGGCAAAATTTTAAGGGCATTAGTTTGGTTTCCTGCTGCAGGGAAAGTTTTTATATAAAGAAAAAACACCCCTGTTCATAACCCTGTATAACCCAGCGAAAATCAAATGTCAAATCCCCATAAGCATCTGTCCCTCAGCCAGAGGTTGTTTTTCTTCACGGATGAATCAAACATACTGAGTAAATCACATGAATCACCACCGGAAACATCATCCTTACAGCATCATCTCACATTTATGAATAAGGAGCTTGTTTTGCAGGTCCCAAGAGAAGATATAAAGCAGTGGGAGCTCTGGGAGGGGCCAAGGATTTTCACAAGCATTTTGTTTTAATAGATCACGAACAATAAGGTGTCTCCCTCCTCCCATCAAAAAAATGATAGGCAATTGCTTTACAAACCATCTCTGGATTTAGAAGTCCTTTTAGTAATAAGAAAATGCTTACACTGATTACATAGCTCAATAACCCAGTTATAAATCCTATAAATCTTTTGCAAGGGTTACAAATGAGCAGTGTGATTTACGACCAGAGCCACTGACTTCTACACCTGACATAAAACTTTGTAGGCAACCAGCCACATGTTTCATTTTAGTTTTTATATTTGACATATAAATCAGGTAGTGAAAGGGACATTCCCTCCACCCCCACTCCTCTCCTTTAAAGAGACTAAGCGAATATTTCACAAGCAACATGGAACTCACCGTAGCAAGGACACAATGCAAAGTATGGAAAATATTATGCTGTGATTTCATTAGTGAACCAATAAGAGGTACAGTGACCTGCCCTGCAGAGCAGGCAGGAGAGCAAGCAGTTGGGAGAAGAACAGCCAGAGGGTCACCATGGAAAAACACTTGAGAAAACAAGTTGTTTTCCTGCACTACACATCCAGTTTATTCTCAAGTTTCATGAACTCCTGAAAGGTCCCCATCTTCCCCTTGTGATCTGAGGGGAGAGTTTGGTCAGATCAGGGGAGAGTTTGGGCAGAGTTTGGCCCTGCATTTGAGGTGTCCAACATAACCTCATAAAGGTGCTGTGGCTGCCAAAAGAATCAAACAGAAAAGGCCACCCAGCAGTCACTAACTGCGTTTTTGAGGGTGTTAATAAATGGGTGCTAATAAAATAACTCTCCACCCAGAGATAACTCTGTTACAGCATGCCTCCCCTCTTTAGATGCTACAGCAGATCTGTCCTCACAGAATCACAAGGCTGGAAAAGACCTTCAAGATCATCAAGTCCAACTGTTCCTGTCCTGTGCTAAACCATAGAATCATAGAATCATAGAATGGCATGGGTTGGAAGGGACCCCAAGGATCACAGAGCTCCAACCCCCCTGCCACAGGCAGGGACACCAACCTCCAGGCCTGGAGCTACACAAGATACAAACCATATCCCTAAGTACCTCATCTAGATCCAGGGAAGGTGACTCAGCCCCCACCCTGGGCAGCCTGTTCCAGGCCCCAACAACTCTTTCAGTAAAAAATTTGTTTCTAATATCTAATCTGCCCCTGCCCTGGCCCAGCTTGAGCTCATTTCCCCTTGTCCCATCTCCTGTCACCTGGCTGAAGAGACCATCGCCCACCTCTCTGCAACCTCCCTTCAGGTAGTTGTAGGTGGTGTGTGTTGGCCTTACAGCTTGGAGCTTCAAGTATGAGTCCCAGATTATTATTTTTTTTTTTAAAAAATATGCACTGGGGGCACATTTCAGTCATTTTAGGGCATTCTGTGTTACCTTGCAAGTTTCTTTGTTTTTTGTGTGTGAACCAGCTCCAGAACCAGAAAGACTCCGTCGTTCATCTCAAGAGGAGTCAGATCTCTGTGCAAAGTGCTGCCTGAAATTAGGTAGCTAGAGATTTGCCAGAGAAACCCAAAGAAATGCTGCTCCAGTTGCTTAGAGGCAAATTCAAATGTCTGACATTCAGCACGTGTAAAAACAGACACACAAACACAGGAAGTTTCTAAAGGCAGGATGCACAGAACTGAGATGAAATGTAAAATAATATATATTAACCTCAAGAAAAGGCTATTTGAAAGAAGTGGTACAAATCTGTAGTACTTTTACCCAACTGCACAAGTTAGCTTATCTCAGCTGGATCAAATCCTGTTGAAGGTTTTAATATGTTCTCCTCCAGAGATGTGAATTTTTTCCGTAACAGAGGTGTTGGCCATTTCTGGACAGCTCTTGCTATGAGTCAGGCATGTACTGCTTTTCCATTTTCTCAGAAGAACTCTTTAAATACTCTTGAGGCAATGGAAAGCCATCTGGAGGCAGAGGTTGAAGGATGGGTTATGACTGCTTCGTTCAGTGATGTGGAGCTCTGAAGATGGGGTAATAAACAGACTATCCAACGTTACAGCAAGATTTTTGTCAGAATTAAACCACTATTTCTTTACTTTTAATATTTGGTGATTTTATGGGATATCTTTTATAAATGCAGGCCTCTTGGAAACTTCTGATCAGCCATTGGGTTATGCCACCATCTAATTTCTTCTTCAGCTGAGGCATTTGTATAACCTCAGGTGAAAGCTACATCTTCAACAAACACCTATCTGCAGTCTCACTTAGATGGTTAATGTCTTATCTACTTAAGATATAATGTGTGCTTCAGTTTAATCAGACACCACCTGATTTCTCTAGTGTGCATTCAGAAGTGGAAAATAGATTCTTCATTCATCAAGATGTGTTTCTTGGACCATAGCTGAGGTCCAATTATTTATTAAAAAATAAGTAGTAAAAATACAGGAGAAAGCCAAAGTTTCTTCTTTGAGAATCTCCCTTGTACATTTCTCAGCTTCTCATGGCCTTAGTCTTCCTTCTCACCAAGTAAGGGAGTTGATTTTCCCACATAGAGAAGGGGCACTGGATACTGTAAAGTTTACACCTCTAAGTGTCTTAATTAAGTATGCTGAATGAGTCCTGGAAGAATGATAATTAAGATGCTCTCTGCATGCAAAATGACATTTAGTTGGGGTGATGGGATTGAAGCAAGGTCAGTGTAAGACTGAGCTGCCAGCGTAGTGGTTGGGTGTTGACCACGGGTGGCTCTGAGAGCAGAGAATCCAGCAGCTCCCCAGTATCCTAAACCCTCGCCGTGGCAAGGAATGCACTTGGATAAATATGTCCACATGATTCTGCAGCCCAACTTTGCTTATTTGGCAGGCATTAATTAGCCCAAATTGCTCTCACTTTCCTACTCTATGAGTCTTTCCTTAAGCAAAAGGTTGTCCTTGCAGTAGCTCCTTGTAGTAGTTTCACTGTGCATCAGTGAGGCCAGTGGCTGTATCTCAGCTTGTATTACGACTTTCCCACCATCACAGTGTTTATTTAAAAGCCATGCATGAGTGTTTGCATTCCCACCTCTCCCAGAGAGGTGGTGGATGCCCCATCCCTGAAGGTGTTCAAGGCCAGGTTGGATGGGGCCCTGGGCAACCTTGTGTAGCTCCAGGCCTGGAGGTTGGTGTCCCTGCCTGTGGCAGGGGGGTTTGAGCTCTGTGATCCTTGGGGTCCCTTCCAACCCAGACCAGTCTATGATTCTATGGAGATCCCATTCTTTCTTCTCTCCCCCCACACATTAACTTTAAAAAATGGTGTACATCATGATCAGGAGTACTCAGCAAGGATTTACAAGTGGAAAATCATGCTAGACTAACCTCATTGCCTTCTACAAACAGGTGACTAGCTTGGTAGATGAGGGGATGAGCTGCAGATGTTGATTATCTCAACTAGTAAAGCCTTGTCACTGTCTCACATAACATCACAACAGATAAAGTGACAGAGCAGGAGTTGGCTAGGTGGACAGTAAAATAGATTAAAAACTGGTTGAAACACCAGACCCAGAGTATTGTGACCTGGACATAAAATCAAGTTGGAGAGGAATCACTAGGAATTTGCCCCAGGGCTCAATTCCTGGGGCCAATGCTGTCAACAATTTCACTAATGACCTGGATGATAATGTGCCCCTTGAGCAAGTTCACAGATGATACAAAAATGGAAAGAGTGGATGGTCATGCTTCACTCAACAAGCTGGAGAACTGGCCAAAGAGGAATCTCCTAAAGTTTAATAAGAGGAAATGCCACATCCTGCATCTAGGGAGGAATGACCCCTGAATTCACCAGTACAGGCTGGGGGATTACTGGCTTTAAAACAGTTTTGCTGAGAAGGACTTTGAAGTTCTGGCAGACAAGTTGACCAGGAGCCAGCAGTGTGCCCTGGCAGAAAGAAAGTCAACAGTACACATTAGGCAAAGCACTGTCAGCACGACAAAGGGGGTGACCCTTCTCTACTCAGCACTGCTGAGGCCAGAGCTTGAGCACTGTGCCCATTTCTGGGCTCCCCAGGGCAAGAGAGACACAGATTTAATGAAGCAAATGCAGCATAGGCACCACAAAGATAACTAAGGGATTGGAGCATCTCTCCTGTCAGGAGAGACTGAGGGAGCTGGTACTGTTCAGCCTAGGGAGAAGGCATCTCAGGGGACCTTACCAATGTGCATAGATGCCTGGTAGAATTCTGAGAATGGAGATAAGGGAGTTAGACTCTACTCAGTGACAGGACAAGAGGCACTGGGCACAAATTAAACCACTGTGAGGACAGACAAACACTAGAACAGGTTGCCCAGAAGTGTTGTGGACAGAGATTACAACCAACCCGAACACAGTCCTGAACAACTCTCTCTAGATAACCCTAGATTATCTAAGCAGGGTTGGACTAGATCTCAAGGTTGGGCTAGATTTCAAGAGCTACCTCCAACCTCAACCATTCTGTGCCTCTGTGATAACACGTGGCACAAGAACACAAAGGCCAAGAATATCCAAAATATGAAATGCTCATTAGCCTATTGATTGGTCATTAGCATAGTTCTCATTGACATATTAAAGCATGTATGCTCATAGGCTGTGTTTTCAGTTGCAGGCTTTACAATTTAATCATTCTAATTGGAAGTGCAGCAGTGATTAGATCCAAGAAGCATTTTGGCTTCAGCCTCCTAAATTTTCAGGAAGTTCCAGGGCAGATCTGCACCTCACACCTGGTTCCTGTCTGTATAATGGGCAGAACCAGCATATCTTATCTGAACAGCCACCTGTTATTTCAAGACAACCCAAACCCCACAGCTTTGGAGACATTCTTGTTTAGATTCAGACTCGAGATTTTTTAGTCAAGGTCAAGACCTAGCTGGAAAATTTCCTACCTGCTCCACTCTATCCTGCACCTCCAAATGCAAAAGAAAAAAAAACAAAAAAAAGTAGGGCTCAAAATGTTGTAATACAAAACATTTTAAAAGAAAGTGGGGCACTGAATTAGAGCCAAGCAAAACAAGAATAAACAGATTTTTTTCACCAGTTCGATCTTAATTTTTGGCCCATTTTTCAAACAGCTTTTCACGACACACATTGCTAAAATGCAGCCAGAAATCAACTGTTTACAACAAACTGCTTTTCCAGTAAGTGAAAATACAATTCTTTTTATTCAAAGGATTTTTTTTCCCCTAATTAACATTTTTAAATATTTTGGGGGATTTTTCTTTAAATGAAATTAGCAATCTGTCTGCACAAGAGTGGTGTCCCAGAGTGATGGTCTGAAGAACCACTCACAAGAAGAGAAATCCTTACCCCAGATCTTCAATGAGAATTACTGCATTACAGCAAGAGGGTCTGCGTTCACGAGCTGAGAATTTACATCCACACCACCTTTTCCAACACTCATTACTTCCACTGCATCTAAACATGTGTTATTACAATAACACAATAGCTCTCAGAGAATGTAAATTCAGACTGTTTTTTCTCACTTTGTTTTCTGGTGGGGACTTCTGGTGACACATTGTATTGTGTCTGGCTGTTAATTTTCCACCACATGCTTTTTTTTTTTTGGCATTTGCCTATATTTCCATATCACTGGAGTTGTCTTAAACCACAGCTAGTGCAGATCCAAGTCCTGTCTGAGATTTATTTTAAAAGATCCCCCCTAAAATAAGAAAGCCTCACTCCAGCACCATTAGCAGTGGATATTGCCTACCTGGACTTCAGTAGGACCTTTGACACTGTCTCCCATAAGGTTACCATAGACAAGCTATTGATGGATGGGCTGGATAATCAGACAGTGACATGGATTGAAAACTGGCTCAGTAGCTGGGACCAGAGGTTGGTGATCAGTGGCATGAAGTCTAGTTGGAGGCCAGTAACCAGCGGTGTAGCCCCAGGAGTCAATACTGGATCCAGTCCTGTTTAACATCTTCATCAACCCTTGATATGATGAGGCAGAGATACTTACCCTTAGTTAGTTTGCAGGTGACACCAAACTGGGAAGAGCAGTTGATATGCCAGAGGGTCATGCTGACATTCAGAAGGACTTTAATGGGCTAGAGAAATGGGGCACTGGAAACCTCAACAAGGGGAAGAGCAGAATGCTTCACCTGGGGAGGACCAACCCCATGCACAAACATCTGCTGGAGACCAGCCAGCTGCAAAGCAGTTTGGCAGTAAAGGTCCCAGATGTCCTGGTGAACACCAAATTGAACAGGCGACAGCCATGTGATCTCGTGGCCAAGAAGGCTCATGGTATCCTGGGCTGTATTAGTCAAAGTATTGCCAGAAGGTCAAGAGAGGTGATCCTTTCCCTTTGTTCACTGCTGGTGAGGCCAAACCTGTAGTACTGTGTCCTGTCCTTAGTGGAGACAGTCAGAACTACTATATTGTGTGGGATGACACGACACACGTGCTCCTCACCTCTGACTGCTCCCCATCAGTTCTTTCCCATTGAGTTTCAAAGATGCCATGTGCCGAACCTATTAGCATTTCTTCTTCACAACTGTGTGGGCACCTTACATGCTACCTACCTTTAATAAAGGGACCCTTGTACTCTTTTCTACACAGTACTGTTCACTCATGTTGGGATGGTTAGAGTAAGCTGCATTGCCATGTATCTCTTGCTGTCTTCTTCACCCCTCTTTCCTTGTGTCACATTGGCTCAGGAGGGTTTTCTTCAAGAGAGACTTTTCAGCAATCACAGAATCACAAGGTTGGAAAAGACCTTTGAAGATCATCAAGCCCAACCATAATGCTGGTGATGGAGAGGCCCTATGGACCTGCAGTGTCCCATCCTCACTTACATGCCAAAACCTGCAGGTTACATCTCCAGTATAGTCTCCTTGTCCTCCTGCAACCCTTGGAGCTGGCACAAATTGTGCAGCAGGCTGTTGTGGCTGTCTTAGATGTTGGTTTTCTTCTGAAATTTCATTAAACCTTACTAACTTTCCCTCCTAACTTTCCAGCCAAAACTTCACTGTCATCCACCCTGAAAATAATGAATATATAAACAAAAGTCTGAGAAACAAATGCAGCTGAGCTGAACCAACTTACTGATTAGGGCTATAACGGCTTAATGGGTAAAGCATGTACCTTCTGAGTCTTGCTTCAGCTTACTTGTGGCAACAGAGAAGAAATAATGGCCAGTTCAACACAGGAAATCAGCAGACAAAATTGACCTGGCTTTGGCTTTTGGTAACTTTTGTTTACTGCAAGGAACCTCAGAGAAGAAAACCTGACATCTGACAGGATTTGTTATGAGAACTGTTAGCACCACCTCCTTATTAGGAGTTTTAGCACATTGTGAAAAGAAGGTATTGGGAATGTACTGTAGCAGAGAAAACAGAAGGGTTTGTAAAAAATATCTCCTCCATCAGTGTTTGACAAGCCCTGAAAACACTGAGCTAAGGTACATCATGCACGACCTTAAAGTTCTTTTCCAACTTGGTCATTCTGTGATGCAGTAGATAGCCAGACATAGAATCAAGTGGAAAAGAGTACACAAGCTTGGTCCACAGCTCAGCAACAGCTCCGTACCACCTCACCTGATGGACAAGGAAGGAAAACACAATATTTAAATCATAGCAGAGTGCTGTGGTGTTCCCTTCCTGACACTCCAAACTTGGCCTCAGACTTGCCACAGGTTTCTCTGGCTACTAAAAATGTGTCTGAAAAACCTGTCTTGGGCTTTTAGCTAAACTGCTGGTGTCCTCTACATAGTTATTTGTCCCCAGTGTCCCCAGTTCAACAGCTGGATTCAATGCAGCAATCCCTTCAGGCTGCTCATCGCTATCCACTGGCAAGCAGGGAATTCTCCTCTGGGGATGAAGCTCATCAGCCTTGAAGGGAGTCTTGCAAAAATAGGAATGATGTAAGTTAAGAAAGGACATGCTTGGAGAGGGACAGAGATCACAGAATCACAGAATCCCAGACTGGTCTGGGATGGAAGGGACCCCAAGGATCACAGAGCTCCAACCCCCCTGCCACAGGCAGGGACACCAACCTCCAGGCCTGGAGCTACACAAGGTTGCCCAGGGCCCCATCCAACCTGGCCTTGAACACCCCCAGGGACGGGGCACCCACCCCCTCTCTGGGCAGCCTGTTCCAGCCCCTCACCACTCTCTCTGGAAAGAACTTCCCCCTAAGATCTAATCTAAACCTTCAATATTTAGAAAAGAAGTGGCAGTGTGCTCGGGAAAAGGAGGACACATTTGAAATGCTTCAGGGATGCTCAGGCTCATCCCCTGAAGTCTAAATTTATGAATCCATTCTGATTTTCTGAGATGATGGAACGGGTACTTTAATAATATGGATTCTCACTTTTAAAGCCCAGCTAGCACAAATCACAGACCTGCATCGTCTGCAATATATATGCCACGTTTTATTACCTAGGTTCACGGCTGACACGTAATTTAATGCTCACTCTTTCATGTGTTATACCCCAAGATATGCATCACTTCACGGTTCTGCACCACGGTGCTCAAAACTGCCTATGGTATTGATCTATATGATGATTAAATCTCAGCATTTTTTAAGAAACTGGCCTTTCGGAGCACTAGGTGGTGCTAGAGAATGCTCTTGGCCACCTCTGCAACCATGTCCCCTAAATTCTATGTGCCATTTATTTTTGTAGGATAGACCAGCGTAATCTGCATCAAGCATTTATACTCTCAGCAGAGTTTCAGAGGGGCTGCTGACACTGCCCATCACTCTTCCTTGTCTAGGCAATGAGAAGTTGGTTGTTATTGCCAGAAGTAAGTTGTCCAACCCATGAGCCAGGCTCCTCAGACCATGAGACTGCCTTCAAAACCAGGAGATATATATATATATATAATTTTTAAGTGATATTTTTATTTGCACTCTGAGTCCTAAGATTTAGGACTATTAGGATGCTATTTATGTGGTCCTAAGGAAAGTGTGGAAGTGCTGGGCACTAAAAGTGTCTATGATCAGGGCCAGGCATGGGTATGAGCAACAAGGTTCAAACCACAGTTCAGGCCTGACCTGGGGGTGTTTGGAAGTGTGTTTTTGACCCATCCAAAGAAAAGAAACCACCCTTGGAAACCACTGGATGAAAAATACAATTAGGAAGCAGGGTAGGGAGTTGTACAGTTCTGAGTCTGCTAACAACTGCAGGAATTTTTTGGAGGCTGGAACACATGCTGGGAGAGGAGGGTTTGGGAAAGACCAGACCAGCCTGAACCCAGCAAGGAGTTTTTCTCATGTCATTGAGGGCAGAGCACTACATCTTTAGAGCAGGGGTGGGTATGTGTCCTGTGTATGTCCAGAAAGGGAAAGAGAGGTCATAGTGTCTTTACCAAGGCACTTCATCTCAAAGCTGACTCTGGCATCAACATGAAGAGAGTATTTTGCCACCAGCAGCTGCACCATGAGGACAGGCTCTTGCAGAGAAACCCAAGTGTCAGTCCTTCTTGTGCCAGGCGCCCCAAGGATGTGTTGGGGTGCCTTGGGGAACCAAGGCACACAGATACTGACAGTGTAATGGGGATAATATGGGCCATTGTTGCCTCCCTGACAGCTCAGCTGTGAGGCTGCACGCTGTAGGCTGTAGGAGCCCCAGGTGCTTGCAGACAGCCTACATGTATGTTGCAAACAGGTGCCACATCAACATTGTCATGGTTTTGGTGCCATGAGAGATGCTCCCCAGCTGTGCCTATCCAGGGGGGTCAGTGTGGCACTGGGAGGCACGCAGGATGAGACACAGGCGGCCGCCGAGCCGCAGACAGCAACTGCTGCCTGACAGCTGGAGCTGCCATGGGCGGCGGGATGCAGGGATGCCTCAGGGTCAGCCCCGTGGGCGCAGTTGGCAGCCAGCACCCCTTCTCTTCCTGCCTGTGGGGCAGCTGCAATCAGCAGGAGAGAAGCTTCCCTGACCACCAATACCCCACAAGGGTTTGAATTCATCCTGCCTGGCTCAGGGCCCCCCCAACCCACCAGGCTGCAGGGTCATCCCACTGGCCCATCTAAACCACAACTCCCATTTACATGGGCAGGTCAGATCAGGCACGATGGGGCCAAGCATGTGATGGGCACATCTCCTGTAGTTGGTTCTTCCTAGGCATAGCGTAGCTACCACACGTTCACGCAACAGCCAGCAGCATGGATAGAAACACCAAGTGCAGCCACTGTATGGGATGCAGGAGGGAATGGGCAGCCCCTTTTCAGTGTCTGTGGGGACAGGACAAGGGGCAATGGCTGCAAGTTGGAGCACAGAAAGTTCCACACCAACATGGGGAAGAACTTTTCCCCAGTGAGGGTGAGGGAGCCCTGGGACAGGCTGCCCAGGGGGTGTGGAGTCTCCATCTCTGGAGAGATTCCAGCCCCATCTGGACGCCGCCCTGTGCAATATGAGCTGGGGAGCTGCTTTGGCAGGGGGTTGGACCCCATGGGCTCTGGAGGTCCCTCCCAACCCCTGTGATTCTGTGATTCTGTGACCATGCCATGCTTCATCCCACCAGGAGCACTGATGAAGAACAGTGTTGAATAAAAACCATGGTTTGGACCACATGGAAATCCAGCAGATGTTGCAAGCCCCACACTTATGTGCCTCTGACATCATGGACTGAAAGCAATTGTTTCTTGTGCCTTACTGAACCTTGGTTTTGTTGGTGATATATGATCTTTTAAACCAGATGGAAAAAGTGTGACGACTTCAGATATGACATCATGGAATTACAACATCATCACTAAAACAACCAGTCAGGTAACAGCTAAATAATAACATTTCCAGGGAAAGGACAGTGATTTCTGCTGCGATTTTAGCACTATTAAGATACCTAATGGACTTGGTCAGATCACATTAGGCCCACGGCTTAAGACCTTTGGAAAGATCAATGGAAAAGTTCTCATCATTTTTCTTTGAGCTGAAATCGAATCGATTGCTTGTCTGATTTTAAATGTATCCCTGAAGTGTTCACAGAGGGTAAAACTGCAAACCCAAAGGGAAACCCCATCTCTGCACTAGTTGTCCCAGTTGAGTAACGTGTTTAAAGCCTTTGCACTATCCAAGAAACTCACCATGGTGCCTCATCCCTGCCTCATTTTATATCACCCACAGCCCTCTAACATCACACAGAGAGGGAAATTTGCTTTTAATTGATTGTTAGCCTACCAGCGTCCCTCTGTGTGCCTTTTATTTACATTAGCAGTCTGAAAGAGCAAAGTATTCCCCTTCAGATTTCATTCTGCTGGAGAAATGGGTTTGCTGTCATCACTCCTTGTAAGCACAGCCTGAGACCCGCTTTCCTAAATCTCTCCCTTCCACCATTTGTCTTTACTACCTCATAGCTGTCAGTTTTTCTTCTAACTGCTACTATGAAAGGAGCTCAGGGCCCTTTTGGCCAAAGATCACTCAATAATCCTCAAGGAGGGGAGGAGGGGAGTAATTATTAATCTTCGAAGGGAAAACTTCCCTGGGATGGCTTCAATCCTTGATTGAAGGTTGCAACCCCCAGATTGAAAATCACTGCTACTGCTACCCAAAAATAAATTTCAGAGAATTATAAGTGGTCAGTTATTCCTGTATGACCCAAGTTCTCACATCCTTCTGCCACAAAGAAAGCTCTTCTCTCCTGAAATAGTTTGGTATGTGGAAAAGCCCTACAGCAGCTCTTCATTCTCTCTTGCAACAGCCATATTAAAGAAAGATTGACAACACTCTGTGATTTCCCTATCCAACAAAATTTTCCTTAGGCAAGTTCGTTCATCTGTGCTGCCTCAGTTTCCCCATCTGTCAACCAGACATAATGGTAGCTGCTTGTTTGACCGTACAAGACGTTGTCCAAGAAGGAACTCTGTTTCCTACAAGATGGTTGTTTCTTCTAACCCAGCTGAATGGGTATTGAGAGAGAAAGTAAGGTTAGAAACATGCACAAGAATCTAGGAGAAGAAAATTTTCCTAGGGAGCCTGCTTTGGCTGGGGGGTTGGACCCGATGATCTCTGGAGGTCCCTTCCAACCCCTAAAATTCTGTGAATTGCCCAAATGGCTACAGACATGAGAAAACAAAAAGTTCAGGCTGTTTCTGTATGAGTGATAGTCCCAGAGTCAGATAAATACATTTGTTTTCCCTAAAGAAGGAAACCTTGTGCAGAAGAGCCTACTGTATTTTAGTGTCACTGCAACCCTCACTTGGGCCAGAAAAGTCTAAACGTTTCTTTACAAGCCCTTGGCTTCCCAGAGGGTTGGGTTTTTTTCAAATGGTCAGTGAAAATTCAGACAAATGTGTCCAGTATCACAGGGATTTCAGAATGAGAGAAGAGGTCCAACACGAAAAGAAAAGAGAAGGCTCCTTCCTTTACCCTGTTCAAGATTCTTGGCATCCTTGTGGGTAATACACCCGCATTTTAGGGATGCAGGATGAATCCTAGAAAGACTTGAAGATGGAACCTCATTGCAGCCTTCCAGTCCCTGAAGGGAGCAGAGGAACAGGAGGGGAATCAGCTTGTTCAAAGGGTAGATGATGGCAGGACAAGGGGGATGGATTAAAGCTAAAGGAAGGAAGGGTTAAATTAGATCTTAGGGGGAAGTTCTTTCCAGAGAGAGTGGTGAGGGGCTGGAACAGGCTGCCCAGAGAGGGGGTGGGTGCCCCGTCCCTGGGGGTGTTCAAGGCCAGGTTGGCTGGGGCCCTGGGCAACTTTGTGTAGCTCCAGGCCTGGAGGTTGGTGTCCCTGCCTGTGGCAGGGGGGTTGGAGCTCTGCGATCCTTGGGGTCCCTTCCCACCCAGACCAGTCTATGATTCTATGAAGGAGGCTGAATTCTCACTTTTACTTGAAGAGTCCATCAGAGGCAGGGCTGGTGCCCTGCACAGTTAGACACCATCAATAAAACCCCAGCACCCTGCAGTCCAAGCAGGAGCTGGCAGGCACTGGTGGTGGTCCAGATTGTAACCCTCCTACGCCACTTACGTGCCACTGGGCACTGTCACCCATCTACCTGCCAGGCAGTGAGGATGCTGGCGGTGCCCTCTGGCAGCAAAACCATGTCCTTTTTGGGGGGAGCTCCCCAGCTGCCATACATTATCCCAGCTGGCCGAACAGCAACCCTAACCTGGGTCTGTCCATCAGGGCAGCCAGCGCAGAGGCAGGCTGTCCCTTCACTCCCCTCTAGCCACCCCCTCACCGGCCAGGAGGACTTTGTGTCCTAAAAGCTCATTCTTTCCATAGCGTAAAAAATAACCCAGCATGTGCTCCTCTCCAACGCCGCCCGGCTCCGGCTCCAGCTCCGCAGCGGCCCCGGATGGGTTGGTTGTTGTCCTTTGATTCCATCTCTCCTTAAATAACAGAATTACAGCGGGTCTAATCCTGCAAAGTGCTGAGTAACAGCTCGTTCCCAATAAATTAAGCAGCCACTCGGCACCGCAGCCTGATATTTGTATCCATGTCCTCCCAGGATTATCGGTCTCTCCTCCTCTCTCTCCCTCCCGGCCCCTCCGGGAGCAATTATCTGTGAATGAGAACAGAATAACTCTTTTAGCAGAAGGTTTCCACACTCACAAGGAGAGCTCTGAATGGATTTATCATGCTCACTAAAAAGAGGGGTGGAAACACCACCACCACCCCCCCTTCCTTTCCCTCTCTCTTTATATATATATATATATTTTAAGGAGAAATCCCTGAAGCAGCAGCGGTTCCCCGGCGGCTCCACACACCAGGGGAGAAAAAAAGGGGGGGGAAAGAAGGGAAAAAAAAGGGGACATAGTAAAACTTTTTTTTTTTTGAGGGAGGCATGAATCGGTTCTTCAGAAAAACAAGGCAGCAGTGCCAACTGGAAATGTTTGCTTTGGGGGTGAGTTAGATGGCTGGCGTCAGCCAGGGCTAAAGACATGCCAGCGGAATGCAATATTGGGGAAGCAGCAGGTCACTCAATCACTGGCAAATTGCCCAGGAGCAACTGGATGCCTTCAGGTTTTTTTTTCGTTGTGTGTATATGTTGTGCTTTTTTTTCCTCCTTCTTCTTTTTTTTTTTTTTTCTTTTTTTTCTTTTTATTTTGAATTTTTTTTTCCCTTTCCCCAGGCAAACAGAGCCCCAGCAGTTCTGGAGCCGGGGAGCTGCTGAACAGTAATGGCTGTAAGGCACGTTCCTGCCCCCGTGGGCTGCTTGGCCACACAGCAGTGGCAGAGGTTGTGTTTTGATGGACGGGGCTGAATCCTTCCTGATGCTGCCTCCATGTACAGCACCATGTGCCAGGTCTGCCAGGGCAGTGGGCATCCCCAGGGAAGGGATGGGGCAGCAGTGCCCATGCCTCCAAAAATACCCTCTGGCAAACAGCTATATTTTTTCCTTCAGTATGAAAAACTAGAGACAATACTTTTGTTTATACTTTTGGGAGGCAATAGGATTATTTTTTTCCAAGGCTGATTTGCTTATGGGAGTGGAGAAAGTAGGTAAAAGACAGCAAGAGAAAATTCCCCTAATGAAAAATGTCCATGAAGTCTCTGCAGCGCAGGAGGAGGCAAGGATCTGACAGGCATTTCTGTCTGCACCTCTGTAGTTTTACATTGCTTTCTGGTTTCTGCAGAGTTGCCAGGCTTCAGGCACAGCCCACGTACCTCAGGGATGGAGGGTGTCCCAGCAGGGGCAAGGTCTGAGCAAGCTGGTGGCCTGAATCACAGCAACCACCATCATTAGGGATTTGTCCTTTTTGCTAACGAGGGAAAACGGTGTTCAGCCAGCAGCTGAAGGCAGCACAGTCACCAGCACATGATGTGCTGTTGTCTACCACGGCACTTCTCCAGAGGTAGAAAGGAGCATCCTTTTGGATGCCTTCTCCATCCCTATGGGTAAAACCGGATGCATGAGAAGGATCGGAGCTCTTACAGAAGCACTGAAGGGTCCAAGCAGTACTTGTGACTCCAAAACTGCAGGATTCAACACCTTTCAGATGCATTTTCACAGTTAAACACAGCACCATGACACCCATCACCTGCACCCACCTGCCTGCCCCTATAACCTCACCACTCCATGCTGCAAACGCACCCAGAGCTGTTGTGGGTGGAGGAGAGGTGATCTTCCATGAAGAAACTGGAGAGAAACTACAAAGAAAATCTTTGGAGGCAGATCCCAGCTGTGATCAGCAGGTCAAGATCCAGGAGGGGTCTCCTAAGCAGGGTCTGTACCCGTGCTCTGCTGCTGTCCACCAACCTGGCAGCTGCCCTTGCTCTGCTGTGCCGTGGTGCCCAGGGACTCAGCCACCACCAGCCCACCCGAGTGCAAAGACCATCAGGCCCTGAGCTGCAACTTCAGCTCAGGACTCACTCCCCACCTGAAATGCAGGGGTTTTTACTGCTTCTGGGTTGCAGAGCCATTGCTCTGCTGAACGTGAGTTTAGCCCCATCACTCTTGTCTTTCCACCAGCTCTGTCCTTTTTACATTTTCCTCTTTGAAGCAGCTACAAGGCAGAACAGACCAAAATGCACTCAGCATCCCAGGTCTCCATCATTCTCCTTTTCTGCATCCCTTTTCATGATAAAAGACTCATACTTGCAGCAAGAGCTTGTCATTAAATCACTGGGCAAGGGCTTTAGTTAAAATGGATTGCACTCTCAGGTCAGTCACCAGCTTCTTGTGAAGAATCCCCCTGCCCTAGACCTTACTGTAAGACAGATATTGCAACCTGTTCTTTTCCTTCCTCTGCTTCTTTTCGTCTTAAGGGCAGGAAGAGACTCTCTCTTGCAAAGTGCATGCAAAGCAAATCAGTGAAAAATATTTGGGTTTATTGTAAAGCATCTTTAACCATTATTTAATAAAATACCAAGTTCTGGACAATGTCTTGGGGAAAAAAAATGTTTCCCCACCTTTTTTCTAGATGATTAATCCTTGTAAAAAGGATCACATCAGAGTGGCCCATCCATACAACCATTCAAGATGCTGCAGTTGTCATTCACCCACACCACCTAATTGCATGCCTGCAAGTGCCTCCTTCTTCCCAGGAACACCTCCAGTGTGGTTCAAGGGGAGCACTGATGGGCAGCAAGGAAAGAAAGTGTGGACACATTCAATCACTCTGAAGGATAAACACCCCAGTGAGCTCTCCCACCCAACCCTGCACGACAGGGCAGCCACTGGAGATGGGCAGGACTGAGCCCTTCCCTGCTCCTGCCTCAGCACTGCTGTGTAACTTGGGGAAATTGGTTTTGTTTCCTGTACCTCAGTTTCCCCATCTGGAACATGGAACTAATGATCTTGGCTTCTTTTTAAAGCTCTTTGAGATGAACAGCCCTTTTAAAGAGGTAAGTAGTATTATAAGCAACGGACTGTCATGTCTGCCAAGAACCAAAAGTGATACGAGGGTGATGAAATTCAGGCCACCTCATCAGCAAAGCATGTTGTCCTGGCCTTCAAGACAAGGTTAGGGCTCTTGGAGAGAGCCGTTCCTTTTTGGGACAGAAAGGAGCGGACACAGACCCAGCACATGCTTTCCTATTATTAGTCATTTGTATCCATGTATTGCCATAGATGTATACAGCCCTCACAAACCCAACCAAAGCAAGAGCATAGCCTAAAGCTATCAAACCCAACCCCACAATATTGGCTGATTAGAAATTGCTGGGTAATTTCTCTGTGATGGTTCAAGCAGGATGGATACAACCAGCCCTCAGTAAGCCTGCAAGCCCCTGCATCCCTGTGAGCATTTCACGAGAACAGGCTGACCATAGAGAGGGGGTGGGTGCCCCGTCCCTGGGGGTGTTCAAGGCCAGGTTGGATGGGGCCCTGGGCAACCTTGTGTAGCTCCAGGCCTGGAGGTTGGTGGCCCTGCCTGTGGCAGGGGGTTGGAGCTCTATGATCCTTGGGGTCCCTTCCAACCCATGTCATTCTATGATTCTATGATTCTTGGGCGGACTAACCCAAGGTGTGAAGCCACTTGGATGTGTCTTAGGACATATGAAGCACACAGGGGCAAGCACAGCATCAGATGCTGGGTACTGGGGGTTAAAAACTTCTCAGAGATGGGGGATAGCATCTGAAAGGGTCAGGGCGGGAGGCACCAATGGAGGAAGCTGCATTTACCTCTTTCCTCACTGCCTCTTCACCAAGCTAAGCACCAGCCTCTTTGCAAGAAACAGGCAGTGGGTGATGGCCTTCACAGTCCCCCTTTTCTTTCGCTGCTGACCCAAAATAAACACAACCTGACTAATTAACAGAGCTAGTTAGCATCAGGATGAAAAATCCAGTGTGGACCGCAGACTCTTGGGAAATAGATTTTTGGTGCCTTGGGACACAGGGAAATTATTTCCCAGGCCTCATGTGCACAGCACAGCGGCTCTGTGACTCTTCCTCTTTTTCCTCATCAGTTCTTGGTTCGAGCACAAAGATGATTTTTAATGCCAAATCATTGTGCTTCTTCCCTCTTTTATTTCAGGCCGCAGGCTCGCCACATTCTGGACTGGTTGCAACCCATCTGGTTTCACTAATACTTCTAATATAATATTTATAACTAGCTAAGGGCTGATCATATGACGGGTGTAATCAATAAGTCATGTGCCAGTTGTGGTTATTCTACACCTCAAGCCATTTTTTCTGTATCTTGATGTCCATAGCCTGCTGGGGTACTTGAACACTTTGTGGCTCTTGTGCCTTTCCACCTTTGCAGCCTGGCATTGAAGAAAGCTGGCTTGAGTCTCAGTAATTGAGAGAAGAGGAATCACTTTGTTTCCACCCAAAAAAGGAAATGAGAGGAGAGAATCAACCAAAGGCTCTGCTTGCCAGATACCACTTGCCACCATCTTTGGCTTTGCTGAAGGAATTTGTGCTTAAGAGAGCTGTTCAATCTAAACAAAATCATCTTCTCAACAAGTTCCTCTTTCTGCACTGCCAGAAAGATCACCCAACAGAAACCAAAACCAGGTCTGACAGTTTTAGTTCACCCGTAGCCAACTGTGGCAGCCCAACTTCATATTCAGCGGACACAGGACATTTCCTGGCAGACCATCAGGTGCCAGGGAGCAAAGATCCCCTACATTAGAGGAGGAGTTCTCATTGTATGCCGATAACTCCTTCTTGTTCTTTCTGTCCCTCTCATCCTATGTGACTTGAGTGGGTTTGGAGAGAGAAGAATCTCTTGGTAGATGCTCAGATACAGCGATAGGTGTTCCTGGCCCCTTTAGAAAGGTATTTGATCAGCTGTCTTCAAGAAACTTTGGTTAAGGAGTCATTGAGGAAGAAAAAATAAGGCAAAAAGCCCCCACCAACTTCTAGCTTATCTTTGAAAAGAGTGAATGGCCTTGGTACAAACCCACTGGAGTGGCACCAGGCTAGGATTTGTCCTGCACAGAGGTAAAAGGAGAGTGAATTCTCCCTTTCCACGGGTGCTTATAGCTGGCCACAGTCTGTGAAAGCAGATTATTTAATGATTCATTCTGGCAAACGGGGAAGGATGACTTCAGGTTTGAGTTTCCCACATCACTTCTACCAGCTGCCCCCAGAGAGCCAACACATCAGTAGCCAAGATGATCACATGCCTCTGAGCCAAGTGGCGCTGCCTTCTCAGCCTCTGGAGCAGGAGCATGAAGGAGGGTCCCTCTGCAACACAGAGGCTGCCCCAGGGGAACAAATTAAACATCTCCTTTTTATCCTGGAGCTTTCAGTGACAACAACCACTACCTTGTGAGTCAGTTTATTCAGAATAGCTCTGTGCTAACAGCACTAACGAGCTCTTCACTGCTTGGATAGCTTCACAGCAGGAAGATCCAAAATCAACTGATGGAAAAAAGGCCAACTCCTTCTGTGGAGAGAGCAAGATTGTTTGTGGAATCTAATGATCAAACAATGACTCTGAGTTGTCCATGCGTGGAGACACATACCCAAACTGCTGGGTGCTGGGCTGGATGATGCAGGCTCACAGTGGCATCGCATGGTTGGGAGCCTATGCCCTACACTGAGGTGCAGCTCTGTAGGATGGTCCGTGCTGGAAGGTAGGAGAGGTGATAGGGGAAATGAGTAGTAGTTCTCTTAGGCGCTTCTCAATTGCTAAACCTCAAGGATGGAGGCTCAGCTCCATCAAAGAGCACATAAAGTCCTGAAGTGCCCTAGCACTGCTTCTACTGGGCAGTCACAGGTAACACATTCACATCCACCAGCATGTGAGGACATGCAAAACACTCCTCTTCTTTGCACAACTGGGTTTCTTCTTCCCCACAGATGCTGCATGGCCTTGCACCTTGCACAACCCCCTTTCTCCAAGGAGAAAGAGACTGCCAAATTCTTCCAGTACCAACCTTGCCAAACTCATTTTCTGGTTCATCCAGCTCTCTTGGGATTTAGCACTGAATAGGATGAACCAGCTGAGCATTAGCACGAACAGAAACCTAGCATTTGTGTCAGACAGAACAGCAAGGCAAGTTGTGGAGGCCAACCCAGTCTCCACCATGGGAGTCACTCAGCCAGCCTTCTTTCCTGCTCAGGTAGTACCTCAACCATTTGCCACATAGCACAATAAACCTTCGGCCCTGCCTGCTCAAGTCATCCTGATCTGTGGCCCATGGATTGTCTCAAGTTAGTACACGTGGTCAGAGCTGAGCAGGACACTAGAATGCTACCCTCTGGTGGGAATGGGCTATGAGGCTATCATGCCAGCACCAGGCACCAGAAGCAGCCGTGCTCAGCAGGCCAGGGAGATGACAGTGACATGGTCATGGAAGGAGTTGTGGCTGACTCCTGATGCTACACAGTAAGTGGATTCCTTTCCCATTCACATAACGTGGTGTTTGTGGTCCAGGAAGGAGGAACACTCAAAGAGCCTCTATGAATGCAAATGTTTTGCACAAAAGGCAGCCATGCATTTAATGTCTGTGCATAATTTCAACTCTGAGAAGCTTTAAGACCTTTTCAGAAATTGTTATTGCAAGTTTCATACCTGAACTGCTGTCCTTTTGTCTCGTGGCAGGGAGCGAGGCCATGCAAAGGGCATGAGGCAAACCTGTCTAACCAGGACCCTACTACGGGTTTCCAGTGTTCACACAGAGCTTGACACTTCAGAACTCCATTCTTCAGGCTTTTCTGGAGGAGTGAATGGACTACAGCAAACCTGAAAATGGACTTTTCTCCTTATCACACAAAAATTCTAACTTTGGCTTATAAAAAATAGAAATGGGTGAAAATAAACTTTCTGGTTTTGGCTGAAAAGCTTCATTGAACATCTGAAAGTCCATGCTGAAAACAAGACACTTCTCAAAAAAAAAAAAAAGCTGCTTAATCCATAATGCCTTTTTCTGTCAGAAAACATTTGTGAGGTACACATTTTGGAACAACCCTCTTTTGCCTAGCTCAGTTCAGTACACATTAACCATTTTAAATATCAGTTGGAGCACTGTCATCTGGACCTTTAAAAAGAGAAATCTTTTTCCCCTCCCTTCCAGGTAAACTCAGCAATAGATCCACATTATGGCTCTATAATTTTCCCCCCAACCCACTTCCACTTTGGTTGTGACCAGGTTTAATAGTTACTGAGATACCTACCTGCAGATTTGAAAGCAAACGAGCCCTTTATCAAGGGCTCTGCCTGTCATTGGGAGCAATCAGTAGCAGGAAAATGGTTATAATTAAGGTGAATTCTCAAATTAAAGGGCTTCAGCGTGGTTTTGGGCTGTGCATCATGTGGGTGGGAAAGACAAGCATAAAAAAGTCCACAATGAAAACTGGCCTCGGGTCCACACGCTGCAGAATTCAATAGGTTCCTGTTTCAGGGTGGCTGAGGTTAGCTTTCCAATCAGCTCAGCCTGCTATCACAAAGAGAAACATTATCAACTCTTTCTGTTCTGTTAATATCCAATTTATTTTTTTTTTCAGCGGTGCAATTTCCTGCCTGCTCTTTGAACAACTATCAAAGGACAAGACACCAGATCATGGCAGACATTCTTCTAGTGGTGACATCTGCTAAACTAGTCAGTCTGTTCCTATACAGCCCACTCAATGCATCCTAAAATATTTTATAAGCCATCAGTGGAACAGAGAATGGTAATGTGGGTCCCTGACCTTTATCTGAGCCACCTTGATGTTCAGTACAGATGGTGAATCACACTTCAGCAGCCAGAATTTCTGGGTCCATTCAGCTCAGGGTTTCTGCGTTACCTCCAAACCCAATAAATTTCACTTAACGCCATCTGGCACTTCACATCCTCTACTGTTTTTCATCAGAGAGCACTGGCAAATCTGCATATGAGGCTTAATCCAAGAGCAAACCAATGGAAAGATTAGTTTGGATCACACCTAAAAGTGCAAGGCTTTAGAAGCATGCTTGCTGCAGCTCTGCAGGGAGATGCTTCTCCTTTGAACAAGCACTCAACCAGCAGTTAACACATTCCACATCTGAACACCTAGGTCAAGGTGGGTCTAATTGCATTTAGAGAAGTTAAGAAATATCACTAATAAGATTGTACCCAAACTCTTGTGTCTTTGCTAATTCTGCTTTGGGCAACCCCACCGACACCAGGAATATCAATGAGTTTCACAAAGACTGCAAGGGACTGCTCACAACTACTTATTGACAGGACCTGCAGTCTCTGCAGTTCTCTCTCTCTCCTGTGCTCTCTAGCTATATCCCAAAATGTTTTCCATACCTGTGCTAACTTCTGCCTGAATTTTGTTATCTGCAGCTATTAAAAATTACAAAATGTGCCCAAGTAGCTGAGAATTTTCTTGGAGGTTTGCCTCAACCAGTCATTATTTAAGGAATCTTTCTCATTGCTCTCTGCCCACCAACCTTCTGGGTTGTGGTTGTTATGTCCTGAATATGATCTCTGCTATGCTTGAGCCCTGGTCCCTGATTCACAACTGCCTGACCTCACTGCCACTTTGGCTAGTCCTTTTCCTGGATCCTTTCCTGTGTCACTGTTCTTCCTAATCCTCAACTTAATCCCACAGTAAAGTTTTATTGTCTTCTTCAAAGAGCTGCCAGATATATTTTGGGCAAATTTCTGGCCTTTCATCTCACTTACCTGAACCTCTCTATTCTTCAAATTTACATGCACTGGCCCCAGTTGTCCTCATTCACTTCTTTTGAGGCTTGCCTGACCCTGACCACATTGCTGAGACCTCTTATCAATCAGGGACCTGGTTTAAGGACATTGCTGACTAGCAGTGCTATTGACTGTTCAATAACCTGTGTGCTCAGCTACCTTTTTTCCCAGATCCAGACTGAGCTGAGAGTCTATGAGGCTGACAGTACAGCAGTCTGGAGAAAGAAAGGAGACTTGCTCAAATGTATTACCTCCAAGACCATTCAAGAACAGCAGTGAGGACTCCAGCTGCATGCATAATGATAAATAAAACAGGTAAAGGCCATTTGCTAGCTATGACATCAATTGTTATAGGATAATATGGATCTGGATGGCTAAATGCTCCTCACCCCCATCCAAGGGGAAAAGGAAGAAAGGAAAAACCCCCATGTTTGACACAGGAGAATTGCCCATTGGGATTCATCCCTATCCCAGGCCACCCCCAAAGTGTTCCTGGGCATTCATTATCTGAGAAAACTCACCTGGCCCAGACCAAACCCATCCAATAGAGCAGACTTGTAAGTTAACAGAATGGACTACAGCTCTGTCCTCTGGGTGCCAGCTGGAAGGTGGCCTTGGTTTGGCAGTCTCTGTACCCTCCTGAGAAAAAAATCTTCCATGGCAGGGAAGAAAAGCCTGGCTGGTTCATTGACATGGTCCTGTTATGAGGGTCTTCACCAGGCTGATGGGACAGCAGTGAATTCAACAACACCACCAAACCAATCTGTCTTCAGGCAGCTGAGAGACCATCACTCTTATGACTGGCTAAGGCAGAAAGTGCCAAACCACAGACAAGGCAATTGAAAATTAATCTCTTTGCACCATCCCCATGTCACCCAGTTGGATGGATGTGTCCAACTCTCAACACTGAACTACTCAAATCCAAGGCAGCAATCAGATTACCCTGAAGCTAAACTCACACTCTAAGGCAGCTTCATATTTGACAACAGATCAACAAATCTTGGCCAAAACCCAGTTCTTCAGCAGCCCAAACTTTCTGGGCTTTATGAAGAGACTGTATCACAAGCTGACTACTGTACTTCAGCCCATCATGTTTAAAAAAAGAGTAGATGAGGTACTTAGGGATCTGGTTTAGCTTAGGATGGGAATGGTTGGACTTGATGATCTTAAAGGTCTTTTCCAACCTTGTGATCCTGTGATTCTGTGATCACTAATTTCTCTTTCCCTGTTTCTTTTTCCTACACTGTTCACCAGGCTGTCAATCAGTGTAAAAGTAAGAAGTTCACAGACCAAACTGTCAGCAAGTTGATAATGTCCACAGACTATTCATTTATGTGCTGTGAAACATGTTAGGAGGACAAAGTGGAGAAACTCTATTGCAGAACTGGCTTGAATCTTGGCAGTGGTCATATTTTATATCGTATTAAACCTAGGAAGACATTTACTGACTAGTACTAAACCAAGTCCTGCAGTAAACTGATGTATAGATTACCAGTCACATCTTTCATATGTTAAGTAATGGAGCTGTTTCTCTTACTCCTAGGATGCTGACAGGCAGTAACAGAAAACTGCAGAGTTGTACTGAAAGGAAGTTAGAATGGAAAGCTAGGAGTCAAATTATTTCAGGACTCTGAGTTTATTTGAAGAGTACATTTTCAATTCTAAATGTTAGTAGAATGAAAAATGGAGTAAGATCTATTAGAATGAAAATATGGGAATAAAGTTATATAGAAAAAACATGCATGTGGGTAAGCCAACATTAAAAATTAATATCAGATCTATTAAAAACATTCTGAAGAGCAATTTCCTAAAGCTCTGAAAGCTAATAATAAAACCTGCTCCAAACACTTCCAAAGCAAGTTGTTTTCCAGACAGCTGGTCAGACTAATAGGTGATCAATACGTGATAGATGAGCACTCAAGATACATTATGTCATGATAGCAAAGTCAAGTACAGAGAATGCATCCCACACCACAGCCTTTCCTTACTGGGACCATGTCTGAAGAGATACCTCAAATTTCAAAGATTTTTCAAACTGATAAAGTGAGTAAGACAAATCTACAGGACCAGATGGTATTCACCCAAGAGCTCCATGGAAATCCAAAGAGGAAATTGCTGAACGGTTATCCGCCGTGCAGAGCCAACCTGCTGTTTAAATCAGCTTATGTCAAAAGAATAGACCTGGTAAATGTGATGTAAAATGAAATAGCAGTTGCCAGAGACAGCTCGTGGAAGAAATAAATACAGACAAGCGTGGCTCTGTATAAGGCAAACTGATACTTATTCTAGAACACCCCCATGGGCCATGTCAGGGAGCAAGGTGTGATGGGGAAGAGGCAAGTATTGCATCTGTAGGTGGAAGTCATGTGTCACAAACCGGGTTCTTGAGTGACACTTGAGGGTGTCGTTGAGTTTTGGGGAATGGTGATTTGAGTAATAGGGTTCACTTGGATTTCCAAGTGTGGGAACCTATGAAAAACTTTAAGCTGTTCTTGACCAAAGGACAAGGTCCTGTTGTGGTTCAACGACTGGTTAAAACTAGGAGACCAAACAAGAAACAAAGGACCAGGTTTCATAATAAAGGGAGCCAGTCTGCAGGAGAGGATGAGTTTCTAGGCTGCTGAGATCTCTGGTGCTCAACACACACATTTATTCTGCTAACCCCTTCAGCCCTCACCACCTTGACTGGCTGAAGGAGGAAGAGTCTGAGCTAATGCTGATACCAGGCATGCTGTTGGCACAGTATGGCACAGGGACTACAGTGAGAAGGTGGATTGTGGCAAGGATGGACACGGTACTGCTGCTTGCCAGGATCCACAGGACACCAGGAACACTATGGAGAAGAACCCACAAGAGAGGTTTTGGCAGAGCTGGGACTGCACCTCACACCCATCTCCACACTCAACCCCAATCCCGACCACATGAACAACCTCCCAGCCTCAGACAGGTCCTAAACAAACAACTGGGAGGATTTTTACTGGTTTCAAAGATGGATGAGGTCAGATGGGGCTGAAGCCAGACCAGCTGCCAGCGCCACTGTGCATAAATCAGCGCATTGGCTCAAAGACGGAGAAAGAGCTGAGGTTTTAGCAGGTCCTCACCCAGCTCTTCGACCTCCCATACATCTCACATCCCTGAAATGCAGGAGCCTGTATCTGCCTTTGCTGAAGCCAGTGGAAGAGTTGTCCTTGACCTCGATGGCTCCAGGGTCACCATATAGGCCGTTAAGGTGCAGCTAAGCCTCCGGCCTGCTTAGTTGAGGCCTACCTCTCATCTTGCCTTGGCAGGGGGGAGGCACTGAGGCAACGTGGTGCTTCCACTTGGGCTGGGGGAGAAACTTCAGGGTTTTAGAACATTGAGCCTCTCAGACTGCAGGGGAGTGTATCCAAACTGACCTGCAAGACTGCCAAGACCCCAAGTGGCTTCCACCTCACTGGTGTTTCAGCAGCTCAGATACCTGATTGGGATTCGAAGTTATTCAGGCCAAAGGGATCCCGTACGAGTATTCAGTCTGGCTTTCCACATAAAACAAACTCATACAATAATCCCTGCATCAAGTCCAGAGCTTAAACCACAACAGATATTTTTAAAAGATGTCCAACTCTTATTTATACACTTGAAGCGCCATAGGCTCCAATATTCTTTTAGGTAACATACCACAAGCATCATTATATTCAGCATAACTACACAGCTCTTCTCACAAGCCTCATTTACCCTGCCTCTGGAAATCACTGCACTTTTCTGACAGATGAGAAAGCCACCAGGCAGCAGCAATGTCCTCCTTGTGGAAAGGTAAATGGGCCACAAGCATCTCATCTTCTGCTCTTTGCTGAGATACACCAACAAAACACCTTTTTCAGACCTTGGATCACTGTTACAGGAGGAGAGGAGAGGAGAGGAGAGGAGAGGAGAGGAGAGGAGAGGAGAGGAGAGGAGAGGAGAGGAGAGGAGAGGAGAGGAGAGGAGAGGAGAGGAGAGGAGAGGAGAGGAGAGGAGAGGAGAGGAGAGGAGAGGAGAGGAGAGGAGAGGAGAGGAGAGGAGAGGAGAGGAGAGGAGAGGAGAGGAGAGGAGAGGAGAGGAGAGGAGAGGAGAGGAGAGGAGAGGAGAGGAGAGGAGAGGAGAGGAGAGGAGAGGAGAGGAGAGGAGAGGAGAGGAGAGGAGAGGAGAGGAGAGGAGAGGAGAGGAGAGGAGAGGGATTTAATATCATCATTTAGTCTAAGAGAACTAAGCTGCATACTATCCTAAGGACTTTTCCCTCTGAGTGCATATGGACTGCCATGTGAAAAACAAGGATTTAAAAAGAAATACAAATTTAAGCCAATGACAGATATGATTCCAATGTACATTAGGTGTGAATAATTCTCATTTCTTAACTCATTTCACTATCCTTCCTCAGTTTCATATTATCCAAGAGGACTATCCTCTAATCCTGCCCATGCACATTTGCCAAGTCTCCAAATAGCTCTAAAAACCCCCACTGATGAGAGACCACCAACTTTATGGTTTCTTGCAACTCCCAGTGTACATTTTATGGGTATTTAGCAATGCTACAGGGTTTTCCTAATGCTGGAGAAATTTCTCTTCTCCTCCCTAATAATAGACATGTGTTTCAGCAGCCTTCCCTTGCTTTTTCTCTCCTCTCCTGCCTATATTCTCAAACTGCTGATTTTTAAGATGTATTTTTCATAGAACTATAAAAGCAGTGGATTTTTTGGGTTGGTTGGTTGGGTTTTTTTTTCCAGATTAGGAACTGGACAAACTTGTAGCCTGCCAAGCCTTTTTTTTATTATTATTATTATTATTTCTTTTCTTGTTGTTGTTTAAATACATCATAATAAAAGAATGTGCTCCTGATGGAATTTTTATTGCGAAAAGGCAAAGAAAAAAAAGGTCTCCCACTTTCCTTTCTTACATCTTACACACTTCAAAACACGTACTGAAATCCTGTAACCTCTCAAGAAAGGGCTGCTCAAATGCTGTCAGACTGTTGATGGTGATGTCACAGTACAGGGCACATAATTAAGCATTGAAGGGAGAAGGATTAAGGCTGCATCTTGATCTTGTTTTGATGACTCAACTTTGATAGAGAAGGATCTGGGGGTGTTGGGTGACTGCAGGCTGAATATGAGCCAGCAGTGTGCCCAGGTGGCCAGGAAAGCCAATGGCATCCTGGCTTCTGTCAGAAATAGTGTGGCCAGTAGGTCTGGGGAGGGGATTGTGCCCCTGGACTGGGCACTGGTGAGGCTGCACCTCGAGTGCTGGGTCCAGTTCTGGGCTCCTCACCATCAGAAGGACACTGAGGTCCTGGAGCGAGTCCAGAGAAGGGCAACCAGGCTGGGGAAGGGGCTGGAGGGCAAATCCTCTGAGGAGCAGCTGAGGGAGCTGGGGGTGTTCAGCCTGGAGAAGAGGAGGCTGAGGGGAGACCTTCTCACCACCTACAACTGCCTGAAGGGAGGGTGCAGAGAGGTGGGCAATGGTCTCTTCAGCCAGGGGACAGGAGGTGGGACAAGGGGCAATGGGCTCAAGCTGCCCCAGGGCAGCGTCAGCTCAGCTGGGAGGGAAAAGTTCTTCCCTGGCAGAGTTGTGGGGCTGTGGCACAGGCTGCCCAGGGAGGGGCTGAGTCACCTTCCCTGGGTGTGTTTAAAAAAGGGTAGATGAGGTGCTCAGGGATCTGGTTTAGCTTGGGATGGGAATGGTTGGACTTGATGATCTTCAAAGGTCTTTTCCAACCTTGGGATTCTGTGATTCTGTGCCTCAGCTTTTTAAAGTAATTCCTCCTGCCTAAGGAGGGGCTTGGAAAACCTACATGAGAGTAGATGTTCCTTTTTAACGAGTGCCATGCTGTTTTATCACAGGATCTGGAAGTGCATCCTGCTTTTCAGAAAGTCACCAGCTGAATCACCCTTCCGAGGTGTTAAGGAGGTGTTCCTGGGGAAGATGACCTGTCCTTTGGGTTCTGCTTTTGCTTCATTTGTTAAAGGAGTGCAACCTGCATGTGGGCTCTCTTCTTATCATCCGGTTGGGTTGCTCATGTTTACCTTGGAGGTGGATGAAACTGAAGTTTGCTTGAGACTAAACTGAAGAGAGAAAGATTCAGACTGCAGGGAGAGGGTCTGTGCAGCCTCTTCCACCAGCCTGTGCTGTTCAGCTGAAAGTTACTCCATACATTCAGCAAGGATGAGCTTCCTGCAGACTAAACCCTGCCCTTCAGCACAAGCTGTGGTAGCCCCAGAGCCACCGGCAGGCTTCCCACGTGCAGTGGAGATGGCTGGTGATGCCTGAGCTCACAGACACCACCTTGGTGCTGGAAATCCCAGCAGTGGGGCCATGCTGCCACTTAGCCCCTGGATTATCTCCATTTCCACACAGAGCGTCACCCTGAGGGACAAGGACCATGGTGACCCAGCCCTGACTGGGGCCTCCCCAAGCCTCCTGTGATACCCATAACCACAAGGATACTAAAACGAGAGAAGGGGAAGGTCTGACAGGCAGTTATGTGCCCAGGGACGCTCAGGTTTAGGTTTCTTCTTGGAAGCACTCCGTAATGCAGCTACGGCCAAGGGAGCAGCGGTGTAACCAGCACCCAGAAAACACATGTGCCTTAAAGGGTGAGACCTGAAAAACAAGTGGTGTAAACAGCTTAAAATGCCTTTGTTTTTAATGGGCTTCATCTGTTTACCCCTCAAATGGGCTTGGTCCATGGAGACAAGCTGGAACAGGCAGAGGATTTTTAGGCAGGCAGAATGTAATGGCCAGAAGACTTAAATTCGGCCAAGATCTCAGGTTTAATCCTTCTCTGGTGAGAAGAGCCACCAAGACTTTAGTGCAGGCTTGCACTGAAAGGCAGACCCTGCAGGGACTGGTGTTACTGCCATTCACAGGGACACTCGGGGAAACCATGTCAACTACAAACCCATTTGTTGCCTCTCATCTTTGAGAGACAGAGGAACTTGGAGATGAGGGATGGAGAAAATCAGGTCATCAGGACATGCCCTGGCAATAGAAGCAACAATGCACAGGCTCTAGCTGAGGAAACCAGAGCAGTTTGCCAGCACCACCACAAGGCAGGGGGGTGATGCCACCTGCACTGGGGAAGTCAGGCACTTCTGAGTTCAACTGACTCACCTTAAGTCCTTCTGCAGAGGAAAATCAAACTGCAGTGACATCTGGGCCAGAGGATTTGATGGAGCTGAGCCAGGACTCAGCATATCTTCTCTAGTACCATCCTCAGCACCTCTAGTTCCTCCACCTGGAGAAACCTGTACACATTGGTTGAGGGGGGTGATCTTTTCTCCCTAGTTACAAGAGATAGGAGAAGAGGAAATGGCATCAAGTGACAGTAGAGGAGGTTTAGATTGGAGATTAGGAAAAACTTCTTCACAGAGAGAGTTGTTAGGCATTGGAATGGGCTGCCCAAGGAAGTGGTGGAGTGTCCATCCCTGGAGGTGTTAGTTGTGGTGCTGAGCAACATGGTTTAGTAGTGGATGGCAGGTTAGGGTGATGGTTGGGCTTGATGATCTATAGGGTTCCTTCCAACCATGACAATTCTATGATTATGTCTGCTCTGGGGCAGCCTGGCCACAGTAGCATGAAGCAGAAGACACCAGCCACCCAGGCAGAGCCTGTCTTGCTTCATGGACCTCAACTTCCCCTGCTCATCCCTGATGGCTGCTGGGCTGACATGCCATGGGACAAAGAGGAGGAAGGTTGGGAACAAACATCCCTTTCTCTGCAGTGAATTCAAGCATCTCACAGCTTATATCCCATTGATTCTCATTACAACTTCATGTCTAAGCAGTTTAGGTGACTTGAAAACGTAAGACAGGTGCCTGAACAACAGGGAGACTTCAAAAAATGGCAGAGGTCCTCCTGAGGTCCCCTCTGTCCTAATTTTTCCTACGATCTTGGGAAATACAGTTTATACAGAGCTTATGAGGCTGAAGTCGCTTGGTTTGTTCAGCCTGGAGAAGAGCAGGCTGAGGGGAGAGCTCATGGGGGTCTAGAGCTTCCCGATGAGGGGGAGTGAAGGGACAGATGCTGATCTCCTCTCTGTGGTGACCAGTGACAGAACCTGAGGGAACAGCATGAAGCTGTGACAGGGGAGGTTTAGGTGGAAAATTAGGAAGAGGTTCTTTACTGAGGGGGTGGTTGGGCACTGGAACAGGCTCCCCAGGGAAGTGGTCACAGCCCCAAGCTTGACTGAGTTTAAGAAGCATCTGGATGATGCCCTCAGTCCCATGCTCTGATTTGTCTGGCCCTGTGTGGAGACAAGAGTTGGATTTGATCCTTATGGGGTCCCTTCCAGCTCAGGATATTCTGTGATTCTGTGATTCTGTGCCACAGCTCTGACTATGACAGTGAGCAACTCCTTGTATCTCTCCATCCCTGAAGCTGAGGCAGCATTCTCCCCTCACCATGGCTGGGGTAAGGGCAGTTACGGGGTTTCAGGGTGCCAGCAGAAGGCAGCCCACGGCTGGCAGCAGCTACCCCAGCGCCCAAGCTTCCTTGTTAGCCCTGTGAAAACACCTTTGCTGTGGAATAAGTTTTTCCAAGCGGATCCAAAGTTGGTCACAGAGCAGCAAGGAAAGGCTTCGGGGAAGCAGTGCCAGGGGGGACATCAGCGAGGTGGTAGAGCTTCCCTGGCTTCCCCAGCTTCCCATCCCGCTGGGGTGCTCTCAGTACTCCCGGGGCACATTTAGGAAAGCGATGTGAAGCCAGGCAAACACACACACACACACCCCCAGCTCGCAGATGAGGGAAACGAGCGATAAGAGGGGAGAAGCGGGGTGAGGAGGGGTCGGAAACCAAAGCACATCGTTAATTTCCCTCGGGGAGGCAAGGAAGGGGCTGGGGGGAAAAAAAAAGCGCACACGGTGGGTCGCGACGAGTCTCCGGGGGGCAGGATTTCTCTTCCATCGCATGGAAGAGCGAGATTAAAGAAGAAAGTGGGAGTGGGGTGGGAGGGAAGGGAAGGGAAGGGAAGGGGGGGTGGAGGGGGGGGGGTGTGGGGGGGGATGAACAAAGGAGATTGGCAGCACAGCTGTTTTGGGAAGAGAGAAAAAAAAAAAGAGCCAGCCTTCCTGTTTCTTTAAAGCCGCTCATCTGCGCGGCGGGCCGGCTGCCGGCGGTGGGAGGCAGGCTGCGGGGAGCCGCGGACGGACGGACAGACAGACAGACGCACGGACGGAGGGAGCCGGCCCGCCTGGGCTCCGCTGCCCGCCGCAGCCGAGCGGGCGCAGATGGGCGGCGGCGGCGGGGCGGCGTGGGCAGCGGCAGCAGCAGCAGCGGCAGCGGGAGCGGAGCGGCGGAGCGGGCGGTGCTGAGCGCCCCGCGCCATGCGGAGCACGCCGCTGGCGGAGGGCGAGCCCTGGCCGCGCCTCTGCGCCGCCGAGCTCGGCGGGGGGCTGCGGCGGCTGCGGCGCAAACACGGCTGCAAAAGTTTCCGCGTGGAGCTGAAAGTGCTGAGCGGGAGGCGGACGGGGCTCCGCGCTCCCCTCCCGCCTCCCCACGCCGTCCCGCCGCCCGCCTGGGAGCCGCGCAGCGCCGCCGCGCTCGGCGCCGCCAGCGCCTTCCCCGCCGCGCCGCCGCCGCCGCCCCCCGCCGCCCGCCCGCCGCCGCCGCCGCCCGCCGCCTCCCCGCGCCCGCGGCCGGGCGAGGCATCCGGCGTCTCGCCGGAGATCAAAGCCCTGCAGCAGACGCGGCGGCTGTTGGCCAACGCCCGGGAGAGGACCCGCGTCCACACCATCAGCGCCGCCTTCGAGGCGCTGCGGAAGCAGGTACCTGCCGCCGGACGGGGCACCGCGTCCGTCCGTGTCCCCCCCGCCCCACACACACACACCCCCGCCGACTCCATACCCCCTCCCCGGCTCCTGCGTCCCCGCGGGGAGCCGGGGCTCCGGGTGCGGGCTGCGGGGATGGGGGTTGTGGGGGTGCCGGGCATCGCCCTCGCAGGCGCCCGGGGGTGCTGGTGGGCGCGCAGGGCACGGGGAGGGAGCCCGCGCAGCCCTGCGCCTCAGGCCGGGGGGGTTAGAGGCGGGACCCCGGAGGGGACGCCTGACAGAAGGGGAAGTCGGTTCAAAATGCCTGGAAGTACCAGCCCTAGAAGTACGCTAACAATCAGGGTAAATAAATAAGGGCTTTTCATTTGCTTGCACTTAGAAACTCTTTTTCTTTCCCTCCCCCCCCCCCCCCCCCCCCGGAGAGAGAATGACATGGAGGGGGAAAAGGAATTTTAAAAAAATTCAAGAAAGCCCCCCGAGTGCAAGTGGAGAGAGGCATCTGGCTCAGCTGTGGGATGCAGTGATGCTCCTCTGCCCAGAGCACGCACCTTTGCTAGCACTCCTGGGCAGCCCAAAGGGTCACTGGGAATGTGGGCAGCAACCTGCTCCCGTTGGCTTTTGTGCAGGCTGCCTGACCCCCTGGGGGTTACCACAGCCCCCTCAGAAACTTTCTGTGTGCCCTGTGTCTGCAGGGGATAGGTGGCTGAAGCTGTGGTGCCCTGCCATGCGTGGCTTCTGCTGTAGTGTGTGCTTGTAGTGTGTACGGTGCCTGAGTTTCTTGTTGAGAGGTCTTGAAATTCCTCGTGGTCCCTCTGTGAAGGGTCTTTGACGTGTTCTCACTGGCAGGGTGGAGCTTCTGCAAGGTAAATGAAGGTTTGTGTAAAATCCCTCTCTCGCCTCCCCAACATGTGGAAGGTGAGGGGAGATCCCGGAGAAGCTGCACGCTGTCCTGGCCCCTGTGCTCAGACCTACAGCCTGTAACAGCACTCTGATAGACAGAGCTGTGCTGTCACACTGTGCACACCCAGCTGCCCCAGTTTTTCTGCCTTCCCAGTATGTGCTGCTGACAGGACTATGCCAGGTGTGGGGGAAGGAGATGCACAGGGCTTGGTCAGACTCATCTGCAGCTCAGAGCCCTCCGTGAGAGATGCTGCCTGTCACCTATCCCAGAGTGGTCCCTTCAGCCTGGTGGGAGTGGTGCACTCTGCTTGCAGGGAGACACACAGCCGGGCTTTTGGCTACTGTCTTTCAAACCTGGCTTACCCAAGCTGTCCCCTGAGGGCTCACTTTAGGACCTGAATCTTGTTCCCACATAGAGCAGCTCTGCACATCCTCATCTCCTGCGCTCTCTCACTGTGATGCCTCCAGCCCTTCTCAGTGACTGCGCTGTGTGTTGGGAACTTGCACCCCAGGAGTTAATCCTTCCCCATCATCCACTTCTGCAGACTTCCAGCCCCCACCTCAGTAGGAAGTACAGGCTGAGACTGGGGCTGTTGTGTCTGTCAGGAGAGAATCGCTGATGAGCATCTAAACTGGAGTGTTCTTAATCACTGTGCAGTGGTGGGACCTGACAGCTTCTGTTATAACCATGGTAATCCAGTGTGTGCTGGATGCTCTCCCTCCAGCTCTGAGAGGCCACCCCTTGTAAATGCAAACTCCAGGCTTGATAGATTTTGTTTCTATAAGCCGCTTCCATATCTCGGTTGTTTGGCAACTGCGTGTAACACGCTTGGAAGTGTCAGTCTAATTCTCCATGGACAGACATCTACACCACCAAAACCGCAAGGGGAAGTAGCACTGATTTCCCAAATCACTGGCAATCTTGTTCTAGGCTGAGCCTCAAGCAGAAGTCAGGCAAGCAACAAATTAAAGCCGCACTCTTTTGGGAAATGAGCAACTCTTGAAAAGCCTCAGATTCCTGGCCTTGGCCCTGTCTCCATAAATCATTTCAGCCCTGGACTCAGCTGGGAGCCCAAAGAGCCTGGAGAACAAGTTGCTGTCCTCTCTTCCCATGAAAGCCGGTCTCTGGGGTCAGCCCAGGAACATACTGGCAGAGCTGTGTTCGCTCTGTGGAGAGAAAGGAATCATTCTCTGGGAAGTATTTGCTGCGAGGTTTTCCTAGCAATTTGCTGAGGGGTGGGCTGGCTGTCCCGACCATCATTGGATGACATTTGGATTCATTTCTCGTTGGGCTGCCAGCGGCGTGCTTGGTGCCGTACGTGACATCAGGTGACAGGCGGCTTCATTGCACATACGCGCGGTGCTGGCTTGTCACTCAGATCATTCACACCGGTGCCGGCGGCAAGGCTGCTGAGGAGCAGCTTGGATCAGAAGGGGGGGGACGTTGCTTTCCGTGACGTCTTGGCCAGCGGGGCCACGAAAGTGGGACTATGGAGAGGTGGGTTTGTAGTGGGGCTTTCTCTTGCCTCCTGTAAGCGATGTCTTTTCACATCCCTGAGCGTACAAAGGGCCTTCAGCCCCATGCAGGAAGCAATCCCTGGGTGCTGTCAGCCGCAGACCTCGGTTTACTTCTTCTTTCGTTAGTTCTCTGTCCCCTCCTTGTCATCACGGATCAGGCTCTTAAGCAGCTGGGAGGCTTTTCCTGAGGCACTGAAACTGATACCTCCCCGCAGACGGGCGGGCGAGGAGCGCGGGAGAGTCCCGCGCTTGCACGCAGCCAGCCCGGCTCCAGCCCCGTGCCCTTTTGGGAAGGGGTTGGGTGCTAGATGAGGAGCTGCTGGAAGCTGGAGCCCTGCTCAGCCACTGGTACCCAGCACTCATGCAGGTGTGGTCCCCTTCCCCAGCCTGTTCGGATGTGTGGGGCTGGAGAGATCCCTCCTGAGATCCCTGCAGGATCAGGCCCACCGTGGCCGCACCGTAGGGTGCCTATCCATGCAGGGGGAGGAGGAGGAGGAGGAAGGGGAAGCCTGCCTCCCCGCAGGACACCTTCCCTGTCTCAGCAGCCCACCCGAGGGCGAGCGACTGGCATGCAGCATGCCGGGCAGATGGGCTGACAGCGGCATCCCTGTGCTCCGCAGCTGTGTACATATGGCACACATGTTTCGGCTTGTGTCAGCTAACTCTCCAGATGGCAGGAAGGGGTGGCTTTTCCGCCCCCCCCCTCCCAACTACTTCTTCATGGATGAAGAGCCAACCACAGTCCTTTCACACAAGGAGAGGCGAATCCAGCCGTGTCCCTGAGCACTTCACTGTCCCCAGCTCGCCTCCGAGGCCGGGGCCCCCTCCGAGGTGGGAGGCAGACAGGCAGCTGCCTGCTCCAGGAAGCTGCTTGCTGTTGGGAGAGACGTGTTGCTGCTGTTGGGAGAGATGGGTCGCTGCTGTAGTGCTCACCCCTCGGTGTCGTGGCCACCAGGGTCTCTCTCAGTATTGAGCTGCTGCCTTCACCATAGGGCCATAACACTGAAGTGGGGACTGAAGAGTAGGTGCTCCTGAGTTACAGCTCTTTTCCCCCTAGTCTTGGGACTTGTGATCTTCAGGTACTCAGTCTGGTAGAGATTTCCCCCTCAATCCCCCAAGCATCATTTGTCCAAGTGATCCTTCCACTGCCAGTGGTCTCCTGAGGCTGAGCACGTAGCTCCCTGTAGAAAACACTCACCTGCTTTAAAACACTTTGAGGTGGTGGGGATACTTCTGCTATAGTTTACTGCCCCTCTGCTGCTGCTGTTCTGTGTGTCCCTTTTGGATGCTGCTCCTGTCCCCATGTCTGGGCAGATCCTACCCACAGCACTGCTTTCCCACCCTCATGCCCTGGCAGGTGCTGGTCAGGGGGTTCTTGCACCATCCCAGCTGCTCCAGGACCCCCATAAGGGACGTGGCGGGTTGTCACTCCCATCCATTTCCTCCCCCTGCCATTGTGGGTGGTCAACAGACTGAGACATCACAGCACCGTTGAGTTCACAAGAACCCAAGGTCACCTTCTCCTCCATCTGAAGTGCCCCTGTGCTGGTGGATGTCCCAGTTGGTGAAGCTGTGCATCTGATGGAGGAAGCAAGATGTGACAGCACCTCTTCAGAGCAACTGCTGTCTATGCCAGGCCACAGTTGCCAGCAGCACTGGTTCCTCTTTATTGTCTGCAAATTCCTTTTGGCAGCAAGAGTTTCTTACTCCAGCACATCCCAAGTGTGAAACTGAACCCTCTTGGTGTTTGTCACAGCATGGAATTAGCCACCAGGTTTGCTCCTGGAGGCTCTGGCTGGGAGGAGATGGTGCTCTCCACCATGAGGCTGCAGCGGGCACCCAAGCAAACCGACTCCCACCAGCGTACTGGACTCAGAGGAGTTGTGATCGAGCTTCTCAGCTGTGCCGACAGACCCTAAGGTGGCAGCAAACTCTCCCTTCGTGGAGGAAGACAACTGCAGCAGCCTTCCTGATCTGGAGCCTGCCTAGGCTTGCACATCTGGTTTCTCTCTGGAGCACTGCTGTCCAGCTTCTCCTCAAGCAAGCAGTGCAGCGACCCACAGTGAGCTAGAGTCTGCGCCGGGAGCAGATGTGTCCACAGATATTCATTCTCCCTTGAAGTATATTGGCTTTTTCCTAAGTCTTTTCACCACTGCATTACCAGGGCACTCTCTGCCTCAGCAGCTGACAGCCTCCGTCTCCACACTCATGTGGGTTCTGGAGATATTTTAGGGTTTTGTAGGGCTTTTTAGCTGCTGGAGTGGAGGGTTTCCTGCCCCCAACTAGGATCCTTTCTCTTTTTGCTGCCAGCGTGCACGTGGCTGCTGTGGCTTGTTGTTGAATCAGAGCAGAAGAGACCCCACTTGCTCCCATCAGGCACGTGGTGGGACATCTGGAGTGGCAGCCACGGGAGGAGGGTGCCTTGTTGGGGAGTTGCCTGGGGACAACCTGTCTGTAGTGGTTTGAAGGGACAAGCCAGTCAGTAAATGCCAGCAGGACCAGTGGCTTGAGCAGTGCCTTAGCCACAAGGCAGTGGAGGCTGAGGCTACTCTGGGGTTAGGTGCTCGCCCTGTTTGTGTGTCATCCCAAAGGCAGCTCTGGTTTATCACCTCCGCAGGCTGGACACCGTATGCAGCTGGTGTCACTGGCATGTCCTTACTGTGTGATGGGGAGGCTGAGAGCTTCCCTCCATCACCTGCTGACACCTCTCTATTCCCAGTGATTCATCCCCCATCACGACCCCACCGGCAGGAAACCCTCAGATGCCTTAAAACCCCATCTCCTGAAAGCAAACTGCCCATTGAGCTCCCTGGGGATGACAGCTGGACAAGGAGGTTTGGCCCTGCTCCACGGTGGCAGTTGGGAGGGCTGCTGCTGGGCTCCAGGAGCATCATCCACACGTTGCCACCGACCACCATAGCGTTAACCAGAGCATCTTGTGTTCCCAGCCGGTCGGGAGTGACGCTTACAGCTATTTAGAGCCTGGTTGGGGCAGAGTGGGACAGCGCTGTGGTTTGACAGCTACAGAAGATGACAAAATCCTGTCCTGAAGCAACGCAAGGGGAGAGAAAATAAGGGAGAAACCAGACAAAAGGACAAAAATCCTGAAAACAATGACTGTGTGTCACCAAGAACGGGGCTTGTTTGCTCCCTTGGCTGCTGACTGATGTTATCCTCTGCTACAAGTCCTGCTCCTGTAGGGAGATATTTACTCTGCGTGCTGCAGCCACCCAGATCTAACCTCCGTGTTTTCTTATGGCTCCCTCTGAATCAGAGGAAAGAATCTGCTTTTCTCTGCTGGACTTTGAATCCAGCCTTATTTCCTTGACTTAATCTGCTCTCAAAATTCCTCTCCGGGCTGCAGGACCTATGGTGGGGAGGTGGGATGCTTTATGGTACCTCACACCAGAGCCTCCCCTACCCCGCCCCAGCTTTTTGGTGCCAACCTGCACCTTATCTAGCCCATGCCATGTCTGTTCACAAAGTGATCCATCCCACCCCAATGACATTTTGCATGGTCTCCATGCCAAGCAGGGATGCAGGGATGCGAGCAGAGCCACACGTGTGCTGCGGGAGGATCGTGCTCCTTGCAACTGGCTGCAGGCTCAGGGCAGCTCCTGGGTCTCAGCAGCGATAGCAAAGGAGTGGAGGACCCTGAGGTGTGGAGAAGAGGCTGGTCAACAAAGAATCACCAAGGCCAAGCTGGGGCTGGTGTAATGCTGTTAGCTCCAGTGCAGCTTGTTCTCCTGTTCCACAGGTGAACTGGACCCCTTGGACCTCAGAGACAGAGATGGCCACTACTGAAATGTCACCCAAAAAACTGTTTCCCCACTATAGTGCTTGAGGTTAACCCCTTCTAGAGGAGATTTTCTGTGCCAAATGCCCCTGGGATTTCTCTGAAGACATCCCAGGAGTCCTCTATGTAGTTGTTATTTTAGGAGGTGGTTCAAAGCGCCTGCAGTAAGGTGAGAGCTTTGCAACAGCCCAGTAGTGTGATATTTTTCCTGCCTGATACTGAGAATGTGTGTTGAATACCCTGAGGATGTGTGAGAGGCTTTGAGGATGCAGAACGTCCAGGGACAGTGCAGGAGGACTGTCCAAAAAGCAGTGGAGCCAGGCCTGGGGCAGTGTTAACCAGACTGCCGTTTGGAAGAGATCCCTGGGGTGAACTCACCCAGCACCACACCTAGGTTTTGTTTGGAGGAAGCCAATTCATTCGCTCCAAGGAGTGAACTCATGTTTCTGCAATGTGGAGGATGGGGGAGCCAGGAGCTGGGAGGGAACCGGGAGCTGGGTTTTTCGACTGCGTGGACCCACCCGAGAGGCGAAGGCGCCTGGGTTGGGACTAATGCTCCCGCCTGAGAGATGCTGCTTTTGTTCTTGTTGGCATTTTTAAGCAAGGTTTGGTCCCTGGCTGGATGCTTCACTGCCTGTGGTGAGGCAGGGATGAGGCTTGCTTTCCAAACGCTGGGCTTGCTTTTCCTAGCATGAGGTTGCCCGTTCTGCACCACCGCGGCCCGATGGCAGAGAAACAAGAGCCTCCCACACCTGTGGTGTGAAATAGCTGCCCACTGCTGGTCAGAACAGAGCTCTGTGGAGCATCTGAAGCTGTGACAGCCTCAGATGAGGCCCTTCTCCAAAAGAACTCCCCTGAGAACCGTGCCATGGCCTTGCTGGGTTCAAACCTGTGAAGGTCTGGTTTGGTGTAGCGAGCACGGTAGGCATGGAGGAGCTGTCAGGAGGAGCTGTCTGGTGCTGTGCTGTGGGAGGAGGAGGGGTATTTAGAATCAAGGACCACACGTCAGGCTCTGTTGCTGCACATAGGAGTATTCTTGCAGGCAGCAAAGCTGCCTGTCTGGTAGCTGCAAGCAGCTTGGTGACTCTGAATCATACCATGGTTCTCCTCAGTCCTAAGTTCAGGCACTCCATGAAAGCTGGCAACTTCCATGGTGTGGTTGTTGCAATCACCACATCCACCCTAGGGTCTGGCAGGGAGGTGAAAGGATGTTGCAGCAACACTTGCAGGCTTTTCCATCATGCAGCTGCATCATCATCATCCCATCAGGGATGTTAGGAGGACTCTGGGGCATGTAGCTGTCAAGAGCATCGTGGGGAAGACAAGCTCCTTAATGGCAACTCTGAAGACACCAACTAGCCTGGCAACCCACAGGTTCCCCAAGAAGTAGGACGACCCATATGTGCCCACCTCCTGGCTGGAACGGGGTGGAAGGAAGAAAGCTGCCTCCAAACCCTTCCCAAACACACTCCACAGTGTAATGCATCCTGAAAAGAAGCACTGATCTGCTGAACAAGGCCTTCTGCTTGCTAAGGCTGTGAGTCATAGAATCACAGAATGGACCCTTAAAGGTCATCTAGCCCAGCCATGTACTATGGGCAGGGACATCTTCAAACGCTGGAGAGGGGCTGGTTACAAGGGCAGGGAGTGACAGGACAAGGGCAAATGACCTTAAGCTAAAGGAAAATAGATTTATATGAGATACTAGGAAGAAATCCTTCCCTGTGAGGATGGTGAGGCTGTGGCACAGGTTGCCCAGAGCAGCTGTGGCTGCCCCTGGATCCCTGGCAGTGTTCAAGGCCAGGTTGGATGGGGCTTTGGGCAACCTGGGCTAGTGGAGGGTGTCCCTGCCCATGACAGGGGGTTGGGATCTGACAGGCTTTGAGGTCCCTTCCAACTCAAAAGTTCTGTGATCTTTCTCTACATGAGGTCTCTCAAAGCCACATCCAACCCAACCTTGAACACATACAATGATGGGGAATCAGTGCCTCCTCTCCCCTTCCCAGTAGCTCCACAGATACCAGCCTTGGAGATGAGTTTGGAACAGGGAGAGTGGCAGGGAAGACGTTTGCCCTGTGCTCAGGACCATCAAGCAAGGAGTACCAGAGGTCCTGCTGCCCCAACCTGCCGGCTTTCCCCCAAGGTGCCATAACCCTGGGAAACATCTGACTCACACCAGGGTGAAAGGATGAGTGTATGAAAGCCAGAACTATTAAGCACTGGACATTTATGTGAACCTTCTGGAACTATTTTTGGCAGGAGGCACAGCACAAACAATGAGACAGTGCAGTTGCACTTCATGTTCAGACGTGGGGAAGAGGCAGCCAACTGCTCTCCTGAGGGTGGGAGGGGGGGGAGCCTGAAGTATTTTAACTCCCAGCATAAAAATAAACCAGATGAATTAGCAGGCAGGTAAATTCAGTGTCTTCTTATGGCATGTTTCTGTCAGGAGGGCTTAGCTTACACTGCATCACAAACACAGACGCTCCTCTGCCTTGGAGCCATCCCATCTTCCCTCCTGTACCCAAGGGGCACAATTCTGCCCTGCAAGACCCTCCTGTGGAGGGGATCTGTGCAATCTACACTGCTAAGTCCCATGTCTAGTGCTTCCAGCAGTGTAAAAGCAGGGTGGACATGGCTTTACAGACATCTGTACGGGTCCAGAGGATGTTTACAGAAATTGTATCTCACTGATAAGGACAGAGCTACTCAATCAGAATCTCAGTGGCATGAACTGAAGTCCATGGGATGCTCCTGGTTGTTGCCCACAGACCCATCATGGGGAGCAAACCCTGCATCCTCATATGGCCAGGGTGGGTATTGTACCCTCTCACCCATCTTTTCCTCCAGTTGCTCCCCAACCAGTCTTTCTTTCCTGTACCCTGGATGAGAATCAGCTCCAACACCGTGTCTTTGGTGGATGACAGTGACCCTCTGGGGAGCTTCAGTGGAGTTCTTACCTTCCTTGAGAGGGCTGGCTGCAGGCCGAGCGCTGCTCCAGCACACTTCCCATGGACTTCAAAGGGAGCATCACTGCTCTTCCAAGGGCACTGCCTCTGAATCACACACGTCAAGGGTGGGAAAAAGACCTGTTAGGTCACATCCTGTCCTGTCTTCCTGCCGAAGAAGGGCTCTTCTGCACAGGAATATGTCTCAAGAGCATGCATCTTGCCTTGCTTCAGCCCCTGCCAGCCTGGGGATCGCTGATAAGACATCATGAGACTCTGCAGAGCCCTTCACAGACACAACCAACAGACATCCTGTGGCTGAAGCCCTGGTTCCTGCTGGTCCCAGCCCACTGCCGTGCTGGTTTCCAGAAGCTGAGGATGGTGCCAGCATCTTTTCCCTTCTAGCAGACAGCTGCATTCCTTCGGATCGGTGTGAAATTTCAGTTGCAGTTCCTTCCTAATTCCTTGTAATCATTGCAAATACTGCAGGCAGGATGGTGAAGCTGAGCTGCCACTCCACAGAAAGCAGGGAGGTCAGATAAGGAAAATATTTTCATTAACTGCAGGGGAACTTGAGCTCTCTCCCCCCTGCTTCCCCCTGGCTCTGAACAGACCTGCCTAGCTCCTGTCTTCCCAGTTCTCCCACCAGAGAGCTGATGTCTGTTCTGCTCAGGTGTGATGAGCAAGAAGGTGACAGAACAGGAAGGCTTGGTGCTCACCAGGAGCGTGACAGCTGCCCGCTCACATTACCTCCTGCCTGAAAACCTGTGTAGCACAGCCCTGATGGGAGCTGGGAGGGTCACATCTGTGTGGCCACACTGACATCAAGCTTTTTCCCCCCCAGTTCTAAGACCCTTGCTCTGCTTTGCGTTGGGATCTTGAAGATTTCTTGTCATCCAGGTGTGTCACTGACCCCCTTCGCTCCAGCTTGTGGGAATCAGCCCCCTCTTCAAGGAGGGGTAAAACCAGAGCTCACATTCTCCACCCCCTGCCCCCCTCCCAACACACACACTGCTTGAGGAAGCTTTGGATCTGGATCTGAACTAAGTGGCTCATTCCTCTCTCAATTTCCCATGTTTAATTCAAAAGGAAACATTAAAATGGCAGGAGCTGAGCCAAGGCAGGGAAGGTTCCTACAAAAAAGTTATGCTAACACTGTTACCATGGCAAAACCTCTTATCTCCTAACGTTGGTGCCCTGCACCCATGGCAGAGGTATCTGAGCTGCTCAAGGTGAATCTGTACATATGGGGCAGCTCCAGCTTGGGCTCTGCTGCAGCATGTGGGAAAAAGTGTTGTGTAATCCCAGATGAGGGTTTTGTCAACTGAGTTCCTTCTGAGATCTTTCTTGGAATTTGTAGCAACCACGTCCTACAAAACAGTTTGGGTTTTATTTTGTTTCTTCTTTTTCTTTTCTTTTTTTTTTTTTTTTAAATAATACAAAACACAAAAGAAAGAGCAAAACAGATGAGGAGGAAAAAGACATTAGCCTGCCTTCTTCTTGTGTTGTAACTGGACAGTGTCTGTGCATCAGCCTCAAGGATTTCGTGGTCTATTTTCCTTCCACTCGATTTAACTTCCTTCTTGCTCTAACTCTGAAATTACTCCCATATTTCACTGAATCCTCCCATTTTAGTTTCCATCTTGCTTTGGTCTTCCACGCTGCTGTTTGATCTGGGTTCTCCACTGTTCTTCTTACAACAGCATCGGGGAAAGGCTTGGGTGTTTCTGCTGCCTGAAGCTCTCTCTTGCTTTCAAAATAACTTGCAGCTTGTTGCATCTGGGGACCAGGTATTATGGTCTGAGGGCTGGCAAAGAAACGAAGGCAAGGATTGCCATCATGAGGCCTCATCTGGAGTCCTGTGTCCAGAGCTGGGGCCCCAGGACAAGGAAGATGTGGGACTGTTGGAGAGGAGCCACGGAGATGCTCAGAGGGCTGGAGCAGCTCCCCTACGTAGAGAGGCTGAGGGAGCTGGGCTGGGTCAGCCTGGAGAAGAGAAGGCTGTGGGGGGACCTCACTGCAGCCTTCCAGTCCCTGAAGGGAGCAGAGGAACAGGAGGGGAATCAGCTTGTTCAAAGGGTAGATAATGGCAGGACAAGGGGGATGGATTCAAGCTAAAGGAAGGAAGGGTTAAATTGGATATTAGGGGGAAATTTTTTCCAGAGAGAGTGGTGAGGGGCTGGAACAGGCTGCCCAGAGAGGGGGTGGGTGCCCCGTCCCTGGGGGTGTTCAAGGCCAGGTTGGCTGGGGCCCTGGGCAACCTTGTGTAGCTCCAGGCCTGGAGGTTGGTGTCCCTGCCTGTGGCAGGGGGGTTGGAGCTCTGTGATCCTTGGGGTCCCTTCCAATGTAGACCAGTCTATGGTTCTATGATTTAGAGCAGCCCTGAGGGGAAGGGCACGGTAGTGTTGGTGGATGAGCAGCTCAGCATGACCCAGCAATGTACTGGCAGCCCAGAAAGGCAACAGTGTCCTGGGCTGCACCAGAAGCAGTGTGACGTGTTGAGGGAGGGGATACTGGCCCCCTGCTCTGCTCTGGTGAGAGCCCCCCTGCAGTAATGTGTCCAGCTCTGGGGACTCCAACACATGAAGGACATGGAGCTGTTGAGTGAGTCCAGAGGAGGCCACAAAGGTGATCAGAGAGCTGGAGCACCTCTGCTATGGAGACAGGCTGAGAGAGTTGGGCTTGTTCAGCCTGGAGAAGAAAAGGCTCTGGGGAGCCCTTAGAGCAGCCTTCCAGTGCCTGAAGGGGCTACAGGAAAGCTGGGGAGGGACTCTATGAGGGAGTGTAGTGATAGAACAAGGGGAATGGGTTTAAACTAAAAGAGAGTAGATTTATATGAGGTATTAGGAAGAAATCCTTCCCTGTGAGGATGGTGAGGCCCAGGCACAGGCTGCCCAGAGCAGCTGGGGTTGCATCTGGGTCCTTGGCAGTGTTCAGTGCCAGGCTGGATGGGGCTTTGGGCAAGCTGGGCTAGTGAATAGTGTCGCTGCCCATGGCAGGGGATTGGGACCTGATAGTCTTTGAGGTCCCTTCCAACCCAAGCTGGTTTAGGATTTTATGATTCTGTGATTTTTCTTGGGGACAAAAAGAGGCCCTTTTGTGCCACGAGACTCCACCATTTCCAGCTGTCCCCCTGACTCACTCTGGAGCAATGGGGATGACACCTTGACTGACAGCTTTGCAAAGGACATCTTACAGGGTGTTACCTCAAATCCTGTGGGACAGCTAGTTCTGCTTTCCATCACAAGGACCTTTTAGGTTGGTATTTCCAGCAGAGAACTTTCTGCTCTGTGCAAGTGCTGCCCGAGGTCAATGCAGCAGTGACACTGGGTATTCCCAGAGAATAAATATATTCCCTGCAATGTCCCTAGGGGAAAGGGTGGACTAGATGACCTTTAAAGGTCTCTTCCAACCCAAACTATTCTATGCTTCCTTGCCTCCTCAGGGATGTCATAAAAGAAAGTGTATAAAAAAAAAGGCCCTTTGAAGCTTGCTGGCTTGCTTCTGGAGAGGTTGGATGCTGCTGAGGACATCAGCTGTATCATACAAGCCAAACGGCCCCCAGGGTCAACAGCATTAAAACCCACGTGCTCGTGGCTAAGGGTGATCCAACCAACTGTAGTTATTTTGGGTTTCCCTAAGGGTGTTTGAAGAAACTGAGCAGCTTGGCCAGGAGTGTGTTTTGGTGACTGGTGGACAAGCAGGGAACAGCGTGTAGGGAAAAAGGGCTGGTTGCTGCAGAGAGAGATGTCACGAGTGGACATAACAGGGTCTGGCCCTGAGCTTAGCTCTGCTTCAGGCACTAAGCTGGGATGGAGATCTCAAAGGTCCCATCACCTGAAATTGGGACCATGTGGGCTGTGCTGCCAAGTGTGTTTATAAACCACATGCAAAGGTGGGTTAGCAGTGTGATGGGAAGTTTGCTGGTTTGATACTGCAGCAAAAGGTAGGCATATTTGCTAAAGGCAGAGAGATAAAAACAGTTACAGGGGAAACTTGTGGCTCTGAGTGATTAGGTAATGATACGGCAGTTGAAATAAATACAGCGTAGATCACAGAATCACAGAGCTGTAGGGGTTGGAGGGGAACTCCAGAGATCATCAGGTCCAACCCCCTGCCAAAGCAGGGTCCCTAGGACATATCACTCAGATAGGCATCCAGACAGAGCTGGAATCTCTCCAGAGATGGAGACTCCACACCCCCTGGGCAGCCTGTCCCAGGGCTCCCTCACCCTCACTGGGGAAAAGTTCTTCCCCAGGTTGGTGTGGAACTCCCTGTGCTCCAACTTGCAGCCATTGTCCCTTGGCCTGTCCCCACAGACACTGAAGAGGGGCTGCCCATTACCCCTGCATCCCATCCTTCAGATATTGATAAATATTAATCAGGTCCCCCCTTAGTCTTCTTCTCTCCAGGCTGAACAGCCCCAGCTCACTCAGCCTTTCCTCACAGGGGAGATGCTCCAGGCCCTTCAGCATCTCCGTAGCCTCCTCTGGACTCTCTTCAGGAGATCCCTGTCTGTTTTATCCCAGGGAGCCCAGAACTGGACACAACACTCCAGGTGGGGGATGAAGTGATGCATATAGGAAAATCCATACCCAATTCCACCTGGGAAATGACAGACCCCGAGCTGACTGTTTACCTCTGAGAAGAGAGACCTCAGGATTTCTGTAGGTGGTTCAGTGGAAGTCTTGGGTCAGCGCCTGTTAGTGGTTACAAATCAAATCAGGAGTTAGGAGAAAACAAATATTAAACAAAACAGATAACATGAGCATGTGTTAGACAAATAAATGGAACACCCACAACATGAGTACTGTGTGGTGTTCTCATCCTCTCAGCTCCAAAAGGACTAGGAAAGGCTTGGGTAAGTGCAGCAAAGGTCATGTAAGGTGTGGGATGGCTTCCACACAGCTGTATGCTAAGGAGGTTTGGTCATTTTCTTCTGGAAAAGTGAGGAGATAGATGATGGAGGAGTAAAAATGTGTGTCACAGAGGGGGTGAATAAAAATCTGGTGTCCTCTCTTCTGGTACGGGAACTGGGACATGTTCCTGTAAGACATGAAGAGCCAAGTTCAAAAGAAGCAGAAGGAGGGCAGTGTTAAATAGACTGGGAAGGAAAATTTGCAAAAGGATGTTGTGTGTGCTCAGAACAGACAGGGGTTCAGCTTACCAGACCACATTTACAGACAAAAAACCCTATCATGGGTTGCTAAATATGGGAAAGGCACATCTAGCTGAGGTCATGGAGCTGCTGTTAGCTGGAGCCTGGCAGAGTACTTGGGGAAATCCTATATATGCCTGAGCTGTTCTCTTCCTCCCTTGGCATCTGCTTTATGGCTTCTGTGGGGTTCATAGAGGGAGTGAACCCATCTTACCTTATGAAATGTCAGGGGCATCGCTCCAGGGATGAGCCTGGCATTGTGTCCCTGTGGAGAAAAGGGTAGCTGAGGTATGAGCATGGCAAGAAGCATAAACCCCCCCCCACTCCATCCCAAAGCAGAGCGTGACACCCTAGAGGGTTGAGGAGGATGGAGACTGGTACGGGGGCAGATGGTAGAGGGACATTGAGGCATTCCAGTGATTGATGTAGGATGAAAACTTAGACTGATGGGCAGTCAGACAACCTGAGTGGCCAGGATGGATTTCAGATAAATGCCCGGCTCCAGTTTCCCGTAGGCGATAGACTCTTGTGCATGAAAGCCTGGACGACCTTTAGCAATTTTGCAAACTAGTAAATGGGGCCCCAAGCCTATTGAACCCAGAAGATCTCTCTTGAAGCTGGACATGCTGAAGCTGTGTGCCTGGAATTGACCGTGTATGTTGTGTTGATCGAAAAGCAATCAAACCTCCTGCAGCAGGAAATGTATGCTGTTCAGTTCCTTAGGCACACACTGCTCGGTTTGAATTGTTTGAATGTTTTACATTACACTGGGAAATAAATTGCATAAGATGCAATCCTGACCCAGGCTCTGGTTTGGTCTCCTCTGGGATGTGAGGTACCATGATGGGGTGTTTCATCCTGCTCCTACACGGCCTTGGAAGTCATGTTCGAGGCTGTTTGAATGCAAAACCACCAGGTTGTGATAACTTTACTCAGACCCACCTTATTTCCTCTGCAAGACCTGTGATGGCATTGGAGCCACGTGCAGGGAATGCATTGCTCAAGATGAGTAACAGGGTGGACATGGGAGTTGGGGCCTACGAGAAGCGAACTGAACAGCAGGCCGACATCCCAGGCCGTATCCTGCCATCGTGTTTTAAGCAGAACTGCCCCGCTGAAATCAAGAGGCTTCGTGCTGCTTTCATCCCCATGGAGATCAGCGGGGGAGTTCTTCTTAAAAACCTTTTGGGACCATATGGCCTTTTATCCCTAGAGTTCCTATTTATGTTAGAAACTGCTAAGAAAATAACCTACAGTTGTTTTGTCATGCTTCAAGCAAGGTATTTTATTTATCTGGCCTAATTTTTAATATTTTCTTTTTCCCTGTTACCCTTTCTAGGTTCCCTGCTATTCTTATGGTCAAAAGTTGTCCAAACTGGCCATCTTGAGAATAGCCTGTAACTATATCCTTTCCCTGGCCAGACTAGCAGACCTGGATTACAGCGCTGACCACAGTAACATGAGCTTCTCTGAATGCGTGGAGCAGTGCACTAGGACCTTACAAGCAGAAGGAAGATCTAAAAAAAGGAAGGTATGTTACAGCCTCTCCCCCTCACCCCCAAATAACGGGAAAAGTTACAAAAGGGGGGCTGGGGGGAGGGGAAAAAAAAAACCCAAAAAAGGGAAAATCTACAGCAGTTTCCTGCTTTTCTTGAAATTTTCCTGGTTTTGTTTTTTTATCCCTGGCCTTTCTCTCTCTCTTGCTTTCTCTCCTCCATCCATCTGATCTTGTAATAACCACATTCCTCTCTAATCAAAAGCTTTTCTCTCCTCCCCGTCCTCCGTGGACGGGTTCTTCCTCTCGTTAGCCGCCCGTGGCTGTGTTTTAACACAAGCGTGATCCCGTTCAGAGTCATCTTGGAGCTGTTATTTGTTTAAACCAAACCAACCTCAAGTCGCCTCTCAGAGCCCATAAAACGCGGTCGCCTGCCTGTGTTTTCTGTTTTCTTTAATCCAACACTTATCTCCCAGCAAAAAAAAACCCACCCCAAACCCACCCACCCGACAACAAGAGAAAGAAGTAGCTAATGGAGATGTTGTATGTATAAACACATTAGTAAGATGTATGACCTGAAGGACATGTGGGTATCTTGAGGAAACGACGTTAAATCTAATTACGCCTTGCATTCCTTTAGGTTACTTAACACTGAACCAATTAGGTGAAATCATCGTCAAGCGGCGGGAGGAGGAAGCGGAGCGTTCTGCCAGCTTTCCTCTCCGAGAGTGACATGGGTGAATTAAAGGAGTGATTGATGTCTTTGTTCGGGCTTTTATGACAAAAAGAGTTTTGTAAACTTGAATTGAACTTCCCCCTGCTTTCTGGGCTCGCTTGTCAGGCAGGATAATAAATCAGCGTGATTTTAATGGATGAATGGGCAGCTAAGCCGGGGAGCAGGCTCCTTCCCCGGTGTCGTTAAGATCTGCCTCTGATTGGGGCAGGTTTCCTTGCTTTTCCTCCTCTTTGGCCCAACAAATCATGCTGCAGAAATTCAGTTTATAAATAAACACAATAGCACACTCCCTGTCGCTTCCTCTCACTGTCACAGGCCGTATTTATGCTCCCAGAGCAGCAGTGCCAGGCAGGGATGCGGCACCGCTTGCCCGTGGCCAACAGCATCAGCAGAAACTGGGAGGCACGGTCCAAACTTGGGGGTTCATTCTGAGGTCCCTGTTGCCAACAGGCAGTGGGGTCCCAGGGACACCGATGTGATGCTCTCCACCCTCGTGCGAGGTGAGAGTTGGGTCTTGGGTCCTGTCCCCAAGAGGAGATGGAGGAGAAGAGGATGACCAACCTTTTGTGGGGCTTCAGCAGATTGCTAGTTCAGTTTTGGGTTCCCACCTCGAGTCAGGATGGGGAAGAAGAAGGCGTTGAGCATCCTTCTTGGGCATTCAGCTGGTGTTCAGGCTTTGGGTGCCCGATGTCTTGACTTTAGTAAACCAATGCAAGCTTAAAGACAGAAAACACAGAGCCAGATTTCAAAAGGCTCCAAATCCCAGGGTGTTCACATCTGAGGGTTAGGGCTGGGCCCACCCATAGTTAAAAAAAAATAAGTCAAGAATTAAAAGGCTTCCATTTATGGTGCTTGTTCTCTAAAGTTTGCTCTTGAGCAGATGCATGGAGAAAAGCCCTGAGCCCATATGAACAATGAGGCTCTCATGGGGCTTTGGCACATCGCGCCTCCAACCAGGCCACTGCTCATCCACAGAATCAGCACCACCAGGAGAAAAAAACAGCCTTTTTTGACAAATTTTTGAAGTACATCCACCCTCACCCTTCTCTGAAGGCCCTCTCTGAAAAGAAAGCCAGGCTTTAGACCCAAGCATGGTCCCAGTCCCTGCTGTGCCTTGTATTTGTTTCTGGAAAGTGTCTTGCAAATGCGTTTCTGCCATTTGGGAAAGTTTGGAGAGCCTGGGCAGCCCAAGAGCCTGTGGATTCCCCTAGCTAAAGAGCACATTCAGCTGATAAGGCACCATTAAAGTAATACCAGTAATTCCCAGTAGATAGGAGTGGGGATGCAAAGCCAGGGTTGGGAGGACTCATCTTGCTATCTCCTTTCCTCCTAGAGCCAAGCAAATCGATGGCATCGTGAGCACGAGGGAGGGAGATGCCATTGTCAGAGGGGAATTACAGATCAGGAATGGCTGTGCAGGGAAGATCCCAGCTCTGGATGTCAGGTGGTGCGAAGGGATGTCTCTCCTGGGGGGTCTCATGCAGGCAGCTGGATGAGGATACAATGACTTGGCCAAAAATTACCGCGCCCTCATTAGTTTTGAAATCAGCACGTTTTTCTCAGCTGTGTGTGTGTTTTCAATCAGGTCTCCAAAAACCACTGCTTGCCGAGCAGTTCCTCTGAATTATCAGCTTTGGGGTGGTTGTTATATCCCTCTTGTTGTTGTTTTTTGGGTTTCCTTTTTTCTTCTCTCCTAACAAACAAACAAAAAAAAGAAACAAGAGAAAAGAAATCAGAGCCAGGCTGAAGGCAGCTCCTCGAGCTGCACCCTCATCTCCTGTCATCCCCATTGTACTACTGTGTCCCTGCTCTATCGCTTGCTCGCTCAGCTCTCCACTCACGATGTGCTGTGGCACTGTGAGCTTTTTCACACAAAAAAGTAGCTGGTTGGAGTTTGTTTTGGCAGGCAGGGTCTCCAGATGTGATGCTTGCCGGATTGTGTCGCCTTTTGCTTTGTTTTGGAGGGTGAATTATCTGCTGTCCCTAACGTTAGGTTGTTGTTCAGGCTTTGCTGTTGCAATAGGAAATTTAACAAGGTGGGTTTCCCCCTCCCCACCCACCCCCCTTTCTATTCCATTGTGTTAATTAGGAAAGTTGGCTTTAGCCTTTCACACTTGGCTGGGGGAAGGAGGGGGGGGGTGAAAAAGTCCCTTTTCCAGTCCTAACTGCAGTTATATGGTGATTTCAGTCATAGCAACTGAGATTTGACTGAGGGTGTTTGGTGATGGGAGGTCTCATTTCTAAGTGGCCAAGGGGGTAGTTGAGAGGCTTCAAATGCCTTTTTTTTTAGGGGAGGAAAAAGAAAGAAAAAGAAAAAAAGCTGCATGGGGGGGGTGGTGAATTCTGATGAGAGTCTTCATTTTTTCAAGCTGCCTTTTTCCTTGGTTATACAAATGATCTGGATTTGCCTTTCACTACGCACGCAAGAGTCACACCAGACTGGAGATTCGGGTTGCGACACCCTCAGCAGAGTCCCGAGTCCTGCTGGGGCCGTGTCCTCTGAGGAGGTGGGTCACAAAGGGGAGCCCAGGTTTGCCCATCCCTGGTGTACGCTGCTCCTGCACACGGGACATGGTCCCGAGTGGTTAGAGGGCATCTGAAGGTGTTGTGTGAACTCTGTAGGGTTTTGGGTCCAGCCTGTTGTTTGCACAGCCCCTTTTTACAGCCTTCTCCCCCCTAGAGCCAAGCTCTGGTGCCCTGCAAGAGGGTGGTTAAGACTCAGGGCAGGCTTAGGGCTGTAGCCACGGCCGGTCGCTCTCCTTGGAGATCAGTGATTTTGTGGGTGCAAAGCTGTGCACCGCAGCCCCCCGCATCCCCCGGGGCTATGGGGCAGACCTTACTCCCCCCACACACCCCCAGGCAGCATACCCACAGCCCTTCAGCCTAGGCAGAGCGAGATCCAGCCGCGAGCAAACACCCTACACGGCACACCCAGCACCAAGCACTGAACAGAAACCCAAGCCCTAAAAACAAAAAGAAAAAGAAAAAAAAACCCCAAAACCCACCCCCAGACACCCCCAAGCAAGGTTCATTTTCTTTTCCTTCCTCTTCACTGTCGATTAACCCTCCTGCAAAGCAGCAACACCGCCTCAGCCATGGGAGCAGGGAAGGGGACGGGCAAGGGATTAGCTTTTTTTTTTGCTTGTTTTATATATATATATATAATTTCTTTTATTTTTTCACTTCATCCTCCCCCCGTCCCAGCTCTTCTGGCAGTCGCAGACTCCAGATGTTCGGAGCGCGAGCTGGGAAGTCCTGCTGGCGCCACTTGGGGCAGAGGGCAGGGGAAAGGCACGCGAGCTGGAACCCGGAGTACTCAGTCACTGCAGGACTTGGCGCATTCCCCAGCTCGCTGCTGGCACATTCCCCGGCTCTCTCCTGGCCATCTGTTCCAAAAAAACACTTTCAGAACCTCATCATCACTCAGGATACAACACTGCGAGCAGCTGTTAGCGAGGCAGAAGGGGGAAGAGAGAAAGAAAATAGAAAAAAAAAAAAAAAACCCAACCCAAAAACCCAACAACCCCACACACATTAAAACAAAAAAAAAAAAAATACAAATCCCAACCCCAAACCATGCAAAAGGTCTCTTTGTGAGAGAGGAAACTGGGTTATGAATAACAGGCGAGCAGTTGGAGCTCAATAAAAAGTTTGGGGCTGGAATTTAGTCTCTTGTTTTTGTGGCTCTGTGTGTGTGTGTGTGTGTGTGTGTGGATGAGCACAAACGCAAGGAATTAAAACCTTAAAATGTGCTCTCTCTCTCTCTCTCTCTCTATATATATATATACCCCGATAATTAAATGATATAGAAGCGTACAGAGAATGAAAAGCCACTCTATTTCTTGCAGCCTGCTGCACTAAAATGGCTCACATTGTGTATGGAGTTGCTGCATTATATAAAGCAGTTACTGTGGTGTTCTGCCGTGCCTTGATGCTGCCACATTGCTACTTTGCTAAAAGCAGAGCCCCCGCTGTAGGTAACACTCTTTCCCATCGAAAAAATTGAGAAGAGGGCATTCTGCAGGCATATTTACTTGCAGAAGTGACCAAGTTCAGGGTTTGTATCATGAAAGAGAAGTGGTAGTGGCAGGTTTGATTTGTGTAACGCTGAAACCATTCTCTTGGAGCATATTTTTGCTCTACCACCGCATCGTGACTCATGATTTATTTAGACAGAGCCCCCAAGATAAAGGCACGGCTCCCACCCCCTGGCTTGCCTGGGCGACCCCGGCTGCCGTGCCTTGCTGTTATTGATCATCTGATATTGATTATTACAACACATTCAGAGCCAGCACAGTAACAGTCTCAATGATCTGCTTGGCATTTCTTCCTCGCCGCTTCCCATCTTGTGCAGGTTTGGGGGTGGAAGGTGGTGGTGGGGGGGGGGTCTGATAATGAGGTTCGACCTGCCTTTCTCTGCAGTTCGACTTAGCAGAGGTTCCTCTTTAAAAATAGCTTCATTTCCCTGCTAGGACTTGCAGGCGAGAGCGGGCAGCCAGCCAGTCTGCTTCCCCACAGCCGCCGGCTCCGCGGGCCCCGGGGAGGAGCTGGACCACAGGAGAGCAGCGACCCGCTCCCAGCCATCCATCCGTCTGCCTACGGGGCAGTGGGAAGGCAGCATCCCCAGGGAGGTGGTGGGGGGCTGGATCCTCCTGGCCATGAGTTATCCTAGCCCTGTGCTGGGTGAGGGATTACACAGCCAAGGAGCAGACCTGCTTAAAAAGAAGGGTGGGTCAGCACCGTAGCGGAATCCTGTGCTTGTCGCTCGTGTATGATGCATCCCTGCAACCCAAAACAGCAGTTGCAAATGGGGCAGAGGGGTGAGGCTAAGGGCTCATGTTAGGTTCATGAACAAGTTCACCCAGCGCTGGGCAGGGAGGCAGCAGCAGCTCTGTGCATCCCCAGCAGTGCTGCACAACCTGTGTTGTCCCGTTGAGGGGCTGAGCATCAGTACCCTAAAGAGCAGGGCTGAAAGCTTTTCCTTCCAACAAGGATGTGATGTGGGACCCCGTGTTGAGCATCAGCACCCAACATTCACTTGTTTTAAGAGGTGTGGGAGCAGCTGAATCACAGCATTCAGAGGCTGGGGATTTGCTCCCACAGTGGGAGCAAGCTCCCAGCACTGACTCTGTTCCACTTGTAGCAAGGGTATTACTGAGAATAGGGTAAGATCCGCCCCACAGATATCAGGTAACTACAGCAAAAGGAAAATGTGAGTAGAAGAGACAGGAGAAGCCCTGGAACAAAGGCTGACTCAATTCCAGAAGTGCTTTGATTTATAGAGATTGAAATGCTCCGGGATGCTGCAAACTCACCAAGGTCATTGGGCCAGTTGTCAAATTCAAGACCCATGGGAGTTCTGATATTATTAGTTTGAAGCAGACTCCGGTTCATAAATCTGTCTTCAGAGCTCCTGGCTGGAGTAGAAAAAGGTGGAGGGGGAAAGAAAGGAGCCTGTTCCCATCTAACATAACCCATGGCCAGCGTCAGGCAGCACCTGGGGACCAAGCAAGCGGTGCCAGCAGATCCTCCACCGTGTTGCAGAGGGATCTCACCATTCCTCTTCCCATATTCTTCACCTTGAAGGTACAGCCTTTACCTGCCCTTGGCTGCTTCATACACGTTGCCCTTTGCCCCCATCCCCATGGCTGATCTTCCCCAGTTGCAAAGACTTCAGAGTCCATCTGCTGAGGCTCTTCTTCCTAAAACCATCCTGCTTCCCAAAACCTACCAGTGCTTTTTATCAGCCTTAAGCACACTGACCTAAAGGGGAGGGTCCCTAAATGAATGCAGGAGGTCTTACAGCTCACTGCAGTTCCTAACTGCAATCTCAGGTCTTGTTTGTTCAGCACTTTAAAGAGCACCAGAGGCACTAGAGAGGGGACCAGGGGCCCTGTGACTGGTGGCTTTGGCTTAGGGTGTGAGGCTGCTGTCGCTGGGTAATTCGTTCCTGCAGTGGAAAACATTTTGCTTGCTAAGACTGCTGTTCCAGACAGGGAACAGGGGGGATTTGTCTCCACTGTCTTTTAATATTAATGAGAGAGGTCATGACTTACCTCCTTTTTCTTCTTTTACATTTTCTTTCCACGTGAGATAAATTAAACAACCGATTTTCCTATCACAGGTTATTAATATGTAATGTTTATTGTTGGGAAAAAATTCTGGAGATTTCCTGACAAAAACATTTATGATAAACAAGGTCTTTCACCCACCTAAACCTCCTTTATTCAAAATCTCTAATCCCAATTAAGGACTTGAATTAGGGCAACAGTTTCCACAGCATCCTGCTCTGGGCAGCGCTAGGTAGTGTCTTCCAGAGACACCTCCTCATTGATAATAATTGCAGTAATGAGGTTTTGGGTTTGGCTTCTGCCAGATGTGAAGAGTTAGTTATTGGTTATGTAGGAGAGCCACCCATGTGGGCTGAGTGATGTTTATCAGGGGACTTTGGTACTGTTGGGATGTGCTGGGATGCAGCTAGCCTGGGGCACAGCCACTCTGATGCTCTCCTGCAGATCTGCATGACCAAACACCTCCTCTGCCATAGCCAGATGTGCTGACCTCAGCTCCACAGGTCCAGGGTCGAGCTGACACCAGGATTTCTTGCAGGGAGGATGAGCTGGGTCCTTTGAACAAAATGCCCTTAACCAGTAGAAATTCTGATGGTCCTGGGGTGATCCCTTCATGTGGTTTGCAGGAGAGGGTGTCAGGGTGGATTTTGGATCTCCCTGCTCCTCCTTAGCATGGTGTCTGGACAGTCAGCTATGATGCTTCATCTAACAAGCAGCTGCCCTAGTGATTAAAATAGAATAAAATAAAGTGTCCTGGTAATATTTTATACCTTAATGTTACAATACCCAGTAATGGAAAAGGAGAGGCACTACAGAAATTAAATGAACTGAGGAAAAGATGTTTTTCAGTCCAAGCTTTAAGGAGTTTGACCTTTTTAAGACTGTCAGAAAGACGACTGATCTGTCCAGGGAATTGATGACTCTGTCCAAAGGACCTTCAGATGCCATACTGCACCCTGAAGGGCTCTTAAATCCACAAGAAACGGTGGTTGGACTCAATAAATGGGCTCTCATTTCTAAGTTTCTAATTCCTAAGTTACTTAAAGGAGGATTTAGGAGCCCACGTGATGAAGGCAGTTTGGACAACAGAAAGGGGAGCTCATGAAAGAGCAGACCCTGAGTATTTTACTGTTTTGAACTATGCCAACAATTGTTTGTGGGATATTGATGAGGCTTATTTTGATGTTAAAAGGGGTTTAACGAGCTTTTCCCTGTGCTTTGGAGTTGTGTATTTTCCTAACAGACCTGGCCATGATACTCTGTAGCCCAAATGCTGTTGCCCAAGTGTATCTGGCATGGCCATGCCTCACAGGGGTATAGGGAGGCACAAGGGACAGGTTGCTTTCCCCCTGTAATTCCAAGATAGGCTTCTGAAGCTGAAAATAGACCCAAAGAGATGTCAGTCTTCTCAAAAGCTGGTATTTGCCATCATTTCTAGGGGTTTTTTGCAGCAGGAGCTGGAGCCAGCACCTAATTACCTGGTTGCATTTCTTCCCCAAACCTTTCTCATCCCCTCTCTGCCAGTCCCTCTGCTCTGTGTGGGCTCTGGCCATTGTTGTGGCACCTGCAGGTGGTTGCTCTGCAAGCCCAACTCTTAACGGGTCCCATGGCCAACGGTCCCCCAGGACACCCCACTGTGTGTCAACCATAGTTGTTGGTGCAAGGAGCTGTCTGGACACCATGTGTTCTCTGTTCTGATGGTGCATCTTTCTCTTTCCAGGAGTAATAAACCAGGAAGGGAGGATTCAGAAGAGCTTCCAGCCAGAGTTACATCTGTTCTTGGCAAAGGTTGCATGATCCAGATGAAGACTGCAAGCAGCTTTTTTTTGCAGAAACCCCTTTTCAAGATGACAATTGGCCAAGGAACTTTCTTAACCTCTGGAAAAGAAGAAGAAGAAGAAGAAAAAAAGGATGGGAATGCTTCTTATTGTTGTTAAGCCACCTTCTAGTACGTGCAATTTATTTAGCACTTTTCCCTTTGCTTAACTGGGAAATGTTACCCTCTCAGCTCATGTGTACAGTAATTTTTTGTTGTTGTTGTTGTTGCTGTTGTGCCAAAGATTTGATGGAGCTTCTACACTGTGTCTTATTTTTGCCTTAACGTTAAATCTTTGAGCCAAAGAAAAGTCAGAGGTGCCATTCAGATGGTGGCCAACCAGCTGCTGGTGACAGACCCGAATTTCTGAATCCTTCTCTGAGTCACCTCTTATTCCTCCTGCCTGCACTTCTCTGCCTGCAGCCCAGGAGCCAGCGTTCAGTGTGGGCAAAAGCTGGGACAACACCAAAACCCTGCTTCAGCATCCAGGTTTGCTTCTACTACTCCTTAGTTCTGCCTTTTGGGGCAAACTTCCCAACGTTCCTGCCTGTGTGACACATCCACAGGGTAGAAATACTGACACAAAGTGAGAGCTGGAAAAAGGAGCTGTGACTTTTTTTTAAAAAAAGAATAAATAAATAAAATTCAAAAGGCAAAAGCTAAGTGCCATATAAAAGACAGAAAAGAAACAAAACAAACCCCAAACCCAGGATAGCAAAAGAAAGTTTAGCTGGGCAGAATGAAATGCAGCAAAACCATTCAGGTTTGTGAAGTCTTTTTTTTTCCATGGGGTTTTTTCAAGGTGGTCAGAAACCCATGTAATGCAAAAAGCATTTGAATCCTATACTGTACCTTTCACTTCAAATTGAAGTAAAAAAAAGAAAAAAAAACAAAATATGGAGAAACCTTTGCTTGGAGTAAGCAGACTTTATAGGTAATGCAGGTCACCTGCAGGACATCTGCTAATGATGGGGGGGGCAGAGCTCTGTGTTCAAGTGAAGAAAAGGAAAAGGTTTCCAAACCAAGGAGATGAACATCCTTTGTTTCCCACTCAAGGGGAAAGAGTTATTTGCCAGGCCAGATTTGCATCTTGGCTACATCAGCAAAAAAAAAACAGGTTCTTGGGTGTCTTGACTGACTCCAGTCCAAATCTGGCCGGGCGTCGGTGTGCGCTGGGGAGGGCGAGGGGCTGGGGCAGGTGAGCATCAGCAGGCAGGGGGAGGGAGTGATGTGGCTTTGTGATGTGGCTACAGCACTGGACCTGCTGGGTGCCTGCCTGTTCGTTCCCCCAGCTGAGTGACTGGCAGATGAACACGGAGCTGGGGACCCGGGATGCAAAACCTGAGCTCCCCATAGCAGGGTCTGGGGTGCCAGGCTGCTCGCTGCCGGGTCCCCTGGCTACGGTGGGGATGGGCAAGCTCCCAGGGAGGAAGCTTGAGATGTCTTCTACCTGATTACTGGGACACGTGGGGGATGACTGTGTCCAAGCCCCTTCCCAGGAGCTCATCATGCTGCTCACCCCTCCACCCTCATCGCCGGTCATTATTAGCAGCCCAATAAAGTACATTTTTAGATTGTCATTTGTATTTCTTTATTAAAGTACAGTTTTTAACCCTGTCTTTCATGATGCACATTAAGGCCAGCTTTTTAGCTTGGAACAGGGAGGGGGACAGCTCATGGACTGTGGGGAATGCACCGGGGGATGTTTGTACCCATGTCAGAGGGTTGGGTTTAAAGTCCATTTGCTTTCAAGACGTCACAGATGTGGCCCAGCCACAGAAAACAGTGAGAAAAAGGGAATTAGCAAGCAGTAGGAAATAGAAAAATTAATTTCAAGGTGACCTAAAGGGGGAACTGCAGGTTTTGTACAGGACCACGCTGCAATTCTCCCATCTGGGCTCTGAGCAAGAGCAAAAAGACAACCCCAGGTTGTCCACGCCCTGACACGTGCAGCCTGTGCCACGTAGCTGGGGGCTAAGGAAGCCCTGTAAGCGTTTCTGTCTTCAAGCAGCATCCAAAATGCACCAAGTGTTTCCAATTTGAGAAATACCATGTTTTAGTCACCAGTTCTGCAGTGGCTTTCGATTTGTGAGAGTTAATAATTACCAGTAAGGCAAGGTCTGCAGAGAGAGTCAGTGATATAATGCTGCTGATATTCTTTATTTGCCTTTTTTTTTTTCCCTTTCAATTTCTGTTGATAAGGAATCTGCTGTAAATACACAGGTCACAAGATGGGCAGCATCATCAGGCTTTGGGTCACGCAATATTCTTTGTCCTCCTGATTAGAGAAACATTAACCCTTGGGATCGAGTTGTTTCCTTTACAAACTCCCAAATTCGTTTTCCTTAAACATTCCCTGTGATTCCCACCTTACCACTGCCCTCCAGTAAATGAAGGCAGAAACATAGCCCCTAAAGTTCAAAAAATGAGAGTTTTGCCTGGTTCAAGTGAGCAAGGCTCTGTAAGAGGCTGTGTGGATGCTTTTGAGGGAGCTCAGGTGAGGCAAGAGGAGTGGCGATGCCATCCCTAACACTGCCCAGTCCAGCTCCACCAACCAACTCTGACAGCCACAGGAAGGGTAAACTTTGACTGAGGGGGTCAGAAAGGTGTGTTTGAACCCCAGGGTTGGTGGTGACATGCTGCTCCCTTGGCTCTGCCTGCAGCCAGGGTCAGCTGAGGTACAGAGCCGACCTTGCCTGGCGCCCCAGCAAACACGCCGAGCGATCACTCTCCTCTCCTGATAAGAAGGTAACAGCAGTTGTTATCATGCTGGAAAAGCAAAACAGCCCTCGTGCTGTCACCTGCCCACTGGCAGCAGAGCCAAAGCCTTTGAGCCCCGTTGGCATCAGCCCACACCTCCACCTCTTGGATGGGGGCACAGGAGCCTTTGTAAGGCAGACCCCGCGAAGGATGGTTTGTAGGAGCTTCGCTGACTGTGACCCACCGTGGGACAGAAGGGAGATGAGGTTCATTTGGGTTTTTTTCCCAGATCCTGGATGCCATATTGAGCCAGAAACCACCCCCCAAACCAATAAGTAAGACCTGAAGGGAGGGTGCAGAGAGGTGGGCGATGGTCTCTTCAGCCAGGGGACAGGAGATGGGACAAGGGGCAATGGGCTCAAGCTGCCCCAGAGCAGGGGCAGAGCAGATGTGAGGGGAAAGGTCTTCCCTGGCAGAGTTGTGGGGCTGTGGCACAGGCTGCCCAGGAAGGGGCTGAGTCACCTTCCCTGGGTATGTTTGAAAAAGGGTAGATGAGGTACTTAGGGATCTGGTTTAGCTTGGGATGGGAATGGTTGGACTGGATGATCTTAAAGGTCTTTTCCAACCTTGTGACTCTGTGATCTTGGCTTTATCCTGATAGAAATGCATGCAAAGGTCAGGACTGGCCTTTCACTCTTCCTGGCTCAAGTCTATTTGCTGCTGTGTTTTATGGGATTTATTCCATCCCTCTAGAGCCCTGGGGCATGGAGAACCATCTCCCACCCCATAACTACCCAGGACATCCACCACCTACTCAAGACAGTGTGGATCCCCCTTCCTAGATGGCTACCTTGATGAATACAACTGTCATATACACACCCATGCATACACACACAAAACTAGATGGAGATGGTTTCCAGCTTGATTGTTGGCTATGATATTTCACAGGCTCAGTCATATTTCAGTGGGAGTTTCCTTATTCCTGCCCCATCCAGCTACGTGGGGCAGCAGCACCAGATCCACTGCAGCTGTAAGATGTGTATTGTAATTATTAGTAATTGCATTCACTTACTCCATATAAAAATATCAGCACAGTAACACAAATGATTTATGTAATGATATATTTGCTGCTATTAGGACCTAATATGTTATGCCTGTAATTACATACTATGCCCCATATAATAGGCCTGGAATTGCTGTGTAAATTTTGGGCAATTACAGAAAACTATGCTACAAACAGGTCCCCCTAGACCAAGTCGAGCATTCCCTACCAGGAAATAACCATTATTAAAGGCTCTGCCATAGACAAACCAACAGACTGAACAACCCAAAGCCACCTGAATATCTAGCAGTAATGATGGGGAAAGAGAAAGAGCATGTGGGTGTATTAAGGGGGAGAAGTAACCATTGTAGGGAAGCCAGAGAAGTACCAGTCCAGGTAGTGTTATCCCTAGGGAACAATTCTAACTCTGATTTCAGCGATGCTCTGGCAGAAATCCAAGGAATTTCTAGTGGGTGCAGCCTAAGCTCCAAGTAGCACAATCTGATTCAGGTGCAACTGTTTAAAAGTATTTAGAAGCCACGCTCATCATGTCAAAAGTTCTGTCATGCTTGCATCTAGAGTCGAAGTCTGCCAGAGGTCATTATGGCTTCATGCATAGTCAGGCTTTTCTAAATCAGCTGGAAACATTGACATTGATTCAAATTTATCCCCTCCTTCCCAGATCCCAGAGCTTTTCCAGATTTCAATGCACCTATTCTGTGGGGGGGGTGGGTTAAGCTGATCCTTTTCTCTCCTCACTGCAGTACCTGCACATCTTCCATCCCAAATCAATAGCAACAGCACGGTCCCCTGTGGGCTTCTTGCAGTCACGAGCGTTTCTCCCAAGGATGGGACGTGATGGGGAGAAATGAGATCAGCCACTTTTATGGCCAAGGGAATAGTTGCAGGCTTTGAGGGCTTTCTCATGGTCATGAACCTCAGTACAACTTCTGATTATTTTAATTTCACTGCAGCCTTCCAGCTTCGTCATCTATGCTGCCAACTTCTATTAAGGTTCCATTAAAAGGCAATGAAACACAGGGCTTTTTACAATGCCCTTGACAGAACAATTTCCCTTTCTGGATGCAGTAAAAATTTTAAGCCAAGAATACATCTTTTTGGTTAAAAAAAGGAGAGAGAGAGAAAGAGACAATTTCAAGCAGATCAAAATATTTCATGAAATGTTGTCAGACTGTCTCAGCCAGAAAAAACAATCCAGAAAAGGCTAATTTTCAAAGCAAAACATTGATTTTTCCTCTCTGTCTATCACAATTCGTTTCTATTTGCTTATGAGAAGCCCCAGATATCAGAAAACATTTCATTTCATGTAGAGCTGAGAGTTTTGTCCAGATCAAAACGTCATCCACAACACTTTATCACTGATAGATGTTTGGTAATTGAATTTTACTGTTATTGGTTGTACCTTTTCCTTCAAGGATCCCAGCATCTCTTCACTTTAAGTGTAACTAAATTTAGCAACAGAGAGAAGGACAAACTCTGCCCTCAAATAGGACCTGGTGAACTCAAGCAAATCTTGATTGAAACAAAATGTGTAGTAAAAGGTAAGAGCTGGGTGGGAAGGACAAAATTTAACCCTTTGTTATACACAGAATTAAGCTTGCCCAAGACACGGTTTCAAAAGTTTTAACCCACATCATAGCAAGTAACTTATTTGAGGGGAGACCTTCTCACCACCTACAACTACCTGAAGGGAGGTTGTAGAGAGGTGGGCGATGGTCTCTTCAGCCAGGGGACAGGAGATGGGACAAGGGTTATTAGAAGCAAATTTTTTGCTGAAAGAGTTGTCAGGGCCTGGAACAGGCTGCCCAGGGAGGGGCTGAGTCACCTTCCCTGGGTGTGTTTAAAAAAGGGTAGATGAGGTACTTAGGGATCTGGTTTAGCTTGGGATGGGAATGGTTGGACTTGAGGATCCTGCATGAAAATACAGTACAGTGATCACAAGACTGAGATGAGATGTGGGTTTATGAAAGATAAATGAAGATGGAAGGTAAAAACCTTCATTCTGGAATATCCTAATGTCTCCATGCTGGAGTTCACAGCCTCAGTGCAGATTACAGGCATGTACTATCTACATACTCCAACACTGCCCTGAGTTTCACAGGCTGCACGTTTGCACATCTACAACTGCTGTTACCTCACATAGAATAGTAACAATCAACTATCAATAATACTTTGGGAATTGGGACCAAAAATAAAGGCAAAATGCTCATTCTTCATAAAAACTGGTGCTGACGATCAGGAAATTCAACCTTCCACTAGCATTAGTTACAGAAGCCAAAAACATTGCTGCTGAATGTTCCTGGGGAGCATATGCTTTATATACTTTAAAGATACTCTTCTGCCTCAAGTCTTTGTAATTGCAGAGACATGGACAATAAAGGCAGAAGTAATCAAGATTTCCTTTTCCTCTGGTAGCTGATCAGCCTGGGGTGTATTTACGTACAAGGAGAGAGCTGTCTTCATCCCAGCCTCTCTCCTCCCTGCATCCCCAGGATGCAGCCCTATGTGCAGCTAGCTGATATTTCCCTAATGAATCAAACCATTTGATCCAGAAATACAAGAGGCAGGGCCAATATTTTTAAAAAGCTGCCTTTAAAACCCTGGCAGCAGTTTAATGTGGTCATGTTTCCGAGTGTGAAGTGCTTGGTGTGTGAATGCTTGCACTCAGGATTTAGTTGCTTGGACTGCACTCACACCCGTGCAGGGAGCGTGACCGTGAACCTGAAGTTTTCCATGTGCTATCTACTAGAGGGTGAAAAATGGGTTTAAAGGATTAGAAACCAGGTAAGGACTGGAAACCTGGTAAGGATTTGCAGATCCGGGGTGGTGTTTAGGGATACAGAGCAGGGAGTGAGGGAAAGGAAAGGAAAGGAAAGGAAAGGAAAGGAAAGGAAAGGAAAGGAAAGGAAAGGAAAGGAAAGGAAAGGAAAGGAAAGGAAAGGAAAGGAAAGGAAAGGAAAGGAAAGGAAAGGAAAGGAAAGGAAAGGAAAGGAAAGGAAAGGAAAGGAAAGGAAAGGAAAGGAAAGGAAAGGAAAGGAAAGGAAAGGAAAGGAAAGGAAAGGAAAGGAAAGGAAAGGAAAGGAAAGGAAAATGAAAAAGCAAATCACTGTTACACGAAGCAAACCAAACGGTTTTGCTACATTCACTCTCTCTCTCTTCTTGCACTTCACTAAGCCTGGGAAGTGCCTTTCTGTACACACCTGGGAGCACAGCAACACAGAGCATGGTGCTCAGATCCCAGAGGTGGCCTCAGACATGGAAATGGTCTGCCTACATCAGCATCAGCCAAAATCATGACTAATTAGCCCACACAGGAGCATATTGGCTCTAGCACTGCAGTCTTAGCACGACGTGAGACTGGGATCAGGACCTGGATGGGGACCTGCTGTCTGGGTGTACTAAGCCTCGTTCACCTTGCCTGGGGAACCTCTAACACAGCCCTGCCTCACACCTCACGTTATCCACATGCTTAGAAGGGAAGGGCCGCAGCTCAACCTGAGCAAGATCTTTGCACTCTGCATTTTTGAAGGTTTAGTGCCACGTGCTCAGATGCAAAGAGCAGGACAACACCGTTCTGTAAACACCCTCAGTGCAAACCATAACGGTGCCCCTTGCCCCAGCCCGCACACAAACCTGCCCCAATTCCCTATCACCCCCTTTTTTTAGCCTTTTTACTTTTAAAAAAAAAAATTTCCCAATGTAATGCAGAACTGGAACTCCCCAAAGCCTTGCAGCTTTTATGGAGAAAAGAGTGTTTGCTCAGGAAGCATGAAGTGAAAAGCTCTCAAGCGTGGGTTTGCCCCCCTCCACACCACGTGCACCTCAGCAGCTCTGCGAAGGGCTGGGAGCTCTCTAATTCGCTCCATGGCCTCACCCTGCAAACATGCACCCCTGCAAGCAAGGCTTACTCATGGAAACACTATGCCTGCATTCCCATGAGCGAGAGACGCTCCGGAGGAACCTGCTCCCTGGGCTGCCCAGAGGACACGGCTGGCACCGTCCAAGCCGTCAGCCTGGCACCATCCATCCAGCGGGCTCCAGCAGCACAGCAGGCCACCCAAGCCCAGCCAAGAGCATCCCACATGCTCTGAAGGACACCCTCTGGCCATGCTCGAGGCCAGGCTTGGATGTTTTCTAAACAAAACAGACACCAAAAACCTCTTCTTGCAATGAAGTGCCTTCCAGCAGCTCTCCACAGGCTCCAGGGGTAGGCCCAGGAGTTGTCCTGAAAGCTTCTTCACAGCTTGTCTATCCCTGTGTTACTGGAGTTGGCTTCATGGTGTGTTTTCCTTACGAAAAATGTGGATGTTGTTGTTCCCCAGCTCCCTCCAACAGCCTTCAAATCCTCAGGGCTGGGTGGGAGACATGTGAAATGGGCTTCTCCCAGGTGACCCCCAGATCATGGAGGTGCCTTGCATGTTTGCAGGGCTCTGTAATGGTCAGTCGGTGGCTCCTCCTCAACTTCACTGGTCAGACACAGCAGGGCAAGCTGACCTCTGATCCACAAACCATGTTTTCTGGGGCAATACAGGCCCACACCAGGTCTGGATGCTACATGACCTCCCAAGGCTCCTAGCTCTGATGGTCCCCATGGATGTTCTAGCCATGTACTGGGACACAGGACTGACTCTGTGTCCCTGCCTGTGCACCCTCACATCTCCTAAGAGAAAAGGGCCAAAGGACCTGTCCTTCCTCCAGACATGGTGTAGCTAAAAGTTGTTTGCTTCCTGTCAAACCCAGTGGGGTTTGAAAGGCTTTTCTTCCACAGAGGAGAACACACACACACCCACATCCCCTTCACCAGGTTTTGAGGTTTTTCCCCACCACAACAGAAGTCGATGTACACCCCAGGACCTCAGAAATCCCCTGAGGACCACAGTGTCTTCACAGAGCTTTCGGGGAGCTCCTGCTGTGACCCCCTCCCTCCTGGCTGCAGCTCTATTGGTAAGGGTGCACCAGCAGGCATGTAATGCGTTCCAGACTCCTTTGCTTTGACTGATGCCTATTTTGACAGCTCAGGGAAAACATTTTGCAAGATGCAGAGTCAAAGGCTCTTTCAAGCCGAGACGTTGTGGAAAGCCGCGTGAGCTCTCCAAAGCACTATCTCTCTCTCTCTCTCTCTCTCTGCCAGCTGCTCTAATGAAAGCTCCCTATGCAGGCCAGAAGATACAGCAGGGAATAATACATTCCTCTAAATAGCATCCTAGCTGGCTCGAGGGGGCCATGAACATTTTAATTCCCTTATAATCTTCCTGCGGTTCCAGCCTCTCTCCTGCAGCAGTCTGTGCCGGGCACCGGGGCCAAGCAAAGGCATGGGAAGCCTTTGAAATGGCATCAGTGCTCTCATGACCATCCAGGGAACACTTGTGTTGATGTCCTTTCCCAAGAAATACTGCCCGGCACACAATGCCTACCTTGTAGTGTGCTGCTCAGACCTTAATTACCCGGAGGTCATTAGCATATGAAGACACAGTGCTGAGGTTAGAGGAGACCTTGTTTAGCCAGGGACTGATCTCAAAGAGATGATCACTCCAGTAACACATGGCACCGGCCAGAAAACACTCCCCTAACATCTCCCACGTGACATTTTTCCAGTGGCAAAGCCATCTGAAGAGGTCCCCATATGTTCTCCTCCAGAGCCATGCAATCATCTGTAAACCAAGTCAGTGAAAGAAAACACTTGGGGGCCAAGAAGGGAAACAAATTAATTGAGATGTTGAGATTTAAAAAGGTTCACAGACCCCCCCCTTTGCTGCACAACCCACTAGCAATCGTTTTGGCACAGCAGTGGGACAACGAACTGCCAAGCAACAGCAGGAAAACATTTGGGGGTGAGGAGCGTTGGGGTCTCCTTAAAGCAGCTTTTCTTGAGGAGAAGCTTGGGGAAGAGGGGCTGTCTACTGAATGACTGGAAGGAGCAGCATGAAGTTGAGAGGTTTAGGACTTTTCTGTAGAATGAGTTATTTCGAGTAATTCCCAGTTTCCCACCCCATAGGAAATTTCAACTAAAAACTTCAGATTCAGGGGCAACAACAGGCCTGGCCTAAATGAAAAACAAAAAGAAGGATAAAAAGGTTTTGGGGGGAAAATATCAAAAGGAACATTTTCTCTGCTGAAAGTTGAAATTCTTCCATGAGAAAGTCATTTTGCCACTCCCCAGAAAACCATAAAAAAATATCAGCTTTTTTCCATGGGTGGTTTTTAATGGTTGCCTCATTGTCTTCAACTGCAACGTTCCTTCTGCAGAGCTTCCCAGCCCTGCCCTCGCCTCACTGCGCTCACCAGCTCATGTACAGCCTCTCCAGGCCAGGACAGGATTCCCTCTTGTGCTTATCACAGCACAGCCAGTGTCAGTGTTGCAATCAAACTTCATCACTGATGGTAATACTCAGATCCAGGCGTGGCTCTGTGATCCTCAACACAAGAGCATTTAAAAGATGCTGGGCTTCCTCTCTGGTTTAATTTCTCTGCTTCTTGTCTTGCTCAGCCACTGCCCCAAAGTAAATCTACTTCTCATCCCAAAGGTTTGATGTTACAGAAATAATTGGTGTCATTGTAATATTTTCAGACATTGTGAGGTAAGTTGTGTCAACCAGCCCTAAAAACAGCTGCACCATGTTTTATAGGGCCATGTTAGAGAATAGCCCTAACCTTTATCAGGGGTTATATTTGCCCCTTGTCCTGTCCCCACAGACACTGAAAAGGGGCTGCCCATTTCCCCTGCATCCCATCCTTCAGATATTGATAAACATGAATCAGGTCCCCCCTTAGTCTTCTTCTCTCCAGGCTGAACAGCCCCAGCTCACTCAGCCTTTCCTCACAGGGGAGATGCTCCAGGCCCTTCAGCATCTCCGTAGCCTCCTCTGGACTCTCTCCAGGAGATTCCTGTCTGTTTGATCCCAGGGAGCCCAGCACTGGACACAACACTCCAGGTGGGGCCTGACCTGCAGACAGTGAGGACAGGTGTCCTTACACTGCTCCCTGGCCTGGAGTTGTTGCAGCCCCAGCTTTTCTCTTTGTCAAGCAGCTGGTTGGGAAGCCTGTAATGAGGGTGTGCACCGTGCCCTGTCACCAGCCTAGCACAATGGGGACTGGGGCACGATGACAGCACGCTGCCTCTGGGAGAGGACCTACATCCTGCACGCACTGCCACCAGAACAGTGCCAGCACCAGGCCCAGACCTGCTGCTGCAGGGCTCACCCTGCCACACAGATGTTTGCAGTGACAGCAACCAGGACACTTTGCCTGCATTGGAGGATTATGAATGCTGAGGTGCTGAGGGAGAGGCAAACCAGGCACCAAATCTGGTCTTTTGTGAGCTTTCCCATCTCAGGGAGCTCACACAAATGCTGACCACAAGTGGTGACCTATCTTACTGCTCCCTGCCCCACTCCCTCAAATTACACACAGCTCCAAGCACCACACCACCTCAGCTCCATGCCTTGCACAGAAAATCTCAATTCACTCCAAATGTTTAAGTTCTTTGCTCACCTTCCACGTAAGTTGCACCCATCCTGTCTTCAACCATGGGACAGTTCAGTCTCCTTTCTTCTTTGTCTCCTGCCCAAGGAAGGGAATGTCAGAATTGATGTGAGTTACACCATGCAAGGCCTGAAGCAAAGACATATTCCTGCTCTGGACTGGGCTCATGCCATACCAGTGCACCAACAGGTTGGTTGATTTGGGTATGGTCCCACTGCACTGCATTCAGATCCATACCAGCCAGCACACAAGCTGCAGTTTCAAAAACTCTGTGGTGGCACCATTATAAATGCATGCACAGGCCAAAGCCCTGCAGAAATCCATGCAACATATGCCCTGCATGCTGGCTTGTCACACAAGGAGGCAGCTTACTTCTGGATGTGTCCTCCATGGGGAGTGCATCATAGAGTACCTAGCCTGAGGTCAGAGCTCAGTGAGTTCCCCATCACCATCACCAGTTCACTCCTTGAAGCCCTCCAAATGATGAACCTGCTGGACATGAGCATCCAACCTGTATGCCTTTCCACCCAACTACCACTAAGTACTTGTAGTCCTCAACCAGCTTGTTCAAGGTGGAGACACCACTCTTCCTGGGACAGCAGGAGGGAGAGGTGGAGCAGTCACTCAGGACTCCAGCCCTCAGGTGAGAGCTGGTACCCGCAGAGGTCCCAGGCAGGGACCCCACTGGCATCTTCCACCACCCTGGCCAGGAAGGAGCAGCCTGTGAGCACACCCATCGCTCAGCTGCAGGAGCCTGCAACCCAACGAATTAAGTATTCAGCAACCACTAAACTCACAAATAAGACAGTAGGCGCCAGAATCCTCAGCTGTGGCTCCTTGGACTGCACTGGATTTACGCTGATTTAAGCCAGCTGAGGATCTGCTCCACCAGGCCAAGTCCCGCTGGCCTACCTCAAGCTGATGGCTAGTTGACGTGACTGATGACTAAGATTTCCATTTAGCCTAACTCAAAGCATGAGCAGTGCCTATGTAGTGCTACCATTGTTGACTCCAGCCTTTTGTCCTGGGCTGTAACCGATAGGCCTAATAACGGAGATCATACTGCATGCATTCATTCACCCTCTTCGCAAACAGCATGTTATTGAGCTCAGTGGTGAAAAGGCATGCACAAACACAATGGGGCTGGGATTAAGCCCAGCTGCATTACCAAAGTAAATACTTTTGCTGCTGACAGTTTGTCTGTAGGGATTTGGAGAAAACTTTTGTGCATCTACTTAGGCAACATATGGTTTTATTTTCCCTGTTAACAAAAACAGTAGTGGTCAAAAGTCAACACCCTCTGATGACTGCTCGGTGGCCAATGTGGAATGGGCTTGGTGGTCTAAGTCCAGTTCCTTACATGTCCACATAAAAATGATCTTCTTCCTGCATTCCTGCCTCTCTTGGCACTGTGGTTTACAGTGTCCACAAGAAAGCTGAGGGGTTTCTGAGGTTAATCTCATCCGTCCTCCTTCCTGATTGAGAGCCACCGGCGACATTGTTTGGGTTAAGGTACCTTGCTAACTTCTTTAGCTCCCCTTGTGATGAAAAACCTTCCAGAATGTGTTTCCTTGAAGCCTGAAGAGAATCAGAATTAATCTGCATTAGCCAGTGGCCAGGGCATGCCAGCTAGTCAGACTTCTAAAGCAAACACAGAGCTGATGAGGATGAGCATCATGCCAAGAGCACAAATGGTCTGAATTTAGCCCTTCATCTCCAAGCCGGGAGCGCACTGTTCTCCAAAGATCTCTGCAAGACTCAATCAACAGCTGTTCACCTTCACTTCTGAAATGGAGAAAATCCACAAGGGCCTGGCTTTATATTTGGCAATGACTTCAGTGGGGTGGGAAAGGGCAAAAAGTTGGCTGAGCTACCACGGGTGCCCATCTCGCATTACTTCAGCAAAGGAACTGACAGAGGCTGGCACCAAGCATCACTGGGAAGAAGAAAAACCAACTACCACCACCATCACACCCTTCATAGCTCACCTCCCTAAAAGACTGTAAAGGTTTCAAGGTGCAAACAGGTCTTGTCTACACTGAGGCAATGAGAATTGTGGTAACTAGAGCACAACTGCTAACACGTAGCATCTGCAAGGTCAGGGGCAGCTTGAGACCTGCGAAGAGGCGTTAACTAGACCCACCACATGAAGTAATTGTTTTTAAGGGAGTGTATCCAAGCTGGAACACTAAGACAGGTGTAATCCCAGGCACCGTGGGTGGGAAGCATGGCTGGAAAAATCACAATTAAGAAGCCAAGTGGTGGTGTGTAATCCAAACTTCCCCACCGAGATGAAGGTAGTTTTATTGGGGGACAGATCTTGCATGAAGCCCAGCTACTCCCTCAATATGTTTGCTATTCTCAGATGCTACTGACATCTCTGGAAGATAAAGATATGTTGCAGGGGATGCTCAAACCTGCCCACGGACAGTCAGCAATGGGCAGGCTGCCAGGGCTGGAGGAGCCAAGCCAGGAAGACAAAATGCTGTAGCTCAGGTTGACACACAAAGGGACCTCACAAATGGACCATCACAGCCCCATGGTGACACATGCATCCATCCATGGAGGGAAGAGGTAAAGCCAGACATTGTTCATGTTCCTCTGAACGACAGTTGGTGAAAACAAGAGCTTATCTTAAAGTTTTCCTGCAGAAGTTTGGGGGTTTTCATTCAAAAAGCAGAAACTGAAAAATGTTTGGTTTCTGGCAATCAAAAACTGGAAAATTTTTGGCCACAAATCAAAACAATTTGGGGTTTCTGGGTTTTGGTTTTGTTTTGGGTTTTGGCCAAACACTTTAGCTTCCCTTTGCCAAATAACTGCACATTTTTCAAGCTTTTTCTTTCTCAATGAAAACCCCAAAATTGATGTTGAAACTGGACGTTTCCCACAGAATTTTTTTCATTTTTTTTAAAAGGCATTTTCCACAAAAAGAATGTTTTGAATGAACAATTTCATCCAGCTCTGTAAGCAGATCCCTTGGAGGCACTATCACACCCTCACTTTTATCTCCTCTCCCCAGCTCACTTTCCTTGTCCATAGGACTCAGGGCTGTGACCATGCTGTGGTTTTAACCATGTCCAGGTTATGTTGACCTTCCCAGGGACAAGCATCTCTGAGCTGGGAATACCAGATACCTCTGTGGAAATGAAGAAGTGTAACAAAGATAAGTACCAGAGCTTATGGGAGATGAAGGTGCTGGCACCTGTCCTCCAAAGCACCCTAATGTTGTTCACCCACAGGTTTGTAAAAGCTGCTGGTCTTTGGTCCACCATAAGGTCCACAGAGTACATGGCCAATATATTAATATTCAAGGTGTGGCACAGGAAAAGTGGACATGAGAAATGGGCAGGGAAAATTATGAGATATTCTGGACTTCTGACACAAACACAACACAATAGCACCCAAAAATAAAATTAGGAAGGTTCATACTTTTCTATCCTAATCACTGAACTCAGAGATGGGGGGTGAAGAGTGAACCCAGCTCAGAACTGAGAAGGTAATTGGGCCCTGCTCCTGGGATAACTTTGATCTGACTCGACACTGAAACCAGAAACAGCACAAAAGTGAGAGTAAGTTGGACTGGAGTCTGCGTGCTGGAGTTCAAGACTGGACTTTCATGACGTAGATCCAAACTACCTTAAGAAATCTCAACTTCCTGAAGGTGTGTGAATTTGGATTGAGTTTTGAACTTCAGTCTTCCAACCAATCTCCTATTAAATGGTTACTGAAAGAGCTATTCTTTGCCCAGTTAAAACTAAGAGATCTTGGAGTCTTTAAAATAAAGTAGAGCCATCCTATAGCTGCTTTTTATTTCCTCCTGGAAATACTCTCATTTCTTGCTTTCAAGGTCTGTCCCAAATTTAGGCAAAAATGGGAGTTCCTAGCAGCAAAGATGCCAACCTGGAGGGCTTTGAGGAGGATGTTTAAGGGGATCAGGCAAGACAAGAACTGATAACAAGAAGAGATGGATTTGGGGTGGGTTGGAGAAGGGAAAGAATAAGGAATGAATAGGTGATGAGGGAGGTCAGGGGTTGTTTATGAGGATGGTGCTATCTGTCAGGAGTTGGGAACAGGGCAGGGATAAGGAGGAGGGTCTGAGGGCCTTGTAGGTTCTCAGAGGGCAGGTGAAGAGAAGGGGATAATGAAAGATTAAGAGGGCTGGGTGGTTGGTGAGGAAGAGGAGCAGATGAGGTTTTACCTTTCTTTTCTATTGTCAGCATCTGGATAATAATAGTCCTTGCACTAGATTTAATCTGATTTTCAGCAAAGTTTTATAAGCCTTGACATAGTGTAACCCTGCCTTGTCAACTGAGTGGTGGTTAACAGTACTCTCCCCTAAGCCCAGGGCAAGCAAAGCAAGGGGAATGAATTAGTTTAAGTCTTTCCCATTTGCAACGGGGGAAAAGCAGAGGCACGATAAATTCCTGCAGTTCAGCTCACTGTTAAGTTGTGCAGCTGAACCTTCCAAACTCAGAAGAGTCACTCTGTCATTAAAAAGGCTAGAAACAAGCTGAAATACCAGCACAGGCTGGGGTTGGAGGCCCTTGAGCAGAGTGGTTAGCCTGGAAGGGAAGCTGGGACTGCTTGTGATGAAAGCCTCGCAAATGGAGACGTGGGTGAAATGCCAGACAGCCCTGGGAGAGAAGGCAATATTTATGTTGATTTATTCTGACATTTGAACTGTAATGTCCTTATAATAAACCATGCCCCAGGAGCGGGTGTTATCTGGATTGTCTCGACACCAGCTAATGAGAAATCCAAGAAGGGGAAACTGAGGCAGGGGCAAAGCTTGCCATAAGCTCCCTTTGTGGTCCTTTGTCAGGGCTATTTTCACCCATCATGTACTCCTGTAGTTACAAGGGTCTAGGAAGCTCCAATTCCTTTGCTTTCCAAAGCCAGGAAAAGACTAATTAAGTGGTGGTGTTATTACAGCAGGTCCTCGAGTCTCTGAACACGACCAGCAGCGATTAGGCAGGCGTCAGCTACTGGGCGGGATTTCCCACTGCCCAGCTGTGTAATTATCACAGCAGCTCAGCCAAAGTCATTTGACAGAGAAAACCAGCTGCAGGCTGCGGGTCTGGGAGATAGCACATGTCCAGCAGAGCAAGGAACAATAACCTCTTTGCCTCTGTATTTTTCCAAAGGAATCACAGAATCCCAGGGGTGGGAAGGGACCTCCAGAGCTCATGGGGTCCAACCCCCTGCCAAAGCAGCTCCCCAGCTCATATTGCACAGGGCGGCGTCCAGACGGGGCTGGAATCTCTCCAGAGATGGAGACTCCACACCCCCTGGGCAGCCTGTCCCAGGGCTCCCTCACCCTCACTGGGGAAAAGTTCTTCCCCATGTTGCTGTGGAACTCCCTGTGCTCCAACTTGCAGCCATTGCCCCTTGTCCTGTCCCCACAGACACTGAAAAGGGGCTGCCCATTTCCCCTGCATCCCACACTTCAGATATTGATAAACATTAATCAGGTCCCCCCTTAGTCTTCTTCTCTCCAGGCTGAACAGCCCCAGCTCACTCAGCCTTTCCTCACAGGGGAGATGCTCCAGGCCCTTCAGCATCTCCGTAGCCTCCTCTGGACTCTCTCCAGGAGATCCCTGTCTGTTTTATCCCAGGGAGCCCAGAACTGGACACAACACTCCAGGTGGGGCCTGCCCAGGGCAGAGTAGAGGGGGAGGATCCCCTCCTGTGACCTGCTGGCCACACTCCTCCTGATGCCCCCCAGGATCCCATTGTCTCTCTCAGCCCCCAGGGCACACTGCTGGCTCATGGCCACCCTGTCACCCACCAGCACCCCCAGGTCCTTCTCCACAGAGCTCCTCTCCAGCAGGAAAGATCAATGAAGACAAGCACAGCACATTCCTGCAGAGGAGCACATGGTAATACCGATTTCTGGGGAGCACCTGGGATAAGAATAAGGGGTACAATATGATTCACTGTGGTTTTCTTAGAGAACTGAACAGTCGCTGCTGCCTCCCTCTCCCAGGGACATGGAGGTGGAAGGAGGAGGATCTGTGGCATTGCTTTGAAATACAGACCCCATGCTGCAGTGGGGTCTGAGGGCTGACTTTAATATCCCCAGTAAAACACTGAAGTGTACTTTGAGTGATGGAAAAGCTTTGGGTTTGCTTCCTGAAATGAGGAGATTTCCATTGTCTGTTTCCTTACGTAACTTTCTGCCTGAGTTCTCCCATCTGTAAAGGGGTGGCATTTGTGTGAGCTGCCTCTCCAGTTGTCTCAGCCACATTTCATGATGCCCTCAGTAAAACTGGGTAGAGCCTGGCCCACAGCTCAGGGACTTTCTTCTGCCTGTCTGTGCCACCAGATGCCCCTTCAAGAGAAGTCTTCCCAGTCTGTGGTCACAAGGCTTTCGATGGCATGTGAAACAGGCATTGGCATCTCCAAACCTGTTCTTCCCTGCCCCCTCCAAACAACAAGCTGGGTGCCAGCAGGGCTGGCTGATGCAAGGAGGGAGCAGAGAGCCAAACACAGGAGAGACAAACTGGCCTGCTGACGTGTGTGGGAGAGGAATGAGGGGTATTTGGAAGAGCCTATGCAGCCCCTTGCCATGGATCCACAATGCATTTGGTGGTGTAGCAGGACAAAAGCAGGTTAGGAGAAAGGGAAGAGGCTGTAACTGGGGAATATGCCACCACCACCACCACCACCACCACCAGCCCAGTGTCATCTCCACCCAGTGAGCACCCCACCAGATCCAGCTGACCTGTGTAGGTAGAAAGTCTTACCCTGGTTGTTTGTGACATGTAGGTGTCCCAGAATATCACAGCATGGTGTAGACACAGCTGTGATGAGCTCTGCAAGTCACACATCCAGCATGTGGAGATGGCCAGGACTGGACACAGGACCCACCTGGACCCCCTGGCACAAAGCTTGGTGTGAGAGACAAGGCCCTTGAAAAAGAAATCCAAGGGCAAAAGCCAGCATTCCATAGCAGCAGCAGCAGCACAAAGGCATCCATTTCCATCCAAATTTGTTTGGAGCAATCCTCTCCCTTCAATTGGCCAGACAGGACCTTTTCAATAGGTCTCAAACGAATACCATTTGCTTGGTGAAGCCTGTAAGCAAGGACAGACCTCACTTGATCTTCTGCATGAGGAACTCATTGCTTTCCCAGCTCTGCCAGCCTCAGCCTCCTAACTACATTCTCAGTATCTCTGCAAATCTGCCAACCATTAGCAAAAGCCTTCTCAGAGGGCTCTTCAACCTGCAAATCCATTTGCACTTAAATTGCCCAATACACAGCACTTGGCCTAGATGAGTAACGAAGTGTGTGACCTTCCAGCCATCAAGCATTGCTAATATCTCAACGATTTCAAATGTTTAATAACTTAATTTAATGCAGTGAGAGCGGATTTGATTGAATGCACAATATCTGTAGCAGCTAATTAACCACAGTAGCAGAGAGAGGTCTTGGACTTCATACAACCTTTCAATATAATTACAAATTTTTAACAGCAAAATGAATTTAAATCCAGCCTGACACAGCAATCCATCTTCATCTCCAGATAAAAGGTACCACACGTGGTATTAACATTTAAACAAAAGCCATGGGCAGCGGAGAGAGACAAGGATCATTAGCAGATGTGCCGAATGGATTGCTAACTGTGGGAGGGGAGGACGGCTGCATTGCCTTGCACAGGTCTGACTTACAACACAGCCACTCATTCTGCTGGATTTCACAGTATCCCAGGGGTTGGAAGGGACCTCCAGAGCTCATGGGGTCCAACCCCCTGCCAAAGCAGCTCCCCAGCTCATATTGCACAGGGCGGCGTCCAGACGGGGCTGGAATCTCTCCAGAGATGGAGACTCCACACCCCCTGGGCAGCCTGTCCCAGGGCTCCCTCACCCTCACTGGGGAAAAGTTCTTCCCCAGGTTGCTGTGGAACTCCCTGTGCTCCAACTTGCAGCCATTGCCCCTTGTCCTGTCCCCACAGACACTGAAAAGGGGCTGCCCATTTCCCCTGCATCCCATCCTTCAGATATTGATAAACATTAATCAGGTCCCCCCTTAGTCTTCTTCCCTCCAGGCTGAACAGCCCCAGCTCACTCAGCCTTTCCTCACAGGGGAGATGCTCCAGGCCCTTCAGCATCTCCATAGCCTCCTCTGGACTCTCTCCAGGAGATCCCTGTCTGTTTGATCCCAGGGAGCCCAGAACTGGACACAACACTCCAGGTGGGGCCTGACCAGGGCAGAGCAGAGGGGGAGGATCCCCTCCTGTGACCTGCTGGCCACACTCCTCCTGATGCCCCCCAGGATCCCATTGTCTCTCTCAGCCCCCAGGGCACACTGCTGGCTCGTGGCCACCCTGTCATCTACCAGGACCCCCAGGTCCTTCTCCACAGAGCTCCTCTCCAGCAGCTCATCCCCAGCCTGTCCTGATTCCAGCAGTTATTCCTTCCCAGGTGCAAGACTCTCCACTGGCTTTTGTTGAACCTCATTTGGTTTCTTACTGCCCATTTGCTTGTAATCCATGAGTTTAGGCTTTGTGAAAAAGGCAGAGTTCTTTAGGTCAACCTGTGTCTCCTCTGGAGGACGGTGTTGTTACTGACTGATCTTCCTCCTGTCTGTTCAGCCCCCCACACCTCACCAGGCATGGACAATCCTATCCCTGCTTTTATTCTAGCAATTTCCCAGCAAAGTGAATCCAAACACAACCACCCCCACTCCTCTGTGCATGGCTAGGCAAGAAAATGTCCCAGTGGACATTGGACATTTGCTTCTATCTTGCAGTGCCCTGTGGGAACCCTCTACCCTCCTGTGAGCCATAGCAGCACCTTCTCCTGGAGCATCTTCTCCTCTCCCGTCTTGGCTTTCAAGAATGTGAGGATTTAGCTACAGAGTTTGCATGGTGAGGAATTTTGACCACACTTGCTACAGCCATGGTGGGGATCGAACTGGACTTTAGGAAACTAGGTGAGTCTCATGGCCCCCCAACGCAGCATTGCAAGTAGTTCAGGGGAGTTGGGGATGTCTTTTCCTCTCCAGGGGCTGTAAAACACATCAGATGTGTGATTCAGGAAAAGAATATCCCACACTCAGGGCACAAAACTGGTGCTGGCATTAATGAATGCACAAACATGACATGGGATGGCTTCTGTGCAAAGCCCTGGCATCCAGCAGAACTGAAAACTCAACATCCATGAGACATCTTCCCAGCCACCCCCCAGGTGACAGTAACAAAGAGGGCAGGAATATATTTGGAGTTGTAATTTGCTTTCTTGGTTTGGGCCTGCTGCATTCAGAGAGCCTCTCCTAAGAGCCATGAAGGCAAAAAAAAAAAGCAGATTTTAAGTGAAAGGTGAGATTTCTCCTTCAACAAGCAACCACCTGCCCTCAGCTGCTTCCAGGAGGCATTTTAAGCCTCTCTGGAGCCTGTGCTAGTGTAAAGTCAGCACAGTTAATTTCCATGGAAGTTCTCCCAGCTTATACTGGTGTAAGTAACAACAGGATTAGACACACAAAAAGACAATGAGAATAAAACACAGGCATCCTACAATTATGATAGTGAGTAGCATTAGTGGATATTAGTAGCTCAGAATAAATAGATAGGACATAAAGGAACTATTTGTTCTTGCTGTTAAGGACCTCTCAGATTCCCACTTAGCTTGTATCTGTCAAAGACATTTTTTTTTTCCCAAGAGTTTGTGAAACATTACCATAAATCTGTCCCATGTAGAATTTTAATTGCCCAGTTCAAAACTAGGCTGAGCCTGCCAAATGTGATAGCATCAGCTGGTGGCGTCATTTGTCATTGTTACAGGCAAATAAACCAGCGAGTTAATCAAAGGGGATGAAAAATGAGGTGGTTTCGGGCTTTGAGTCCTGAATCCAAGTCCTTCTCCTTTCTTCTCACCAGTCTGCACCAAAATGCCAGCAGCACCAGCTGGCCAAAAGGCACTCATTCAAAAATCCACTGTAGACAACACATAGGCACATTCTTGGATGATAGAAACAAGGACAAGCAGGAGGAGAGAAGAGTCAGAAGGAGACAAAAGGAGCAGTATCTGGAGAGTGCATCTGAAGGAGATAAGCAGATAGGGAATCACTGCTGCTCAGACAGTACTTCAGGCCAAGACCCCTCCATAGCAAATCTGACATGAGGTCCCTGGGGAAGGAGAGTGGTGAAACATGTTCTTTTGAGGGCCCCTTGGGCGACAGCATAAAACACACAGAGCTGGAAAGCAGAATGAGTGCTTGGGAATCCCATTTCATAGAATCATAGCATCATAGACGGGTCTGGGTTGGAAGGGACCCCAAGGATCACAGAGCTCCAACCCCCCTGCCACAGGCAGGGACACCAACCTCAGGTATTTCTTGACAATATGTTGGAAGCTCAAATCTGGGCTTCTGCTAATGCTGTGCAAATCCCAATCATGAGTTTGACTGCATGAGCACTGCCCTTCTCTTGCAAGTCTTTGCTCTTAATATGCCAGTGCTGGTACCAAAGTAGATGAGAAGATAAGGGGTTTTGGTGAAAAGGCACCCTGCTTGACCCTGGAGGTGCTGACAGATGAAACACTCTGTGCATCTTTGCAGTGGCCAGGGCACAGAGCAGTCTGAGGGACAGAGATATGGAGAGCTCCCTTATGGACACCATCCTGGACTGGCTGATGTCAACCACTGTTCTTGTTAGGGATGGATCTGAACCAAAGCCTGTGAAACTTCCAACACAGAAGGAAGGAAATCACAGGAATCACAAGGTTGGAAAAGACCTTTAAGATCATCAAGTCCAACCATTCCCATCCAAAGCTAAACCAGAACCCTAAGTACCTCATCTACCCTTTTTTAAACACACCCAGGGAAGGTGACTCAGCCCCTCCCCGGGCAGCCTGTGCCACAGCCCCACAACTCTGCCAGGGAAGAACTTTTCCCTCCCAGCTGAGCTGCCCCTGCCCTGGGGCAGCTTGAGCCCATTGCCCCTTGTCCCATCTCCTGTCCCCTGGCTGAAGAGACCATCACCCACCTCTCTGCACCCTCCTGGCAGGGCAGTGGAGGTGGGGAGAAGGTCTCCCCTCAGCCTCCTCTTCTCCAGGCTGAACACCCCCAGCTCCCTCAGCTGCTCCTCAGAGGATTTGCCCTCCAGCCCCTTCCCCAGCCTGGTTGCCCTTCTCTGGACTCGCTCCAGGACCTCCATGTCCTTCTGATGCTGAGGAGCCCAGAACTGGACCCAGCACTCGAGGTGCAGCCTCACCAGTGCCCAGTCCAGGGGCACAATCCCCTCCCCAGACCTACTGGCCACACTGTTTCTGACACAAGCCAAATACCCAGCTAGAGCTCAGCTTCACTTCCAGCAATGACAGCTTTGGAATAAAGGCCCCAGCATCTGCCTGCATTGGTGTTCATCCCCTTCTTAGATCCCTCTGGTGGAAAGACAGGAATTATTTAGCATATGGAGACCCGATGTATTTCATGTGGTAACTCAAACTGACAGGGCAGGCTCCCTTTCTGTCAAGGGTTTCAGTCAAAGGGGGTGTGTATCTCATGCAGAATTCTGCCCTTACCCCAGCCACAAAAGCTCCAAACTCTTCAATGTGCGACAGGTCTCAGTCATGCTGCCTTTTTCTCTCCTCATTTTCCCCTCTCTTTAACAAGAAAATCACACTTTATTCATCCCTTGACCTGAAGTTTGTTCAGGCAGGATGAGAACAGGTGAGGACCAGGTACTTCTCCACAACTTCTCCAGCTGTGACTCCTTGAAACTCCATCTTCTCAGAGTTTTCACACCCAGGGATTAGCAAATCTGGCCCTGCTCAGGTGCTGCTCTACTGACTGGAGGGCCAGATGGGGCAAGGTGACCTACTGAGCTTTGCACTTGGAGGTGCCAGATGAAAAAAAAATCAGTTTTCTTCCTCAAGAGGCATAGGAGAGGTAAATAGAACAGATAGTCCCTTTGCTGAGAGCTTCCACAGTTTTCAGGACTTCTAAACTTTCCCCAGAAAAGTGGGGACTTACCCCAGGAACCAAATTTGTCTGTGTAAAAACCAAAATGATAATTTAAAGCTAAACAAAGTCGCCTCTCCCAGGGCTTGATCTTATGTTCTCTGAATTTGACCTCCCATCCACTAATGAGTATGAAAATACCCTCCACAATGAAACATTTCTTCATAGGCAATTACCTTAATTTTTATTACACAGGAATTCCTTTTCCTGTCAGACAGGGCTTGGGTGAGCTGAGCATTGCTCATGGCATCTCTAGTTCCTCCCAGCAGATATCAGAGGGGATGATCTCACAGAATGGGCACTTCCCCTCCACAAAATTTCAAAATGGGGCCACATCCCTGCAGATCTCCCACAGCCTAGAAGGAGGGTGCATGGGATTTGTCTCTCCAACTCGACAACAGTGGCTGTTAGAGACACTGCAAAGTTTTAGGGAGTAAAGGTTGAGACAGAAGAGGGAGATGCCATCATAATAAACAAGTGGGAAGCAAAGGTATGCTGGAAAGAAGAAATAGATTGCAAGAAAGAAGCAGCATGAAAGAAATCTGGAGTAATAAGAAGAGAGGCTGAGGGAGCTGGGCTGGGTCAGCCTAGAGAAGAGAAGGCTGTGGGGGGACCTCATTGCAGCCTTCCAGTCCCTGAAGGGAGCAGAGAAACAGGAGGGGAATCAGCTTGTTAAAGTGCAGAGACTGGCAGGACAAGGGGGATGGATTAAAGCTGAAGGAGGGATGGGTTAGATTAGATATTAGGGGGAATTTTTTTCCAGAGAGAGTGGTGAGGGGCTGGAACAGGCTGCCCAGAGAGGGGGTGGGTGCCCCATCCCTGGGGGTGTTCAAGGCCAGGTTGGCTGGGGCCCTGGGCAGCCTTGTGTAGCTCCAGGCCTGGAGGTTGGTGTCCCTGCCTGTGGCAGGGGGTTGGAGCTCTGTGATCCTTGGGGTTCCTTCCAGCCCAGACCAGTCTGGGATTCTATGATTCTGTGATAATAACTGGTACAGCAGCAAGTTTCTGCCCAAGGTATATATGCCCAAGGTATCTTTTGTTTGCCTAAAATGCAGCAGCCACCCTGGCTTAGTGCACACAGTAGCAGTTGGCCTGAGAGGTCAAATCATCCTCCAGATCACCTCCTTCACCATGAGCGAGAGATCCTACTGATGAGTATCTTGAGATGAATATCTACTAAGGATAGTCTCCATATCCCCATGTCTGGCATCACAGAGCACTGGTCATGGCCCTGTGCCAATGGCTCACTACATCAGCATGCTCCCATCCTGAAAGCAGAAACCAAACCAAAACACACGTGTCATCTTGCCAGAGCTCACAACTCCACCCCAAATCTCATGACCTTTGAAACCTCAGCTCCTAGAGGAAAACCTTTTACCTCTACCTGGAAAGAATTCCTTGGTGGAGAGCACCCTGTCCCATACACCCATACAAAAAGAAAAACAGCCCATGTTCTCATTCAGCCCTACCAACCAGCCCTCAGAGCCGCTGAAGAGAGCCATTGTGGAGCGACTGCATTATAAAAGATGTTAAGACCTCTTCCAGACCATAAAATATGCAACAAAACAGAGTGCCAAATACCAGTCCTTTCCATGGCCCAAGACAAAGAGCCGCCCTGCAAAGCATTAATCCCTGCAGCTGCCTTGAACTATTCATGTCTCTGGGCTTTACGTAAGGAGCCATTCCATTCTAGCTACTGCTCTCCCCAAAGCAGAGATTCACAGAGTCTTTCACACAATTAAAGGTCATTCTGTGAACAGAGAACCCAAAGATTTGAATGGGAGACTGTGACTTCTTAGCAGAGAAGGCCAGGCTGTTTATTTTCAGGGGAGAGCAAATTTAGCCCAAAAAGCAGTGATGATCGTTCCTCCCTTGGGCACATCAACACCCCTTGCTTGTACCTAACACCTTCATGGTTAGTACATTCACTTAGGCTATGAGGGGCCCTGCTTCAATTTCCTCCCCTTCCTGGGGTGATCCGAACATAGAATCATAAAATGGTCTGGGTTGGAAGGGACCCCAATGATCACAGAGCTCCAACCCCCCTGCCACAGGCAGGGACACCAACCTCCAGGCCTGGAGCTACACAAGGCTGCCCAGGGCCCCAGCCAACCTGGCCTTGAACACCCCCAGGGACGGGGCACCCACCCCCTCTCTGGGCAGCCTGTTCCAGCCCCTCACCACTCTCTCTGGAAAGAACTTCCCCCTAATATCTAATTTAACCCTTCCTTCCTTTAGCTTCACTCCATCCCCCTTGTCCTGCCATTATCTGCCCTTTGAACAAGCTGATTCCCCTCCTGTTCCTCTGCTCCCTTCAGGGACTGGAAGGCTGCAATGAGGTCCCCCCACAGTCTTTTCTTCTCCAGGCTGAACCAGCCCAGCTCCCTCAGCTTCTCATCATCTTTCTCCAAACCACTGGTTTGCACTGGGTATGAGTTGCCACCTTTGGTGGTTTGCTTATTTGAAGGCTAAGAGGCCTCAGCTTGAAAAGCAACCAGAAGAAATTGCCCCTAGTGACAAGAAACCCATGTGAGTGGCACAAAAAAAGCCATTTTGCTCCCTTCAGGTGGCAGTTTATGGCAAGATCTGTAATAGTGGAACTCATTGCACCTGTAGTGAGTCATTTCTTCTAACTCAGGAGCTGGCTGTGATGCTGCACCTCAGCTAGGGCAGGCCACTTGGAGGGCTCTAGTAGGCAGAAGAGTCTCTGGAAGGTAAGTCCCCAGCTGCCACCCAGCATCGTCCCCTCCAAGGAGCAAGTGACTTGCTCAGCTCACACCTTTGGATGAGCACTGAAGCCTCCTGGGACAAATAAAAAGACACCAAAACCTTTAAGAGCTGGCAAGATTGAGCTACTTTGTCCTTCCCTCTGAGCCACTGAACTATTTTTAAATGCACCTCAAACAACAGAGCCCTCCTCACTTGTACTGTTCACACAGTACACAAGGGCTTCTGGCCCCAGGCAATGTCTTGTGGGCATCACTTTGGATAGGAAATAAAAATAAAGTAGTTTAATTAGCAAAGAGAGTTTTTTTTTTTATCTCACTTCAATGGTTTCCAGCTGTCCCAAAGCCCCTAATGGTTCTGGTGCCCTTACTTGCAAGTGCTCTGATGAAGTACTACCACATCCCAGCTCCCAAGCTCATCCCACACCAGCTCTATGTGACAACAACCCCTCAGTTTAGAGGCTCCCAGAAGTTTAATGATGTGCAGTGACTGAAATAACCTGCCTGTTTGGTGACCCAAAATGACTCAGGCAATTACACATCCATTGGGATTCTCAGAGTTGTGGGGTGCATGGAAATCAGTCTATATTGAGCCACCAGCTGTGAAAGCATTTTCACTTCTAAATGTGAACTGGGGGAAAAAATCAGGTCAGTGTTTTTCCAATGATTATGGCATTTGTGATCGAAATTTTTGGGAAAGTTACTGACAGCAAGCTGGGTGCAATAATAGAAGTTCAGGCATGTTGGTGCAGGCTCATCTTTCCTGTGTACCAGCTCCAGTGGGGTTGGAGAAGATGTTGCTCCAAACACCCCAAAAAGGGGTTACTAAGTAGGGGCTGCTTTATGTGCACCCAGCTGTAGCAGTGTATTAGGTGACCTGGACTGATAGGGAAGCCACATCAGCGATTTGAGGAAAGCTCCTTTTGGAGTCCTTCTCCAGCACTACCAAGGGACTATTCAAAAGAGAACATAGAAAAGCAAAATAACCCCCCCTGAACAAATCTATTTTACAATGTGCTGGAACAATGGATTCTGACAGTAAAAAATTGGGGTGTCAGACCTCATGAACCTGTTCTCTTCCCCTACAACAGGTCCACAGTGTCCCAGGCCAGGAAAGACATGGCCAGTGGTGCCTTACATGCTGCACAGCAGTGAAGGGTGTGTGTCCTCAGCCCAGGTGTATAATCCACATCCCTCCCCTCTCTCCCATCAGTCTGCACAACTAAGAATCAAACAATCCAGGCAACCACTTTGCCTTTGTCAAATCTGTTTGATCAAGTGCTTCAGGTGAAGATACTGACTGGACGGCAGAGATGCTGCTGAGGAAGGGACCAAGGATGGAACCAAACATATGCAAGATCCTTGGAAAGATCCCTGAGCTTTGAGCTGGCTACTAATTAAAAAGCACAGGGGATGAGACTTGAGACAGATTTGTGCATCAGGCTACTTAGGAATATGCACAGTATTGAAATCTGTGGGCAGGGACAGGTTTCTCTGCTGTTTCACTGGCTTACACCAACCCTGCACAGGGATGCCTCTGACTTTTGGGGTTTGCCAGGCAGATGAACACCTGTAAGCAAGAGACCACTCTGTGCCACCATGGGGAAAGCAGGACTTGAGCCACCCCTTGAAATACAAATGTTGATGGCTGGGGAGGCAGTGAACAAGGGTGTAATCCCCATGGGGTTTCCACCTGATCATGAAACCAATCCCAAGGCAAAGGTCAACTGTCAAAGCTAAGAGTGAGAAAAGTTTCCTCCACTTGGATCTCCTGGGTGTCCCGGGGTGTGTTTGCCTTTCCTTGACTTTACCTTCTTGCTGCCCTCCTGTTCCTGCTTCTCCTTTCCCCAGTCCAATTTCTCCCACCCAGTTCTCCTGTTTATCCTCAGCTGGGTCCTGTTCACGGCCTTTCTTCTCCTGGGGGAGAAATGAAAGCCTCTACACCCAGATTCCAGGCTCATTCCTGGCAAAACAAACAGCAGAGGTTCCCACAAAACAGGCTGCTCCCCCTCTCCACAATCACAGCTCAAACTCCTTCACAGAGAGAGGCAGATCAATCCCAACCCATGCTGCAGGGTTCACAGAATCAGAGAATCATGGAATGGTCTGGGTTGGAAGGGACCCCAAGGATCACAGAGCTCCAACCCCCCTGCCACAGGCAGGGACACCAACCTGCAGGCCTGGAGCTACACAAGGTTGCCCAGGGCCCCAGCCAACCTGGCCTTGAACACCCCCAGGGATGGGGCTTCTATCACCTCTCTGGGCAGCCTGTTCCAGCCCCTCACCACTCTCTCTGGAAAAAACTTCCCCCTAATAACCAATTTAACCCATCCCTCCTTTAGCTTCACTCCATCCCCTTGTCCTGCCATTGTCTACCCTTTTAAAAAGCTGATTCCTCTCAGGAATAGGAGCATCACTGGAAAAACCCTGACCCAACGCTGCTCTGTTATTAACACAGGCCTCACACTCAGGCAGCAAAGCCCCAGGGACAGATTTGGGTGCGACGGTCGCTGCCGCCCAGCAAACCTCTGATGATGCGGCCCCGCTCCTCCAGGCACCACGAGGTAATTAGGCAAAAAGCACGATGAGAAGGAGAGATAAAAAAGAAAACATGGGTAGGTTTGGCACACAGCCTGCTGCTCTCTTCCTTTGTTTATAATATGGAGGAGGGAGAAAAAGCAGAGGGGAGCAAAGGGGTTTGTGTATTTGCAGCGCACGCAGGTCTGGCGGCGTTATTAAAGGCTGATTGCATGAGCTGCAGCCTCACGTTCTGTCCTGCCCAAGAGCTGGGAAACACTACATGGGATAGCCAAGGTGCAAGGGGACTCTAAATCTCTCTCCAAAGACAATTCACTGTTGGGATTATTCACTAATAACGAGTTTGTGTTCGCAAACCAGCCCGAGCGTGGAATATGCTAAACACGTTATCATCAGCTCTGAGCTGAGTGAAACCTGAGAGGGCTTCAAAACACACCAAGTTCCTCGCTGTGAGGAGCCCTGCTTGGGCTTTATTTAATCTTCTGCCTCCAAATTTCAGTCTTATTTTAAAACTCTTAACTGAATCTCAATCGTCTGTGTGTGTGTGTGTGTGTGTGTGTGTGTGAAGAAAGGAAACACTTCTCCCAAGATTTACTGCACGTCTGTTACTGTGTGGGCTGTTTTGACTCTGCAGCGTAGCACAGACCATGCAAACCACGCACTGTTGGAACCAGTTCAAACTTTTACAGTCCTTCAAATTGGGGCTGGAGCCGGAGAGGAAATACTAAAATCCTGTATATACAACTTCTGTCTGTGAGGGGGGGAGAGAAATTCCATGAAAATTAAGAACTCAATGATGTATAAATTTATATTCTGTTTAAAGGTTGGGATGGGGATTTTTTTTTTCCCTTTTTTCTTTTCTTTTTTTGGGGTCTTATTTTTTTTTCTGTTGAAAAAAAACAACAATTGAACTCTTATATAAGGAAACCCTGGATATTTAAATAACACTGGGTCCCTGCAAGCTGGTGGTAGAATAGGGGCTCAATCTTTTTAAGCCAAGCCATTTCATTAGCATGTGAGCCAAGTTTTATGAAGGTGAGTCGGTTCAGACGTGTCGCTCCTGAGAAAGTCGAGCCAATTTCTTTTAATGGCATGCGTTGTGAGTAATTAAACCGGATTCTGCAATCAGCATATTGTCCTTCCCGGCTGCAAACAGCCGCCTCTAGGCTACAGTCTAACAGGCACAACCACAGCAGCTCCCTGCCCAGTTAAAATCAGCAAGCCCCAGGGCCAGGCTGGAAGGAGGAGAGGATTCAGGATGCTTTTAGCACCCTCTGATGGTTGCACAGCCTTGCCCCAAATTGCTTGTCAGAACAAAATAAAAGCCCAATCAGATTTATAACCAACTCATCTCGGGGTTTCCTATTCCACCAGCTCATTGCCTGGTGCCTGGTACTGAACTGGCCCCATTCTGCCAGTACAGTCCTAGTACAGCACCAGTTTTGGCTATAGAAATGCCATGGCCCACCCTTGGTGGCTTCCCAAAGGGATCTCACAGCCTCCCCAGCTCCTGCATGCGGCTCTCATCCAGAAGGAAGCTGCTTTAACCAGGACTATTCCCATATTGTTTCCATTATATTTTTATGACTGTCATGTGGACAGGGGAAAAGGGGAGGTTGAGGGGGGAGACAAATCAGAGAAAAAGAGAAGCAGGATGTCAAGTTCTGCCTTTGAGGAGGGAGCTGACAAAAATGTGATGGTCAACTCCCTCTAGCACTCACTTGCAGACACTGAAAATCTGAGTGAGCACAGGCAGCCCCGTGATGGGAAGGACCAAGCGCTTCCCTCAAGTGCACTTTTACAGCCCCTCTTGCAAGGAAGGTGGCTACAACCTCAGCTCCCCTTCTTCTTGGTGGGTTTCCTTTTGGCCTGGGCACTTTGCTCTCACTCACACAGGGGAGGGGAAAGTAAGCAGGACAATTTGTCAGCTTGGTTTCTGCTGGAAACCCCTGCACGGCTCCGCTGGGACACAGCACTCAGCCTCTTCCCAGTCAATGCCACATACTCGTGCCCCAGAGATGACACCACACGGCCCCTGGGGGGTCACAGAACCACAGTGGGCATGTTGCAGTGGACCTGGACACTGTGGCTATTTGCAGCTCACATCCACACAGTCATGCACACCGATGTGGGATCCCAGATCCTTGCAGGACAAGCCATCTTGTCCCCCATCCCTGTGACAAACACCTCACCCTCCTTAGCCCTACCTGGAAAATGGGATCATTTTATTTCAAGTCTGGGTCCCTCTGGTTCCCACTGGTGCTGACAGGTTAAAGTGCTGCAGTTTTTCACCACATTGATGCACCATTAGAAGGATAACTCACCTATCCTACCCTACCTAGGTGTCCATGCCACTGGGCTTTGGCTCTGCTGCAGTGGTCTCCATCAATCCATGACCTCCCTCCACATCCTAAAAGGCTTCTGGAATTTTTCCTGCTGCCAAAGGGGATTAAAAACAAGAAATCTTGCAGGATTTGTCATCAGGAAAGAAGTTTTTTGACCAGGCCAGGGCATGAGAGGCAGAACCAAAGTGTTCTCATGGGGTTGAGAGTCAGGTGGTAATATCAGGACTGGCTACCAAAGGAAGAGACAAGAGACACAGCTGAAAAGGGGAAATCATCTTCTCCAAGTACTTTTACTTAGTACAGATTCTGCACTGGATGCTAGCTCTTTCTACAGCCAGTCCTCCCTGGGATATTTCTTAGACTTGTGTGTGAGCACCTCACCTTAACTCCCCAGCATCTCCTGAAATAAACCATGGACAGTTATTGCCTTTGTGTTAGGGTACAGCACATCACATGCAAAGTGGTTGCATTCAATACTCTCACAACACGACCCAGAAGTAGCATGGATTACCTTGTCCACAGATGGCCACATGACCACAGGTATCCCCTTAAATTTCTCCCAGAAAATGTCACTTTTATCATGGAAATTTTTTGCCCCCACAAAAATCATCAGCCCCAACATGTGCATTGCAGTATGTTGTGGGAGATGCAGTTTTTTTCCCCAGGTTTCCACTTTCTGCAGGGTGAAAAGGCACAGCCAGGCTGCATCTCCACCAAGGCACCACAAGAACAGCTTGCAATGGGAAAGGAGACATCAGGACAGGCAACCAGGTGGCAGAAACAAACTTAGTCAGGGAAAGCAAATTACTACTGCCACTTTCAACAAAATTACCAATTTGACAGACCTGAAAAGACTTTTGTTTTCATCAAAGGTCTCTGCAAAAGGTAAAAAAACAACCCACTTTCAGGCAAGGACTTACTGTTTCCTTCCTTTCCACTGGGTGATGACAGATCTTGCAGAAGCCCTAAGCATAGGTGAAGTAGGAGAACCACATAAATACAAGCTGCAATGCAGCTACACTTCCTTTCCATGGAATAGCATCAACCCTTGTAAATTCTGCAACATGAGCAGCTGGGTCAGAGGCAGAGGGGAGCAGTAAACAACGCAGGAAGCAATTGCTGGCATTGCTGGAGAAGGTCCTGGAAACGCCAAGAGCCAGGTCCCCTGTGGTGCTGTGATCTGTGTGCTGAGTTCTTGTGGTCCCCAGCAGGCCACAGGCCAGAGATGATGAGAAAGCAAGGAGAAGTGGAACAGTTGCTGCAGGGTCACCTAACACACGTGTGGCAAAGCCATGCTCTCCATCCCTTCCCACCCTGTCAGGAGGCCTGTGTGCGTAGACACCAGAGTAAGCCAGCTGCCCAGCTTGGCTTGTGGATCTTCACTGGGACTGCACACCCTGCTCTGCCCCACCACCCTGGGGCTGCCACGGATGCCAGCTGAGATGTGTCTACACATCTCTGCTCCCTAGGTAGCCATCTCCTAAACGAGCTCATGTAGGCCGCGGCCTGAAAGCTGGGAGGAAACACGGTTGCTGTCTATAAATACACTGGGGCAAACACCAGGGAGGCAGTTGAGCTATTGAAGCTAAAAGACAATGTTGGCAGGGGAACAAACAGGCATGAAGAGGCCAGGAATCAATTAGGCAAGAAATTAGAGAGACAAGACAACCCTCTGAGAAGCTCTTGCCTGGAACAGCTTTCCAATGAGAACTATGGGACACGGAGTCCTTTTCCCTCAGATGGATCTGACTAAAGTAATGAAGATGTGGGGTGGGTATGCATCACTGCTGCCTGAAACAGGAAGGGTCTCTGTGTGCATCCAGGTGGTCCACATCCCAGCCTTTATCAATCTGTAGGGACCACTAGCAAATACAGAGATACAGTTATAGGTGCTAGATTTCACCTAAGCTGCCCCAATCTCCCACTAAAATTTCCATGTTTGGAAATGTAGCCAAGAGGGAAAAGAAAGCCCACTGTAACTTTTTCCATGAGTTGGGCCATTTTTGTCACCTGTTTTGCACTAGTGCCCACCAGGACTGTGCTGCAAAATACACTGAGAAGGACCCCATGGTCCTTGCTCCACAAAGCAAGCTCAGGTCTTCCCCAAAGTGCAGATTGAAATTGGAATTCACACCCTTGACAAGGAAGGGGTGGAACCAGGCTGCTCATCCTATGGAAAGAGGTAAGGAAATGGCCTGATCAATCCAAAAGGCTGATTTCAAGTATTTTGAGGATCTTTCTGACCACTGGAGACTCTGAAAATGGGAGTGATTATATCAGGTTTGAGATACTGGTTGGGGAACTGCCAGGAGAGGAGCCATTTCATGTAACTCTCCTGGCTCCCAGAGAACCACAAAAGGCTCCACCACATCTACAAATGCACCTAGAGGAAAACAACTGAATGTGATTGGATTTAGCAATGGAGAGAAACACACTCTTGCAGCTGTGCACCAATCAACCATGCAACAGCCCACGTATTGCAAGCCTAATATCTACCCCAGAAATATTCTCACCTCAGATGCACTTGGTTTGCAGACTTGAGGGACATGCTCCCAACTCCTCCCAGGGGAGAAGGAGGCAGGGGGTGTTTGAAAGCCTGCATGGCCCAAAGACATTCGCCCCCCTCACCGCATGCCCTGACGGAGCATAGCCCGAGCCCAGGAGCTAACCCCACACTTGTGAATTGAGACCATCTACCCATTCCAGCACACAGCTCTCAGAACATTTTTGTTTCAAAATGAGATGGTGTTAAGGAGACCTTTGGGAAATGAAACAAAAATGGCGTTTTCTTTCCGTCTTTTTTTTCCCTTTTTCCTTTTTTTTTTTTGTTCTATCCATCACTTCTCCTCAAGACCTCAAGTCCCAGGACATCCTGCCTGACACAATCCAGAGCTGGCCACTCCAGGCTCTAAATGAAATCACAGCTCCAGGCTTTCCAGGCAGAAAGTTCACTGGAAGGGCCGTGGGAGGGGTTTTGTCCTTCCTAAGGAGAAACCTGGATGCTGCTTGCAAAGGTGGGAACTCAGCTCTTTGAGGAGCAGGACAAACCTAATAATAATTTTCCTTCTTGTGCCCGTATTGATGGTGTTTTAACAATGTATAGCTTAATTCACAATAGTGACACCAATAAATGAGCCATGACATCTCACTCCAAAGAGAATTCACAAATAGGAGTTCCTGAAACCTATGAATTCCCTGCAGCTGCCTCCTTTCTCTGTATTCATCTGAAAGACTCATTTTTCAGTTCCCTGCTCCTGCAGATGAACAGCCTGTCTTTATTCACCAGGGAGCCACAAGAACATGAGATGCTTAAATATTCTTGCATGGGAACATCTCTGCTGCACCAAAAGAACATCCCTCCCTCCATAACCTCTGATAAGGACAACAAGCCCCAGCTCTGCCAAAGTAAAAGCCTCAAGAAGGAGGAAGGGATGTCATCCCTCCATGCTTTTTGTAGCCTGTAAGTAAAAGAGCATGGGGGTGGAGTGGCACAAGCTACAGCTAAATGTGCTTCTATTTCTGGAGATATTTCTCCTCTTTGTGATCACGCGCCACCATCACTGCGCAGAGACCTCAGTAGATGTATCTGCTGTGCCTTCAAACATAACTCTATCAGAAGACTCCTAAGTCCTTAGATTTTAACCTCAATTTCCTTGCTTTGCTTATCTTTCAGGCTCAGAAAGAAAAAAGGGATCTACCTTGCAACCCAACGACACCAACTTAGCCTGTTTCACCCCCACACGAAGCAGGCAGGAACACGCAGTCTGGAAATTCTTGCCACCTTGTAGAAGTGGCTACTTATCTTGAGGACCCAGTAAGCCCAAGTTAGCTTCATATCTGAAGCTTGGCACAGCTTCCCTCCTAACTTCCCTGTATGAAATTTTAGGCTTCACAACTTTTCTGGTTTTCTGCAAAATTTGCTTTCAAGTATTCAAGTGTTTTCTTGTCTCATGTTAAGATAGAAAAAACACAGATTTTGGCTAAAAATGAATCACTGAGGTCAAAAAGCCTCTACAGACCCCACAAACTCCATAGCCATGAGTGATTTAAAGCTACATCCCAGGGTTTCTTCTGGGACAGCCTTTGACTGAACTGGGAATTTGGAAGACCATCATTCAGTTTCCAGTGGAGACTGACACTTCAGGAGATATTCTACAGTCTGAGATTGATTTCAAGGTGGTGGATCTGGCAGAAGCACCTATTGTGTTTGTATGGACCACTGAGACAATGGTTGTTGTGGCAACAGAGCTCTGACCACCATCCACATGATGAAGCAGCACAAGAAGGGAGGAGTGAGCCCAATGCAAGCTGCCCTCCTCAGCCTCTGGTCCTCAGCATCACAGGCTACTGGCTTCCCATACCAGGCTCCATTCCAGAGCATCACAAGCTCATTTTTACAAATCTTTCACCATTTCCCTCTGAAGCCCCAACTGAAAGGTGGCTTCTTCACCTCCTGCATCGGGATGCAGAGGAGCACCCAGCCCAGCTGAGCCACCTGGGAGCTGACAGCCACGCAGGGTGCCAGGGCTGTGGTTTCCAGCACAACAAAAATAACATCTAGCAGACTAGCAACCTATTTCAGGACCGTTCCCTCATGCAGGGCTACCCAGCCAAACTATTCCAGGCTGCTACTGTACTTGCTGATGGACGCTGCCTGTGTGTGCCCAGCATACTGTACATTCCCTTGTAAGGGCTTGCCCCATTCCCTGCTATGCTCTGGGTTGTCATCTGGCTGTTTGCCCCACACCTGCTGATGAGAAGGTCCCCACAATACCCACTCTTGAAAAGCTTCTTCCAAGGCTCTCCTGGGAGCTCCCTGGCAGACCACAATGGCTTCAAATCGAAGGAGGTTCTCCCAGGGCAGGGCTGAGGTGGTGCATCGTGATGCTGCAATGCAAGGTCACAGCTCTGCAGTCGTGCAGCATCCCATACAGCAGACACGTGCTCTTCATTAGGAAACTGCTTTAAAAACCACTCCTACATTTGTTAGATCTGCTGCAGTCAGCTGGAGCTTGGGACCAGGGCATCAGGGAAGGGAGGTGGATGTGAGAGCTGGGGCCAACACAGGATCCCCTCCTTGGGTCTACATCAGAGATTCTAGAGTTGGAGCTTTACTCAGGGTTTGTCATCCCTGACACCAGCAATCTGTAACAGTGAAACCAGACTTTGACAGTGTTCACTGGAGTGCTTTAGGCATCACTCAGGAGCAGGATCCCAGCTGGCTGCCTTGGTGTAACCCTTGTGAAATGGGATTGTGGGCAGCACCAGGGCTGCAGGGGTGAGTAATATGAACGAGGCAATCTTGGAAGAGAAATAGGTAAAAGCCATTGGATATGGGGCTTTCTGAATGTCCAAACATTCCAGATCTTAACCCAGAATGCTAAGGACTGGGCTCTGAATCCATCCCCTCCAGCTGTGTTTTTACTAAGATGTCTCACTGCCCTGCCTTTTCTGTACAGCCTGTGAAGATGACTCAAACTGCAGGCCTAGGGCAACTCTCCTCTCTCCAGAATGACTTCAGAGCACTTAGACCACATGCCACATCAAAGTTAAGGACATGAATTAGGTGAAAACCTCCAGTTTACCACCAAAGCTAGTAGAACTTCTACACAAACATCCCCATAACACATTGAGCCTCATGTCTGCCAGCACCGGCCTGGGGGAAACCCCTCAAGAGCAAGGAGGAAGATGTGGCCTCTCTGGCTGAGCTTCTCTGTTGAAATGGGTGGTCATACCCAAAATTACTGCCATGGAGAGGATGACTTCTTATTTTGAGAGCTCTCCACCAGCAGCTTGATTGGTAACATACAGAGATGAGCAAACCCCTGATGAAGACCAGCTTGCAAGTCAACAAGTTGTCTCTGAACTTTAGGGAATGCAGCAGCCCCCTCTGAAGTTACACACTTAATCTCAGTGATACAAATGTGTTTTGATTTTCCCATCTGCCTGTTTGCCCTCCTTGAAAGCACAGAAGAACCAGTGCACAAATAGTCTTTAATCTGTCCTCCTCTTCCTCACCCTGCTCCTTTCAAAATCTGCCCTATATACAAGCTACAGTCTCCCTTCTGAGCTTTTCAAGGGCACATCTCCTCCAGCAGCCTCCATCCACCAAAGATATCAGGCAACTAAAAGCCATATATCAGAGGCTTTAACCTCTTACCTCAAAATCCCTAGAATTCAGGCAGCTGCTGCTTAACTCCTGGAGATGCCTGACCTCGATAGGGACCATGGCTCCCAAAAGCAAGTTGCCTACCTGCCCGTTCAGGGGCACATCTTGTCTCTCTAGCACTGCTTTTTCCTTCTGCTTTAAAGCTTTTCCTTGAAAGCAAAAAAAAAAAGAGTTTATATACCCAGTTTTAATAAGTAAGCATGATTCCTTCCATGCAAAGCACGCTGAGCTGAAGAGCAGCTTGAGCACAGAGGGCCACAGTCCTCTCAAAGGACTCGAGACACGTTTTGGCAGGGCTCATTTCTCACACCATGCACAGTCACAGTGCTGTCAAACACTTGGGCTTTGCTCTCTTTGGTGCAAAGCACAGTGGCTGTCACAATTCGTGTCACAGGAGGCACCAAACACCTGCCAAGAGCAACAGGCATGGCCGAGGCTGTGCACAGAAGTGAGCTTGCAGCGGAGCATGCTGCCTGCTGTTCCAGCCACCACTATCCTACACTCCTATCTGAGGGGCTGACAATGCCACTGACACTTTAAGTATGAGATTTCATATCCATGGAGCATCATTTTGCTGCAAAACCTCCTTCCCCTTTGCCATCCGTGGGGGTGAGTTAGTCAGGGTAGCTAAGCTTCCAAAACCAACAGAAGCTCTGCAGCTTTTTGGCAGCGATGGGTCCCTGCTGCCTCTGCAACGCTGCTTCCAGACGTGCATAGCCTTCAGTCAAAATCACCACTCAACAGCAGGCACCTTCAAAAGTTCACCCAGAGATCCTGAACCAGCTCACTGCCCCGTCACCCCACGCTGAGACGGACCACTCTGCAAAATCTGGAAGCCATTCCCTTGACCCATCAGATAATGCTGCTGCAGGAGCCAATTTCTCAGCAACAGTCCTGGCCTGCAGCTGAAGCAATTCCTGCAGTAGCCCAGCCTGATAAAACTGCTGCTAGATTCCTCCCTTTTTGGCTGAAGATTGAATTTGAGATCTAGTATCCCACTGTGCACTCCACCAGACTTCCAACATGTTCTTCTCTAAACAGCCTTCCCGTCTCACGCTGCCAGGCTTTGCACATCTGGAGTCCAGACTCCATTGTCACTGACCCAGAACTCACCATAGCTCTCCTCCTCCAGCTCAAAATTAAACTCATCCAGTCATCCCGATCTGAGCACAACCCTTCTTGCCAGGTGGTGTCAGAATCCCACAGCGCCAGGTCCAACAGCTCACGTTCGCTTTGAAAACAAAACAAAGCAGCCCCAGCTCAAGGCACCCACGCTGAATTTCCAGGAATCCCCCAAAAAAGCCTCCACTGCATCCTTAGTAATCGCCTTGGCCTCTCCACCCACGTCAGCCTGAGGATGAAATCAGGGAAAATCTATTGTCAGGGTCCTTGTTTCCCTCTGAGGAGAGGAAAACCCAAAATAGCCCGTGGAAATGGGCTGTACTGGTACCACCGCAGAGGCGTGGACAGTCGCTGGTTAAGTCTCCACCAGTGGGAAGGTTCTGCCTGTGAACACACTGGTGGGTGTAAGTTCTGTCCCCTACCACACAAGCCCATGGATCATTTGGAGTCATGGGGTAGTTAGGATCAGGCCACGGTGGCCAGGCTGTCCCCAGCCCTGCAGCAAGGACAAAAACTTCTCTGCTTTATTTCTGAGGCTGTTACCCAGCTCCATGGCTGCCTTGTACAGGGTGTCTGCTGCCTGCACATCACCCTGCCCAGAGGCATCATGTAGACCTCTTGCAGCTGTAGACCCTTATGATAGGGAAGGGAGGGGAAGGGGAAGGGGAAGGGGAAGGGGAAGGGGAAGGGGAAGGGGAAGGGGAAGGGGAAAGGAAAGGAAAGGGAAAGGGAAAGGGAGATAATCCACATTATATAGGCACTTTGGTCTCACATAAAAACCCACCCCTCCTCCATGTTCTACTGTGCAACCAGCTTTGAAATGGTCTGCAGCTTCTGGTGACCTTCAGGGTGTCACTGGACATACCCAGGAGCATAAACTGCTGGCAAATAAAACTCTTTTCCCTTACCAAGAAGAATCCCTTTGCTTATAGAGCTTGTCTCCATCCAGACATCCAGCTTACTCAAGCAAGGAAACTCTCCAGGTGCAGTTTCTTCTGCTCCTGATTGAGAAGAATGTTTTCCCTGCCTTCTGCTCTGAATCATCAAGTGTCAATTAGCAGTAACGTTGCCCATGAGGAAGAGTCTGGAGACACCAGGCAGATGTCCTGCTTTCAGAAAAGGGCAAGTGATATATAAATGCAAGAGCAACAGGTGCTGAGAGAGGAGGGAAACTGCTGTCTAGCAATCCTTGTAGGACATCTGAATCCCTCCTTCAAAAACTTCTTCCTCTACCATCACCTAACCTGACCCTTGCTTTATTAAAGGTATAAAGATTTTTGCTCAGAACTCCAACACTGAGGTGCAGTCCATCTCTGGACAGAATCACAGAATCACAAAGTTGGAAAAGAACTTTAAGATCATCAAGTCCAACCATTCCCATCCCAAGATAAACCAGATCCCTAAGTACCTCATCTACCCTTTTTTAAACACACCCAGGGAAGGTGACTCAGCCCCTCCCTGGGCAGCCTGTGCCACAGCCCCACAACTCTGCCAGGGAAGAACTTTTCCCTCCCATCTGCTCTGCCCCTGCCCTGGCCCAGCTTGAGCCCATTGCCCCTTGTCCCATCTCCTGTCCCCTGGCTGAAGAGACCATCGCCCACCTCTCTGCACCCTCCTGGCAGGGCAGGGGAGGTGGTGAGAAGGTCTCCCCTCAGCCTCCTCTTCTCCAGGCTGAACACCCCCAGCTCCCTCAGCTGCTCCTCAGAGGATTTGCCCTCCATGATGGGTGGCAGAACCACGTCCTGTGCAGGTGTCTCTCCCCTTTAGCAGGCACCCAGCATACCTCAGTGCACCCTGTATTGACAAGACGGGGTTTAACTTTGCAGAGCTCTTGGGTGTCAGAATGGCAGCGCTGAAGACAGGCATCTGCTGCTGCTGGAACAGGCACTTGTTCACCACTGACTGAAGAGAGGAAAGTGTCACTTACCAACCCCCCAACACTTATTTCTTAATAACCCAAAGCTCTTGGGGGTCTCCCAGGTAAGTGCTAACCAGGCCCATTGCAATGGGGCAGGATAAGGAGGGTGCTGCCCTATTCAGGGGAAACTGGGAGATGCTTGACTTACAGAAAGACCCTCCTGGACTTTTAATAGGCTGATACTGATCCTTTTATTTGAGTTCTTCTGCTTTGAACTTCAGCTATTGTCAGGTGGGTGCATAAAGTGCCCACGGTTTTATTGTGTGCATTTATTATCTGAGTGTGGTGCTCTGAGGCAGGGGGGTCAAATGGGAAATAAAAGGGGACAGGAGGTGGCTAAGTCAAATTAAAGCAGGTATTACCCTCACACACCTTTTTGGGCTGTAGTTTTCTCCTGGCATCGCCTCCCAAGGTCTCTGTCTGCAATCTGCCCTCAGTGTATTTGTCCTGGCAGAAATACCCGTGTTAAAACACGGGGTTTCATCTGTGAGGCCCCACAACACACCCTGAAACACGCGGAATAAACGATGCCAAAGAGAAACCCTCCCTCAGCATGGATTCTGCACGGAGGAGCATCCTGTGGGGACCACTTTAACCCAGCCCCATCCTGCCAGACACCCTCCCGGAGCTGAGGTTTTGTGGCAGGAGCCACGGGTCTGTCCTCTTCTACTGGGGACACGGGAGTCCCCACCTTGATGCCGCCAGCTCCCCAGAGCCCCGGCCTCACCCGCCAGAGCGGGTAAGTACGCGGCTGATGCTGCAGCTTAACTGGCTCCGCATCCCCGGCTAAAGGGCCCCGGAGAAGCGTTAAAGCCGGGCCCGGCGTCGTGCTGAGCATCCGTCCGTCCGTCTGTCTGTCTGTCACTGCCCTCTGCCGGGGAGCGCGGCGTGTCCTGCACCGGCCGGGCCACGAGTGCTGCGAGCGCGGAGATGCTGAGGATGGAGAGGAGGGGAGTCAGCTTGTTAAAGGGCAGACAACGGCAGGACAAGGGGATGGAGTGAAGCTAAAGGAGGGAAGGTAAATTAGGTATTAGGGGGAAGTTTTTTCCAGAGAGAGTGGTGAGGGGCTGGAACAGGCTGCCCAGAGAGGGGGTGGGTGCCCCGTCCCTGGGGGTGTTCAAGGCCAGGTTGGCTGGGGCCCTGGGCAACCTTGTGTAGCTCCAGGCCTGGAGGTTGGTGTCCCTGCCTGTGGCAGGGGGGTTGGAGCTCTGTGATCCTTGGGGTCCCTTCCAACCCAGACCATTCCATGATTCTCTGATTCTCTGAACCCTGCAGCATGGGCTGGGATTGATCTGCCTCTCTCTGTGAAGGAGTTTGAGCTGTGATTGTGGAGAGGGGGAGCAGCCTGTTTTGTGGGAACCTCTGCTGTTTGTTTTGCCAGGAATGAGCTTGGAATCTGGGTGTAGAGGCTTTCATTTCTCCCCCAGGAGAAGAAAGGCTGTGAACAGGACCCGGCTGAGGATAAACAGGAGAACTGGGTGAGAGAAATTGGGCTGGGGAAAGGATTCTGTGATTCTATGATACACACCTGGCAGGTGAGCTTTAGCTTCCCCTGGCCCCACACTGCGACGAGGGGACCAGGCAGAGCAGTGAGAGATGCTGTGATGCTGATGCCCAGCCAGGGGATGCAGAGACCTGTGGCATCCATACATTATAAACACACTGACCTGGTAAAGTCACCGTTAACCTGCCTGGCTTGAGCCACAGAATAAGCTCACTAACTTATCCTAGCAGGAGCCCCCTGGGTACTTTGCAACACCCATGGCATAGCCAGACACCACCTTGCTTGGGTATGTCAGCGCTGTGACCACCAGAAAGGGAGAGAGAGATGGAGTAGGGACACTTAGGAGGCATCCTGGTCACAGAAGTTGGCAGAGGGAGGCCAAGAGAAACACAAGGGGCTGCAAAAAGGCAAAGTACCCCCTCCCAGTACACCAGGAGGGAGGCTGGCAAGACAAAGAAAACAAGGTAAGAGGAGCACAGTGCCACCACCTCCCTTCCCCTTTTTGGGACTGGGCAGTAGCATCAAAGTGCTATTTTTCCTCATATAAGTGAGGAAAAATGGGAGGAGACAGAAATAAGAAGAAAGGAGGGGAGGGAGGGGAGGGGGAAGGGGAAGGGGAAGGGGAAGGGGAAGGGGAAGGGGAAGGGGAAGGGGAAGGGGAAGGGGAAGGGGAAGGGGAAGGGGAAGGGGAAGGGGAAGGGGAAGGAGCAAGCAGCGTGTCTCTGACTCACTCTCTCAAGCCTGGTCACCATGACCTCAGGGAAAAGCCACAGAGACCACAGCCACCACTGCTCCCCATGCAGCATCCACCAGTTGTGTGTTTTACAGCTGACACATCAGGGCTGCATCAGAGTCCTGTGTGTGCAGAGATGCTGATTAACACCCTGGAAGAACCGACCAGCAGCAAGAAGCCTGTTGGGGATTTAGCAACGTTTAGTTCTGCAGTTCAAAACTGGGCTGAGGTGCCAGTGTTCTGGGTAGTCCCATCACAGCCACCTCCAATTCTGCCACAGAGGGAGGGAGGGTTATACAGACAGATGTATTCCTGTGCAGCACAGGGCTCTACTGGAGAAGGACTACAGGCTCAGCAGTGTCTCACTCCCTGCCAGCTTGTTCAGGTACAAACACCATCTCACAGAATCACAAGGTTGGAAAAGACCTTTAAGATCATCAAGTCCAACCATTCCCATCCCAAGCTAAACCAGATCCCTGAGCACCTCATCTACCCTTTTTTAAACACACCCAGGGAAGGTGACTCAGCCCCTCCCTGGGCAGCCTGTTCCAGGCTGTTCCCCTCTCTCCAGGGCAAAGCAACCACCACAGGACCCAAGCAGAGGACAGCAGCTAGGACCTGTACTCTCATACATCATCCTTGTTATCTGAAGAATCCTGCTGTGCTGCTTGATGGCTTTATTTGCACCAGGGGCTGTGAGGAACACAACCAGTAACAGGGGGACAAAATAACTTGGTGGCCACTGGAAGTAATTGTCACTTACCTGCCTTGAGGGGTGGGGAACCCTGAGCCCTGCGCAGGTCCCTTATTCTGCTCCTTGTTCATGAGGGGTTTGGACCCTCACACCCCCCTTTCCTAGCCCTATAATGCAGGTTAGGAAGAAGAGAACAAGAGCTGTCTCCCAGATGACACAAGAAGATCCCCCACATAACCCCAGCATGAAGCTGGAGGCAGGTTTTCAACACCAGAGACCCACCTGTGCTGGCTTCACAACATTTGCTGGGAACATCTCCCCTTCAGGCTGAAAATGGGCAGCCACAGCAAGAAGGTATGGACCAGAGAAGGCAGGGATCAGATCTTGTTAGCATAATTCCTTGTGGGTCTGGACAAGTGGTGTGATCCCCACAAATACCCAACCTCCTCTTGAATGTTACTAAGTGCCTGGATTCAGCAATACCCTGCAGCAACACGGTCCAGAGGATTGTACTTTCCATGAGAAAAACCCTGTTCAGATGCCCTTTGAATGAGGTGTGTGACATAAAAATATACACCACCATCACATAAAACAGTGGGGGATCCTTGCTTTGGAGAGCACAGCAAGTTAGCTCATCTCAGAGTGGAAATCCTTGATGCTGAGGCCAGGTCCTCAGCCTGGGCTTTTCCTGAGCTTTGCACTTCCCTGACTACATTGCCTAGAAAGTGCTGTATTTGATAAAGAAGCAAAACCTGCTGCTTTTTTAGCTTCTCATCTCTCCTTTTCCTTTGGAAGGGAGGCTATTTCAGCGCTGAGCTCCAGGATCTAAAGGCCACAGAGCTGGGCAGCCATCAGTGGCAACTCGATCTGAGGGTGCAAGAAACACCTTCACACAAGGAAATCTGGCATCAGTAGAAGCAGAAAAAGAGATGGATGAAAAAAAAAAAGTCTCTTCTCTCAGGGGTAAAGCACAAGAGCTGTCCCAGGAACTTCTCTGCACCACAGGCTTGTAGCCAAACCTGGAACCTCCTGGCTGTTGTGAAGGGCTTTATGAGGTTCCCCCAATACACACACTGAAGTGGGTTGTTTCATACACACACCCCCCATTTGTCCTTTTTGATTTGTATCCCTCAGGTTTTGTCTGCTGGAATATAAAACCAGAGCCAAGGACAAGCACAGAGCTGTAAAATCACAGCAGCAAGAGCACAGGAGAGAAGCTGAGCAGAGCAAATGCAAGTGCAATATGAGAAGGTGAGTGTGGCCTCTCCATCCCCTTCCAGCCCCACCTGGTGATGAGGCTGGGTTGTGTTTCCTGACCCTAACACAATTCCTTGGTCACTGCTGGCAAGGAAGCCATCAAATCCACCAGCTTCCCTCTGGAGAGGGTGAAACTCCTGCCTGCAAAGACTCCCAGCTGTGATTTCAAGCATCATCTTTTCAAGCAAAATGAGAAACCCCACGGATCGTGCTTCTGCAACCTTAAAGTCCACCCTAAAATTCTACCTGCAGAGGCCAAAGTTAAAAAGTCTGTGAGCAGCAGCACTGAGCAAGGCTGGATTCCCACCAAGTATCACAGCCAGAGCTGGCTGGACAAAACAGGGTGGGAAATGACCTACCTTTTTCCTCCCTGAGCCAGGCACAGATTTTTACATTGTTTATGAACTCATAATACCTTTTACAACTCTCCCCATGTGTCAAGTGTATTTCAAGTTGTCCATAAGCTACCTGGGGGACCAAGGGGCAGAGGTCATGCTCTGTAAGCTTTATTTCTTCAGCAAACCTATAGGAAAAAGAAAGAAAAAGCAGGGGAATAGTTGTCATTAAAGATACCCACAGCTTGTTCAAAACCCAACTGGAAGCTAGATACAGCCTGGAGCAGAGGCAACACCCTGAAGAGCAGCCAAATCCCCTCTCACTCATCCCACTTGCCTGCAGTGGGCATGACCACCTGAAGGCACATCAGCAAACTGCTCTCCTTTTGGAATTGGGACCCCCATCTAAAGGCCTCCCAGAGATGATGCAAAACCAAACAGCTGACCTGCTAGAACACCCATGGGTTTCAAACTTCCCCTAGTGCTCTCCACGGGCAGCTGGAGGTTTTCCATGGCTCTTCTGCAGGAACTCACTGCCAGACTTGCAGATCCTCCCACAGCCACGTCCATACACATATCAGAGACGGTGGGTGAGGGGCCTCAACACCCAGTTGCATCCTTCTTCCTGTATAAGAAACCAAAACCAGTGTGTCCTCTGTCCTTCCAGGGAGCTGCTACCACAAGGGATGACTGTGGGCAATACCTCTGGCTTTGATTTCCAGCTGCTGTTAGCAGGAGCAGCCCCATGTCATGAGCAGCACGTTCCACCTCCTGTGATGTTCCTACTCCCTTTAATGAGATGATGAATTGAGCATCGTTTTGTTCTCATCCAACAGCTCGTGCAGACAGGAGGAAAAGCCAGAGCCAGAGTAAAACTCTTCCAGGTGTGTTTGCTGCGTTCCTGCACCTCACAGCAGTGTTCCTACCGCTGCTGGTTGAGAAGTGATATGTTCTTGGCTTGCACTTTTCATGGCAGCTTTACACTGGGAAACATCTCTGTCAGGACTGGGAGTCACACAGGAATGTGTTTTATTTGGAGCTCTGTGTGTTGATGATTGTCAGCTGCTGGGTTGAACATTGGGATCCCTTCACAGGTATGTGGGGATGCTCTTGTACTACACCAGGTGTGAACACTTGGTGGCGACTCTGGTTTTTGTGGGCTGTAGAGAGAGATGACAGCCAGACTCTGACCTGGGAAGTGCTGTTTGGAAGAAGAGTGGTGTGATCCTCCCTGTCTCACCCACAGGGGATTGTCCCTCTCTGCTCTGCCCTCGGGAGGCCCCAGCTGGAGTCCTGTGTCCAGAGCTGGGGCCCCAGGACAAGGAAGATGTGGGACTGTTGGAGAGGGGTCAGAGGAGCCACGGAGATGCTCAGAGGGCTGGAGCAGCTCCCCTACGGAGAGAGGCTGAGGGAGCTGGGCTGGGTCAGCCTGGAGAAGAGAAGGCTGTGGGGGGACCTCATTGCAGCCTTCCAGTCCCTGAAGGGAGCAAAGGAACAGGAGGGGAATCAGCTTGTTCAAAGGGCAGATAATGGCAGGACAAGGGGGATGGAGTGAAGCTAAAGCAGGGAAGGGTTAAATTAGATATTAGGGGGAAGTTTTTTCCAGAGAATGGTGAGGGGCTGGAAGGGGCTGCCCAGAGAGGGGGTGGGTGCCCCGTCCCTGGGGGTGCTCAAGGCCAGGTTGGCTGGGGCCCTGGGCAACCTTGTGTAGCTCCAGGCCTGGAGGTTGGTGTCCCTGCCTGTGGCAGGGGGGTTGGAACTCTGTGATCCTTGGGGTCCCTTCCAACCCAGACCAGTCTGGGATTCTATGATTACCTTACCTCCTCTGTGCTGCAGGCTTCATAGGGTGGCTCCTCCTTTGCCTTGCCCAACCACTGTAGGTGCAGGATGCAGCTGAAAGCAAAAAGCCCATCTGAGAGCACAACGAGCTCCAGAGCAAACCCTCTCCAGCCAGGCTTGGGCCAGGCTTTAGCAGGGAAGTGTTTTACAGTGTCAGGGTCCATTGCACCCCTTGGCTCCAGCTGGCTGCTCCAGGTTTCACACATTATTTTCACAGGAGGAGAGAGAAACTAAAGGAAAGTGCAGGGAATTCTCCTGCAGTGTTTGAGCATCCTCTCTGTTTCTGCACAATGCAAAACCTCTTGTGCCCCCTCGTCTCCTAAGCTGACATTCCCAATCACCACTCAAGGAGAGGGGTAAGGCCAAGCACCAGTGCTCAAACATACCCAAAAATGTATCTCCAACTAAATAACAGCTTCTGCAAGCTGATAAGCCATCTTTTCCAGGACTGTGATTTTAAATGAGTCCAAGAGATACTCTAATTTTGGCCATGATAGAGCTCAACACACAGCTCCTTCTGAAGCAAGAGCTTTCAATTCCCTACCCTCTGCTCCGAGCATCCACTTCAGCCACAGGAGTGACTCTGAGCCCAGTTTTATGGCTGGGCTTTACTTTTTCACAACATGTCCTATAAGTAGAGCTAAAAAACACTTCAGGAGGAAGGGTGAGTAACCACAACCCCAGCATCAGTGTCTAATATCATGTATTGAGCTGAAAGAGCAAGGCTGGAAAAAACACTCCCTTCCTCCCTCTGGGGCAGTTAAATCCATCCCCTGCCCACTGTGGGATCAGCTATAGCTGCAACAGTCCTGGCTGGAGCTTATCCAGTTCAGCCTTCAAACTTTCCAGTGCTGGAAGACCTCCCAGCACAATCCATGCCAATGCTTCTCTAATATCATGTGAGAAAAATCTTCTTGCTGGACCTAAACCTCCCAGGATGCTATTTGTGTCCATTACATCTTGTCTTTTCCCCAGGATGATGAAGAGGGAAGAAGGGAATCTCTCCATCACTGAACGTTTGCACTGTCTTCTCCGGGCTGGTTGGTCTCTGTTTGCTCACATCTCCTGGCCAGCCATGTTTTTGGAGATTCCAAGAGTTTGGTTGCCTTTAGACATGAGGCATGGAGGACTGAGTCAGGCTGGACAGACCTTCATGCATTATTAGTCCAACTCTCTGGCAAATGGAGCAACCCACAACGTATGTAGCCACACTCCCCACTAGAGCTGGAGACTGTTCCCTTCCACAAACCACTACACAAGATTTCTGGAGTATATACACATGTCCTTCTGGCTGGCAGAAGAGCTGCTTTTCCCCCAACACACTGTTTTGCTTAAATTTCTGCTCCACGTTCCTGAATGCAGAGTTTGGACTGAAAACAACAGGAAGGTTTTCTCAACCAGAGCACAGGCATCTCTTACGCCTGATGAAACTGCCTTGGAGTCTCTTTGTGCTGCCAAATACAGAAGGGTTAGGGTGAATTAATCAGGCAAACGCCCTGTACCCTCACCTTGGTACAGGTGAAGCCCTACCAAGTGGGAAGGTACACCCCTAAAAGCGACATAACAGGTTTCTGTGTGACACCCTTCACTGTGCCTGTGGGGAGCCCTTTGCTGCTCTGTGAAGTTGGCTCCTCACTGGCTTGGTCCACATCCTGCTGGAGTCAACCAGCCTCTGCATTCTCGTGGGTGAAGTCCCAGGTGACCTCTGAGGCAGCTCACAGCCAGGCACTAGGAACCTCTACTGATTCCAAGTCTTGTCATGAACAGCCCTCACTGCGAGCACCCACCACAGCTGATTCATCCATGACAGGACTGACTCCCCACTACAAACTCCTGGGCTCACAGCATTGCCAGGGCTGCTCTGATCTCCTCCCTGTTTGCCTGTAGCATCTGCTGAAACCACCTCACGCAGCGAGGCAGCACCACTGAGATGAGCTGTGACATCAGCCACTGTCAAGCGAGCTCTGCCTCAGCAATTACCTACTTCAGCACGATTCCTGGGGCCCTGGGTTAAAGCCAGGGCTCCTGAGGAGTTTACTCCCCTCACTATTGCCCTGTTACGGCTGCCCAGCCTTCCCCACGCAGGTAAAGCTCAGCTTCCTGAGATGTGGAGTCTCCATCTCTGGAGAGATTCCAGCCCTGTCTGGACGCCGCCCTGTGTGCCCTGTCCTAGGGAGCTGCTTGGGCAGGGGGTTGGTTGGACTGGATGGGCTCTGGAGGGCCCTTCCAACCCCTGTGATTCCATCATCCTGTGGCTGGGCTGACAACTGGGTTCAATACTCAGCCACGGGATGGATACGAGTCCTGATTTCACGCTCCACTGGTGTGCCAGGGAAGGCGAAGGGCTCCTTCCCGCGGCCTGCTCTCCAGGCCCAGCGCCTTCCTCCTGCCGTGCTGGCGGGAAGCAGCACCCCGCAGCGGGAGGCGGGCTGAGGCCGCAGCCTGCGCCCACCCGCCTTCGCAGCACGACTGACAGCGAAGCGCTAGATGGGGCTACGAGCCCGCTTCTCACCTCCAGCCCTTCTGGAACCGTGAAATGCTTATTGCCTGAGGCTGAGCTGCAAGCCTAAACTGCCCGCAGGGAGCCCTCCTGGGCACTGCTTTCACTGACCCCTTCCCCGCCTGTGCTTTACACCATGGCGGCATCTCTGCTCTGTGTGCCTCCAGAGCTGCTGTCAGGCCTGGGGACATCTCTTTGGGTACAGGGCGAGGTTTCTAGTGCAGCCTGAGCCGTTATAGGGAGTGGTTGGGACCGTCCCCTTGCAGCAGGAGGGTGCAGCCCAGGACACCCCCCCCAAATTCCTCCCCAGGCTGCTGAGGTACAAGCCAACATTCACCCATCAGCTTCTGAGCAGGGAGCAAGCACAAGCTGCTGGTTAGCGGCGTGAGACAGTTCATCTGGGGGGGGAAAGTAGCTTTAGAAAACCAAGCCTGAGAAAGCCTGATAGGAGCAGCAGTGACAGGTTTCAGCCCCTTGTGACCAATGCAGAAGAAAACCCCCTTGGGTTTTGAGCTGAGATCTGTCCTGATTAACTGCTCATAGAAACAGGAAAGAACTTGCTTGAAAACCAACCTCTCCACCCAGCCACAGAAGTAAAGATGTTCACAGTAATCTTGATACTCAACTGTTAGAAGACACCAGCCCTTCTTTCATTCTGAAGATTTTGCATTTAAAAAAGACGTGACATGACAGCTCTGGTAACCTGCAAACTTCTGTCCTGGACAGAGCAGCACAGAGGGGTCATACAACTGCCCTGCACCCATGTCTTGACCTTTTCCTGCAGGTAACCCCACAGAAAATACCTTTGCATCCCTTGGGCACCGTTTCTACCTGAACTTCTGCAGCTGGTCAGCCTCAAGAAGGGGTCAGAGAGGTCCCACAGCCCAGTGGGGTACAGAGGAGTAAGCAAGGTGGTAGCAAGTGAGCCAAACAGCATTAAGAACCTCCCAAACTTATCGATGGCCCCAAATAAAGAAAGCAGAACCAAAGGTGAGGCAAGGGGGGGAAATGCTGAGCAATAACCCAGCTCTTGCAGAGGAAAAACTCTTTTGAGGCTTCTCTCTCAGCTCCATCCTTGACTCAGCCTGAGGTGGTGAAGAAGTAACTCCACCTTGTGCAAAATGTGCCTTTTATTATTATTATTTTAAGCTGAGGTCAGGTAAAAACAGGCTGGACAAAGGGAGAAACCAAGGAAATCTTGGTTTCTGCTTCCCTCTCAGGACTGGTTTGCATACTTAAGGCTCAACCAGGGGCTCAAGACCTCCGTGAGCTACAGAATAATTCTTTCAGCTACAGCAGGAGAGCAAAGATAGCTGTGAAGGAAGGGTGCAGTGCTCAGCACCACAGCTCCTGCCTGTATTTCTAGTTTTTCTATGTCAGAAAGATGGGAAAGGGGAAAAAAAAAAAAAAAGGGGGGGGGTTGTTTTGCTTCAACTTGCCCAAAATATTCCTGTTGACCTTTGGCAGCCCCTTCCACTGAGCAGCTCCAGCACTCAACCGCTGCCAAAGCTGCCCTGTGCAACTAGAAGAACTTCCTTGCAAAGGCCAGGGCTCCTTGCTGCCCCAGGAGGGAGCAGGAGTGGCAGCACTGAACAAAGCAGCTTTCTTCTCCTCAAAGGTCTGCGTAGGAGCGTGGAAACAAGTTGGTTTTGGCCTGAGAACAAAGAGGCAAGGCTGTGAAAATGGATGAGCGGGCAGATGACCCCAGGAGAGAGGTAAAGCCACCTACATTCAAGCCTTGCTCAACCCTCCCAAGCCTGAGCAGGCTCTAATGCTGGTTCACAGGCTGGAAAGTGCAAGTGTGAACTAGTATGAGGATTTCAGTCAAGGTTCAATCACAGATGGGGGTTGTTAAACCACAAAAAGGTGATACACAAGAAGAAAAGGGTTTAATCAGCTGGGACAGGCAGGTAGCTGAAAGGTTAACAAAATCTAGTGGCACTGGCTCTCTGCTCCCACCCTGGTATCAATACAAACCACAGAAGCTGTCACAGCACTGTTGATTTAATGCCTGTTTCCTACCTTCACCAGAGGTGATGGTCAAGAGGAGAGGGCACAGAGAAGAGCAAGGAGTAAAGGTAGAGCTTGAGTAGGATTCTCTCACAGCAGCGTACAGGTTTGTCACCAGTGCTATGTAGTCCAGGAGAGCCAGGAGCCACTGTGGCTTCTTCCCAGGAGCAGCAGGGAGGATGATTTATGTGTAAAACATGGGAAGCTTCAGTCAAGCAGCAGGAGCACTCACCTTGTGTCACCAGCCTCCCTCCCTTTGGCCAGGGACATGCTGATACACAGAGGAACCCTCCATACCCAAGTCTGTGATCCATGCCACCCATGGGCACGTGGGTGGGTGTCTCAGTCCCTGCTCACAGGTCTGTTCCAGCTGCTTCCTCTGCTCCCCTCTCCCATCTCCTGCTGGAGTTTGATTGCAGCACAAGAGCTCAAGCTATTGGCACACACCCACCTGCTGAAGAGGCCGAGCTGCTCTTCAGCTCTTTATCAGCATCTCAACAGAACCCCAGGCTCTGAACATCTGGTTCCCACATCAACCATTCACTGACCACAGCTCACAACCACCTCACCCAGTTTGGTTCTTTCCCCCTCTGCACCCAAGTGGCTCTATGCTTCCTCCTGCAGCTGACACACATCGTGGTACTGTAATGAACTGTAGCCTTGCCCACCTTTTCCAAGGTGAAACAAGTTTGATTCTGGCACAAATAGATCACCTGGGTGCAGGGCTCCTATAAAACTTTGAAAACCAGCACCATAAAGTCATCCTGGGCAATTTAAAGTCCTCATTTGTTTGAGGGGGTTGGATATAGCCAAAATAAAAGTAAGCTGTTCATCTCTTTTGCTGTTCCCTAAGCTGCCATGCCAACCTGAACATACTGAAAGAAGGAAAAAAACTCCAGCACCCTTTCAAAAATTATTCAGATCTTCAAAAGAGTTTCAGAATTGTTCAGTTCTGAACGAATTTCTACTCACCTCACCTGACAGAACACAGTGTAACAGATTGTGCAAGCACTTAACAACATCCTGAAGTCAAGGGAACAAAGCTGAAGCTATGTTCCCTGCACAGGAACCATGAAACAACTTCAGAACCAGACCAGGTCAGAGACAGAACTGTGACAGCTCCTGTGCAGAGAGGAGAAGTACAGAGAGAAATTCTGATGTGGAACACAATGGCTTTATCACAGCTCCCAAATTCTTTGTTGACTTTTTAAACAAACACCCTTCAGGCACATCTACCAGGGATGATGCTGATTCTTTGCAGAGCAGATGATCTGGGACACAGCAACACTGAGACACACATGGCTTTTGTTTTTCTCTCACCCCCAGCCTGAAGCACAGAGCAGAAGCTGCTGTCTGTCCCCACCACCAAAGGAGACACTCCCCTGAATGTAAGGCCAGTGCTGTGACCCAGACCGAAATATGCTCAGTGTGGAGATGGATTCTCTCTTCCAGGTACCAGAGAGATACAACTCCACTGCCAGGGATTCAAAAGGCACAAATGAAAGGAGAAAGAGTCACCACTGGCCACTAGCTCCCATCTTCTTGAGTGCCTGGGATTTCATCAGGACTTTTTCCTCAATGGGCCAGTAAGACATGTAAAATCCTTAACAGATGAGACAGAACAAACTGCAAACTGAGAGACAGATGTGTAAGTAGAAAGTGGTTTCATCAGTTTATTGCTTTTTTGCAACCTGAACTTTGCTGCCATTTCATGGATGGTCAAGTCTGTACAGGTGTAATTCAACACAATATACAGTACCACAGGGAACAATGGTTTATCACAAGCTGTAGAACTGGTGGGGAAACAATCTAATCCTACATCAAAATAATCTGAGAATTGGACAGTGAATACAGCATCTCAAAAAACCCCAAACTATCAGCACTTAACATTAATCAACTGATTAATTTGAAGTTACTGAGCAAAGGAAACTGGTGAGGGCTTGAGTGCTCTGAAACACACAGTCTGAGTGTGTTCAGGATGTCCTCCCAACACACACCTCCTGAAGTCTTCCCAAATTTCACTCATACCAAATGAAACTAAAGTACTTTGTTTCCAGTTTAAATACCAGGAGAAAATAATTAGAGCATCTTAATATATTAACTAAAAAAAGACTATCTGTATAAAACTTCACATATGAAATATTTTAAATTAAATAGAATTATTATACTTACAAGAAAAACAGACTAGAAATTTATTGCTAGTACAAACAACAAAAAATAAATCCATGTGTTTTCACAGAGGAGAAGTTAGATTAATATTATTGCTATATACACAGACAGTGCCAGAGACTAGAATCCCATTTTCAAACTTGCTCACCATCCACAACTGGCTTTCAAGGACATGCAGGTTTAGGGGGCTTGTGAAAGATGAGGTCTACAACTTTCTCCAGAGTTAATTCTTTATGATCTGATGTCATTTTATTGCCTTTTAGTATAACATCCAGGCAGTCTGCTGCTCCTGCCTTCTAGCATTATCGTTCATTAGAACTTCTTGTCATTAAAAAATAGTCTAAAAATAAAAATAACCCCCCAACCACCCTAATCTAGCTTTGCCACATGAGCATTTTGAAATTTAAACCTAGGATGACGTTCATGTCTTAGCCTGTAACAAGAAGCAACATGGGGATGGTCACCATGTGGAGAGTCCATGACTAGGAAGAAGGTGTCTGAAACAAGCTTTGATCAGTTTGCTAACAAGCTTTCCTTCCCAGAGCAAGCATTTCTCACACCCTGCAGAGTGGTAACACTACTCAGTGCAGAGTCCCACAGCAACACCCACTGCTCTGCTAGGAACAAAGAGAAAACGAACACCCAAACCCACGTGCAGAGCTGCACAGCCCAGTTTCTTTGCCATGCACTGGTTTCCAGTCACACAAAGGTACATATACAGCTTTTTCTTTAATCACACTGCTTTCAGCAGCTCTCTAGCTTCCTACTAGATCATACCACCTTCTCAAAGTGATTTTCTTAACCTATATACTCACCCAACTGCTGCCTTGAAAGCTCATCTGGGATAATCAACAACAACCTCTCCCTCAAACAATCAACACTGGAGTTCAGAAGGGTTATCATCATTGTAAACTATTAAAGTTACAAGATCTGTAATAGATTACTAAAGGATCATAAAGTAAACCAAAGGAAACTTTAGCCTGATAGTAGATTCTACTGTTGCTCAATAGAAGATACATATAAACTGGAGTTGGATAGAACCCACAGTTCTTACATCACCTCAAAAAAAAGGGGGGGAAGTGGGAATAGACAGAGATTTTGTGTTAATGTCACTTCTCTAATTGGAGTAGCTGAACTCTGTTGAAAACCAGCTAGTTAGAAACTTAATCTGGGTCTCAACTGACAAAAGATCTGATTCAGTTAAGTCTCCTACCAGCTAAATCATCCTACAGCGTGCCCTGGGCCCAAACATGCCTCATGATAAAGCACAATTCCAACCCAATTCATTAATAGATTATCAGTGATTTGAGTATCAACCATGAAAGCCAAAGGACTTACTATTCAGTTGTTGCCACAACAGTCCTTTTCCCTTCGCCTCCACTCCCACTTTCCTCCTCCACCTCCCAAAAAAATATTAGCACAAAACCCAAAAGAATATAAATATTTGAGGGGGAAACACAACACTCAAGTTGCAAGAAATTAAGAACTCAAGAAGCATATGCCCTTCTTCTCATGTTATGCACAGAAAGGAGTCACACACCAAGTACTGGGTTGACAAAAGGAGTCCAGTGGAAAATACCTCCTGTAATGCTGTTAGACAACACAGGCTAGTGTTGTGCACAGCTGAAAACAAAACAAGGAAACCTGCTTTTCTTCAGACAACTAAAAACATTAAATATTTTAAATGGGATCTCTTTTGAAGTTGTATTTACATACTTATCCACCAAAATGTGCAAAGTAAAAAAAATGACATCAAAATAAACTTTAAAAGTTCCAACAACTTGAACTTGACATTAAAAAACAACCAAAAGGCAGCAGGGATTCCACACCCATTCTATACACACCTTAAAGAACCACTTAAGACAATGAGACAGTTGTTCCAGCTGAACCTCTGGGAATGTTTAACGAGCCCAGAGCATGCCACACTTCCATCACTAGCTGTCTTTGCCACAGAATTCACAATGTATCCCACCAGTGAGGTCCTTGATAACTTTTTCTTTGATGAGTTTCTGCAGGAGCTTTGTTTCACTTGTCACGTTGTGCATGGTTTGTCCCTTCATGGCAGCCATGCAGAGGTTGTTGTAGTAGTGCAAAGGGGCGTCGGGCTGGTCCAGGGCATAGCCAAATCCTGCTAAGCTCACTTCATCACACAGATGGGTGGCCAGGACAACTGCTGTGACCCCAATTGTAGGGACATTCTAAGAAGGGAGGAAAAAGAAGCCTGCTGAATTCAAATACATGCTCCTTTTTAGAAAGAGTTCACAAAATTTAATGGCTTTGGTCTATTCCCTCACTTAGAGCTTTAACCAATTAATCAGTCAATTAGAACTAAAATCAATTGCAACTAAAACTGAAAATAAATGAGTAAAACTAAAGCCTTCAAGGCAAATACAGCTTGAGGTGTTGGTTGCCAGCTCTCAATCTCTTTCTGTGAAGGAAAATGCCCTATTACTATGCAGTTAAACTGCAAGTGAACCCTCAATCCAAACACTCAATTCCTGACACACAGTTAAACTTGACATTTCTTGATGTAGGCTGACTTCAGTCTGAAGCAACAGCCTTTTCCTCCCTGAGTTACCCAGGAATAAGGCAAGAATACTACAATTCAACTGTAAGATATGTAGCTTGGTAAGTTACATTACTTTTTATAAATGAATCTAAGAAGATCCTTCAGACACTTGTGAAATAACACTACCACTAAATGCTTTCACACAAGACAAAAAGATGGTCACTTCATATTTTTTAACCCCAGAGAATTAGCAACATCCAGTTCCTCAAATAATTAAGAGTAACCAAAAAAAGCAGTGATAATTAAACTGGGCATTTCATCCCCCCACACCATTGCTGGATACAGCCCTGAGTTGCTATTGAGCATGCTGGCATACCCAGCAGATCAGACAGGGGGAAGGTTACTTTATGCTGGCCTGGTTTCCATACTCTTCCTTCCATGCAACTAGAGACAAGTCTGTCTTAAGCAGACAGCTGGTCTGACTTAACAAGGCTGCTCTTAACACTAATCAGATGTGTGTTTTGAGTACCTGACACCAGCCACAAGGATGTGTAGGCGAAGACACTTAGTGGAATGAATTTATATCTCGCTGCATCTAACAGTTTGATGAAACAGGCCAGTTCATGTCAGTGTGCAGAGGCAAAACACTGCATCTAAAAACATGAGCTGAATCCTACTTTGATTTTAGACAATAAAATACAAAGAGAGTCTTTCAAGAGCTTGTTAATTTCCCTATTACTTAAGACCAACACTGAAATCATGCAGAGAAACTCTAAGGAAGGAAGAGCCCCAAACTTTTTTCCAGCTTCTTATTATGCTTTTTATTTTATTGTCTCCCTCTCCTAAAAGGGAACTTCTTACCTTATCCCAACCCCAGAATTTGGACCGAGGTTCAGGGAACTGCAGGATGTCCAAAGCTGTCTCTTTGATGATCACTGGGTTCAGAATCCGAAACTGCTTTGATGCAAAAGGAATCTTCTCAGCAACCTCCTTCCAAAAGAAGAGTCGTACCCACAGAGGCTGAGAGAAAGGCAAAGAACAGTTCAGCAAAGGCAAAATTCTGAGGCTGCAAAGTGGGTGGCAGACAGTACACAAGTCACAGAATTCTAAAGAAACTCAGGAAGAATCCCAGCCATAGATACAGACTGGGAGAAGAGCTCCTGGAGAGCAGCCCTGCTGAGAAGGACCTGGGTGTCATGGTGGGTGAGAAACTGAACATGAGCCAGCAGTGGCTCCGGCAGCTCGGAAGGGCGATGGGATCCTGGGCTCCATCAGCAGAGGGGTGGCAGCAGGGACAGGGAGGGGATTGTCCCTCTCTGCTCTGCCCTCAGGAGGCCCCATCTGCTGGAGCCCCAATACAAGAAAGATGTTTCAGTTACATATTAAGGGCAGTTATCCCTATCATAGCAGATATTAAAAAACAAATGGACTGGCATCCAGAAACCTCACTTCTGTTTCAAGTTCTGCAGGCTCAAACAAATCACTTAAACCTAACATAAAACAAATTCCACTGCAGTAAACAGCAGGTATATCCTATAGCTTGGTGCAAACCACTAGTATCCACAGGGAAAAAAGCTTGAATGTGAATGTCTGTACTCCCTGTAACTAGGAGACATAGCTTAAACCCCACAAAGTTAAATAAAAGATGGTCAATCTAATAAAACAGGAAGTAACATTAAGTGTACCTACCAAGGTTTCATTTTTGACCATTGCTTGAAGCCAATTGAAATCAACACTTTTAAACAAAACAGCCACAAACAAGCTATCAGGAGGGTACTCATGTTCTGAGAGGGGGGCTCCTTCGGGGTAAGTCATCCGTATGGTCGTTTTGTTGCCGACATGATCTGTGTATCCTTGAACTGGTGCATCATTCAACCTAACAAAACAACACCCCAGGGAGAAACTGCATTTAACAAACATGGGTTTAAATCTCGTTAAAGCATCAGGCATGAAGCAAAGAACTTGTAGCTGACCCACAGATTTTTATGAGAGGGCAGCGTTTGCTCAGCATCTCAGTGTTCCTCACCTCATCCCTTATCTTTGAGAGGAAGCCAGTTTTATTTCTGTGTTAACTGCTGTAAGTGCAGAAGAGAAACTGGAATAGAAAAGCAACTGAAAACAGCACTGTAGCATTTCATATTCATTGCCTTGTGCCAACTCAGAGAAACTTAAAAGCAGAAGGGAAAGAAAACACACAGAAAGTTACCTGGGTTATCTTTTCTTTATAAACTTATATACATATACACACACACAAAGATGTTCAACTCCCTTTGACACAATGTAATGCATCCTGTGGGTTCAGATCATTCCAACTCCCCAATAACTTCAGGTGCTAGTACTACACCACTGACAAGAACAGCATCACCCAGCTCCATCAATTCTGCAGAATAAGTCCCACAAACCTTCTGCATCAACAGAAATGTCACCTTCACTCTGCCAGCCCTAATTTAAGTTAAATTCAAGCTGTCTGGCCCTCCACACGGGAACAGGAGAGTTTACCTTTGTATAAAAAGACATTGACTCACTGTATTGAGCCTTCCCTTTTAAGGGGATCAAGTCTTAAGTTTACAAAGCAGCTTGGGAAAACGCTTGTATTAATTTATTTGTGACTTCACATCATTCAAAATACAAAGGAGGGTTCAAACAGTAACGTTCAGGAGGCAGAAATCCAGAGCATGTAGGCATTTAATTCAGACCTTAGAAAAGATGTATAATCACAGACAGCATGCACTGATCTTGTAAAGATAAGATAAACATCCCATAGACAGTGTGTAAACAAACTGTAGACTGAAACACCACTTATTTATTATGTTTGAAATAGCTGTTAAAAATAATCCTTCAAATATGCAGGGAAAAAAGGCAGAGCCAAGTCCTAAAGCCTTCCTTTGAAAGCTTAAACATATGAATGGATAAGACCAGGATTATCTACTCATCTGTGATTTCACTTATCTCTCATCTCTGCCCATTTTTCTGTATCTGAACTCCACAAATAATTACACTGAATCCCCATCTTGTGAGCATGCCCATTTTGCTCCTGAGACTTCAAATTCCATCGTCACAAGGCAGGCTCTCAAAAGTGCCTTCGGAAATAGCCTGCAAGTTGCATGAACCTTGGAGACACATTCCCACCAAGCCAGCTGATGAAGTTGAAGTAGTTGGAATCCTTAAATGGAAAATACATACCTGATAACAATATCAAACTGATTCAGTAAGTGACCCAGCTCTGATCCATGAAGAATTCCACCACTGCCAACAACAACACAACGCTTACAGTGTTTTGACTTCAAATCTTCTGGTAAATCATGCTCAGGTAAGAGTTCAAGGAGATTTTTAAGCTTATCAAAGAACTTGTGAAATCCAAAAGGAGGTTCATATTTAAATAACCCTTCATCTTCATGTATATTTTTCCTTACAAAGGGAGTGATGTCCATGCTGTATTTCTCTGCAAATAACTTCCCCATTTCTTTCTTGACGTGGGAAGGCCGGCACTGTTCCTGCAGCGCGGCGCTGGCGTACTGCTGTGCTCTCTGGAACAACACCACACACACATGACTGCAGTTAGGAAAGCTAGCTCCAGGAACATGCAAAACCTTCTTCATGCAACCCACCAGCTGACCCCCAGTAGTTTAGCAAGGACAAGGGTTGATAAAGGAAGCTTAAACATGGAAATAAAAGCCACTTTAAAGCGTTCACACTACTGCGGACACTAACCAGAGCGGGGCGGAAAATCTGCAGAGGGATGTCTCTCCATCCAATCACTTACAACTGGAGAGAAGTTATTCTAAAGAGTAAGTTAAGCTACTAAAAGAGGTAAGTTAAAATGAGCTGTTTGGGAAAATCAGTACTGTCACTTACAAAAACAGATTAAACAAAATCTAGACATCCTTCTACCCACCTAATCCAGCAGCAAGCTTGCAAGTGGGGTTCTACTCTGGTGTACAAATGCATGGCCTGATTTCTACCTGCAGTAGGATTTTACCAGAGATACCTACACTGGGTAAAAGTTGTCTGAAAGAGCAGCCTGAACTTGCTTACTAATCAAAATAAAACAGTATTTCTTCCAGAAGTATTGCTAATGACTAAAACACAACAAGGTAGGTGTGTTTTAGGTCTTCCTTCAAAGACAAGTCACCAAAATAAAAGATCCATACTGAATAAAAAAATTAAGATGTCAGATATAATTACACATTGATCATAGAATCACAGACTGGTCTGGGTTGGAAGGGACCCCAAGGATCACAGAGCTCCAACCCCCCTGGCACAGGCAGGGGCACCAACCTCCAACCTGGATCTACATCCATCTGATCCATCTCACTAAAAAAACCCAACCAAACAAAAACCAACCCCAAACAAATCCTATTCATGTCTGGTTTTTTAGAAATCTGAAGTTGCAAGCCAGAATCTAAAGATAACCACAGTATCTTTGCTGTTTTTCTTCTATCAGCTAAGATTAAATCCTTTCACATGTTCTCTTTCCTGACCTTTCCTGCCCTATAATAAAAGAAACCACGAGCCAAGAAGTGGACCAGAGTCAAGATTCAAACCCAGTGCTAACTCAGTTCCCCTCCTGCACTGCTAAGGAAAGGGAAGCTTGTATCTGGCTACACAAAGAGGAAAGTTGTGCTGCTTTTATATATTTATTTCTTAAACTAGAGCCAATGGGATCCTGGGCTCCATCAGCAGAGGGGTGGCAGCAGGGACAGGGAGGGGATTGTCCCTCTCTGCTCTGCCCTCGGGAGGCCCCAGCTGGAGTCCTGTGTCCAGAGCTGGGGCCCCAGGACAAGGAAGATGTGGGACTGTTGGAGAGGGGTCAGAGGAGCCACGGAGATGATCAGAGGGCTGGAGCAGCTCCCCTATGGAGAGAGGCTGAGGGAGCTGGGCTGGGTCAGCCTGGAGAAGAGAAGGCTGTGGGGGGACCTCATTGCAGCCTTCCAGTCCCTGAAGGGAGCAGAGGAACAGGAGGGGAATCAGCTTCTTCAAAGGGCAGAGACTGGCAGGACAAGGGGGATGGATTAAAGCTGAAGGAAGGAAGGGTTAAATTTGGTATTAGGGGGAAGTTAGTGGTAAGGTGCTGGAACAGGCTGCCCAGAGAGGGGGTGGGTGCCCCATCCCTGAAGGTGTTCAAGACCAGGTTGGATGGGGTCCTGGGCAACCTTGTGTAGCTCCAGGCCTGGAGGTTGGTGTCCCTGCCTGTGGCAGTGGGGTTGGAGCTCTGTGATCCTTGGGGTCCCTTCCAACCCAGACCAGCCTATGATTTTATCACTGTTCCATAGAACTGCCTCTGCCACTGTTTCAAAGGCTTCTGCGAGTCTGGACATAAACACCACACTTCCTCCTGAGCCAGCACAACTGAGCAACTTCATGCTTTGCTTTGCCATCAAGAGCCAGAGCATCTTTCAAAGAGCCTCTTTAAGGATGGCAGTTGTGCATCCTGCATCCTCATCAGTAAAAGTTAGCATCAATCATCTGGCAACTGTCCCAAACAGTTGTCAATCAGCTACTACCCAACTAGACAAAGAGCAATGCTATTTCCTTATCCTTCATCTAGCATATACAAAATTAATCTTGGAGACAGCAATAAACACAGTCTAGGCAGTCTTTATGTTTGCTTGGTTTACAGCAGTGGCTGTTTGGAAGCAAGAATACATTACTGAGAAAAGTAATAAGTGAAATGACAAGAAAAGGGGAAGCAGAGAGGCTCAGAAGAGCAAAAACTTGCACTGAGAAAGGTGGGAAGTGGGAGAAGATCCCAAGACAGTGCAGCAGTGCCAAGTCAAGACTGTCTTAAATCAGCACTTCTGTTTCAAATTGAATGTCTCAATGCTAAGATACAAAGACAGAAACATAACTCTAAGCCAATCATAAAGACCAAGCAGGTTAAGTACCAAAGGCAGAGAAACGTCAGCAAGATTGAAGACAAAGCTTTATTGGTGTCTGCTACACCAGCTGAAAAGCCACATGCAAAGGTAGAGTTGAAGGAGCTGCTCTCTTAAATAAATCAATGAATTAGGAGCTGCACCCTGTCACACATTTGACCTGGGATTCCAAAAACATCTGAGGCAAAGCAGACTAGGAAAGTGGCTTTGGTAAAAACAAACCTTTGGTTTAATGTGTCAGATTTAGTGCTTTTTCTCATGTTACTTTGCATTTGCATCCATTACCAGTGTCACATGCACTGACACAATAGTAAGATGACATGCTGTCCTGTTTTCAAATGTTATTCTTGACAGTCAGAATTACCTCCTTTCACCCATAAAAATCCAGTTTCTCTATGCACTTCAGTTATGTCTCCTCAAGATCAAACCACAGGAGTTCTAATGGCATGAAACAAAGCAAAATCTATTTTCCCATCACAGGATAATTTCAGCATTTTAGCTCTTTGCTATAGATCCTTATAACTTTCATATTCTCCATTAATAACTTCATTTTTTTTAAAGCCAAGTGAAAAAAACCACCAAAAAAATACCAACCCTTACACGATCGAGGTCCACATAGGGCATTTTTGTTCTGTCACATTCTTCAGGGCCAAAATGGAATTTGAGGACATAAACAAAGCTCCCTCCAACCACAAACAGTGCAAGAAGTCTAAAAAACAAACCAGGGGGTGAAAGGGTATGAGAGAGGGGGGAAAAAAACCCAAAACATCTTTTTTTCAGCAATCCACCAACTGTTAAATAAGTATTTTTAAACAATACAGTTGGAGAATTTCATGTTAACATTGCATTTGATTCAAAACAAGAGAAGCTTTGTTCACTGCAAGTCTTTCACAGCTCTGAAGAGCTACCTGCAGGGAAGTATGAACATCTAGAGATGTTTTCATAATGAAAATATTGCATATTGACATTCAGATTTAAGCAGTTCTATGCCTGCCTAATGTACTTTAAATGCATCTCTGATGAGTCTCCTCACAAGGAGGCCAGAAGTGACTTGTTTTCCTACTTGAAGGGGCAACTCTATTTTGAAATATGTATTTTCATGCAAGTTAAAAAAAAGAAGAAACAGGATGGATGTTCAAGTGGCAAAGGTTTGGACCAGTGGCCACCACTCACAAGCAAAACTTCCAACTCTCTGGCAGGCCAGAATGCAGAATTTAGATGCTCAGGTTTATATCAGAGAAGCCCAGTTCAGGCATGTAAATCCCCAAACCATGCAGGGGGGCAGGGGAAGAAGGCAAACAACCAGCCCTTTAAAAACCAGTAACACTGATTAACCATATTTTCGATCTCATTTCTCAATCCTAAGGAATCTCACTGTTGAAGTCCAAATAGTCACCTGGTTCATTTCCTGTCTTAACTGGTTTGTAAAAATTACATCATTATTTGTTTAGAGTTGTGGTGGTTGATCAAGTGTGTAGTTTGTGCTTTACTATTAATTTCCTATGGTTTCCTAAGGACTGGATATTTATTTAAATGTCTTTTAAAAAAATATACAATCTACTAAGTGCTGATTGCTTCCTGAAACTCTTCCACATCAAGTTAATACAGGTTTCTATGATTTTCTAAAAAGCTTGTGCCATATGTGCTAATAGATGCAATCACAGAGTCACAAGGTTGGAAAAGACCTTTAAGATCATCAAGTCCAACCATGCCCATCCCAAGCTAAACCAGATCCCTAAGTACCTCATCTACCCTTTTTTAACCACACCCAGGGAAGCTAACAATTCATGTAGCAGAGGCATCTCATTAGGAGATTTTTAGGTTTAAAACATGGTTCTTGATGTACACTAACACACAATTCCAATTTGATGATCAAAGTACAACAGAGTAATGAAGGTTTTATGATGTAGCATTCTAGAAATCTTCATAAAATGAAGATTCCCTCCCTACTATGAGGGAATACCTCCCCAAAATACCCACCTAACACCCACTACCCTTCAATTTCTTCAATTTCCAGACTATACAAGAGCCTCAACACTGTTATTTCTGTGGATTAGAAAAGATTAGAAATACTTGTGAGCTAAGTAGTGGGATCTCACATTGGCTTGGGAAAGCAAGTACTCCTACAAGAAAGGCTAGGCTAGTCAGGGTGTTTTAAGTGCCCCAGGAAAAGCTGTATGCCTCATCCTCTATTTAGTTCCTGCTGCAAATCTCACCCCTTGGTTTTTGCATCCTTTTGGTAACTGCCCAGGCTAAGGGGACAGACACTGACCTCTACACTGCCATGACAATGACACTTACTTGCGAGTACCTTTTAAAAACCAGCTTGGTCTTCTCATCTTCATATGCAGCCACCTTACACCATTGCACAGGAGGTGAACAATCACTTTTCAGCTTCACAGATTTATTGTCACTCAGCATTGCTGTAAAAAAGGGGAAAGAAAGAAAAAAAAAAAAGAGAGACATTTTACCATATCCTTTTATGACTCAGAAATGTTCCTAGGACATCCCATGACTGTTAACTGACTCTGCTTCCCAGAGAGGACTAGGATTTTCAGTTATCATGTTAGGAATATTGACTCACTCCTGATGTCCTTGTGATCAAGAATATACTCATTTTAGATACATGGCCAGGACATCATTCTGAAAACCCAAGCATCTTGCCTGCCAGGTACATGTCTCTGCATTCTTCATAAGCCTGAATCAGCTACTGTCAAATATTGTTTGATCCTGGTCAAACACCAAGATGTTTGAGCAATTAGACTCCAAATCAGAGGGGAGGAAAGAAAAACTATCTACATAGTATGCTCAGTCCCAAATGAGAATGTCCAAGCACTGTGCTACACTGCAAACCCTGTACAAACCACCTCATCCTCAAAAACAGGAGTCCACATATCAATCAACTCCCTGATTTCCCTGAGGGTAAGCAAACCTCTCTCATCTTCAGTCCAAGTCTACTGCCAAGTTCTTCAGAGGCACCAAGGATGTGGTCAGCAACTTCAGTAGCAAGCACCAAAGAGGGTGTGCAGGAAACTCTGCCTGGCACACAGCAGGACCAGGAGGCTGCCAAGATAAGGACAGTTTCTGTGCACAGCAGCAGAAGGGCAGACAATGGCAGGACAAGGGGGAATGGATTAAAGCTAAAGGAGGGAAGGTTTAAATATGTATTAGGGGAAGTTTTTTCCAGAGAGAGTGGAAAAAATGGAACCACCACTCAAAGCCTACCCCCAAGAGCTTGCTTGTTTTGCCCCTGAATGAGGAAGGGATACAGGGATCGATATTTCCTGCCTCAACAACCTCCTGAAGCAGCACTCCTTTGGATCAGCCAACCAAGGAAAGGTGCAGTCTGACCCTCCACAATGAAGGATTTCAGCCCTACTTGTCCCTTTGATCTCAGTGCTTAACCCACTCTGCTCTCTACTGCAATGACATTCACACTCTTATGTTCTTTTGCCAGAAGCTCCATTACAAGGACTTTAAATCCCACCAAAAAAAAAACACCCCACCACCAAAACACCCCCATAACCCATGTAGGCCTAAGGAAAAGCTTTTATCTAGGGACAGTTTTGTATATTCTCTTTTATTTTGACACCTGTATATAAATTTCAGGGATATCTAATTCAGAAGGTGACTCTCTTTGCACAGCCATCCTTTCCCAGTAACAAATCTGAAACACATGGTGTAAAGTAAAAAGCCACAAACCACCATGGGACAGTGTTGAGGTAAAGGAGCTGGTGTTTATCACTCCTAAAGCCTTTGAAGAGCAGAGTACAGTTAAGCAATGCTTTCTAGAGTCACACACAAGCAGTCATAATGCCCAAAACAGAGCAAGGCCAGAAAAAAAAGAGCCTACTTTTTTTTAACCAGCAGTAAAAACTTCACTACCTATACCACAAACATTAAGTAACTTCTTAAAATACTAGTAAGAACCTCAAATTACCCACCTATAGCAGTATGTGTTAATTGCACAGGCTCTGTCACACCCATCTGTAGGTCTTTGTCACAAAGCAGCAATATCTTACTAAAAGCTTTGTAGTTGTTCTGAAAGCACTGTACAGCTGAGGCCAGTGTTGTTATATGCTTGTCTTGGAAGAGGGTAAATGAAACCTAAGGGGTGACATCCTTAGGTCCCCCAGAATAGCAGCAGTTAAGCTGGAAGTCAAACCCAGCTCCAGTCTTAGAATCCCAGACTGGTCTGGGTTGGAAGGGACCCCAAGGATCACAGAGCTCCAACCCCCCTGCCACAGGCAGGGACACCAACCTCCAGGCCTGGAGCTACACAAGGTTGCCCAAGGGCCCCATCCAACCTGGCCTTGAACACCCCCAGGGACGGGGCACCCACCCCCTCTCTGGTGTGATATTTTCTGTGCCCTGTGGAGATAGCAATTGGCACCTATTGTTCTTTGACAACACAGCATGCAGAGATGCTACCACAGATGGGCTTTCCATGCAGCCTTTCAAAACAAAAGAGGAGGCTGCAAGAGATCCCAGAGGTGAAGAAGGAACTGAAGAGGTGAAGAGTGATGAAGACAGAAAGGGATTAATGACAATGCAATAAACGAGTGCTATCAGAAAGTATTCCCTGCCTCTGGACAAAGTTAGTTCCACTTGTTCCCGAATGGGTCTTTCACTCATCCTGGATGTACAAAAAGGAACAATGAAACAGGCTGCAATTAAACATCTCAGCACATCCTGAGCCCAACTCTTAATATTTAGAATGCTCAATAGTTCTAGTTTGGGTTTTTCTGGGGAGGCTGGTGGGTTTTTTTCTTATAACTGAAATAATGTCACTTGAAATTTCACTTGTTTACTTCAGGTTGACTTTTGTCAGTTGTTTGCTTCAGATTTTTCCTTACCTGATCACATCTATATATAGTGACAGATACATGAAGTCAAAATATATCTGTCCAGCACAGCATTTTTTATAAAGTTTATTCAGGGTTTGATCCTGCACTCTCATTTGAGTCAATAAGCACCTTCCACTTATAGTGATCAAATGAGCAAGGTCAGCAGAGCCCTCCTGTCCCACAGTCTTCCTGAGTTTTAAAAAAACACACCTGAGATTTTAGAGAGAACCATGGCAGTTCAGAAACCAGCACCAAAGACACGCTGTGCCCACACACATAGTTTGTAGTTTGGTGAGTCATTTGCATACAGAAGATGCCTCAGGAGTAGCAGGCTGTACTACAATCACATTTGGCACTGACATCTCCATAGCAACTCACCGTGGTGTAATCAGTGAGGACTCAAGGGACTTAAGCTCAGAAGATGAAAAGCAAATTTAAGTGATCTGTGTAAAGCTGCTGTGAAAGCTCCATGGTCCACCAGTCACAATACACTCCAAGGCTTCTTGTGGTGTTGTTCTTCTCACCTTCATTTGCTTTTGTCTCTTTGTTATTCTTAAGTAGACAAAACTTCCACACTTGGAGTATTTCAGAAGCAATTAATTTATAGGTCTTCAGGATGATTTCTATTTTTTTTCCTGTGGGAATGCTAAAAGCTAAAAAGCAGCATGTGTCAAGTTGAACATGACCCCTGCTGCACCCTGAAACACAGCATTTGGATTTACCCAAAGACAAGGACTCTCAGTCCCCCTTTTCTGAGTGCCAACAAGGTTACCAGGCATGGAGACAGGATCAGACCAGCCTGTATATACCCACATCCCTCAGCATCCTCTCGTTAAGCCACCAGAACCATAACCCCACACTGGGCATCACCCTACCAACTCAAGCACTTAAACACCTTTCCTTCCCCTTCCACAGACCAAAGTTAAGCCAAGCACTTCTCCTCCCCTGTCTCAGTATCCCTTATTTTTGCCACAGGTTACATGAAGCCTGTCCCAACTCCCCTGGGGAGGTGGCAGGCAGTGCAGTAGCTTGGGTTCACATCCATAAAGGTTTCTGTCTGCAGCTCTCCTGTGATTCCCAGTTTTTCTTCTGCTTCTCCATGCTTCTTACCAGCTTACCTGTTCTGACATAGCTGGCCCACAAGTCCCAGATGCTGAATTTGTATTTCAAACCTATGCAAGGATCAGAAAAGGCCTTTTACTCTGGGCCCACAGTGACAAAATACTTGGGGAAAAGTGGGGAAAGAAGAGGAACAGACAAGTTATCCTACATGAACCCCTCCTGGTTGGCGAATCTTTCTGTAACACAATAAACACTGAAATACCTTTAAGACTCTTGTTCAATGGTATGTGATAAAAATTCCTTAAAACCACAAAGAGATTAAAGATTTGAGGCAAATGTATGAGGGGCACACACAGGCATGAGAGACTCTTGTATCTGTAGCAACACATGTCCTGCTGGATATTTATCCTCAAATAATCCCCTGATCATCACCCTACCGCTTCCTAGCAAGACTGGTCACAAGACATGACAACACTGCAACTTAGGAGCTGTTGTGGGCTGGAAGCTGACAACCTCCCAAAGGAAGAAAAATTGGAAATTAATTTAAAAATTAGAAACTCCTGCCAATTATTTCTTCTGTTGCAACAATATAAACCCCACAGTAAAGTTGGTACTTTAAAATTTTCACAATATTAAATATCTTATAAACTTTTCTTTGATTATCATCTTCTTGGACATCTGATACTATTGAAGGAAAGAAACATTTGACAGACACACCTTTTCTGATGAACAGTTGTTGGGCCTATTGTTTTAGCTAATTTAATAAAGTCAACAGAAAGAATAAATAAATAAATCCTTGATGGCAGAATAGTCCAGCCTACAGTGTGGTTATAAGCACCTACAACAGGACATTGATTACATCAGTGTAGAAGGTGTTTTACAAAATGAACTTTGACTGGTAAGGCAAATCTGGCAATAACAAGACAAAAACAAAGTAATCTGTACAAGCTGCAATTCATTGGCTCAAGATCGGCCTCCTCAGCACATGAGAGCCGAGGATTGCATGCTACACTTGTGGGCCCAACTGGGAGAAAGTGAAATCATAGAATCCCAGACTGGTCTGGGTTGGAAGGGACCCCAAGGATCACAGAGCTCCAACCCCCCTGCCACAGGCAGGGACACCAACCTCCAGGCCTGGAGCTACACAAGGTTGCCCAGGGCCCCAGCCAACCTGGCCTTGAACACCCCCAGGGACGGGGCACCCACCCCCTCTCTGGGCAGCCTGTTCCAGCCCCTCACCACTCTCTCTGCAAAGAGCTTCCCCCTAAGATCTAATTTAACCCTTCCCTCCTTCAGCTTTAATCCATCCCCCTTGTCCTGCCATTATCTACCCTTTGAACAAGCTGATTCCCCTCCTGTTCCTCTGCTCCCTTCAGGGACTGGAAGGCTGCAATGAGGTCCCCCCGCAGCCTTCTCTTCTCCAGGCTGAAATGAAATGTTCCAGCACTTAAGGTGGCAGTTTATACTTTGTGACAGATGAAAACAGGACCTGAATTTTTTCTGACTCCTAAATGAGCCACGGAACATCAGCGTTCCAGCCACGAAGGAAGAAAGGAACAAGTTAAAGCACTGCTGTTGCAAACATTCTGGCATTAAAAAGATACGTTTTATTTCTTGCAGAGAGAGATTTTTGAGCCCACATTACTTTTTTTTTAAGAGCAAATCATAGGGTTTTTATGTTACTTGTGTCAGAAACAGTGGGCTGTCTACTCAGGGTGCTCAGAACCTGAGGCCAGCCATGCCTGGCTGTATGGCTAAAGCTAGCACACGCAGAGGCAGGACAAGCTGCAGTGCTCCTCAGACACTGCTCCTGTGCACAGCTTGCATGCTCCTTCCCACAGCACATCCTCCTCCCCAAGCCCACAGACCCCAACTTGCAGAAGCACTGTGCTGTGCCAGCACTCTGAGAAAGAGTCACACACCAAGCCAGGGAAAGAAGTGAGCAGAGTGTTATCATCAGCACATCACCCACAACCAGCTGGGTGAGTTCGTCTAGCAGGAGTGGAAGATCCTTCTGAGCCCCTTGTGAGGAAGCCAAAACAAATCAGGTCTTTCCTCTTACATGGGACACCTGAGGAATAAGTTTTCCCTAAAAGAAATGGCTGGAAATCTTTACTGGGCTAAGGAAACATGCCAGCAGACTTACACAGCCAAGATGTTTCATATTACATCTGAATTATGCAGCAGAATAGCACAGAACAAGTGGTAATTATGGAACAATGTTAATAGTACAGCAGCATTTTTACCACAGTATCTTCCAGTACTCTGAGAGAGCAGGGTAAAAAAAACATAAATAACAAAACACCACACAAGAGGGGAGATGCCAAAAGCCTCTCATGGAGAAATGACTTAAAAGGAAATTTCAGTATAGCTAAGAACATTGCTGGAACCAATTTTAGTGCTTAGCTTCTGAATTCAAGACTTCAAGACCTAAGAGTGTGGTAGGAAGGTGATGGAAGAGCAGCTCCCCAGGAAAACAGAGAGCTCAGCTTATCTAGCTTTGGTGTATCTAGGGGCAAAGATCTCAGTCTGTTTTGGTAAAGACCAATGCTAAAAGCAAACAATTCCACCAAAAGGACAATGTTAACACACTGGAAAAAGTGGACATAAATAAAGGTGGACTACAAGCAAAAGATTCTGAGCAGCAAAGGAACAGCTTTCCCACAGGAGTAACGGAAAATAACAGCCTACATAAGGTCATTCATAAATTATTAAGGGTATTTCTTAACTTAGGGCCTGCTGCAGGTAACTCTCCTATGTCCACATTACCACCATGCAGTTTTGAAGCACTGGATGCACTTGCTGCAGATGCCTTTACTTGGTTTGACTTCAGTTTCGTTTGGACACGCTTGGAGTTTCAATGTTATTCCATGACAACTCTGAAGCACTGGCTGGGTCTTCAGTAATTCCACCTTTATCAAAACTCCAGACCTACTTCAGTTTCCAGGCTCCCTTACGTAAACAAAACCTGCCCTACAAACACCCCAACTCCCCAGCAATCTTGGCACATTCCACATCCATCATCTAAACTGATTTAGGTGAAGCCAACAAAATCAAACACTTTCAAGTCTGTTTTCCTCAGTGAAAGGAAGTTTTTGCTGTTCCACTTTGTCTTCCTACATCCTGCCCTTAACTGCCTATCAATCATTTGGCCTATGGCATCACGACAGAACAGAGGATGCTAAAACCCCAGGAAGTTACAGGAAACCCGAGGCAGGAGGAGCCCATTTCTCATCAGACCCAACAAAGCAAACAAGACACCAAAGCACTTGCACACACGCAAACCCTCCAGCTACATTTTGACCTTTCAATGAATTTCCTTGCATTTGTTGCCTCTTCTCTTATTAGTAGAGGGCTTGGGAGACTGCTCAAGGTTTCCTGCTGCGTGATGCAGGAAGGAGATAGCAACCTTGCTGCAGCAAAACACGTCGAGTAACACTGTCCACAGGAAAACTGCACACCACTTCTCAAGTGCATCTGTACAGCCTCACTGTAAGCTGGGCTGGAAAACAGGTATCCAGTTTAGGAGCATGAAAGGGTATTTATCTCAAGTTTTCTTTAGGGAAAAAAAAAGGAAAGCATCTTTATTTACCCTTTTACCCTCTGAGGAGGAGGCAAGCACAGCCATTTAGCAGCAGCCTTTACCTCCAGCGATTTTACAGGTCTTTCCCATTATTTTCCATAATTAGAACTGCAAAATAAACATCTCTCCTCTACCGGCTTGGTACTCTGATCTTATCTGCTGGAATAGAAAAGAAAGGAAGGAGGGGGGGTAAAACCACCCCAAAAGAAAGCAGCTCTGCACAAAAACCTCTTTTCCCGAGCCGAAGGGAACAAAACGGGTTTGTCAGCAACAGAAGCCACTACTCGCTAGGCTGGAAAAGGCACAACCCCCAGAGAAAAGCTGCTGCAACCCCGTCCGGACGCTGAAACCGATCCGTTTTCTTTCCAAAGACCCGCTGGCGACAGGCAGGCTCCCGGCGGGAGAGGCCCAGGGCAGAGCCGGCTGCCATCATCACCCACCTGCTCAAGCACTGGCTGCTGCCGCCTCAGCGCCCCGCAGACCTCCTGGGCCCGGCCTCGCCTGGCAGCACAGGCGCCGGCGGGCACATCCCCCGCAGCCCCACACCGCACCGCACCGACCCCCCCCGCCTCACTGAGGGAGCGACGGCCCCGCCGCACCGTAACTACTACCTGCGGGGCCCGAAAACGCCCCTCAAAGCCAAACGCTGGCGCCTGCTGCGCGCCTCGGGCGGCACCTCAGCCCCTTTCCCGGCAGCACCGGGGCACAGCGCCCCGGCCGCCCACACCCGCAGACCCCGCGCCGGCCTCCCCCCCCGCCTTAAACACCCTCCCCCCCCCTTCCAAATTACCCCAAGCCGCCGCCTCACACCGCGGGCAGCGGCTTCTCCGCCGCAACCTACCTGCGCCGGGCTGGGTCCGGACGCCTCGCCTCCGCATCGGGGCGGGAGCGGGCGGCGCGGCCCCGCCGCAGGTAACGGCTCCTCGGGAGCCGGTGGAGGGGGCTCGGGAGGGGGGGGGGGGGGCGGAGGAGGGCGGGGGCGCCGCGGCACGTGGCGGAACGCAGCCAATGGGGGCCGAGCTGGCGCCGCAGCGGGGCGGGAGGAGCGGGGCCTGCGCTGCCCGCCACCGGGGGGAGGCAGAAGCGGCTGGGTGGGCGCAGCGGCCTAAAGGGGAGCTGGGTGATGGCGAAAGTGCCTCAGCCTTTTTCCACTCCCCAGGGGGGTTTATTGTGGCTCCGCGTCCCGAGGCGGACGTTTCCCTGGCCTTTCTCCCCTCATGAAATCGTGGTTTTGGGTCTGTTTGGGCTTTCCCGACGCCGCATCCAAGCCCAAGGGGCGTGAGGGGAACGGTGACACACAGACACCCACAGACACACACAGACACCCGGCCCCTCAGCCCGGACGCGTTTCCCCTTGGGGGAAAATGAGCTGGGTCCCAAAAGGACAGCATCTCAGCTGCTCCTGCTGCCCGTTACGCTCCCAGGAGCTCGGCTGCTTGTGGGGGGGGGCTTTCGGGCCGCCCTGCCGCAGCCTTAGGGAGCGGTTGGGGCTTTGAGGAGGGGCGGTACGCCTGGCAGCCTGGCTCAGTGGTGGGCTGGTGGGAAGGGTGGCTTCACTTGTCAGGGATTCAGAGGGACCTTGCAGACCTCCCTGACCATGGGGGGCAAGTCGACGACAAAAAATACCCAACCCACAAACCTGAAAAACCACCGAAGTAGAGCGAGAAAGCCCAGGCACCAGCTGTGGGGGAGAGCGGATCAAGCAAGCAGAGAGATTAAGTCATTACGCGTGGTGCTAGCCAAGGATTTGGGTTATTTATTTGTTTTGTTTTGTTTTAATAGCTGCTTTATTGCCCTGGGATCTTAAAATTGCTCTCCGGCTTAGATGATGGCTGCAAACAGGAACAGCCATTCCCAGACCTTGGTGGCTGCTGATTTACGAGCGCTGGTGTTACGGTGCATAACCCGCTGCAGCAGCCATGTCAGGAGAGCCGAGGGGATTCGCTTCCTCTCAGGCAAGGTGCGGTGCAGCCGGCCCTCCAGCATCAGGCACACTTAGAAAGGAGTGATGCAGTAGATGTCCACATCCCTACGGAGAGAGGCTGAGGGAGCTGGGCTGGGTCAGCCTGGAGAAGAGAAGGCTGCGGGGGGACCTCATTGCAGCCTTCCAGTCCCTGAAGGGAGCAGAGGAACAGGAGGGGAACCAGCTTGTTCAAAGGGCAGAGACTGGCAGGACAAGGGGGATGGATTAAAGCTAAAGGAGGGAAGGGTTAAATTAGATATTAGGGGGAAGTTTTTTCCAGAGAGAGTGGTGAGGGGCTGGAACAGGCTGCCCAGAGAGGGGGTGGGTGCCCCGTCCCTGGGGGTGCTCAAGGCCAGGTTGTCTGGGGCCCTGGGCAACCTTGTGTAGCTCCAGGCCTGGAGGTTGGTGTCCCTGCCTGTGGCAGGGGGGTTGGAGCTCTGTCTTCCTTGGGGTCCCTCCCAACCCAGACCAGTCTGTGATTCTATGATAGCTTGCCTGTGAGACAAGCTGCTCTATAAGGAGATGTGAAAATAACCGTGATTTGCTGGCAGGTACATATGTTCCCATACTGTAAGGGATGGATGAGCATATGTCCTGAACTAGGATGGTTTAAATGCTTTCAAATTTTACAGAAGATTAATGCAGATGTATTTTTATCCATATATTACTCTTTTCTTCGCAGTTCTTCCTAAACTATGTCTCTTGATCTCCACAATAAATAGTATATCACTTTTGTGTTCTGTTGGCTCTTTGGTGACTTGATTTGTAGTCAGTCCTTGATAATTTGATTTGTTGTCAGTCCTTGATAACCTTTTGTACAATTCAAGAGCAAATACACGTCAGAAACAAAGTATTTCCTTCTCCATTCTTTCAGCCCTCCGCATAACTGAGGACAGAAGGTTTAATTAAGATTATCACTTAATGCTAGCACTTAATTGCAAGCAACCATTCATCGACCAAGTTTGGACTCTCAGGTGAAGCCAGAAGAGGTAAATAAAAACCCCAACTATACAGCCTGGTATGCACAAGGGTGTCCCAGGTCCTGTCACATTGGCCTTCATCCAGAAAACAACGAGGTTTGCAAACAGCCTTGAAGCAGCTACAAGAAAAATGCAAAACCAAAGATGAATGCAGGAATGATTTCAGTGGATCAGAAATAAAACCTTAATAAAGCATCACTGCAAATGAAAAATGGCATCCATGGGGAAAAAAGAAATAGCAGAAAGCGTTTCAGAAGAGTTTCATTTCCATCAGAGAGGAAATGAAGTGTTAGAAATAGATTCCTTCAGAGAGGAAATGAAGCGTTAGAAATAGATTCAAATCAGTTTTGACTGCTCTATTTGCATCACTGCAGTAAATATGTTTGGATTTGTGACCTGGCAGAGGTGTGAACTATGCTGCTGCCACTGCCTCCTGCTCCTGCTGCATGATGTGGGCTTTGAAACACTGCCTGCTCTTCTGCAAGGGGAGGTGGTGGACATCAGAGGTGTGCATGGTGGTGTGCACCTAGCTCAAACATTATACAAGAATAGTTCCTCTGATCTGGGAGTTGTAGTTACGGACTCAGAGATCACTTAAACATACAGTTTAGGCATGGAAAGGGGGTTTTAAGTGCACCTGGACATTTCTTTGCTGATTAGGTGGGAGCTAGGTACCAGAACACTTCTGAAAGCCCTGCCACATCCATCCTCAATACCTTAACTGTAAGCAAGCCTGAGAACACCATCCCCTTGGTGTCTGCTAAAAGACAATTTATTGGGGTCTGGTTTTATGTTTGTGTGCATCTGTTCTTTTCTAAGGGTTTGGGTTTTTTTTAGAATTGCCTTATTACCTGTATTCTTGTTCTAATTGTTGTTTACCTGTATTACTGTGAGCTGGTGTCTAGCCACTTCTGTAATCTTTACTCTTCTGTAGGAGAACTGGGATGCCTTTCAGTCTGTGTTGGTGAACAGGAGCGAGCCACTGCTGAATCAGAGACCTCAGAGACCTCAGCTCTGAGCATAATTAGGTCCAGACAAGGGAAATGTTTTTAGGCTCAATCATTCATTTTGCCTTCTAGGAAACAGTCTGAATCATGGACTCTGCTGCTTCCTTGTGCCACTTTGATGGGTGGGGTAAGGTAAGTCATCACTTTAAAAGGATGCTCCATTTAAGTAAATGGCTCTCTCTTATTATCAGTCTTTGTAATTATTTCTGTGGCACAGCTCTAATGGTTTTATTAAGCCATGTTATGTCTTGGTGTTTATTCTGATTGATGAATGAATTGCAGAGTGGTGACACTGCTGCTGTGCTAGAGAAGGAATGCTCAGACTGTCCAGCTGTAGTTCATAGGAGAAGACCTTTCTCTACAGAGTGCTTTTATAACTAGGTGTTTGTTGTTTTTTCCCACAGTAATTTAAAAAAAGGGGAAGTTTCTCCTGTGGTGAGACATAAATTGTGTTCTGAGAACAGTGTATTAAATGATGTCAGTCACCTGTGTAGGTGGGACCTGCCCAGTTTGTGTGGATATTTATCATATGGTGCAATCCCACTCTACCACCTGGAAGATGGCTTCTTCTGCAGCTGGCAATGAAAGATACTTAGTGCCAGCACAGAGAAATGAAAAGACATTCTAGAAACAGCTAAGGATGAAGTAATGGAGATAGGACTCCACAGTTGAAATCCATGCAGCCCAGCTTTGCTAACAGAGGATTATGCAGCGTGCCTACATTGGGATAATTATGCAGTATGCACATACCCCTTTGCCATGTGAAACCATGGGCTGCCTGTCTTCTTTCAAACTGAAACAGGAGCCACAATGTTATTAACCTCAGTGGGAAGACAGCCTCAGGTTTTGAAAGCTAATAGGAAAAGTGAACAGTGGGATTTGTTCTGTATTATTGCACTGTTGAGATGTAAAACTCAAAGGCAGCACAAGGCATGCCAGTGGATGAGTGAAGAATGTTTAGAGGCTCTACCAATTACCAGTGTAACTCTGTCAATAAATAAGACAGTGGATTGAAGTTCCAGAAATAGATGGGGGAAAAGGTAGTACTAGGGCTGATCACCAGGCTAGCAGCCAAGGGGGGGAGATCAGAGAGTCTGCAGGGCAGGAAACACAATCGTGTCTTCAATAATTCAAAGGTAGGTTGGGTAAATGTCAGGGGGAGGGGGTGATACTGTATCTAACTGCCTAGAAACTGCCCATGACCAGGAGTTGGGAAACCAGAAGAGGAAAAGAAATGCCCCTGGCTTGTTCTAAAAAGAGTCATAATATTATTGACAAAGAACCACACTGTGTCAGTAACTGTAACATCTTGGGATTCAACACCCTCATAACACACAAAAATTTGGTAGAATTCTGCTTTCTTTTCAAAAAAAGCACAGGAATATCAAGCAAGACAAGCATTCCATTAAACCAGGACAAACCTCCCAGTAAACCAAGACAAACCTGCCCTTAAAAAGGCCCTAAAAGGAATGCCTGAAAGAGTTAAATCTTCATGGGTGGCATGGAGATGGTTTAAAGCCGCTGTTCTGGAGGCAGAAGAGGTGTAGCAGAAAAGGAGAGTTTCCAAAAGGAAGGCTGTGTGAGTAAAAAAGCATGGTATGTGACATGACCAGATGAAGAAGGCTTCCCTCAGCAAGCACATGTGTGTCCAGGTTAGGAAAGGACTGTAACCTCTGATGGGTTCAGTATGAAAGGCTGATAAGCAGCCAGAAAAAGGAGCTCTGGGGCCAGCTTTAAAGATACAAAAAGGAATCACACAGAATCACAAGGTTGGAAAAGACCTTTAAGGTCATCGAGTCCAACTGTTCCTGTCCTCTACATCAACTGAGAAGATGAAGTCTTTCTCAGAACAGATCAGGAAGCCTGCCAGAGTTTGACTGGCTTGCAAAGCAAGTAGTCTTAAGATGCAGGAGAATCATCTGGAGAAGATAGAGCCATGAAAGAAGAGCTAAGTGGAATTTTGCATTGGTGGATAAACTCCAATACTGGGCAGTTTGTTTAAGGGGAGGATTTGGGAAAACATCTCTCAGGTTTAAGTGGAAGTATAAAAGACAAAGGAACACGTTAACAAAAAGAGCAGTAGCCAACTGCTGAGACCAGATGGTGTTCAACCAAGAGTTTTCAAGCAGCTCAGAGCTGAAGTAGTACAGGTACTGAGTCCTGTCTCTAACTTATCACTTAAAACTACCTCAGCGTCAGGGGGAGCTGGAAACTTGTTCATGTGACACTAGATTTTTGAAGGGATTTCAGCAGAGATTTTGGAAGTTGGACACCCAGAAGCCTGACATCCTTACTAAGCAAAGAAATGGAACAGAAAAGACTTAGTGGGCACTTGAAGGTCACACATTAGAAGTCATCATGGGTTTTGGTGAAGAAAATTCATGTTTCACAGATTTATCAGCTTTCTCTGAAGAAGTAAAAATGCTCATTGACCAGAGAAGATTCACTTCACCATCTGTGATGAGCTCCAAAAGCACTCAGTAAGATTCCTCTCCAAAGGAAGTAAAAGGCTGCTAATGAACATGAAACATGGGCAAGTAACAGATAAAAATGGAAGTGAATAGTGATGTACAGAATGTGCTGATGATACTGAGCGACTGTCATTGACTGGATGTTAATAATAGACTTGGTGATGAAATGACAGGTGAAAATAAAAGAAGCTGGAGCCTGGAGCTACACAAGGTTGCCCAGGGACCCAGCCAACCTGGCCTTGAACACCCCCAGGGACGGGGCACCCACCCCCTCTCTGGGCAGCCTGTTCCAGCCCCTCACCACTCTCTCTGGAAAAAACTTCCCCCTAATATCTAATCTAACCCTTCCTTCCTTTAGCTTGAATCCATCCCCCTTGTCCTGCCATTGTCTACCCTTTGAACAAGCTGATTCCCCTCCTGTTTCTCTGCTCCCTTCAGGGACTGGAAGGCTGCAATGAGGTCCCCCCACAGCCTTCTCTTCTCCAGGCTGACCCAGCCCAGCTCCCTCAGCCTCTCTCCGTAGGGGAGCTGCTCCAGCCCTCTGGATCATCTCTGTGGCTCCTCTGACCCCTCTCTAACAGTTCTACATCTTTCTTGTATTGTTGGCCCCAGCTCTGGACTGCTGTATAATGTTTAAACCCATGTGCATTTTCAGCACTGCCCATTATTAAAAAAAAAAAAAAAGAAAAATCTCATTAAAAGTCTTTAATGTGTTTGCTTAATTAGAAGCAAAGCAATGCCTGTAGGTACACTGCCTTTCTCCCTTCCAGGGGAATGCAGGTTGTCAGTGCAATCCTAAATGTGACCTAGGTGGAAGCAGTGATGTCATACGTATTGTGCAGTCCTAGAGGAAGGTAAAGCACTGTGTTGCAGAAAAGGCAGTGCTCAAAATGGGTGGGTGCAAACCCATTTGTTACTCCTCAGCCATCTGAGCTGGCATTATGAATTAGGGGGTAACAGGACAGCAACATCCATGCTTCCCATTTTCACTGGTGCAGACAGGCTTAGGACTATTGCAGGAATGAAGTATCAATGCCAACATGTGTTTTATAGTGGTGATAGATACAATCCAGATACAACCTCTGCTCTATTGAGCTTCTTTTTCCTAGAAGAAAATATTTTCATGCAGTTCATGTCATTTCAAGTCTATTAATAATTGCACAAAGCCTTTAGAGCAGAGGTTGTAATGTGCATATTAATAATGCATCTGCAGAAAAAAATATATTAATGCCTTCCCAAATGCTCAATTAAGCAATTACCTTATGCCACAAAGCATTTTATGAGGTGATAGATGTCTGTGAGTTATTCTGAGAAGTCTGAGAGTGGATGTGGAGTGAATGGGGATGGAGAACAGGATGTGGAGCAGCCAGAGAGGAGACAAGCATCCAGCCGGCTGTGACAAACGGCTGTCTCCATGGCTCAGCTGGCCAGGAGGTGTGTCTTGGCCACAAGACTGGGGACTGTCACTCCTGGGAATACTAAATATGGTCACATCAGCCTGAGTGTGCTTCCTCCACCCCAGTCTGACCTCTGTTTCCTGTAACCTGCTCAAGAGAGAGCTGCCAGTGGTTGGTGGCAATGGATGAGTCTGGTCCTCAGGGATGCCTCCTGCTCAGGTGGATTTGTAGACAGATAACACAACAGCCAAGGGCTAACAGAGCAGCACACCCACCCACCCACAGTGCTGCTCAGTGTTTGACTCAAGGCAAATCTGGAGGAAATTAACATCTTCAGTCAACGTGCAGATATGTCTCTGAGTCAGTCGTCTTGCCCCATGGATAGTGAGCAGCCCAAGAGCCCTTTGAGCTCTCCTGCCCAGCAGTGGGCTGCACACCAGCATCTCCCCTTGAGCAGGGACACCACTCAAGGTTGCACCTCAAGGTTCAGAGATTCTTTGTCACAACAGGTTCTTGGTACGTGACCAACAGCATGATAACCTTTAAAATCTTGGCTGACTGATATGAAGGATGAATTGTGCATATAAAAACCTTTAGCCATAAACTATCAGTCAAGTCTAGGACTAGGACTGGATCCAGCTGCACCTTGACTCCTCTCTGAGACAGAGTTTAGAGAGCAAGGATGTGCTCTCTGCACCTCATGATGCCACAACAGGAAGGTCTCCCTGATGGTTTCTTCTGACCCTGTCCTCTCTGAGGTGAATAATGGAGTGTACCTTGCCATTGAATCCTGTTAAACCACTGTTGCATTTGCCACTGAACTTTGTTAACTCCTGGTTTGTATCGATAAAAAAGTTACTGCTTCTCTCTTGCAAGTGAAGATAGTGACTCCCTCCCTGACACTGAACCAAAAGGAATTTTCTGGCTTCTTTCTTCCCTTTCTTTACCTCTCCCTCCCCTCGGCCCTTTCAGGGAACATTCATGTTAAAATGGAAACTGCATCAGCCTGAATCAGGAAGCAAAAGGAGCAGGTCTGTAGATTTGTTTAGCAAGCTTTGTATCGAATTTAGGTAATTTTTGCCTATTTTATTCTAGAACATTACTAATTCCTATGCAGCTCCTTTAGCACTTATCTTTAAACCCCAGTAAAAACCCCTAATACAATTGTCTTCTTTCCCCTGAGTTTTGCTTAGGCAGATTGGTAGATTTCTCCAGAGTAAAGCAAAAGCACTTATCACCTGCTGGTTTGAATTTCACCACTGGTTTTGATCAGCCTGTTTACTTAGCATATCTTCTGTACCCTTTGGCATATCTCTGAAGCAGGGACTTAAGAGTGTTTAACGGGAAGTATGTACACACCACAGACCACACTCTTTTGGTGCCACTCAGTTAAGCAAATTTTCAAGTCACCTTCTCTACCATTTTTTACATAAGGTACCCTGCAGATTCACAGAATCACAGGGGTGGGAAGGGACCTCCAGAGCTCATGGGGTCCAACCCCCTGCCAAAGCAGCTCCCCAGCTCATATTGCACAGGGCGGCGTCCAGACGGGGCTGGAATCTCTCCAGAGATGGAGACTCCACACCCCCTGGGCAGCCTGTCCCAGGGCTCCCTCACCCTCACTGGGGAAAAGTTCTTCCCCATGTTGCTGTGGAACTTCCTATGCATGCCCCAAAGCTGCCCTATCCCTGTCCATGCTCAGCTGCACAGGGGAGAGAAAATACAACCGAAGGCTCATGGATCCAGATAAGGACAGGGAGATCACTCAGCATTTACCATCACAGACAAAGCAGACCTGACTTGGGGAAATTAGTTTACTTTTTTACCATTCGAATTGATTAATGAGAAATAAGCCCAAACCTTAAAACCCTTTCACCCCACCCCTCCCTTCTTCCCAGGCTCAGCTTCACTCCCTGTTTCTCTCCCTTCTCCCCACCAGTGGCACAGGTGGATGGGGAATGGGGAATGGGGTTTGGGGTCAGTACATCACACCTTGTCTCTGCTGCTCCTTTCTCCACAGGAGAGGACTCCTCACACTCTGCCCCTGCCCCAGCATGGAGTCCCTCCCACGGGGTGCAGACCCTCAGGACCACACTGCTCCAGCATGGTCTCCCACAAAGTCACAAGTCCTGCCAGCAAACCTGCTCTGGCATGGGCTCCTCTCTCCACTGGGCCACAGGTCCTGCCAGGAACCTGCTCTGGCATGGGCTCCTCTCTCCACTGGGCCACAGGTCCTGCCAGGAGCCTGCTGCAGCATGGGCTTCCCATGGGTCACAGCATTCTTCAGGCATCCACCTGCTCCAGCGTGGGGTCCTCCACAGGCTGCAGGTGGAATCTCTGTTATCATCCTCCATGGGCTGCAGAGGGACAGCCTGTCTCACCATGGTCTTCTCCACAGGCTCTGCTCTGGTGCCTGGAGCAACTCCTGCCCCTCCTTCTGCTCTGACCTGGATGTCTGCAGAGCTGCTCACACAGTTGCTATGAAATTTTGCTGTTTGGGGTTTTTTTGGGGTTTATTTTTGTCCTTCTTAAGTCTGTTATCCAAGAGGCTTTGCCACCATTGCTGATGAGCTCAGCCTTGGCCAGTGTTGTGTCCATCTTGGAGCCAGCTGGGATTGTCTCTGTCAGACACAAGGAGCAGCTTCAGGCAGCTTCTCCCAGCAGCCACCCCTGCAGCTCCCGTTACCAAAACCCTGCCAGGCAAACCTGATGCAGAAATTGTATGGTTTGACATTACTCATATCTGGAGATGAAGTTGGGGTGAGGAGGTTTTATCCTAGAAGTCTCAGGCCATGAGAGTTTCTGAGCATCAACTTAATAAGCTACCACCACCACCAGATCCAGCCTGGCTAAAGAGGGCATTTTAGCACCTTAGAGCAACAATTTCATTGTTTTTAGCCACAAATGACTAGGTTTTTTTGCAGTAAATCTGCAAATAATAGCAAAAGTCATCTAAAACCAAAACAAAGCCCCCTTTTAAGCCCCTTTTTCATCAGCAATGCTCTAAGCCTTGTGTTTTATTATGTGCTTTTAAGTGACATTTCTCCAGCCATCATGTAGCAAACTGTGATAGGATCAGTGTCTTGCTCTTCCAGCTGGAAATCACACTGCCAACAATATTTATAACCACGAGACATTGCTGTGAGGCCAGTTTGATGTCCAATCCTAATGATAATTTCCTTGTTTTATAATAGCTTATATCCAGTGCTGTACGTGCAGCTGGCCAGAGCCTTCTCTCTTCCCCATTTTGAGGGCATGTGAGGTGCTGCATCCCTAAGAACAGTGGGGCTCCTTGTGAAATGCAGCTGCCTTTTTCTTTTTTGCCCTCCCCAACAGTTACTGTGGTTTCTGTGAAAACACTAGTAAAAAATAATTCAAGAATCAGCCTTAATCTTTATCGTTAAGGAAAGAATTCACTTTGTTCAGACCTGCCAGGTAGGGCACATGCAGTTCTCTGATGTTTAATATCTTGGCTTGCCTACAGCCACTTTTCAAGCCCCTGGCAGCACTGGGAGAATTCATACAGAGATTTCAGCACACAACTGAGACAAGAGATCTCACCTTCCTGCAGCTGTTTACTTCCCCAGCACAGTTTGGCAGCATCCCCCTGGTTTTGCTGCCACGTTTGTGTCTCCTGCATTAATCACGCTGCTTCCCAGCCTGCACAGTGCAACGGGCTCTGCTCTGCACAGACCACCATGCGAGCCTGGCCACGGTTCCAGTGGCTTTCTGGATGTGCCTTCTCTTGGCCTTCAGCCTGCTTTGTTTGTCCTGCCATAGGATGGATGCAGAACACAGGTTGGGCAGAAAGTATTTGCTTTCTCCTTTCATGCTTTGGCTGCAGACCAGGTGCACTGAGCAGCCATTCTTGCAGTGACAGTCTTGTGCCTTAAATCCCCCTTCCCCAGACTGCGTTCCTGGGGCTGCTGCAGCAGCAGAGTGACCCCCTGCCATCTCCTCATCCCCAGTTCATTTTGCTCATGAGCATGCTCTTGCAGCTGGGAAGGGCGATGGGATCCTGGGCTCCATCAGCAGAGGGGTGGCAGCAGGGACAGGGAGGGGATTGTCCCTCTCTGCTCTGCCCTCGGGAGGCCCCAGCTGGAGTCCTGTGTCCAGAGCTGGGGCCCCAGGACAAGGAAGATGTGGGACTGTTGGAGAGGGGTCAGAGGAGCCATGGAGATGATCAGAGGGCTGGAGCAGCTCCCCTATGGAGAGAGGCTGAGGGAGCTGGGCTGGGTCAGCCTGGAGAAGAGAAGGCTGTGGGGGGACCTCATTGCAGCCTTCCAGTCCCTGAAGGGAGCAGAGGAACAGGAGGGGAATCAGCTTTTTAGAAGGGCAGACAGTGGCAGGACAAGGGGAAATGGATTAAAGCTAAAGGAGGGAAGGTTTAAATTAGATATTAGGGGGAAGTTTTTTCCAGAGAGAGTGGTGAGGGGCTGGAACAGGCTGCCCAGAGAGGGGGTGGGTGCCCTGTCCCTGGAGGTGTTCAAGGCCACGTTTTGATCTTCCAAAACTCAGACCCAACCCCCAGAAAACATACTCCAGCCCTATATAATTAAGCCTTAGCAGCTTGTAGAGCACTCACTGATCCAGCCTACTCACTGCAGTGTACAGGTAATTTTGTCTTTATTGATTATGTTTAACAACAGCAATTACTGGTCAGGGTTGGCAACATTGGTTATGATGACAAAAAAACCTGACATACCTTCACAGGGAGGGAAACAGAAACCAAAGCAACAAATCCCTCATTAAAGTGCTCTTTAGCACTGTAATGCTAAAGAAAAGGCAGCAGAAGAGCCAGTAAGAGTGAGCTGAAGCCAGACTGATTCAGATGGGTAGCTCAGATCACATCTGCAGCTGTAGCCATGGGCAGCTTGAACCAATGCATTCCCTGTTCTCCTGAGGTCTTCAGATTGAGACAGATGCTGTCTGAAAGGGTTGTTTGTTAATAAACTACCCAGCCCATGGCTTTCAGCTGCCCTCCTGCCCAGAGTCCAGTGGCTTCTCTGACAATGTGTGCCTTGTCATACATTCATCACGTGCTATCACGTCCTTACGATGAGATATTCGCGTCTGATGACTCAACTCGAGCCCACGTGTGCTGTCCACGTGGGATGGGAGGCCATCAGAGCACAATATGGGGCAGAAAATTCTCAGGTTTCTATAGAAGATGCATTCAGTGTGACCAGTTTATTGGCACATGACGTAGTGGCTGCAGTGTAGATGAAATCAATTGAGATGTCATTGGTGATGGCCTGGCAGCAATTGGCCCTTGTAGCTGGAGTTCGTAAACCAATCAAGTGTGTATTATTGGGTGGCATTGGCTGTGGTCTGGCTACATTACAGTGTGCACTAAATGGAGCCTAATTTGCCCTAAGTAATGCACACCTGCACTGCAAGGGCACTTACCCTGTCTTAACTCCTCCTTGAGTTGGTTTAGTTTTTGCCTGCAAATGACTGAATTCTAGTGTAATTGCTTTAAGGAAGGGTTAAATTGGGTTAAGCACATCTCCATTATGGGCTCTCCCAGCTTTAATTAGGTCAATTTAAAATCAATTTGGAAAGCTTGCATTGACTGGTTTAGCTGATGTAGATCAGAATCTGAATATGGTGAAAAAGCTGAATAAGGCATTGAGTCATCAATTCATTGTTTTGTATGGCCAGGCATCAGATTGTCTCATGGGCCTAAATTTACGGGTTTTGGTAAGCCCAGCTCTATGAGAGCATACATATCTCCTGGGGATGAAATCAGCTGAATATGAAAGCAGCTTTTCCCACCATGCTGCTTTAGAGTCAAGTCTGCCTGGGTTTCGACTACTTGTTTCTCACTAGAGCAAGTTACACACTAACCACAGCTGAGTCAGTAGCCTTAGCCTGATGGGAGCTCAACCTGCCAGGAAGGACATGAAGGTGATGGGGGGAAGAAGCTGTGAGGACCACCAGGCAGAAATTCTGGGGCTTTTGGTCCCCAGCCTAGTGGTTTCGACAAGGAAGTCAAGAAAATCATGCTTTATGTTGAAAGGAGCTTCAAAGCCATCTAGTTCCAAACCCCACTGTCATGGGCAGGGACACCCTCCACTAGCCTAGGTTGCCCAAAGCCCCATCCAACCTGGCCTTAAACACTGCCAGGAGCAGGCTGCACTGAACCGTGAGGCGAGGCAAACCCCCAACGGGCATCCATGGCAAGGCTCAGGCAGGAAAACCTCATTGCTGGCTGCAAGGGTCTGAAACATGGCCCAGAGTCAGAAGGGGAGACCAAGGCAGTGCATCATGGCATGGAAACATCCTTCTGAAAAGTCACCTTCCCCCAGAGCTGTAGCCTTTTGGGAAGAAGAACCACAGAGCAAAGACACAGCTCCTTGCATTTCAACAACGCTGCCCACCATGTCAGCCAAGAACTTGGTACGGCAGGAGCAGCTCACTGACACCACTGTAACGCAGACGAGCAGTGCTACAACCTGGAAATCCATTCTGGCTGGTGTTGGCTGAGTTGGCATTGCCTTGAACCAGTTACTCATGTGTGCAGTGTCAAGCAGTTGTAAAACACCCCTGTATCTCACAGCCAGGGGTTGGAATAGCCACAGGCAGCAGGGTCAGGCACAGGCTTCAATCTGGCACCTCCGCTGGGCCAGGCCAGAAATCTCCATAGCTCGGTCCAAATCCCCAACAGTGCCATCAAAAGAAAGGGCAGGGGATGGGTGATCTTTTCTCTGTTGTTATTTCTCAGCTCTTGCCAGCAGTGGTGTAAGGATTTCCCCAAGCAGAGCTGTAAACAGGCCAGCGTGCCCCAGAGCTGCCGAGGGCCCGGCTCCTCTGTGAGCAGGCCTCAGCTCTTCTTAAACCATTTCAGACTTTGCATCACTAATGTATCTTGTGGCGAGGAGTCTGTGTTTTAATGACTGCTGGGGATGAAATTGTTTCCTCTTCTGCAGTTAAAGCTGTTTCCTGCCAACATCCTCCCAAAGGTGAAGCATGGACTGCCTGGGTGAGAGCCATGGCGCTGCCGCTGGGCCAGAGGATGTTCAAAGGGCAGGGGTCAAGTCCCACATGCTCTGCAGCTATTTTTAAAAAAACCCTACAAATCTGGGTGGAAAAAGAATGGGAATTTGGGAATCCATTTACCCAGCACCTGGGCCAAAGGGTAAATAAGCAGGAGGAAGGTGAGGGGCAGGGAATGTCACTGCCATGGCTTCCAGGCTGGGCTTGGAGATGAGGGTTCCATATCAAAGCTGGATTTGGGGTGAAGCCAGAATATCCCAGATCAAACTCTGCCAGATTTTTCAGTGTGTGTTTCCCCACTGAAAGCAGACACACTGGAGGAGGATAGGTATCAGCAGTTAATTTGTTTAAACCAGGATGATGGTGGTTTTTGAATTCTCAGCCAAATAAGTGTTTGGGAAAAAATACTTCTGTGTTATTTTCCTCTCTCCTCTCTTAGTGGTTGGACCAGCTTGTTCTCCACCCGCCCCCAGCCAAGCTTCCCAGCTGCAACATTTAAATCTCTTCATAAATGACGTTTCCCATAGCTTTCCATCACTGGGGTGTGTCTTTTCCATCTCAAGGCTCTGGTTTTCCATCCTTAGAGGAGCCAGAAAACCAACAACGTTAGTTTCTCCAAGGAATTCCTTGCTCTGCCTGTTCATCAAACTGGATGTAAAGACAAAAGGCCTGTGCAGCACCATGAGGACACTGGGCTCTGGTGCTTCACAGCAGCTCATTCACAGCCTCGCAGAGGCACCATGAATAGAACTGTCTTGATGCACACAGTGGCAAAGCAATTGCACTCACAGGTGTTCAGGCAAATTTCAAGGAGATCATTTGCATAAATAGTTATTCTTGCTCTGCAAAGAGATTGTGGCAGTTAGTTAGCTTCTGCACTGCTGGGGAATCAGCTTTTTGAGAGGGTGGACAATGGCAGGACAAGGGGGATGGATTAAAGCTAAAGGAAGGAAGGGTTAAATTAGGTATGAGGGAGAAGTTTTTTTCCAGAGAGAGTGGTGAGGGGCTGGAAGGGGCTGCCGAGAGAGGGGGTGGATGCCCCATCCCTGGGGGTGTTCAAGGCCAGGTTGGATGGGGCCCTGGGCAGCCTTGTGTAGCTCCAGGCCTGGAGGTTGGTGTCCCTGCCTGTGGCAGGGGGTTGGAGCTCTGTGATCCTTGGGGTCCCTTCCAACTCAGCCCAGTCTGTGATTCTATGATTCTATGAATTCATCTCTATGCATTTGTACTTACGTGCATAACTATGCAGACTCACAGCCACACGGTTTGTTTAAAGCCTGATCAATAGGTCCAGCACCTCTGTTCTGATTTGCTCATCAGGAATATTCTTTGCATCTAAATCTTTCATGAAAAGTTGAAGTGATGTATCTATATATCTTTCTCTATAGATCTCTCTCTAGATTGCCATACATCTATGCCATAGCATATATACACATATATATCATTACATGTATATACATCTGAGATAGCAGCTTGGAGATAGCCTGTTACGCTGCTTCTAAACAAGAAGTGGCCATATAATGAATTTAAATATTTAAAAGAGAAAAGAAAAAAGGAAGGACCAGTGAGGAAGCAATCTGTATCTTTCCTAAGGGCCGTAAGGGTAAAGGTTTCACACCTCAGCTCAGAGGCAGGGTGTCTAAAAATAGCATGGTGCCCCACAATCAGCATGTAATTACCCTCACTGTGCTCCAAAGTCTGAGAGGTGACAGTCACAGCTACATGCAAACTGCCTGACACCAGGCAGAAGCCACCCATGAACTGTCACCAGAGACATCCCCAGCTGCTCCCCATCACTCCTACATGCAGCCCCAAGCAAAACGTGGCGGCACAACATGATGGAGAGGGAGTAAACAGGTTGGAATAGGAAAGGAAAGCAATGTCCTAGCTCTAAGCCATTGGGGATGGCTGTGGAGAGGTGAGAAGAGCTCCACATTCTGCCCCCTCCTCTGTAATTAGCTGTCAGCTTTACACACAATGTATAAAACTGCATGTGGGCTCATCGCTGTGTTCCCATTCCAGGAGCTGTGCTGGCAACGGGCAGGTTTGATCTTCCACTGCAGAGCCCCTCTCTCAGCCTGCAGAAACACGTGGGGACACCCCACAGCTGCTGCAGGGACGTGAGCAGCACCAGGGCCCTGTCACCCTGCACACACCTGCAGAGCCATGGAGGGGAAGAGGAACCCTCCTGCTCGTTCTGCTCTGTCAGGCACACGCTGCTTGGCAGGGGCATCGCTCCCCAGCCCATCACAGATGGGTCTAGCAGAGTGAAACCCTGCCAGAAGCATGCCCCACAGACTACTGTTGAATAATACACACACACACATATATATTTGTATACTATTTTATATCTTATATGCATAAAAGTGTTAACAAGGCAGCTGCTCATGTCAGGATCCAGCCCGGCAGTGGAGCAGTGGGAACAGCCAGCCCTTTTCTAAAGGCACCTTCATAGAATCATAGAACCATAGACTGGTCTGGGATGGAAGGGACCCCAAGGGTCACAGAGCTCCAACCCCCCTGCCACAGGCAGGGCCACCAACCTTTTCCAGCTTTCAAGCCCTTTACTACTAAATAAATGAGATGTTTCCTCAGTTTTAATGATCCCTGATATCCCTCACCTGAGGCTACCCAATGACATCTACCCACCCAGTAAGATTTCTTGAGAGTAACACATTTGGAGTTTCCTTATACTTCTGCCCTTACCAATCTGAGTTGGTGTGTTGAAGAGCTTAGCAGTAACCATCACATTAAGGATATTCAGTTCCTGCACTGCCTGCCCATCTGGGGCTAGCTCTGTTTTCACAGGGCTGCCTCAGCTGCACGGGGCCCCTTGGTGAAGGACACAGCCTCTTCAGAGCTCATGGGCTTGTAGAATTACTCCACTGGAGGGTAAAGATGCCCAGTTCACATCTGTACCCAGATTCTCTGCAGGGTAAGTGAAGAGGTGCTGGAAATAATGTACTGTTTCACATTTAAGCATAGCACATTCCTGATGGAAACCCCCAAAACCTCCAAAATCTGGTTTTGGGGTGACCTCCAGCCATGAGTCCTCCCATCTGTAGTGTGCAGCCATCCCCAGGTCCCAGAGATGGAGGATGAGAAGCAGCACTGGGGCTGTGCACAACCACCCACCTCCTTACACACCTCTGAACAAAAAGCAGTCAGAGGGTGCTGAGCGTGGCCTGGCAGGACACAGGACCTGGATATGTCTTGGCAGAGTCCTGGGGACCTGTGCTGTCCCCCATGAGAGCTCTTCAGGGCCACCCTACCACAGCACAGCCAAAACCAGCATCCAGGTTGCTCCTCAGACAGTTCTAGGAGAGACCATGCACTTCCACCTCTTGTCCACAGCAGCCCTGAAGGAACTTCTCAGCATGTTGCCACCACCTCAGCAAATCATCTGCTGGACCCCACTCCCCAAAGCACCCCAGAGAGAAGGAAACACAAGGTGAAGAGAGAGTTTTCAGCACCTGCTGAACATCAAACAGACAGGCTTTAAACACTGTTGTGTTTCCAATGTGACTCCACACGTGTGTGCCCACACAGGAGGCAGCACCACGGTGCAACACCACATGTGTCTGGCTGAAACACCTTGAAAACCCTTTTATTAAACCACATGCAAGAGCCTCAGGGTGCTCTGGGGTCGTGGCAGCAGTTCATCCTATTCACTGGGAAGTACTCAGGCTTAGAGGACACTGCTGCTTCTCCTAATAACGAGAGGCTCCTGAGCTGGCATGGGAGCAGGACCAAAACCTCTCCACAAGTCACTGGGGAGAGAAAAAAATAAAGCCCTGGGCTGTGGAAGAGTGTTCCCTGTGAAGAGGGGGATGAGTTTGCTGGCAGAGATCTAGCAGACATGTGGGATCCATCTCGGAGATCTCCCAGGCTTATTCTGGGAAACCTTTTCCCCAGGGAGATGTCAGCTGTGTCCTCGTGCTTGTGGGCTGCATCAGAGCACTCCCAGGAAAGCATCAGCTGTAGCAGCAGCCTGGCTTCCTGATCATCACCCTGAGTCCTACAAACAACCTCCAAATAAGTGCTGCCACCATGGGGTTTAGTTTTTGGAGGTAGGTGCTTTCCACCACCGACCTTTCCATGCCATACAGGAGTCATCAGCCAACACTGGGAAAAACCCAGATGATCTAAGGCAGCATCTTGGAAGGTGATGCTAAATCAAGCTTGCAGTGCTGGGTATGGATAAGGATCTGCTAGGAATTTAAGCTATTGAGTGATGACACCTAAAACTATTCCCCTGTTCCTTTCCCTCAGGGGCTTGGTTGCTTCCTGAGCATTCTGCTTTCTAAAGGTTTAGTGTGAGGAGTAATTGCCTGTAAAACACTAATGAGACCAAGCCTAATTGATGTCTGGGAATTAAGTTAAACCTCTTCAGTGCATCATGGCACCTCTCTCTCCTGGAAGGGAGATTATCTGGCAGATGGATGGGCTGTTTGCTTGCCAAATACGCTGGTTTTCTGGTCAGAACAGAGCAGAAGATGAGTGCAGTCTGCAGGCCACTAATGTATGTGCTGCCCAAGTCCTCTGCCACCTGCCCAGGGTTTGCAGAAATAGCATCACACACCCTGGAGGCTTTCTGAGCTGACCCACAATTGAATGGCAAACACAAGCAGTGAAGAGGCAGGAGGACCCCAAGCTCTGGGTCTTCCTTGGATCCATTGTCTTGGGGTCTGGGATCATTTTCTCTGCTCCCCTGTGGCTCGTGGGTAGGAAAGCAGCCTGGGAACCCCTGTGCTAAGAGCACAGGCTGCGTGCCACAAGCTGGCCAGAGAGCTGCTGCAGTCAGCAACGTTCCCACAGCAGAGGACTCGTGCAGGATGAAAGCAGAAATGCTTCTGACCTCTTCTGTCTTTAGCAAGACAACACAATAGTCACAGTTTGGACAGGTTGCTTCCTCACTGTCGTTCTTTCCTTGCCACGCTGAGCAAAGCAAAGGGTGGCTGTAGTTTGCTGGGTGCTGAGAGAAGGGCTGACTCAGAGCCACCAGCCAGCTCTGCTGGGTCCCTGCTCAGTTAACAAAACCAGCTTTGAGGCCATCAGAATTGAAGCAGGAAAGGACAGCAAATGCAGTCAGGAAGGATGTTTATCAGCCTTTATTTAAGGCTGGTGGCTTCTGCTGGCCCATCTCACAGCGCCTGCCTTAAAGAAGTATCAACTGTGTCACTGATGAGGATCCCCCATGCCTGGGGGAGGCATTTGTCTGAGATCACAAGACATCTGCTTTTGGGCTGGGAACAGAGCCCAGATCTTGTGAGCATTAAAAACATTCGCTGTAACCACACAGCTTTTCCCTTAGCTGCAGCTTTGAGTTGCTCCTGCTTCAGTGCATTAAACCAACCTGTAACAAGACCAGAGTGGAACAGGCTGCCCAGAGAGGTGGGAGATGCCCCATCCCTGGAGACCTTCAAGGTCAGGCTGGATGGGGCTCTGAGGAACCTGATCTGGGTGAAGATGTCCCTGCTTATGGCACAGGGCTTGGACTAGGTGACTTGTAAAGTTCTCTTCTAACCCAAACTGTTGTATGACTCCATGGGAGTGAAGGCTGAGATGCTCTGCCCTGACCTGATGGCAGGGCAGTGATGAGGTGATGCCTGGTGAAGCAGCTGCTAAACAATGCAGCAAGACAAACAGTGACAGTTCTGCTGCTGAAGCAGAACAGAAGACAACCCAAACCACAGCATGAGAATACCCAAGAGGGCTGAAAGTTCCCCCTGCATTGCCCCTGTGCAGCGCAGCACAGCTGGGTGCTGCAGGCCGTGTTGTATTTTCAGGTCATGTGCTGAGGTGATTCATAGGGGACTACATAGTTTGGGCTGGATCCTAAGTTCCCATCCCCCTGTCATGAAGGGTGGCTGGCAGGCAGCTGCATGGCTGTGAGGAGGCACAGTTCAGAAGTCGTTTTCTCCCCCAGCACACCCAAGGGTCAGCTGCTCATGGTTTTTTCTGGCGTAGAGGAAAAAGCTTGGCAGTGGCACAGCAACCTTCACTCCACCTCAAGGGTATCAAAACCAGCAGACTTTGCTTTAATGGGAATGACAGCTCTTCACCAGTCCATTTTCCTTCTCTCTCTCCCTTGGCACTGGGAGAGATCCTAGGGTGTATCCAGGATTTCTGAGCCTGTCACCCCGAACAGCCAGTGGAAATAAACTCTTTGACAGATGCCCATCTAAATCCATCCCAGGTTCAATGATACCAGGTCTGGCAACTCCTCGTCTTTTAAACCACAGAAAGTTTTGCTAGGAAGCCAGAGACACACCACAGAGCTGATGCTGCTTCTCAGATACATGTAGGATACTTCCAGCTCCAGGAAGGAAAGCAGAGAGGCACTGGGAGAGCTTCCCACACCTCCATGCCCCCCCCAACCCTCGCTTATCCAAGACGGTCCCTGTGTAAATACAGAGGTGATGGCTCAGTTGGCACCAGGCAGCTGCCTTGGGTGGGTGTTTGGCTCTAGCATGGGATTTCCAACTGATCCTGGCAAAGATGGAGCATATCAATTTGCCAGGAGGGACTCTCAGTCTCAGGAAAGGCAAGGTGTAGTTTTCAAAGCCATTTAAGCCCTAGGAGCGTGCGCCCACCCCAAGTTTTCCTTCTATAACTGTAGGTGGATGTTCCTCAGATGGTTTATTAAGCAGTGAATCAACCCTCTCTTACCTACTGGGCTCCTCTGCTAATTTAAGCCAGATTCAGAAAACACATCTTGGGGGAGGAAAAACAAATAAACTAAGAGAGAACTACAGATGTTGAAAACAGTCTGGCTTGTTTTCTTCTGGCACAATCCTCTTTATATCTAAAATCATGTAAAAAAATAGGGGTATCTTAAATAGGTCATCTGAGTAGAGGCCAAGGATAAATCTGCTGGTTGACTGCAAAGAGAACGTTGGGGTTTGTTACAGCAGGAACACTTACCTCTTGGTGTGACATGTCAGGCTCTGGGGGTTGTTTGGGGGCTGTGTGGTGATGCAAGGAGGTAAAAAGCTGAAGTGGAGCTGACTCTTTGGGATGTCTGCATTCCTAGCATCCACGTTTCCCCTTTCTCATCTGTAAAAACCTTGTTTTAAAGGATCTATTTGTCCTGCACAGAAGGCATGGTTCTCAGGAGCCCAGATCCTATTGCACAGCCCTTTCACCGTGGTGAAGACAGCTTTCCTTCCCTGGAACAACTCAGCATTTCTAAGAAAACAACTGAATCCCATTTGAAACACTCCCCTTTTCAAAAATAACCACAAACACCAGGAGGAGAAAACGTTTTTCCTTGTGTGGCCTTGTAGGACAGTGGGGAACAGAGTCCCAGCTGCTGACCTACCTTCACGGTCAGAGAGGCTCTGGGAAGCAGAAATCCCTGTGGTACAGCTGCTGGGCTGTGACATGGGGATTGAGCTGTAATGGGGGAATCCCAGCCTGGTTTTTACACCCCATGGCCTGATCAGGTGGATGTGACATCGGTCCTACAGCCATCCCACCCCAAAAAGGAAGGAGCAGAGACTCATTCCTGTAAATATCTTGGAGTGGAAATGGTTTGGGATGACAGATCTTGGCAAAAGAGAGTTAAAAATAAACTCATTTCAGTTCCCTAAATTTGAAGCATGGGAATTTCCCTGGACAGAAGGGAAAAGAAACCGGTAACCACCCTGCAGCCAAGGTCACAGGCCACTCAGCTGAGGGGAGGGACTGGTTTCAGTACTGATGACACGGAGATGGCACACCCTGACACGGCAAGGGGCCAGCAGCAACTGGAAGCCACTGGGTAGCAAAGGTTTGGGTCAGTGAGACCTCATAAGTCAAGGTGAAAGGGGTAGATCCTGCCCCTGCTCTCACCACTTGCTCCAGGGCACCCAGCATCTGCTGGCCTGTTAAGCAGGAGCACACATGTGGGCACTGGCTCCATCCCCAAGGAAGGCAGATGCTGTGATCTGGCTGTACCAGGGATAACCGAGCAGACCCAAAGCCTGGTGGGTGGAGGAGCAGATGCATCAGCATCTTAAAAGAGCTGAGTCAGCAACCCTTTCCTGTCCAGAGCCCTGGCCCAGCCCCAAAGCATGAGGCAAAGCACCAGAGCTGCTGAAGGAGCTTCAGGTACATAGTGTTGTCCCCAGTGTTGCCCCCAGCAGCGATGTGTGTGGGAGGAAGGGATGAAATGGGCACTCCCTGCCTCCCCTGGCTTGGGAGCATTTGCCCTCACTTGCCTACAGCAGCAGGATGAGAAGTTGGGTCCAGCCCCAAACTCTTGCCCAGGCTGAGGCTGGCAGGAGCAGGAATTGCCTTTCCAGCTCTGTAGCTTTACCCCCAAATTAAAGACCATGAAGTGGCAGCTGATCCCCAAGGGGGGGCCAGGGGCACTGCCCTGTGCTGTAGCATTATGCACAATCACAAGGGTACGCTGGGTCTAACACACCCCTCAAATTCTGCACCTTCCAGAAACAATCCAGGCTCCAGAGCAGAGGAAACACAGCCTAACAGAAAGCAGAGGAACCCTCTCTGCTGAAACATTGATTTTCTTCCAAGGTATGGCCCTGGGATTCTTCTGCAGAGCTGTTGTCCTGTCAGCATTCAGTGTGCTCTCCTGGCCCTCCTGGGTTTAATGCCCCATTAATAATGCAGCTCTGTATTTATTGCAGTTCACGTTAATGTTCCACTGTTACTTCTTGATCCCTCATTATTCTCTCTGGAGCACCAGGCAAGGCTCCAAACCCCAAACAACAGCAGCAGGGTTACTACAGCCCAAGCCACAGCCCCACCAGGCTCACGGCATCCCCGCTGAGGAGGATCATTTATCTTCCCAAAGCTGCACCCAGGAAAACGGGAACAGCTCCACATCCTCTGTGATCAGATCTCAACTCTTCCAGGGCAGTGTTGGACAGTCAGATCTTTCCAGGGATCTGAGCCAAAAACCTGTTATTACATCATTAACAGGCAGCTTGCTTAATCCTGGCTCCGTGGCACCCGGCTCTAACAGGAGCAGGAACAGGCTGTTGGGCTGGAGGAAGCACTAAGGATGCTTCCCTTAATCACCCTGCTGTTGTTCCTGCTGCCCTTGGGCCCTGTGGGCAGCAGAGCTCTGTGGGTACCCTCACTTTTCACCCCACAGCACTCTGAGCACCCCATTATACCCCCCCGCTCCCAGTACAGCTCCAGCTCAGCACCCAGGGGTAGGCAGCATACTACTGGTGCCCACCTCCCACCAGGAGCATCCTCAGGTCTCACCAACACTGCACTGCCCTGAGTGACTCAGACCCCACAGAGAAAAGGCACCACTGATGGAGGTGGGGGGTTGCCTCACCTGGGGGTTACAGTGCTCCAGAAGCCCCTTTTCCCTGAGGGGCTTCCACCCCCCAGCTTCCACATCCCAGGAGAACGCCTTCAGGTCTTGAAAAAAGGATAGTTGGGATCTTGTTTTGAGGCAGGATTCTCCCCACCCTTTTAGATGAGGCTGCTCAAGCACAAGGACAAAAGTTTCTTGGGTTTTCCAAGAAATCCCTGGTTTCCCCTCCCTTCCCCTGGGAAGGGGGAGCTGACCATCCTCCCTTATCCCTACAAACAGCACACTACTTCCAGCAGCAGCCAGCTCTTGCAGGGCAGGAAAACCAAAGCTTCCATGTCCTGAGCTGGTGTTTATGGCACTCCCAATGTGGGCTTGAAGCCCACTGCAGAGTCCAAGGCAGGTCATCTGCATCCTCAACCCTGGGCTCACAGGCATGAGCAGCCATGGTTCACCTCTCTGGGTGTACTTTTGAAAGAAACACCAAACTGGGGGTTTTCAGGGTGAAGCATCACTGGTGCTGGTTAGCATGTGATAAAACAGCAAGGAAAACCAGGGAGAGAAGACATTCCCACTGCTTCCTTCTGGCCAGGTTAGCAGGTTGCCACACAGCAAGCTGTGGGGGGTAAGTCTCTCACCTACAGACTCCAGATCAAGACTGCCACTGAAACCTTCACTATCCTTGTTAGATCTCAACCCTTATGGGCAATGCTCACAAGTTCTCCTGTCTGACCTAATCCCAGAGTTTGCTTTGGTTGGATTTGCCTGGTGACCACGATCTGACCTTGTGTGAGGTGTACCTGAGGTGTCACATGCCCTTGTACTTGCCAAACTCCTTCAGCACATCAGGGAGCTTCCAGATGTGGGTACTTACTGGCAGGTTTCAAGTGGTTTGTCCAGAACAGCCCCAACAATCAAAGAGCTCTTCAGACTGTGATGTTGCCACAGCATTGGGAACCAGGGGCTGCAAAACAAACCTCTCTGCTCCCTGTCTTCTGAAGCTTCACTTCTGGGATGAAAGCAGCCCTGACTCTTGCTGCTATCCATTCTTGTTGCCCAACTTTTGTTGTAGAGTTTGCTGCCAAGCACAACTCTTCTGCAGTGATTTATTAACCTTGAGCAGAGGTTGCTTTCCAACTGCTGCCCAAGCACAAGTTGAGTCCCTGTTTCCACCACGCTGAAGATGTGTTATCCCAACCTCACAGCTCACTGATCCGGAGCAGCAAGTGGGTGTTTCGCACCGTAGGATACAGCCCATAATATACACCCATGTGTGACCAGAAAACAAGGATATCACTGGCTTCTTTCTGGCTAAGTCCTACTATAGCTTCTTAAAAAGCCTCTTCCCCTGCCTTTCCTCCCTGCAGATGCGAACCAGCCCGTGCCTGGGATGAGCCTTCAGTCGAGCTTAGAACCTTCAGCTCTCCAGACAGACCCTTTGCTGGTATTAAAGGAGACAAGTGACACTGTCAGTGACATTCTTGTCTGTAAATTGGGAGACATGTAGATTTGACAGGTGAACCACTCCCTGAATAAGGAAAGCTCTAGACACTGAAGAGTTGAAGTCAGTGGCACGATGCCCAAGTGAAGACCCAGTGGCAAAGTGGTGTTCCTCAGGGACATCTTGGTTGGAGACATGGACAGTGGGCTCTAGTGCACCCTCAGTGAGTTTGCCAACACCACCAAGCTGTGTGGTGGGTTGACATGCTGTAGAGAAGGGACAGCAGAGGGACATGGACACTGTGGAGAGCTGGGCCAGCTATGTGAAGTTCAACAAGGCCAAGTTCAAGGTCCTGCACATGGGCTGGGGCAATACCAAGCAGAGCTACAGGCTGGGTGAAGAATGGATTGAGAGCAGCCCTGAGGAGGAGGACTTGGGGATGTTGGTGGAGGAGAAACTCAACATGACCCCAGCAATGTGCTTGAAGCCCAGAAAGGCACCAGTGTCCTGGGCTGCATCCCAAGCAGCGTGACCAGCAGGAGGAGGGAGGGGATGCTGCTCCTCTGCTCTGCTCTAATGAGACCCCCCTGCAGCGATGTGTCCAGCTCTGGGGTCCCCAGTGCAAGAAGGACATGGAGCTGTTGGAGTGAGTCCAAAGGAGCCCATGAGGATGCTCAGAGGGCTGGAGCACCTCTGCTATAGAGACAGGCTGAGCCTGGAGAAGAAAAGGCTCTGGGGAAACCTTAGAGCAGCCTTCCAGTGCCTGAAGGGGGTACAGAAAAGCTGGAGGGGGACTGTTTCAAAGGACAGGGAGTGACAGGACAAAGGGGAATGGCCTTAAGATGAAAGAGGGGAGATTTACATGAGATATTAGGAAGAAATCCTTCCTTGTGAGGGTGGGGAGACACTGGCCAGAGCAGCTCTGGCTGCTCCTGGATCCCTGGCAGTGTTCAAGGCCAAGTTGGGTTTGGGCACGCTGGGCTGCTGGGAGGGTGTCCCTGCCCATGGCAGGGGGTGGGGAGTAGATGATCTCTGAGGTCCTTGCCAACCCAAACCACTCTAGGATTCTTTCACACATAGAAAGCAGGCAATTTTTGGAGCAACCTTTTCTTCTCTCAGCCCTCTCCTGTTTCTGCAGGCTTTGAGTAGCTTGGCGCCCTGCACTGCAGCAGACAGCTAAGAGAAAGGATCAGAGAAAGGATCACTCCCAGGGTAGAAGCTTTAAGAAAGCAGCCAGTGCCAGCACAGCATCCAACTTCTGCATCTCCTACAAATGCAGGTGCAGCATACATGCACAAGCTGGGGGAAACCACCACAAGATTTGACTGCTCACTACTCACTTTGCATCATTGCTGGTAAGTGTCAAAGGAACAGCAGAGAGGTGTGAAGAAAGGTGCATCCCAGGGTGACCCTAAAGAAACCACCCAAAACCAGCACGAAGAGTTCTCAGTGCTACCTGATGTGTTTCTTCACGACTTCTTACTCATCAAGCTTGGTCTGCTACCACAGAGAACAAGGTCTCCTCAGCAGAAAAAAACACCTAAACCAAGCAAACCAAACCCCACACTGAGTTCTGATTCAGAGCAGTGAAGATACTTGAGGCAAAGAGTTTCTTAAGCTTTCCCATCTTCCTTAAAACCTGCAGAGCTCCATTCTCACATTTTACAAAGGCTTTCTAGCCTGTTCTTTTGGCTTTACCATCACAATTCCCTCCTCTTTGTGAAATCACATCTACTGCCATCTCTCTGGGTTCCTTTATGCCCAAACTGGCACCATTTGTCCATTTTATCTCATTTCCAAGCAGCAAAAGCCCCATCCATTATTGCAGCCTCCCCCCAGGCTCCATGTGAGGGTAGGTAGGCAGTCTGCAGCCTGAGAGAGCTGTGCAGGGACAGGAATCAGTGCAAGGAGAGAGAAATGTTGAAAGGTAGATGATCCAGCTAAACAGAGCTCCATGCTGCATGGGAAGAAGCAGAACTCATCTCGCCACAGCAGCACACCACTTGCACTTCTACTTTCTTCACACATACAAATCTGAAGCAAATCAAAACTCCTCCTGTCTCAGGAGCAGTTTAGGTGATTCCTAAAGCAGGGATTAAGAGCTGCCCCTCCTTCACAGCAGACACCAAGCCCATCTACATGGCAAAACAGGCACAGCTCTCCAGCCTTGGAGACAGGAGATCCTACCATTGTCCCTCCCCTGTGACTTTTGCCCATCACCAGGAGCAGACACTTCCTTTGTTCTCCTAAGCAGGCACGAAGTGAGACCTGAATTGCTACATTAGGGACTTTCCTGCAGCATCGGTTCTTTCCACACCATTTGGAAGAGTTTTTCCCCATACAGGTCTGTGACCATATTTTAAAGGCCACTCAAAACTGAAAGCAGAAGTTGGCTCATCCTGCCACAACCAGAACACATTTTCCAAAAAGCTCTATTTAAAGAATCATCAGTATTAGATCACAGAATCACAGACTGGTCTGGGGTGGAAGGGAGCCCAAGGATCACAGAGCTCCAACCCCCCTGCCACAGGCAGGGACACCAACCTCCAGGCCTGGAGCTACACAAGGTCGCCCAGGGCCCCATCCAACCTGGCCCTGAACACCCCCAGGGATGGGGCACCCACCCCCTCTCTGGGCAACCTGTTCCAGCCCCTCACCACTCTCTCTGGAAAGAACTTCCCCCTAATATCTAATCTAAACCTTCTTTCCTTTAACTTTAATCCATCCCCCTTGTCCTGCCAGTCTCTGCCCTTTTAAAAGATCACCTGGGAGCAGGACCAATGAAACACCTACTGAATTCATCACAGGTTCTGGACTGTTCCACAGGGATTGAGGACTGTCCACACAGCCTGGAGCAGCCAAACAACAGCCACCTCAACACACTTTCTCACACACACACAGGTCTCATTTACAGGCACTGCCCCACCCTGCTCATTTAGCACCCACACCCTTGCTTCCCCCTAAAGCAGCTGCCTGACTGCTGCCCCAGCACCACACAGGGGTTCTCAGCAGCGCAGCAGCAGGCAAGCCTGCCAGGATTGCAACACCAGCCAGGGGAGCTTCAGGCAGCACCAGAACAGCAAGCTGGTGTCTAGAAAAGGACATCCCTCCCCCTCCACGCTCTTCTCAGCTGCAGCACAGAGTGATTCCGTGTCCACACATTTCAAATGATCAGAGTTTGTATTGTGCCAAATGTCTCAAGCCAAAATCTAAGGCTACAAAGTTTGCCTGTGTTTCAGGGCTCTGGAACTGTGAGGGCAGCTCAGAACCAGGAGACAATCAAAGCAAGGGTCACAGAGAAGTCATCTGGACACCTGGATGAATGAGTTAGGTCCAATTCTTCAGTTAAAGGATGCCACATCTCCATACAGAAATGGGGCGCAGATGCTCTTGACCACAAGCCTGTGAATACCCCTTGGGGATTCTTCTCAACAAATGGTCTGTAACAGCAGAGACTGGAGCCTGAAATTAACAGTCTTTCTCTGTTACCACATTTGTTGTTTCCCTTCTAACCATCTGTGAAACTCTATCCAGCCAACTCTGACCCAGCTGTTCAGAGAATGACACGGTTCTTGAGACATACCCAGCAGGTGCTAAGATCAGAGAGAGACACAAGGAAGTCTTTTACAAAAATTTGAGAAATGAAATGGAGAGCTCCCAGCCTGATGGATTTGCTAAGCTTCAGGGCAATTTGCAGCACCTCTGACACAGTTTTAAGAGGCTGAGGGAGAATGGAGGCCATCAAGATACTCCACAGAGGCTCTTTCACAATCCCAAGCTCACTGCCAATGTCTCCTGCTTTCTGACCCGATCTGATCCCCTTTAGTGCTGCTTCACTGGAAGCAGAAGCTCCTCAGCTGGCTAAGTTTCCACTCACTGAGGAGTGCCACCAAGAGGATGGGGGTTTGAAATCTGTTAGAAAACTTGCCTATATGGTAATGAGGAACCACCAAAGAATTTTAACAACTTGCATGTGTTTCATACTCATTAAAATCTAATGTATGCACAAGAAAGTCCCATTTCTAATGAATCACAGAATCCCAAGGTTGGAAAAGACCTTTGAAGATCATCAAGTCCAACCATTCCCATCCTAAGCTAAACCAGATCCCTAAGTGCCTCATCTCCCCTTTTTTAAACACACCCAGGGAAGGTGACTCAGCCCCTCCCTGGGCAGCCTGTGCCACAGCCCCACAACTCTGCCAGGGAAGAGCTTTTCCCTCCCAGCTGAGCTGCCCCTGCCCTGGGGCAGCTTGAGCCCATTGCCCCTTGTCCCATCTCCTGTCCCCTGGCTGAAGAGACCATCACCCGCCTATCTGCACCCTCCTGGCAGGTCAGTGGAGGTGGGGAGAAGGTCAATGAGCAGCTCATGTGATTTTTAATGGTAATTGGAATCAAAGCAATGGCTGTTGGCCACATGACAAAACTCCCTGGGTAACACAGCCACATAATAGAGCCTTCAGAGTATTTCTCTGCAACGTCCTTTATTAAAGAGCCTCTTTGATACAGAATATTTAAGCAAAAATAGTTTAAAAACTCTGCTTTGGTTAATATTTACAGGAGCCTTTTGTGTACACTCTTACAGCAGCTCACAATGCTATTTAAGAAATCAATCTTTATCAAATGTCAGGTTTCTCACTGTGAGTACATCTCACAACCATAAGAGGAGGCAGTGGAAAATGCCTAAAGGAACCAGGAAAACTCTGAATTCTCGTCTTCAGCTTCTGAAAACTGTGTCACAGACACATAGTTCTTAATAAATGAAGTAGCAGAACAGGAAAATGCACCCTCTAAACCTTATGAAAGTCACAGCAGTGCACACAAGTGCAGGAAAAGAAAAGGATCTGCTGCAAGCAGAGTGTTGAAGCTTCAGCACCATGCTGCCTGGCTGTGCTGGAGTCTGAGCACTGTTGCCAGTGCTGGAAATTTATTGTATAATAACTGTGTGGCACCTGGTTCCAGCCACACAGATGGGATTCTGCTCCAAAAAATAAGACAGCATGAATAGATTCTGCTTTAACTTCTGTCTGTCAAGGCTGTTGCACAGTCTGTTTGAAGCCCAGACAGACTCCTTTGTTTTATTCTTTGTAAACCATTAATCTCACTTTATCCATTAATGAACAGCAACTAAATGTTTCTTTGGATCAAAGAATAGCTCCCATGGGTGCTGACATTCTCATCAAACACAGTAGGCTTATCAGGTATCCAGATGAACCAACCTGTTGGCACAGGGAAGGTGGCTGAGGACATGGTACATGCCCTTGCTGCAGAGCACACAGTTCTCCTGCGATGAGCACACTGGTCAGAATCCTTAAGTTATAACCCAAACACTATGTAAGGGGTTGCTTGAGGTCAAACAAACCAGTCCCTCCTTTAACAACTTTCCCAACCACCAGGCACGCAGAAGGGGATCTCAGTTCATCATGGGCACCTGGAAGAGTTCAAATAAAACAGTGTTAGGATGTTTCCAAAGGTTTCCCAGCGCTGAGAAGAAAGCATTTTGGTTTACATGCCACACATCACCTGGTTCAGGCCCTAGTTTCAGAAGGGCACTGTCACCTACCCTTCCAATTGGGTTTGTAATTGAGGGCAGGAGCCCAAAGCTCTTCCTACCCCTGGTTACAAAAACCAGGCTCTCCTCCTGATCTTTTTGTGCAAGCAGAGAATCAGGGCACACAGGACTAAACTCACCATGAAAAGACAACACATTCCAAATTCTAAGAGAACACAGATTTGACCTCCTGGTGAACACATTTTGCTGATTAAATAGATGGCTAAAAAAAAATATGCCAGTGAGGCAGAAGCAAAAAAGATTCCCTTTTCATTGCTGCCCTTCTCTTTTGTTAGAGTGAATCCTTTTGATGTGGATTTTAAACCCTTCTGGCTCAACAGGAAGAGAACTTTTCACTGGAGAGACATTCCAGGAATTCCTCTGATTTTGTGGTTACTCACTGCAGTGAAACAGTGTCACAGCCAGTTGGAAGCTCTCCAGATGACATGTCTGGCTGGGACTGTTTTGCTTTCACTGGTTTTATAAGCATCCAGGCTGGTTTTCATTCAGCCTAACTACCAGGCAAGGTGAAGTTTTGTCATTAGAGCAGCTGGGAGATTAGAAATAAAATTGTTAAACTCTTGATAAGTTTGGTTCATCTTTAGTCTACTGAGCAAATTGTACTGAACCCTCTGTCACACAGAGGCTGGAGGGGAGAGGTGCTGCACCACAGCCCAGGGTATGGCATGTGCCTGCAGTGCTGATCTCAGCTACAGCTGAGTAATTAAATAGCTAAAGAGAGAAAAAACAACCCCCTTCTTTGTTAGTTCATTAAACAAAACAGTGATAACTGCCCTATTTGCTCATATGGTCTTAACAAAGAGTCCTTCTTCCAAGAAACCAGACAAAGGGATCTCACTTCTCATGAAGGCTGAGCCCAGATGGGCAGCCTGCTGGGTCACACCTGCTGCCACCTCTTCTAACCTCAGCTGTGTGCAGTGGTCACAAGCTTCCCTTCTTACTGATCAGGGCCATACACAGGCCCCCTTGCAGTATCTCTCTGAAGTTATCAGTTACATCAAAGCAAATTAGATCCAGACTGCTGCAATCTGCATTCTGACTTTGATTTCCTTTCTCAGGGAAATCAGTAACTCCCTCCACTCGTACTTGGTGTGGTACTTAATCCCCTGTGCCCTTCTGTCAGGCTCACAGAATGAAAGGGGTCAGGAGGGACCTTTGAAGACCATCTAGTCCCTGCTAAAGCAGGATCACCTAGAGCAGGTTGCACAGGATCACGTCCAGGGGAGGTCTGAGTATCTCCAGAGGAGGAGATACAACAGACTCTCTTGGCAACCAAGTATACACTTCCATAAATATAATCACATTTCACTTGGCAAAAACCTTATCTTACTTCTAATTTAATGTGTGTTATAAATCCAGACAGGGAGTGCAGCTGTGCAAGAAACATCCTCTTCTATCCAGTTTCACCCCAGATTTACACTTCCCCTTTCTGATTTTCAGATGAACTAAGTCAAATATAGCCAATACCATTCATTAGAACCCAAATTACCTTCCCAGAAAAGGGATGAAACAGTATTAACAAAAAGGAATTCAGCAGTAACATCTGTGCAAGGCAGTGTAAGATACCAGCTAAGGAGAGAGAGAGCTTTTCCCATTTGTATTAGGTAGCAAAGGCAGCAGCACAGGAGCTTTCAAGAAGGAAAGCATCCAAGAAACCAAGACCATCAGTGAAAGGGAGATGTAATTGGCAACCAAAGCATGAGATCAAGCAAACTGCCTAACAACAGACTTAAAGCCTTTTGCCTAGACTCCTAAATCATAGAATCCCAGACTGGTCTGGGTTGGAAGGGACCCCAAGGATTACAGAGCTCCAACCCCCTGCCACAGGCAGGGACACCAACCTCCAGGCCTGGAGCTACACAAGGCTGCCCAGGGCCCCATCCAACCTGGCCTTGAACACCCCCAGGGACGGGGCACCCACCCCCTCTCTGGGCAGCCTGTTCCAGCCCCTCACCACTCTCTCTGGAAAGAACTTCCCCCTAATATCTAATTTAACCCTTCCTTCCTTCAGCTTTAATCCATCCCCCTTGTCCTGCCAGTCTCTGCTCTTTCACACAGCTGATTCCCCTCCTGTTCTCATGCTCCATTCAGGTATTGCTGCAAACAGCTGCTGCTGTTTCAAATCCCCTAAGTGATCCCTGCAGCCACGTGTTGTTCTCTACACCTTTCAGAGCAGCAACTAGAGGCCAAAAAGGAGACTCTTGGGCACCTCAAATGGCACCAGAAACCTGCCATTACAGACATGAGTCTGACCCTTTGTGTTTGAGGGAAAAAGCAAAGATGGTAAAGTACTATAAAGCAGAAGAAAATCAGAATTGAAGGACCAACCAGGACTGTTCTCACAATAAGATGCTGAATAGTGATGTCAGAGAAGAGATGGAAGTTTTCATAGGGGAGTTTATTCATAGAGAGATGAAAACAAAGTAGAGGTGGCAAGTCTAATGGTAAAAAAAAAGCAGAGTCAGAAGCCCTTTGAAAAACTTTGCTGTAACAAATCTTAATGATATTAAGGTTTGTTATAAAAATGCCTATCCAATTCTTAAAGAAAGGAGTCCCAGACCCCACAGATTGCACGTGGGAGCTGACTCCATTTAAGCTGGCAGAATTTTATTAAAAGCATCTGGAACATTGTCTTAGGCAAGGGTTTAATTAAAAATTTAGCCTCTGGCATTTTTTTTTTCCCTAATGCAATTATGCATTCCTCAGACTAGGGGAAAGTTATGAAGGAAACAAAGAGTAAGTGAAAGGGTGCAGCAACAGAGTTCAGACCAAATCTTTTACCCATCATTGTTGCTTCCTTCAAGAATTTGTAGCTGGTTTCAAATGTCATCTGTTGCAGAGGGGAGGAGTTGGACTGGATTCCAAAACGATTCAGTGGCTTGTAAAACCCTTCAAAGCACATGTAGTCTGCCACAAGTGAAAGGTGCCGAGGGTCAACCACAATGCCTAAGAAGACAAGAAAGAGCAATCAGAGACCATTCATGGGTTAAGGTTTGATTTTGGGGTTTTATTCTTTCAATAAATCAGGTCTAAATTAAACCCTCTGAATCTAATCTACAAGGAAAGCATCTCTGTTAACGTTCTTCTGGCAGCAGCACCTCTCTGTGTGTAGCTGGTGGAACTGTTCCCCTCAAACAACCAAGAGGGGGAGACCTCAATATAATACAAACTGGCATCTCTCCAGGGAGACTGAAGTGTCAAGGATCCTGTAAGGCAGCAGAGTTTCTCTATGTAAGATCAGTAGGGTCTGCATCACCTTGGTTTACACAGATTGGATCACACATCCATCCATTTGTGATGGGACTGACAGAGCTCTACCCCTCAACTGGCACCAGCATCAGAAAGGTTCTGGTATTTTCTGTGCAGGATAGTCAGGCATCCTTAAAAATCCTTTAGGCTAAAACCAAATAGCACTTAATTTTTAAACAGGGCTTGTTGAGTCAGTGTAATGGGGGATCATTAACAGCTCTGTCAACATTTATCTAGCTGTTCTTGAACAACTTGAAGGTCATACCATTCTGGGCAGCCAGTTGGCAAATCTATTTGATGTAACTGGTTGCTAAACATCCCACTGTATTAATCTTCATCTTTTCAATAGTTTAGTCCATGGCAAGGCTTAGCTCACTTAAGGCAAATTCAGCCTGCCTAGCTTTAGCAGCCTGCAAAGTCAGGCTTCTTCCCTAAGCTAGTTAGTTGCCTGGACTCTCTGAATAATCTACACAGACAAAACATTCAGAAAATGCAGCACAGCTATTTTAGGAAAGGTATAAAAACTCAACTGCAGAGGGAGCTGAGACTCCCACCATCAAAAAGCTACAGCAAGGCAAGAATAAACTCATTCTCATGGCCACTGTACAAGTCCAACAGTTGGTCCTCTCAGGGACCTTCAGGCTTGCAACAAATAAATATGCCAGAATAGAAAAGCTCTGTGAAGGTGGGACACACATTAACTTGTCTGGTGAATTTTCTACTAATTAAATGGAACCTAATTAATGGAGTCTTCACAGAATGCACTACAAGGACTGAAACAATGGAGAGGTGCAACTTCAGGATACACACAGAAAGGAAAAGATCATGCAAAACTCTCTAAGTACTGTGGCTCTTAAGAGAAATAATGAGTATTTTTAAAGCTACAAAGAACTCTTACCATAAACAGCAAATACATCTTTTATTTCCTTTATAATCACCCTCAGGGCAGACTCAATTCCATAGGTCTTAGCCATGGCATGAATATCATTGGAATAAAGTCTGTTCAGGTCCAAAATCTGAAAGCAAAAAAAATCAACAGATACAAGTTAGCTCCTCAGTATTTCCAAGTGATTTAGGCTAAGCTAAAATAGCTTTTTCCCACCATTTTTCATTAGCTTAAACAGCACCAACAGTTGCAGAGAAAAATGATCCTGGACATTTATGTAAGAGCTAGTGATCACAGCTTTATACATGAACTATACATAGATAAGAGTGTTGGAATCAAAATTCACCCCAGGAGAAAATAATCTGAAATTAGAACAAGCAAAAAAAAGCCAACCATCCCAAGGAGCAGAGGAACAGGTTAAAGTCTTCCAAGCAACACAGCTCAATGCCCAGTCTGTCTCAGCCAGCCAAAACATTTAGCAAAAGCAGCAGAGAAGATGTAGCTTAAAACAATCCCTTATTTGTAGAGCCATGGGCTAGATGGCACAGAACTATTCATCTCCAAGTACTGCAATTCATTTAGATGGAAGAACTCCCTCAAGTAACATTTAGAGACACAGTTATAAGCACGGTGGGGAATTAGCTGTCATTAGACACTGGGCTGCTGCACTAAACCTGATTTGCAAGCTGCCCTTGAGAAAAGGCTCTGCTGAGCTCTGACCACACCTGGGGGTAAACAGGAGGAGAGTTTAAGGGCTGAAAAGGCTGCACATCCCTCCTGTTAAATTTCAATGGCATCCATGGACCGTGGTCTCTCACAAAAGATGACTCAATTTGGGATTACAGGTGACATACCTCAGAGTATTTGAACAACTCTGCAAGGTTGATCCCCTCTGTGTGCAGAACCAGCTCCTTCTCTCCTTGCTCGTTGGTGCTTTCATTCAGCAAGCATCGTGTGATCCCCTTCACCTCGTGAATGACGGTGCTCCGGGCGAGAGACACAAGCAGGCAGGAGAGATCGAAGTACACCTTCCTCAGTGGGAGTGTGATTGACACCTGAGGAGGAAAACCAGTGCACTGCTCTGTAAGGAAACCTCACCATCAGGTTTGGCAGCCAGCCTCTTCTTTTTAGGCAAAAAAACCCCCTCAGACAACAGCACTGGAATTACCCAAACCGTGTCCTGAGGAACACAAGCACCTGAGCGGAATTAGAGCTGGAGGATGCTAATTAGAACACCCCATCCCAGGACCTCCTGTAGCCACACTGCTTTCAAGGGCTCTGAACTTACATCCATGGGGGATTGGTTTTTAATTGGTCTGGTTTGGGTGTTTAGACTTGTTCCCTTCTGTCTTTCAGGAGGATGGCTCCAGTTCCTCAACACCTGCAGCTTGTTTGATTTTGTTGCATCTTCTGACAGTCTCAGAGCAGTCTAAGCTCATGTTAAAGACACAGGGATTTGTGGCACGAGCTCTAACTGGTGGTGTTTAACCCAGCAGGCAGCTAAAACAACCACAGATGTTTCCTCACTCCCTTCCCAGTGCAATGGGGGGGGGGGAATAGAACCCCAAAAGACAGTGACAATAACAACATACAGAAGACATGGTGCACAGCACAAGTTCTCACCACTCAAGATCAATGCTCAGCTGGTTCCCAAGCTGTGCTGCCTCAGGCCAGCCCACCCCCTAGTTATGAAGGGAACATGGTATCATATGGCATGGAATATCCCTTGGGCCACTTTGGGTCAGCTGTCCTGGCTGTGTCCCCTCCCTGCCTTCTCCTTGGCAGGGCAGCATGAGAAGCTGAAAAGTCCTTGACTTGGTGTAAACACTACAACTACCTAGCAACAACTCAAAACATCCGTGTGTTATCAACGTTATTCTCATCCTAAATCCAAAGCACAGCACTATGCAAGCTGCTGAGAGGAAAATTAACTCTCTCTCAGCTGAAACCAGGACAACTGTAAAGCTGGGGAGGCAGACAAAGCTCAGCTGTGGTCAAAGGCAGCTCGTTGCTGGATGGGTTTTAGGAGGAATATAGGACCAGAATCAGGAGAAAACTGCAGGATAAAACATAGAGCTAGAGCTGATGTTTCACAGAATCATAAGGTTGAAAAGACCATTAAGATCACTGAGTCCAACCATTCCCATCCTAAGCTAAACCAGATCCCTGAGCACCTCATCCACCCTTTTTTAAACACACCCAGGGAAGGTGACTCAGCCCCTCCCTGGGCAGCCTGTGCCACAGCCCCACAACTCTGCCAGGGAAGAGCTCTTCCCTCACATCTGCTCTGCCCCTGCCCTGGCCCAGCTTGAGCCCATTGCCCCTTGTCCCATCTCCTGTCCCCTGGCTGAAGAGACCATCACCCACCTCTCTGCACCCTCCTGGCAGGGCAGGGGAGGTGGGGAGAAGGTCTCCCCTCAGCCTCCTCTTCTCCAGGCTGAACACCCCCAGCTCCCTCAGCTGCTCCTCAGAGGATTTGCCCTCCAGCCCCTTCCCCAGCCTGGTTGCCCTTCTCTGGACTCACTCCAGGACCTTAATGTCCTTCTTGTGGTGAGGAGCCCAGAACTGGACCCAGCACTCGAGGTGCAGCCTCACCAGTGCCCAGTCCAGGGGCACAATCCCCTCCCCAGACCTACTGGCCACACTATTCCTGACACAAGCCAGGATGCCATTGGCTTTCCTGGCCACCTGGGCACACTGCTGGCTCATATTCAGCCTGCAGCCACCCAACACCCCCCGGTCCTTCTCTGCCAGCAGCTCTCCAGCCAGTCTCCCCCAGCCTGTAGCGCTGCAGGGGGTTGTTGTGTCCCATGTGCAGCACTCTGCACTTGCCCTTGTTAAACCTCATCCCGCTGATCTCAGCCCATGTGTCCAGCCTGTTCAGATCCCTCTGAAGAGCATCTCTACCCTCAGACAGACCAACACTTCCTCCAAGCTCAGTGTCATCTGCAAGCTTACTGAGGGAGCATTCAATCCCTTCTGGAAGCATTAAAAAAATTTGTTAAAAATGGGGGGGAGGGGTTGTGTGTGTGAGAAATGTCTCTGGATCTATAGAAGCCACATTCTTGCCAAAGTTTTTCAGTTGCACCATCACATTTGATCAAGATATTCTGTCCCCTCTAGTTACTGTTTCATACAACTAAGCATTCCAGCTTTACTCATCCTAAATTCCTCCACGAGTAGCTGTGCCTCCCAATATAAACCTCCCCTTCTGCCCAGCACCTTGAGGGCACATTGTTCAACTGCCTCTTTCCAAAGTCCAGTCACCATTTTCATTCACTAAGAGCTACACATTGTTGCATCATATATTTAAAGATCAAAACACAATAAACCTGCCAGCTACCTTAAAAAATAAAAACAAACCCAAAAAATGAAACACCAAAAACCCCCACAAAACAAAACCCAAACAACTTCATCAGAGGTTCTGAAAGTCAGGAGTTGCTAAAAATGATGTCAAGAAGTGTCTTTGCACTGCCCCTTCTCTGTATTAATGCTGAGAAAAACCAGAAGAGGTCCCTTTGTTATGGGAGCCACATGCAGCCCCTGCCCAACCACACTCACTTCCAGGCAGCACCATCTTACCTCACACCACAGTTCATGTTCAGTGTCAAAGGTGTAATCCTGTACTGCTGGGTGGCTGTCCAGAACAGCATTCACTCTCAGCTCTGCTGACTGCAGCAACCTATCTCTCTCTTTCTGAGTCTGAGACATAAAGGAAAGATGTTGAGATTCATCACCATCTGCTCCAATCTGATCTTCTGCACTGGGAGTCTGTTCTTTTTCTGACTCAGCATCCTCATCTTCTTGATTCTCATCAATATTTTCTTCCCCATTCTCTTCTTCACTCTCATAATCAACCTGCAAAATGATGTTGTATTTATCAGAGCCAGAACAGGTACAGGAACAAAGCTCACCACAAGCAGTTTTATTCCTGAATATTCCTGACAGCCAAGTTGCAAGGATCTCACCTGTGGCACAAGGAAGATGCAATTCTGTTGTAAAGAATATAATAAAACAGATCCTGCTCAGTGTCTCCTCAATCTTGCCATCATTCCTCCACACAGTCAGGGATGTTACAGGTTATTGGGACTGTGGCAGAGCTTAGTTTTCTCCCTCTGAAAAAGACTCTTCCCCTAATCCAACTCTGCTAATGGGAATCCCTCAGGTTTTCCAATTGCTCTACCCTGTTGCTGAAACTACAGCAACCCAACTTCTAATTAGTCATTATAAAGTAGTCAACAGGGAAGAACATGCAGAGCCAGGGAGAGTATTTATTTAAAACCACTGCAGAGTTTTAAAAACAATTAACAGCGTGAAATCAGCCAGAGGTAAGGTTATGGTGCACTACAGCACAGACAGAAGATTGCCAAGCAATGGCTGAAGAACAAACTCAGGTCTCTTCCAACTCTAACTTGCAAGTTCTGTATTCAAGGACAGCAGTGACCAGGCTCAGCTATGATGACCACAGCCACCATCAGCCTCAGAGCCCACACCTTTGGCTAGAGATTTCCCTCCATCCTGATCCATACAAAGCAGAGACTTTCCTGTCCCATTTCAGGTGGTCTGGGTTTTATTTTCAGCCTTCTGTTTCAAAGGAAGCTTTCCTTCCCACCTCAAACCAAGGCAGAGAAAATTGGTAATTAAAGGACAGTGCTGAGCACCTATGAAGTCATTACCTCTTCTTCTTGGTTCTTCCTCAGTTTTGCTTCTGTAGCATCACCATCCCCTTCATCAGCTTCTGCATCAACAATGTTCTCTTCTTCCTCTGCTGGAGCTTCCTGACTATTCAGTGTCTAGAAATCCACGACAGACAAGATAATCAGGCTGATTCCACTAGGAAGCATCAACTGCCTCAAAAGGCTTTAGCCAAACATTTGCAATTACACAATCCCTTGTTCAATGCTCTGCCTTTAAGTTAAGGCCTAGAGATTAATTTCTATAAGCTCACTACTGCAAAGATATCATGTAATTACAACTCACAATAACTTTAACATTACACAACATGAATGTCTGCAAGAGAGGTAAGTTATTGCCCTGCTTATATGACAGTCCTTGTTGGGAGAGGGGTGGAAGGAGGTACATGCAAAAGCTTTTCAAAGAAAAAAAAAATAAGGATACCTTCTCCAAGCTTTGACAACCACTGCTACACAAGACATTGATCTGGGAATCACCATAAAAAGGACATTGAGGTCCTGGAGCGAGTCCAGAGAAGGGCAACCAGGCTGGGGAAGGGGCTGGAGGGCAAATCCTCTGAGGAGCAGCTGAGGGAGCTGGGGGTGTTCAGCCTGGAGAAGAGGAGGCTGAGGGGAGACCTTCTCACCACCTCCACTGCCCTGCCAGGAGGGTGCAGAGAGGTGGGCGATGGTCTCTTCAGCCAGGGGACAGGAGATGGGACAAGGGGCAATGGGCTCAAGCTGGCCCAGGGCAGGGTCAGCTCAGATGGGAGGGAAAAGTTCTTCCCTGGCAGAGTTGTGGGGCTGTGGCACAGGCTGCCCAGGGAGGGGCTGAGTCACCTTCCCTGGGTGTGTTTAAAAAAGGGTAGATGAGGTGCTCAGGGATCTGGTTTAGCTTAGGATGGGAATGGTTGGACTTGATGATCTTAAAGGTCTTTTCCAACCTTGGGATTCTGTGAGAGAATGTGGAGTAATATGCTTTTATCTCCTTGAGGCAAAACACAGGCATGTTCAGAGCCTGAAGTGAAACGACATTTAATACACAGTAGCTTTAACATCCTTGTTAGTTTTATGAGGATGCAAAGACAGTTTACACAAAGTATTTAAGTCACTATTCACACACTGCATGTTTTGCATTGTAACACGCTGCTTTTTTCCAAATTCAGGTGCTCAAAAGCAGGTCAAGGCCTTTTTCAGGGGATGTTTTTCTGTACCTTGTCTTGGTCACCATCTAAGTCTTTCCGAGTGGCCTTCCTGGTGCTGACCTCAGTAAAAGATGCCATCTTTGCATGCTTCCTTTTAATTGCTTCCAGAAAAAGTTTGAAGAATCTGAAAGAAGCAGCAACCCTGACTATGTCAAAGCTCAGCAGTTCCACAGTCAATTACAAGCTGTCAGGAAATTCATTTACTTTGTTGAAAAAGCCAGTCAGCTCAGGGCTGGATATACTCTGGTGAATGCAAAACTACTTCTAGGAAGGAAGAGTTAAATTGGATATTAGGGGGAAGTTCTTTCCAGAGAGAGTGGTGAGGGGCTGGAACAGGCTGCCCAGAGAGGGGGTGGGTGCCCCATCCCTGGGGGTGCTCAAGGCCAGGTTGGATGGGTCCCTGGGCAACCTTATGTAGCTCCAGGCCTGGAGGTTGGTGTCCCTGCCTGTGGCAGGGGGGTTGGAGCTCTGTGATCCTTGGGGTCCCTTCCAACCCAGACCAGTCTATGATTCTATGATAAGGCAAGTAATTTTTCTTCTCATTCCTTTAGGGATCAAAAGGTTGGTAGCATTTATCTCACAATCACACCTGCAGCCACACATCCAAAGCTTAAAAGGACAAACTCATTTGGATATAAAATCCACTCAAATTGACTTTCAGAATAGATGATTTACAACTGGACTTTTTTTTTTCCTGTTTTAAACCAACAAGCCACATACAAATTAAAGGAACCCAGCTTGAACTCATGTGGCCTGAAGGAAGAAGAAATCAATGAAGCCTTTCTGAAAAATAAAAATAGCTTGCAATAGACTCTTATGATTAAATGTTCCACTCTTAACTACACAAATTTGGCCAGACATGGGGGGAGAGGGGGAAGAAAGGGGGAGAAAAGTGTAGGCCTTTTCTGATTTATTTAAAAAATAAAAATATTTAAAAAAAATAAAGTTTAGATCTGTTCAACAAGAGCACCAAGAGATACTTCAAGTTCTCAATCCTATTTGATGGTCATAAATGCTTAAGCATCCAAAGGTAAAGAATGAGATGATGCCTATATGGCTCTTCTCTGAGTATGCTGGAGGTGTGAAAGATCTGCCTTGGCACAATCCTGCACTGTCACCACCATTTTATTCAAAGCATGGAAAGCAATTGTGCAGATGCTTCTGCAAGCACATCTGCAGGAAGCTGTTGCTCTGAAAGCCACAGCAACAAGACACAGTGACCCTCAGGAACCCACTGAACAGCAAGTGTTAGTGTATCTGAAAGCACATCCACCTTGTTTCCATGAAGTGCAGGATCATCCTGGGCTTCACACACTTCTCCTCTCGGTAATACTCGTGGGGCAAGAAATGGAACTTGATTTTGTAGAGATGGTGTTTGTTCTGCTTGCTCTTCACATGCAGGGATTCCTCTATCTCAACTTTGTGCAAGACCTGCAAAAGCCACAGGTTGGAACGTTACTCCTTTGAGGAAGACACTTCATTCACTTCCTGCCACTCCAGTGCTGTCCCTACCAGACCAGAATTACCCAAGGCTAACGGCCAAGCTTTCCTGGAGGTTTTGTGGCAGCTCTTGGGAAAGAGCTCTCTACCCTACTACATACCTTTGATGCTTAAATACCTCCCAACACTTAGCTTAGACAATACTGGGAGAACAGCCACACTTCCCACCCAACCCTTTGGTGAGACTGTACTTATTAGTGGGCCAACAGCTTGGTTTTACTGACCCACACTCACTGAGCATTGTGGTGTTTCAGCCTTAATTCTATCCTTGCTGCTTTGAACCTGAAAGTGTAAAAGAGAAGAGGGTAGGGCATGCAGGAGAGCACAAGAAAGACTGCACTCCTAGGGAGAGAGGGAGCACAGAATACAACACACTCCAGTATATCAAGTCTCCAAAGAGAAACATGTTCTGCTTCTACTGAGCAGAGGCACTTGTATGAGATTAGGAAGGGGAGGGGGATGAACAAAAGTCTCTCCTGTGCCAGTCATGGCCAGATTAGCTTGTTCCTTAAACACAAGACAAAACCCCTCAAATTCTAGAGTGATAAAAAGGAGCTTGAGAAAATAAAAAAGCACAAACAAGGCTATGGCAGCAAGCATAAATCCTCCCTGCCACTATACTACTGCTAGGTATGAACTATGACCTTCCTCCACTTAGGTTCTCTGGAGTTTGTAGTCTGTGACAATGTCTACAGGTTCAACTGAGTCTGAGCCTCACACAGCCACAGTAACTGCAACTCCTTTCAGGGCTCCACTTCCCAGCAGGTATTACAGGTTCACTATCCAAGAAGTGAAAAGAAAGGACATCTCACCCCCACAGCTAAGCTTTCAAAATGGAAAACTGCTACCAACCCTGCTACCATGAGCTTAAATAGGAAATACTGTTTTGCAGACTCTCAAAAGATACACTGAATAGGAGACTCACCTCAGCTAAGCACACTCTTGTGAGCTGTTTCTTCAGCTGCTTCACCTTCTTGAGAGCCTTCTTGGTGTTGAACACAGGAACACTCATCATGGGTGTTTTAATATTTGCACTGGCTACCATCAATATTTCTCTCAACCTTTAAATAAAGAATGATCACCCAAATTAAGTGATAAAACCACTATGCAACTGAATAAATATCTAGTTCATTTAATTAGGTAGCATGCAGCAGCCTCCAGTTCCAGCAAAGCCATATGCCCCAAGGGCTGTGGTTACCATTGCACTGTTCCTTTTCACTCTTCTGGTTCCTTATCAGGAGCTCTGCTGCCTCAATTAGATTACCCCAGTTACAGGAAGAGAGGAGAGACAGTAACAAGTTGAACAGAAGAATTAATGCTGCCTGTTTCCCTACAGATGCATCCCACACCTAAGTGGGAGGCCGTGGTCAGAACACTGTCACCATGCAGAAGACCCAGGGGAAACCTGGCTGCTCTAAACCAGGTCTGTCTACACAGGTGATAATGGTATTAAACATGCCAGATTTCATAGTTGCAGGGAGGTTCTGTGTATGAAAGAAATAAGGTTTGAAAGTCAGTGAGGGGAAGAGGCCTTGGCTGAGGGGAAGAGGCCTTGGCTGAGGGCAAACCCACAAAGCACCAGATGCTGGACTGAGCACACTACAAAAATAAACCAGCCACTGGTTATGTATCAGGTAAGAGGCCTCCAAAGAGATTTTGTGTCTGGAAAATCAATCATAACAACTGTAAAGGTATAAAAAACATTAAAACAGTTGTGAGCAGGCACGATTTATGGTTAAACTGAAGGATCATTTGCCCTCAAGATTACACATACATGTGCCAGGGAGATTAAGCACTCTTGCATAAGCACCAAAAATGGCAAAGGAGTGATTGAGAACACAGCTTTCTTACCTTGGAATACCCAAGGTGACATTCATTTCACCCCTGCCAGCAAAGTGGAAGGTGTTCAGTGTCATCTGTGTGGAAGGTTCCCCAATACTCTGAGCTGCAAGAAGACCCACAGCTTCTCCTGGGTCACAGAGAGATCGCTGCCACTTTAAATAGAACAAATCCTTTAATCTGAAGACAGGAAATAAGAGGTTGTTTAGATCAATGGACAAGATACAGAACTCTGAAGGGACTGAAACATGGTTCAGTTCAAGAAACCTACTTCTGGCAGCCAATTTCTCCTGGTAGCTTGTGGATAAATGCTCTCCAGAAACTGTAAAATTGTCTATCCCAATCTGACCTGACAAACACAGCCCACTAACACAGAACTGGGGCCTTGGCCAAACCATATTTTACTTCTGCTGTTAATTCCCAAATTGTCAAAAGAGAGTCCATTTAGTCCCACTTGCTCATCTTAATTCTGTGCTAACTCCAAGGTGCAGCAAGAGCATTTTTTTTGGTGTATAACTCTTACCATGAAGCATTACTTTGTGTGTAGGGAGACATCAGTACACTGCCATTATTCCACAAAGCCTTTGCCAAAGCCCTTAGCAGCACAGAGAATTCAGGTTTGGAAGAAACAGATAACCAGGGCCCTCTCTGCTGCATGCTAAGTACACTCAGCTTTCCAGAACCATTCTGAAACCCACAACTGTGTTTCACAAAGCTTGCAACAAACCCAAGAATTGATAGAGACTTTTGATCTTTAACAAACTCAGTCCAAAATTAGGTTTGGATGTAGTTTGTTTTGGCTCAGTGGAAAGTAGTAAAGATGTAGAAGTTATCACCTGTCAGAGGAAAGTGCTGAGCAGGTGTAACTTCTTCTGTTCTCAGATTCCCACTGGTGGATGTAACCTTCAAGTCCATTTTCAAATGTTTCTGAAACAGATCCAAAATGAGTGTCTGGACGCCAGACACCAAGGCTGGGGTCAGGACACTTGTTTGTCTTCTTCAGATACTTCCTTCGTTTCTTCTCATCTAGCTCATACCACATCTTCAGTAACTGGAAAAAAAAAGGGGGGGGGATGCTTTTAAGCAGGCTGGTTTATCCACAGTGAGACCACAATTAAATAGCACAGCAATCAAGCAATGGAGAAGGAAAGGATTACCTGCATCAAACTTTTAAAAGAGTGTATGTTACATGGAACCACAGAAGGGTAGAGGCAGTTTGCATTTTGTGTCTGTACATAAAATGCCCATTAGAAACCATAACATACAGGTTAGTGCCCTGATGGTACAACAGGCTTAAGTTAAGAGTACATTTTTCAACACTAGGCAGGGCTGGCTCAGCTCCTTATTATCTAAATAGGCTCTCAGCCTGTTAGCTAGCAGGTATCTGTCCATCCAAGAGATCTATTCTACACAGAGTAGATTTCTTGGATGGACAGATACCTGCTTTTGGGAAAAACACCCCAAAAAACCAACCCACCACCAAAAACCCAAACAAAAACCATCTCCCCAAACCACACACAGTCATGGTCTATTTTCTAAAAACAGTTTTTGGACTCTGCCCTAGCACTAGGGCCCACAGGCTTTAATAACTGAATCTCAGCTTCATCACACAGAGCTGACACATGATTCCTTCCAAAGGTAGCTTGTGTAAATAGACTGTGAAACACTTTGGGACACTTGGGCCAGGTGGCCAAGAAGGGCAACAGCATCCTGGCTTGTGTGGCCAGGATTAGGGAAGGGGTTGTATTCCTGAATTTGGCACTGGTGAGACCACACCTTCCTTGAGTACAACATTCAGTTTTGGGCTCCTCACTACAAGGAAGACAGAGCATGCCCAGGAAAGGTCAATGAAGCTGGTAAAGGGCCTGGAGCACAAGTATTATAAGGAGCAGCTGAGGGAACTGGGCTTGTTTAGCCTGGAAAAAAGGAGGCTGAGGAGAGACTTTCTCACTCTCTACAACTACCTGAAAGGAGGTTGTAGCAAGGTGGGTGTTGTTTCTTGTTTCTTCTCCCAAGAAACAAGCAATAGGATGAGAGGTGATCAACTTGATTTGTGCCAAGGGAGGTTTAGGTTGGATATTAGGAAAAGTTTCTTCAACAAAAGGGTTGCCAGTTACTGGAACAGGCTGCCCAGAGAAACAGTTGAGTCACCATCCCTGGAGGTATTTAAAAGATGTGTAGATGTGGTTCTTAGGAACATGGTTTTGTGGTGGACTTAACAGTGCTGTGGTAATGGTTGGACCTGATGATCTTAAAGGTTTTTTCCAGTATAAATGACTATGATTCTGTAAGAAGCCATTAAAACCAAACCAAAACCAACCACCCTGAATTCTGCAACCTTTCTAAAAGAGCTTGGTCAATTCAACTGCTTCTTTGTTACCTGTAAAGTAGCAGGATCTCTTCCATTTTTGATTTCTCCTCCTGGATTCTGTGCTTTTACAAATGCCATTTTCTTTTGGGAAAACAACAGAAAGCCTCCTTCTCTTGGCACAGAAGTTTGGTGCCTGGCTCGCCACTTTTTGATGGCTTTGAAGTGCTGCTTAGCTTGGTGAGACTCCATCCTTGCTAAAGCTTCATCCAAGTGGTTTGTCTTCTGGATTACCTATAAAACAAGTTATCCATATGAATATTCTTCTCTCTGTTCACTGTAGCAGAAAAAGACAATGTAAATTGAAAAGGTCACCTGCTGGCACACAAAATGTTCAGTTGCTGTGTAACAATGTAAAAAAAAAAATGGTTTTCAACCCAACTGAGAAAATTCCTTATCACCTTTTAGGTGATAAGGAATTGCCATTCTTTAATAACCAGTGATACTGGCAAAAGGAAGTTAATCATAGACTGGTCTGGGTTGGAAGGGACCCCAAGGATCACAGGGTTCCAACCCCCCTGCCACAGGCAGGGACACCAACCTCCAGGCCTGGAGCTACACAAGGTTGCCCAGGGCCCCATCCAACCAGGCCTTGAACACCCCCAGGGATGGAGGTGATCAAATTTGACAGACAGAAGAGCAGAATCATCTGTGCTGACTCAAACTGCAGAGTTAAAACAGACAAGCACAGCCAGAGTGCTTGGTGCTCTGTTGAAACTGAGACTGCTTAAATTATGCCACAGACTTAAGATTCACTTCCATGTTTTGAACACAGTGGCAAATAAAAACACTACTGGATCCACCTGGATATACCAGATAACTGTGCATTTCAACCTTCCCCCTCACCCCCACACAAATAGTTCAAGATTCAGGTTTCTACCTCATAGTTTTCTGCAATGAAAGGGAACTGCTCGCGTTGGAGGAACTGAGTTTTGGGGATATCAAGCCCATCTTCTCCATAGAGGAACTGCACCACACTGCCATCGCTGTCTCGGACAGTCAGGTCGTACTGAACTACCAGTCCTTCCAAGTGTTTGATGATACACCTGTTCCAGAGGCAAAACCCAAAACAAAGCACACCCCCCTGCTGTTACAGAGGCTACAACAAAGCAAGAAGGATGATCTAACTCTAACATGAAAAACCCTCTTTGCTTTATTAACTTCAGTGCACTTAAGGGCTGACCAGGAATTCTGGAAGCCAAAAAGCTTTCTGTGTTGCTCCCTCCAGTTCCCTTAGACTGAAGTGACTTCAAATGAATTAGCAGATTACTCTCCATTTTTGCTGTCACCCTTAAACAGCTGTCTTGAAGTTGGCATGCCTCCTTTACAGCCCCTTGCTCCCCTTGGTAACAGTTAAGAAGTTCCATCATCCTCTATGTACTGGGGATTTCCCTTGGATCAAGACAAGGGCCACACAAAGTGGAGAAGAAAACTAGAGTTGCCTGGAATTTGTACATCTTGTAACAGGAAAAGATTTCTCATTGCTGCTGCTGTATGCCAGAGAGAAGTTAGAGATGATAAAGTTCCACTTGATCTACTCCTCTAAAAAGTCAGCCTTAGAACAAACATTCAATACTGGGTCAAGTAAACACTTTCCTAAAATGCAAGTACACTGAAGTAATCTAAGCAATATAGGCACTTCTTCCACTCTACAGTACTCTACAAAAACAAAACAAAACAACCCAAAACCAAAACAAACAGAAAAAACCCCAACCTACAAAACAAAAGGACCTTCTTTTTAAAGGGTCATATTCTAAGCCAAGCCTCTTACCTTTGCAGGTATCCAGAACGGCTGGTTTTGACAGCTGTATCCACCAGACCTTCCCTGCCAGCCATGCAGTGAAAGAAGAATTCCTAAACATAAGCACAACACCATCAGCACTCTCCTGAGAAGTACAAGACTGGCAGTTTATGCTCTCTCTCTCTCTCTCAAAGGCTACATATGAAGGTAGAGTGCAAAAAGCTTGGGTTTTCCTCTAACTGCACACAGTGCATTAGAACACCAAGATTTAAAGAAGCTTCAGTACAAGCAACAGCAGTAAGCAGTAGGAGACTTACAGAAGGTTTGATCCCAGTGAGAAATCTGCCAGTCACAAATCCTCCTGAGCTAGGGGAAAAGTCGTAAGGCTGGAAACATGGCAGGGATTTCCCAGATGCCATCAGTGGAGGTCTTCGACCTTCCAATTCAATCTGGCCCAGCAAACAAGAAATCTAAATATGGGCAGGAAGAAAAAGGAAACATCACCATCACTTTTCCATCTCACTTTCTGCTTGCATGTACTCAGCAATTATTCTTTAAAAACACAACCCTAAATACTCTTTAGCTCCATGTTGACACGTTCATTAAATGTTCTTGCTACTGATGGGCAGGAAAGGCATGGAGATCCTATCTGGTCTTATTAAGTTATCCCAGCCCTCTAACCCATCCTCACCATTTCCATTCTCATTCTCTAAATATATTTCAATACAAAGAGATGTGAAACTAATTGTTCCTATTCAGTTGTTGTTACCTGCATTGTATTTACAGTGGATCCTTTAGCTCCTGACTGTACCATCAACTGCAAATTGTTCTCTGGAAACCTCCTGTGGAGACCAAGGGGCATACAAACCTAAACAGTCATGGTGGGGGGAAAAGAACAAAACCAAACCATCATTAGTAAGAGTAATCAACCAAAGTGATTCCTGTCAAAGGCTTTAGGAAAGTGAAATGATGAGCAAGTCACAAACATTTCTATTTATAATTTTAGAAGAATCCCAGACATGGATACAGACTGGGAGAAGAGCTCCTGGAGAGCAGCCCTGCTGAGAAGGACCTGGGTGTCATGGTGGGTGAGAAACTGAACATGAGCCAGCAGTGGCTCTGGCAGCTGGGAAGGGTGATGGGATCCTGGGCTCCATCAGCAGAGGGGTGGCAGCAGGGACAGGGAGGGGATTGTCCCTCTCTGCTCTGCCCTCGGGAGGCCCCAGCTGGAGTCCTGTGTCCAGAGCTGGGGCCCCAGGACAAGGAAGATGTGGGGCTGTTGGAGAGGGGTCAGAGGAGCCACGGAGATGATCAGAGGGCTGGAGCAGCTCCCCTATGGAGAGAGGCTGAGGGAGCTGGGCTGGGTCAGCCTGGAGAAGAGAAGGCTGTGGGGGGACCTCATTGCAGCCTTCCAGTCCCTGAAGGGAGCAGAGGAACAGGAGGGGAATCAGCTTGTTCAAAGGGCAGAGACTGGCAGGACAAGGGGGATGGAGTGAAGCTAAAGGAATGGAGGTTTAAATTAGATATTAGGGGGAAGTTTTTTCCAGAGAGAGTGGTGAGGGGCTGGAACAGGCTGCCCAGAGAGGGGGTGGGTGCCCCGTCCCTGGGGGTGTTCAAGGCCAGGTTGGCTGGGGCCCTGGGCAACCTTGTGTAGCTCCAGGCCTGGAGGTTGGTGTCCCTGCCTGTGGCAGGGGGTTGGAGCTCTGTGACCCTTGGGGTCCATTCCAACCCAGACCAGTCTGGGATTCTATGATTCTTATTCAGGGAGGACAAGGTTGACATGCACTGGCAAAGCAGCATGTGAAACCTCATCCTGGGGACAGGCATGAAGCTCCAGTCTCCAGAACAGTCAGGCAGCTCTCATCAACAATAACTTAATAAGAAAGTCTCCAAACAAGATGAGTATAGGCAGATGCCTTGATGCCAACCTTGTTAACTTCATTGTTGTAATTGTTTACTTCCTCCTTGAATTTCATATCAACCATGTTAAAATCCCTCTGGTCTTTGCAGAGATGGGCATCCTGCCATTTCCCTTGGACCTCCTCACATGATGCTGTTTCTGGCAAATTAAGAGCAGCTCTAACAGCCTGAAAGTAAAACATGGGGAGGTTTAGGTGCTAAGCAGACAGGATTAAACAGGACAGTATTTCAAGAGGTTTTAATTGGGGAATGAGGGGAATGAAAAAAATCTGCAAGACAGCCTTACTTCAATACCATGCTGGGTTGACTTCTCAATGATTTTGTCTCTTTTGTGGTCAGCTTCAGGTTTAACCAAAATATCTTCTATCCCTGTTAAAGAGGGGGGAAAGGCCATTTAATGATATAAATTTTAAAAAAGAATCAAGGAAGGAACCAAATTTGGTGTCAGGGTTTTTGAGAGTAAGGACCTGGGAAAGAAACTCACAATTCATTTAGAAGATGTGGAGATGTGGCACTGAGGGACATGGGTTAGTGGTGCCCTTGGCAGTGCTAAGTTCATGGTTGGACTTAATTTTAAAGATCTTTTCCAACTTAAATGATTGTATGATTCTAACAATAATTGTTAGATATCAAGCTAACTGCAGTTTGACAAGAAAAAGAACTCTGCCTGGCTTTGAAAGAGAAGGCACAGGCTGTGAACAAAACAACCAAGCTAAGCAAGTAAGGGTGTAAGATGACCTCCTGAACTTAAGAAATCTGAAACAGTGCCTGTAAAATCTTAATGGGTGCACTAGCACAGGCTTGTAACAAGCTTGTTACAGGCCAGCCACAAACTGCTTTGTCTCTTCCATCCACTTCTAAGTCCCTGTTAGCTGAACTTGGCAGCATCTGTTGTTTCCTAGCTTTTTACAAAGGTGAACAGACCCTAATGATAACAGGGCCAGGAGAACAAGAGGTTAGCACAAAACAAAGGTTGGAACCCTAATTCCTGCAGGCTACAGAGACCTGCCAAAGTCTCTAACATGGTCACTAAAATGACTGGAGCACAAGATGCATGAGGAGAGGCTGAAAGGTGTGTTTGTCCTTTAGAAGGTACAAGGTAACACAATTTTCTTCAAGATAAACGTGTTGACAATCAAATGCTGGCACAGGGACCCAGAGAGGTGATAGAATCACCATCCCTGGAGATATCTGTAACTTGACTGGACACAGCCCTGCACAAACTCATCTGGCAGGACTTCCTTTGAGCTGGGAACTGCATTTGGTCACCTCCAGAGGTTCCTCCCAGGCTACATGTATGGCAGTTGTAGGGGGACAAGGGGAACACTTCACTAGTGAGTTGCATACACATTTACACAGCAGAGGAGCCTGTGGCCCCATCCTGTGTCCCTTCATCTTTAGTCATTCTGTCCAGCCCTGCTTTTATTTTTCTCCCCATTAAACCTTATCTTTTCTACTCCATCTCCTTCTCCTTCCCCTTATTCATCTCATCCCAGTGTCTCACTTTGCTCAGTCCCAACTTACCTCATCTTCACCAAATCCCAGCCTCCTGCTCCAGCCCCACTTCTCTTAAACTACCTAGTTAGCATACCAGGTTTTTACACCCTAGCTCCTAAGATATTTTCTGTGACTTACAATCAACTAATCACCTTCCTCACTTCAAGAGATGTCCTCCCCTTTCTCTTGGCTCACAGCAGTCTTTTGGTTCCTCACTACTGCTGTCTACCAGCTGATGGTGTCTACATAACTGTAAGTGGTCATATTGTGCCATCAGATGAAAGCCAATTTAAACCCTCCTGCTGCTATATGCTGCATTTCATTAGGATCAAGCTATCTTGTAAAGCTCTATGTGGTAAATTGAAATATTTCAAGACAAGAGAGTACAGCAAGGGACAAACTTCAACCTCCTGCTGAAGGTGTTTGTGTATGAGTTTACAAAGCTATAATGGAGGTCAAACATTTACCAAAAGATTTACAGTAGAACAAGATATGCAAGACTTCACTATTAACCCCCCAAAGTTCTTCCATCTAGCTTTATTTGTTGTTGTTTTCTATAGAACAGGATTTTTTCAGAGAAGTGAAACCAACACAGACTCCCTGGAGGTTGGTGGCCCTGCCTGTGGCAGGGGGGTTGGAACTCTGTGATCCTTGGGGTCCCTTCCAACCCAGACTAGTCTGGGATTCTATGATATAAACAGAATTTCAACACAAGATAATTTGCAACGCTTTGACTGGGCAGGACTTGATGGACATACTCAAGATTATACTTTGTTTATGGCCAGAAGGCCAGCCATGCACCAACCCAGGGGAATAATAAACCAAAAAGGAAAAAAAAAAGGTTGTGTAGCAGCTATCCCACTCAAGGACAGTCTTGCAAAACTTTGCTCATCCAGTTTTAAGCCCAAGAATGTTTCTCTCAACTACAGGAGATCACAGAATCACAAGGTTGGAAAAGACCTTTAAGATCATCAGGTCCAACCAATGTTGTACTAAGGCACAAGTGAATTAGTCCTTGTGCTACTCACCCATTGTAAATCCCCTGTACAGCTGCAGGTAAGCAGTAAAGAGGCGTCCCAGACACGTCAGCACTTTCCCACTAGTTTCACCCCCATAGATTTCATAGCAACAGTGGACCAGGCCATAGGCAGAGCTGCCAAAGTGAGCTTTGTCCAAGACTCCACACAGTAATTCCCCATTTCTAATAATGACCTGAAAAATAAGACACAACTGATCAGGAAAACAGCAATATGGATCTTCCTAGGAGCTCTGCAGGCTGTTCTGTATAATCAGCATGGAAATAGGTTTAAGTTTAAAAAGCCCACATATGGGTGAACAGCTACATATGGTCAGGCGACCTCTACTTCCAGAATTTATAGTAGAAATAAAGCTTCTAACACCATCTGTATTTTCCACTTTTGAAGTCAAACAATGGTCTAACAAAACCAGATGGAACCTGTATCAGTCAGCACCAGAACAGGCTTTTTCCTGACCTCCAGGCCTACCCTCTAATCACCACCTCCTGGCAGTAATCGCTTCTCAGTATCTGTTTTCCACTTGGCCATCCCCTTGCTGCCCTTCCCGTTCCTCTGCTCCACGCACTGTTTTATCACCATACACCCCAGCCCAGCCTCCAGAGCTGTTGCCCCAGCTTACCTGAGATTCACACATTGAATCAAGATTCAGACCCCCCTTTGCAGGTCCCTTCACCCAGGCTTTGCCCCCAATCTTTGCCTTCCCAGTCAGATTCAGCGGGATGTGTTTTTCTGGAACGATGTTTATTAACAACGTAGAAATAACCTATAAAGAAGCAGGAAGAGTGGCAGGAACCATTTATTCCTTATATTCCCTTCTCAACATGAAGAATTTGGCACAGAGGAGAAGAACAACATCCTCTATGGATTTTTTGTCCCACTGAAGCAGAGCTTTAACAGCTCAGAAATCTTTTACAAGACAGGAATATCTTCTTGCTGCTCTAGCCTTTGAGAGATCAATAAGCTGAGACACATCATTACCCAGAAACATGGCACCAAAGATTTTTTTTCCCAATAATTAGATATACATGCATATTTAAAAAAAAAATATAATCATTGTCTGTTGGAGAAAAAACTGGGAGAGAATTTCCCCTCTGCAATGAGACATAATACTTGGATTGAATGTTAAACTCTCTTAGATAACAGAAAAGGAAGAACTCACTTGTGCTTCCCAAATATTACGTCAACCTAATGATCATCTCTACCAAAAGGTCAAACACACCTACAACCTCTAAGTTCAGAAATTTCAAAGCACTGAGTGGCACAACTTCACTATGATCAACAGCTCCCTTCTCTGCTCCCATGCCTGTAAACTGCAGGGCTCTACTTTTATCTGCAACAGTGTTCAGAGAAGCAACTAGCAGCACTGCTCTAATACTGCCATTTCAAATGCAAGGTGACTCTCACAGCTCAGTCACACACACCAAGATCTATGTGGTGTTGATTAGGTGATGGGATCTGGCTTTTCAGCAACCTTCAGCAGCAGAGGTTTAAACATTAGCATTCTGCTTACTTTGGCACCACCCACATTCCTTAACCCAGTAAATTATAAACTACCTGCTTTCCTGTCCATAATCTCTGCGGTTTCAGAATGGCAGGAGGAAAGATTTTAATCCTTCCTTTTTTGTCTGTTAGTCCTCTGTAAACAAGCTCCATATATTGTTCTCTGGTGAAAAAGCAGCTCCGGATTGTCATGCTGACTCCAGAAACCATGTGATCCTGGATCAAGCCAGGGAGTGGCTTCCCATCCTGAAGAGAGAACATGAAAAAGGGTTGAGGGGGTAATAAGTTGTGTCCTAGCAGCTCCCAACATCACTCCAGTGGGAGAAAAACAATCAAGTCATTTGTAAATAACAACTCTTCACAGCACAAGTCTCTACAAAGTCTTTTATGGACACTGAAAGGAACAGGATTGTTTGGACATGATGTGCTTTTTCTAGAAGAGAGCAACTGAGTCTGAGTGGATGAGAAGCAAGAAAAGGTCTCAAGAAGAAGAATCTGTTGAGGGAAAGCAAGACTGGCAGGAAGCAGAGACAGAAAAGGAAAGAGGAATAGTGAAAAATAAGTAATAATTTCAAAAAATAATGAAACCAAACTAATTTATTATTAGACAACACAAAAAAATATCAAGCAATGTGGAGGAGTAGGTTTATGTGATCGTTTTTACTTACCTTTGGAACTAGATACTGTTCATCAGTAAAGGCTAAGGTGTAGGCCTCTGCTCTCCCCAGCTCGCTCTGGGGAAAGTGGGCATTCATTTCATCACCATCAAAATCAGCATTGTAGGCCTTGCAGTTGGCATAGTGGAGCCTCAGCACTTTTTCCCCAGGCAGGATTCTGGCCCGGTGGGCTTGCATGGAGGGTCTGTGAAGGGTGGGCTGGCGGTTCAGTAAGAGGACATCTCCGTTTTTAATGTGCCGACACACCTGCAAGGGAATTTTGGTTGCTGCCTGTAAGGTGCTTCCACACATGCCTCCCAGCTGGAGTCCTGTGTCCAGAGCTGGGGCCCCAGGACAAGGAAGATGTGGGACTGTTGGAGAGGGGTCAGAGGAGCCATGGAGATGATCAGAGGGCTGGAGCAGCTCCCCTATGGAGAGAGGCTGAGGGAGCTGGGCTGGGTCAGCCTGGAGAAGAGAAGGCTGTGGGGGGACCTCACTGCAGCCTTCCAGTCCCTGAAGGGAGCAGAGGAACAGGAGGGGAACCAGCTTGTTCAAAGGGCAGAGACTGGCAGGACAAGAGGGATGGATTAAAGCTAAAGGAAGGACGGTATAAAACAGACAGGGATGTCCTATTACTTTTACAAAGCCACCCCAGGTGTAGGAGGACTGCACAAGCCCTTTCTCATACTCACAATCTTCAGTCCTGCCTGGGGTGCACCTGAAGAAGGAGTGAGAAGCTGCTTAGCTATGGCTTCCCTCTGGGTCAGGCTGCTGGCGCTCAACACCGTGCGAGATCCATCTTCATTAATGACCATGGAGGCCCCAGGGTGAACCTTCGGTCCATTGATGACAGCCTGCCTCAGCTCTTTGACATTCCAGGGTGTAACAGGCTGAGGATAAGTCAGTTTGGTAGCAAATACCTAGAGAGGGGGGGAAAAGAGGTGAGAAATATCAAGTTGTTGGCTTAAAACAGTACTAAGCCACTGAGAAAACAATGGAAACATAAATTACTTTAAGCTCTTGGATGTATCTACCAAATAAATACATTTGTTTCAAAATCCTGTACCATAAGAACAGAAACTATGTCCTTTTTATGATCTTTCATAAAAAGGAAAACTCAATTAGCAATTAAGAAGAAAAAAAAACCCCAAGAATAATCTTAGATTCTGCAAACAAATAAATACAGAGAAAAAGCCTCTTATCACCAGGTCCACAACTTGCAGATAGGCAAGCAGAAAAGATGTTATCATGAAAAGCTCCAATTCAGGCTTGGTGTCATCTCTGTGGTTAAAAAAATCATTAAGGATGAATGATGGTGGTGATGTCATGTTCTTCATGGCAGCCATAGCTGTACAGCTGTACAAAGCCCACAGGAAAGCCAGGATCTCCTTGGAAAGTCTGTACCAATTCATAATCCCAGGAAGCAAGCACTGCTGCTTCTTTTTAAATCCTTTTTCCCCAGATGTGGTGTTCAGTGTAACAGCATGAATTTCCTGCTCTTCAAGGCTCCTTTTTTATCAATATGCAGAGGGAACACACAGCTCTGACACACTGTGAGGGAAAGAGAGCCAGAAACTCTGCAATTTAAATCGTAGTCTTTGTAGCTGGAAGTGTTAACAGTGAATTCAGTCACCAAAAACCCAACCCCCCAGCCCTTCACTTAATTCTTACCATAGGGATGCCAATCTCATTGGTACCAATGTACATATCAGGGCAGATGACTGATCGAGCAGCAAAATCCACACGCTTCCCCATCATGTGCTTGCGGAACAGCCCTTCCTTCTTCTCCAACAGCTTTGAAAACACATGACAACCATTGAAACGTGCAAGCATGCCACACCACACAGATTCCCCACACATTACAAGGATGAGCCTCATGAAAACAGCAACATAACCACCACAAATGTTTCACTTCTTTCTTAATCCATCAGCTTCTCTTGGTTTCAATGCCTGTGAGCCGCCAAGTCTCTGCGACTCTGCCTGCTACCCACCTGACGGATACCAGGGTATTTCTCTGTCATTAGTTTGTCCATGTCACTGTCAAACACAATGTTGACATGGCTCTGAAGGCGAATCCAAGCGTTGTACAGCTTATCTGCGATGGTCTGTCCTGGAATCGTTGTCAGGATAGAATGGTCCAGGGGTTCGGTGTTCTCTCCAGTCTCCTACAGAAAGCAAAATTAGAAACTTAAGAAATGCTTTTTATTTACTGGGCTGAAATCATAGAATCACAGAATCACAGGGGTTGGAAGGGACCTGGAGAGCTCATCGGGTCCAACCCCCCTGCCAAAGCAGCTCCCTAGGACGTATCACTGAGATAGGCGTCCAGGCGGGTCTTGAACATCTCCAGTGAGGATGACAGTGTTCAGTAGAAAATGGAACATTGGCCACTATTTTGCACCTCAGTAAACAGACAAATTAAAAAAATAACAACTTAAAAAAAACCCCAAACCCCTAACCCCAAACAATTAACAATGCAATCTTTGTTTTCAGATTGATTACAGCCAAGTGCCTCAGACAGGTCTGCTGTCATGCTTTATAAACTGACCTGGATGGGACACCTCCAAACACTACAGCTACATATACCAGTGGAATTTTAAAGGATGATTGCTAATCAGTAAAGTAAGTGACAGTCCTCTTTCCAAATTAGATGGTTTTGGTGGGTCAGTCTGTGCTGTGAATCACGGTGCTACAAGAAAGTCCTAATCTTATATAAAAAATATTATAAGCCCAAGAGCTTTTATTACCTACATCCCTTTGTTTTCACAGTCTGAAAGTCTTCAGGCCAGTCACAGTGGAAACACATTAACCTTCTCTCAGGCCAAAGGTTTTAAGAGCATATCTCCATCTAGTGGCTAAACTCTGAGTAGCTAAAAACGTTTTAAAAGCGTTTTCCACTTGGGATGTAAATCAAGTTCAGCTGAAAACTAAGTCCACTATCAAAGAGCCCTCTGTAATACAATTCATGAACAAAACCAGAGAGAGGCATGGTAACACATGTTATTTACCACTATCTGGCCATGTGAATGAGTAATTAGCAACAAGCTTTGTCCCGAGGTGATGTTATTGATGAGCTTTTAGGTTCTGTTTAGATATCAATGGTCAAAACCAGTAACGATCACGACTGGCACAACTAGGCACAGAAAGCAAAGCAGCTTTATTCCCCCATCATTTTTCAGTTGATGAGATGCTGGAAAAGTTTAATGATGAACTGTTTGTGCCATCCATATTTCAATCTCCAGCAACAGGACATAAGAAGGACATTGAGGTCCTGGAGTGAGTCCAGAGAAGGGCAACCAGGCTGGGGAAGGGGCTGGAGGGCAAATCCTCTGAGGAGCAGCTGAGGGAGCTGGAGGTGTTCAGCCTGGAGAAGAGGAGGCTGAGGGGAGACCTTCTCCCCACCTACAACTACCTGAAGGGAGGGTGCAGAGAGGTGGGCGATGGTCTCTTCAGCCAGGGGACAGGAGATGGGACAAGGGGCAATGGGCTCAAGCTGCCCCAGGGCAGGGGCAGCTCAGCTGGGAGGGAAAAGTTCTTCCCTGGCAGAGTTGTGGGGCTGTGGCACAGGCTGCCCAGGGAGGGGCTGAGTCACCTTCCCTGGGTGTGTTTAAAAAAGGGTAGATGAGGTGCTCAGGGATCTGGTTTAGCTTGGGATGGGAATGGTTGGACTTGATGATCTTAAAGGTCTTTTCCAACCTTGGGATTCTGTAACAGGAGCCCGTTATGTCTCACATACAGTAATAAAATACAAAAACCATGACTGAAGGAATGTTTTTCCTTTTGCAACAAGCAGGTGAGTGGAAAGAGGTATGAGAAAAATGCCAAAACAGTGACACCTATGGAGAACATCTCAACAACAACCAACAGCCCAGGCAAAAACTGTTGTTTGGAACTCAACCCACACACCCAAAAAGCAAAGAATAAGACAACCAGCAAAACTTACTGCTTGGATTTCTTCTTCTGTAATTTTTATTGGCTGGCATTGTTCTTTTGCCATGAAAACCAAGAGCTTTCGTATCACTTTGGCATCCTTCATGACAGCCTGCAAGTTCACTGTCTGCCCGTTCGTGAAGAGTCTGTCCCCAACACGATTCACAGGGCGGTATCTGCAGCAAACCAGAGTGATTAGAGAAGATTAAAGCCACATGAGAAACCTCAAACATTCTCAGCTAAGTCTTCAATGCATGAAAGATATTCCCTATAAATTACCAGTGAGCATCTAAATATTTGTGCATTTTACTGGGACAGTCATAAAGGAGGAATGGTTCTTTAGCAAGAATTCCTACCACTATTGCATAGTTAAAATAGTCAACAGTAACTTAAAAATGTATTTTGGGATTTTAATAATTAATATTTAATATTTTGTATCTATATAAATAGATTATTAATATAAATTGTGTATATATTATCTAATGTTTGTATAAATAGATAATGTTTATAAAAATATTACAAATATTTGATATTTAATGCTTTGATAAACTCATGAAAAGTTATAATAAAGCTTATAATCAGTAAATGGGATGGAATTTTTATTTATTAATTTATTTTTACACACTCCCCTGACACTTTAGCAGACCAGTGTACTATAGATATCTGCATCTCTAACTCCTACATGCACTGAACCCCATGATTTCTACAGAAGTTTTTTTTAGGGAAAGTTTTACCTTGAAGGTGGAACCACAAGCAGATCTAAAAAAAACATGTCTGGGCTGAATCCTGAACTCTCATGAGGATCCATCCCAGGGAAGAGATAACGCAAAAAAAATCCTAAAAAGATACCAGAAAAGATGAGTTTATCACTGGTATTGTTTGGGAATCCAACCCCCTCCCACCCAGATGCATTTGGTCAATCCAGCCCAAAAGAATCCAAATTAAATAGGAGCAAACTGTTTAAAAATAAAAAACATTTAGGCAGACTTTAGAAATAAACTGCAGATTGACAGTACAGGGAACTCAAGAGACTGCTAAATAGAATCACAGAATCACAGGAGTTGGAAGGGACCTCCAGAGCTCATGGGGTCCAACCCCCTGCCAGAGCAGCTCCCCAGCTCATATTGCACAGGGCAGTGTCCAGACAGGGCTGGAATCTCTCCAGAGATGGAGACTCCACACCCCCTGGGCAGCCTGTCCCAGGGCTCCCTCACCCTCACTGGGGAAAAGTTCTTCCCCATGTTGCTGTGGAACTTCCTGTGCTCCAACTTGCAGCCATTGCCCCTTGTCCTGTCCCCACAGACACTGAAAAGGGGCTGCCCATTTCCCCTGCATCCCATCCTTCAGATATTGATAAACATTAATCAGGTGCCCCCTTAGTCTTCTTCTCTCCAGGCTGAACAGCCCCAGCTCACTCAGCCTTTCCTCACAGGGGAGATGCTCCAGGCCCTTCAGCATCTCCGTAGCCTCCTCTGGACTCTCTCCAGGAGATCCCTGTCTGTTTGATCCCAGGGAGCCCAGAACTGGACACAACACTCCAGGTGGGGCCTGACCAGGGCAGAGCAGAGGGGGAGGATCCCCTCCTGTGCCCTGCTGCCCACACTCCTCCTGATGCCCCCCAGGATCCCATTGGCTCTCTTAAATACACTCTCAGTCTTTAACCAACATAACTGTGAGCAATATTAGGTTCAGCACCATACAAACACCACATTCTCTGTAAATAACAACTGTGATTTGTGGGAAGCTATGATTTGAGAATAGCTGATCAAGCTACTAACTGAGTCCAGCTCTCTGCATTCACTGCCAGTCCTCTCGTTGCAGCCAGGAGCCCTTAAGACAGAAGGCAAAGATTTGACAGGGAATTCAGGTGGAACATGTGCAGACTTTGTCCACTGAATGACACAAAAAACAAAGTTAACACTGCTCTTAACAACCATCACCTTCATTCTTCCACAGAGCCAGGATGTATTCTTTGGCAGTCATTGGTGTCAGGTATCCTCTCTTCCCTAACTGGCTTTCATCAATAGCTGAAAAATTAAAAAAAATACATAAAATATTTATTTACCTCAAAAGTTTGTGGGTTTTTTTTTCTCCTTACAGTGATAAGTGCTTTCAGCTCAGAGAAGGAATGGAAATACAGAGAAAATACACTGGCTGACATCTACATTGAAGTATTGTTAATGTATTTACTTTGGGGATATGAAATTAACCCAGGATGGAAAAGGCCATTTCTGTAAGGGTTATCCCTATAACTAACTGAAACAAAACTCAACACCTACAGTGTATGCTTTATTTGATTAATGGTGAGCTGGACCCCTTCTTCAAATGATCTCATTCAAGCACTACCAGTAAGATCAAGGTTCCCATGAAACACCCAGCTGGATGAGACAATAGTGACAGTCAGCAATCCATCTATAAGTCAGAGTCTGTGCTAGCTGTATCTTGGCAAGGAAAGAAAACACAACACATGGTTTTGCTACTGAAAGCAAAAAGTTTGTTGGTTTTTGGGTTTCTTTAACACAGAGATTTTATGTTCCAATTTCCACTTCTCCTGCAGGCCAGCCCCTTGTGTCCCAGGGAAGCTGGAGTATACAGCTTGAAATAAATCCCCATGATTCTTCCATGACCTCAGCTAAAGTTTCCTACGGTTCTTTTGGCTAAAGGTCCAGAAATACAGATTTTCAGAGGCACAAGGTTGGAAAAGACCTTTAAGATCATCAAGTCCAACCATTCCCATCCTAAACTAAACCATATCCCTAAGTACCTCATCTACCCTTTTTTTAAACACATCCAGGGAGGGTGACTCAACCACCTCCCTGGGGAGCCTTTATTTTCATTCAAAGCTTCATTCTTTCATACAGAAAACCTTTCCATCCTGTAAACACAAACATACCAACCCATTCCAAGGTTAGAAGCACTCTCTCTGAGACTCAATACAATGAGCAGCTGTGGCAGAGGCTCTGCAGCATGTACATCTTGTTTCAGAAGATAAGACTTCACTGAAGTGAAAGTCACCAAGAGGTGTAACAGCCTTGGGTTTTGTACACTGCCAGGAAGAAGACATTTCTTGCCCACACTTCAGCTGTGATTGTTAACAGAGACTGCAAGAACATGCCTGGTTTTGAAGCTTTATGTGCTCTAAATCCAACAGCTCCACAGGCCCTCCAGACCAACTCTTTCCACTAGCATAATAAAAGCATGTCCCAAACTTTGGGCAGTCCTAAAGGGGCTCAGATAAAAAAGCCCAAAGCAGTACCCTATAATTTAACAGTTCTCATTCAAAAGCAGTAACACTGGGATATACAAACTGCCCTGCCTCTGCTGCATGTGTTACTGAGAGGATGCTAAGTGTGCTGTGGGTAGGATGTTAAAACAGAGGTCTGACCTTTCCTCTTCAAAGCCCATCACTGGCACTGTGCTTCTGCAGCCACAACTCATTCTTTAATTTAATTTAATCCAGTATTCAAACCACAGAGTAGCAAATGGAATAAGCTCCCTATATAAAGCTTTTCTATGGGTTAAACAGCTCACACACAAAATGCTTCAACTCTACCTGGTTGTGTAAATGACCAAGGATAGAACAAGAGGGAGAAAGTGAATTTAAAGTAATTCAAACACTAGCTTAATTAAGCCTGGAAAGTGTCATCTGCTTTCTTTTCTGTCTTCTTTAAGAGGAAATTCTTCTGTAAGAGTTAAGATGACTTGATTTTCTTTCTGAAGTAAGGTTGGTCATCTTCCACCTAGTTCATTTTTCATCTAAGTCTCTCTATTTTAAAAATGGAGCAGAAAATTGTGTACCTGCTAAAAATGCATGCCCCAAAGCCACACTGGAGCTGACATAGATTCTACCTGTATACTTCTTTTTCCTGACATGTAGACACTTAAAGCTGCAAAAGCACAGAAGGCTGGCAAATAGGGAAATGCAATGGAGTCAGGTACTCCCATGCTGCTAAGTTTATGTTTTTGGGTGGGGGTGTGTTATGAATTGGTCACAAGTGTGCATAGTCACTGCTAAGAGTCTGTGCACCTTAAATACAGGAAAATAAGTGCAAACATCTTTGAGAAGAAGACAAAACATTTTACCTGCTGGCTCCTGCAGAGCACCTTCCTCTCCTGACTTGTGCAACACAGTGGAAGGATAGGTTACTGTCAGCTTGCTGTTATGCTCTTTTCGCACTAGTGATCTCCTAGATCTTCAAGGGGGGGAAAAACCAACCCAAAAAAACCCCCAAAGACAGATAAAAATTAATGCATATGATCACAGCATTTACATTTACACTGGCTATTTAATTCCACAGTTAAACTTACTTGCAGTTTGGGCATTTCTTTGAACTCATGTGTGTTTTCCAGAACTGTGCTATCAGTCTGTTTCTACACTCACACACGTTTTTGACCTGAGTAAAAAGAAGAAACACAACAAAAAACACCTCAACTTAAAAATGTTACAACATCTGATATGAAGAAATCATGAAACACTGCATGATTAACTATCAACACAAACATTATTAGCACCAAAGCACACACATCCCTGTACTGATTTGATTCATGCTCTTGAAGGGAGCAGAGTAACAGGAGGGGATTCAACTTTTTGAAAGGGTAAATGGCAGGACAAGGGGGATGGATTAAAGCTAAAGGGAGAAAGGTTTAGATTAGATATTAGGGGGAAGTACTTTCCAGAGAGTGGTGAGGGGCTGGAACAGGCTGCCCAGAGAGGGGGTGGGTGCCCCATCCCTGGGGGTGTTCAAGGCCAGGTTGGCTGGGGCCCTGGGCAACCTTGTGTAGCTCCAGGCCTGGAGGTTGGTGTCCCTGCCTGTGGCAGGGGGGTTGGAGCTCTGTGATCCTTGGGGTCCCTTCCAACCCAGACCATCCTATGGTTCTATGATATGATTCTATGATCTCTAGGGTTCTTCCATCATCTTCCTGTATTTGCTGGAAACATACACTTCTCAATGCTCATGAAATTACTTTTTAAAATCATTGCATATATAGTCTTGGCTTTTCCAGTTAGTACTGAATTTTAAAGCTTTTCTCTACTGATGATTTGAGAAGTTGGAAGGTCTCTAAATCTAAGGCAGTTCAGACTTCCAGGACAAAATCTAGGGTCCACACAGTCAAAGACACACTTTATTCTCACACTACTCTTTTGAAAGGACAAAACCTGAAATCCCAGGAGAAGCACTTGTACTTACATTTGAACACTCATCTCTAATTTGGTAGCTTTGTAGTATTTCCTCAACATGGTGATTTAATTCTTCTTCAATTTCTGAACCTGTAGCATCTGCACACTGCTCTAAAAACTAAAAGGAGACAGAATAAAGTAAATCTAGAGCTATCCTAACTTAAAGAGGACTATCAACTCAAAAAGGAATGGAGAAATAGACAGTACTTGCCCTGTTCAGAATGACTTCAAGATCATGGACAGCATGAAGCAAGCCTTTCTCCAGAACCTTCAGCTGGCTCAGCAGTAAATGAACCACAGCTCGAGTACATGTCAGCATGTGGCAATTCAAACAAGAACCTCGAATCAGAAGGTATAATTTCTGGAAAGGAGGGGAAATAAAGTGATTAAAACTCTGCTCTACACTAGGGTTCCCACACCCCATGTGCATGGAATAACTGCAAAGCTACAAGCAGCATGCACCTGACCTCCAGATACAGCAAAACTTCAGATCATTTTTATTTTACTTATGAAAATGGATGGATTTTCATCTATTTTAGCATTTTTCAAGTCCCTCCTGCTGCCAAACTTACAATACTATACTCTTCCATTTACTTGGTGTAAATGTTACATCACTCACCATATTCTTGGGTCTTAACCACACTGACCTAGTTTGCTGGCATAAACTACTCTGGAATAAAGAGGGTTTACTGGGCAGAATGTACAACACAACTATTCCACACTCAAGCAACCTGCCCTGAGTGTCCAGGAAGCACTTGGACAGCTGCTCATGTAAGTTTGTAATAGTAGTTTAAAGGAAACAGCTAATAATTTTTATTGTGCCATCTACTTTTAATTAAGGCATGAGACCCTGCAGCCAGTCACCCAGTTTAAATGACCAACAATCCCCCTTGTTTGTTAATAGTGAGTAAAATAAACTACAAAAAGTAGTACTTTGCAAAATTCTAAGGAGTCTATTTGTACTAAAATATCACAACACAACAAATCCTTTCTACTACACCTCCTCTTATTACAGTAGACCTACACTTGAACTAGGAGACAAGAGAGATCTGGGCACTGTTACCATTTTCAAGGACTAAACTGTGACCCCCAATACCCATTTCACCAGCAAGGCAACAACTAATCATACATACATCAAAAAACAGAGGATTGTAGACAGTCAGAGGCAGTTCTATATGGCCAAAATGACCTGGGCAGTTGCTGAAGTTCTGCATGCAAGTTGCACACACTTCTTTGGAGTCTGGAGGTCCCAAAGCCAAGTCATACAGTCCATTAATGGCTGGATTCCCCACATTATCCAAATATTGAGGGTTTGTTATGGGTTTTACACTCAGTTTCCTGAAGTTGAAAGAAAAGAACAAATAGCAGCAGCAAACAGCAACATTATATACATTTGAAAAGTACAACTAGAGTTGACATTTATATCTACAGGATCTTTTTTTATTGATAAAAATGTCATTTTGAAGGCAGTTTGTCCACATAATAGCAATTTCTGTATCATTAATGTAATTAATTGGGTACAGTCATTCACACCACAGTAAGTAATTATTTCTTTTACATCTCTAGCCATTTTATTAATAAGATAACTTTGCCTGTGTGTCCACTCAAGCAGCAGGAGAGCTATAAAACCAACAAAAAGACCCAAACAGCTGCATGCCCATGACTATAGGCAGTGCTATCATCACACCAACACTAAAGACAGCTCTCTAGAAGCCCAGGAGAGACAACCTGCTGGGAAGAAAACCCAAACCTGTGAGACAAAGACCTCAGCTCTGTGATACTTCTGTGACTCAGGAGAGTCCAAAATGCCCTCCCAGAGAGGTCCTGCATTAATTGATGAAATACTTAATTGTGAAGGTGGCTGTGATTTCAGTTACATCGTTTCAAGTCCTTTTCTTGTTTCAGATCAGCCCATTAACTCACCTGTGCAGATGTCTAGACACAGAACACCTGGAGCAGCCAAGGAATTCATGGCTTATGCACGGGGCTACAGGTGGGCACTGCTCTGGTACACAAGAGTTGACAACTGTGGCACAAACTTGAGTTTCACAGACAGGCTGTGGAGTCTCCTTGGCTGGAGACATTCCAGACCCACCTGGATGTGTTCCTGTGGGATTTAGTCGGGGTGAAAGGCTGTGGAGTCTCCTTGTCTGGAGACATTCCAGACCCACCTGGATGTGTTCCTGTGGGATTTAGTCGGGGTGACCCTGCTCTGGCAGGGGGGTTGGACTGGATGACCTTTCGAGGTCCTTCCCAACTCCTGATGCCCTGTGATTCTGTGATGCTTACAGCGGTGCTAAAGCACCTGAAGGCTTTTCCCCTCATTGAAAGCAGCAAGGAGCCTTCCATGCCTGACACTCGGGATCCTGCCCACCCTGGAACACACCCAGCCTTACCATGGCTCCTCCAGGCTCTGACAGGTGCTGAGGTGCAGGGATGGGGGGAAAGACAACCCCCCCTTGCCCTTCAGCTGTGCCCTGAGGCCTCTGCCCCTGGCAGCACATGTAAACGGCCATCTTCTCCTATCCCCGCTGCCAACGAGGGGCTCTCAGAGGACGGGGGCTGCCTCCCTGCCTCCTCACAGACCCTCTCCCCCCGCACCCCCCAGTCCCACACAAGATACTCGCTCCCCTTCCCGCTCCTCCAAGACCTCCCGCGTCCCCAGCCCATAAAACGGACCTGAGACCCCCGCCACAGAAAGCCCATCAGCCCCCTAACCCTGAACGACCAGGAGCGCTCAATTGCCGCCATCCCAGTAGCCGGTGAGGGCCCCGGCATAGCCAGACTACGTGTCCCAGCAGGCCCCGCGCCCACAGCACGCAGCGGCCCGCAGGGCGCTCTCGCGCAGGGCACGCCGGGAGTTGTAGTCCTCGGCAGCACCCTCCGGCTCGGGGAAGAGGGCAAGTCGGCGCCTGCTGCGGGTCCTCACCTGATCTCCTCGGCCGTGTACATCCCGAAGGAGAGCCCAACCAGCCGCCGCCACGGCACCACTTTTGGTGGCTTCATGGTGAAGGAACGAGACTCCCCCAGCCAACGCTTCACCCCTCGCCACAACCCGCGGTCCTGCGCCACGGGAAGCACCACGCGGTCCCGACGGGCGGGGGGGGGGGGGGGGGGGGGCGGGAAGCAGGCGGGGCCGGGCGATACCACCGCAGCGGAGGGGTGGCCGCTCCTCGGCGCGGCAGTGGTACAGCCCCGGCTTCCCAGCGGGCGCGGCGGCATGGCGGCGCGGCGGCTGGGGGGCGGCTCTTGGCAGCGAGTGGTGTTGCTGAGCAGGCGGTGCTGCCTGCCGGGCAGGAGGCGAGAGCACTACCGGTAAGGCGGCGCCGCCGCCGTTCTTCCCGCAGCCGAGGGAAGAGACAGACCCGGCGGTGGGGATGCCGCGGGGAGGGGGGAATGGAGAGGGCTGGGGAGTTGAGGCGGGAAAGGCCGCGCAGGAGCAGCCGCCGGGTCGCAGTGCGCATGCGCGGTGGCCGCGGGGCTCGGTAATGTGGGTGATGAGGCCTTAGGGGATGGTGTGGGGCTTGGCCTGGCCTGGGGGAGGTTCGTAGGGTGCGTTAGGTTGGAAAAGGCCTTTAGAGGCCATCTAGTCCTGCTCCTTTGGAGTAAGCAGGGATGCCTTTGTCTAGATCAGACTCCTCAGGGCTCTGCCAAGCCTGGCCTTAAGTGTCTCCACGGATGGGGCCTCCACTGCCTCTCCAGGCAGCCTGCGCCGGCATTTCACCACCCTCATAGCACCTTTGCCGGGCTTTTTCCCAGCTGCTGGTGGGCTCCGCAGCTCAGAGCCGCCCCGGAGAGTGAGTTTGAGCTGTTAAGTGATTCCTGGAGCTGAATCTGGTGAAAAATCTGGTGAGGAGGGGAAGTTGCTTTCAGGCTATGCCATAAGTGAGGGGGTTCTGCCTCTGTGGCTACTCTTTATAGGCAAAATGCAGCATCTGGCTGGTAAAATCATACCTAAGATGCTTATGGGGCAGATAAGAACAGCTAGAATTATGCAGTAGCACTGTGAAGCACGGAGGTATGAATGGATGTTAACAGCATCCCCCTCGCTGTTCAGGTCAGTGTTGAAAGGCATGTGAATGCCAGAGTTACAGTAAGGCTGCAGTGTTGGATTCCTTCATGAGCAAAATGAAAAAAGAAAACCCAACCAAAACACAAACATGTGTTTTAATATAAGCTGTAGTTTGTGTTAAAAGCAGCAAGAAAGACTTGGGAGCTGTGTCCTTTGAGTCTGAGCTGCACACCAAGGTGCTTTGCAACACGCAGCAGAACCGAGCTCATGTGGATGTACCTTTGCAGCTGTGGTGATGTGAGTGTGCTGTTGGCAGCTCTGCAGAGGCTGGGCACCTGCAAGTCAGTGGGTCTGATTTCACTGCATCACAGTTCAGGGTCTCCTGCTCACATAAACACTACTCTGGTCTAAAATGTTTGAGAAGAGGTAATGCTTTTAGCTAGCTGCTGTCTCTAAAACATAAAGTGTGTTTTCTGATTCATGATAAGGATTTCCTTTCTTTCTAAGATGCAGGGATTTGTGAAAACTACTTTAAAGTCATGAGAGCCCCAAAAATAAAGAATTACAAATTTTCACTGAATAGTTTACTGTCTCTTGAAATTAGGACACTAAGAGAAGCATCAACTGTGAGTTCTATGATAATAACTTTGAGTAATGAATGAGCAACATTTCCAGTTACTTATTCCCTTCAGCTTTTTAATAAATTCTGACCTGTGGTACAGGATTTCTTTAATCTGCTTTTGCTATATTAATGAGGCTACTATAAATTCAAAACTCTGGTTTGCAGGTGCTCTTCAAGTAGTACAGCTCTTGGGAAGACTGGGGAAAATTCAGAAGGTATGTCATCTTAATTGCTAATTCGTTGCAATTATTGTTTTTGAAAAACCTCCACACAACACAGATTGTCATGAAATGAGGAGAATACTAAATGTTGTCCTACAGTTCTTGCATTTCCCACCCATGCCATACCCCCATCTTCAGCTCCTTGAGAGCAGCCCTGCTGAGAAGGACTTGGGGATTCTGGTAGATGAGAAACTGAACATGAGCCAGCAGTGGCTCTGGCAGCTGGGAAGGGCGATGGTATCCTGGGCTCCATCAGCAGAGGGGTGGCAGCAGGGAGGGGATTGTCCCTCTCTGCTCTGCCCTGGGGAGGCCCCAGCTGGAGTCCTGTGTCCAGAGCTGGGGCCCCAGGACAAGGAAGATGTGGGACTGTTGGAGAGGGGTCAGAGGAGCCACGGAGATGATCAGAGGGCTGGAGCAGCTCCCCATGGAGAGAGGCTGAGGGAGCTGGGCTGGGTCAGCCTGGAGAAGAGAAGGCTGTGGGGGGACCTCACTGCAGCCTTCCAGTCCCTGAAGGGAGCAGAGAAACAGGAGGGGAATCAGCTTGTTCAAAGGGTAAATAATGGCAGGACAAGGGGGATGGATTAAAGCTAAAGGAAGGAAGGTTTAGATTAGATATTAGGGGGAAGTTCTTTCCAGAGAGAGTGGTGAGGGGCTGGAAGGGGCTGCCCAGAGAGGGGGTGGGTGCCCCGTCCCTGGGGGTGTTCAAGGCCAGGTTGGCTGGGGCCCTGGGCAACCTTGTGTAGCTCCAGGCCTGGAGGTTGGTGTCCCTGCCTGTGGCAGGGGGGTTGGAGCTCTGTGACCCTTGGGGTCCTTTCCAACCCAGACCAGTCTGTGATTCTATGATTGTGCAGTGATTTCCTGGCTTAATTTGACAGCCCTCACCACTGATCAGCTCTGTGCTCCCAGAGCATGAACCTCAGGTTTTCTTTGAAACTATAAATTCCACCTTAATGCTGACAGTTTCCTTCAAGTTCTTGACAGTCAGTAACAGGTCAGGGAAACATCAACACAAGAGGCAGTGGAAAAAGTACCTCTGCAGACCCTGGCTCTGGAGGTTTTAATCATGAGGTGCCACATAGAACCAGGCTATAGCATTCCTTCCCTCCAGCATGTCAACATAATTGGAATAAATCAAACACCTTTGCTCTGGTGTATAGCACACTGGGTAATGACCCCACTTGTGGGACAGCAGCACCACACAGCCTGGTGGTGTTGGCAGACTTGCTAAGGATGTGCCTGATCCCACTGTTCACATCTCCAAGAAAGATGTTAAACAATGCCAGCCCCAATCCCAAACCCTGAGGAACACCACTTGCCACATGCTCCTCTCTGGATGAATTAGCAAAGATGCTTTCCTAAAAGACTCTAGCTGCAGCTTTGGGGGCAGTTGGTGTCAGGCTGTTGAAGAGAGAACTTGGGAGGGCACTTTGCTGCACTGTTCAGGCAGGCTGAGCTGGAGAAGCCAGATGGGCAGAGCTGGTAGACTTTGAATTGGGGGACTGAATGTGGGATACCAAGGGACTGGTGTATAGGTACAGCATAAGGATGATTGAAGAGGCTTGGATGGGTAATCTCTTTGAAGGTACAGTGGGTATAGCCTCTCTGAGGTTGATTTACCCTAGGGCTCTAATCCTTCTAGACACATTGTTAAGCTCCCTGTCAGCCTTTTCTATTACCAGTCCAGTAAATTATGGCCTACATTACACTATGGGTTTGAAATCCTTGCTTTAGTACTTTCAGTTGGATCAGCTTAAATTGATCAGTTGTCAGAAGGTCAAGATCTTCAGGCATCTGTTTGATTCTAATGACAGTTTTAATACTATTTCTCAGTTACTCAAGAAGAAATTGTGCTTCCACGGAGGAAAACCTGGTGAGTGTTTCCTGCTGGGATATCTCTGTTGACCTGGAAGAAAACTCTTGTTAGCTAAATGCAATCTGTCTGCCAAAGCTGAAAAAGAAAATTCAAGTTACCTTATTCCTGGGCTTAAATCTCCCACCAATGTCTTTCCTGCTGACTGGGAGCTTTGGGAATATTTTTGACTCTTGCAGTCTGGGCAGAGTGTGTACACTCTGTTCCTGACTTTCCTTCTAAAAACAGTTACAAGGACTGCATTTTTCAGCATAGAAATCTGTAAAAACAAATTAGTTTGGCTGCCTGCACATAGATGTGCTTCTTTCAGCAAAATAAGCTTGACCATTGATAGCTGGCTGAATAAATCCTGTTAGAAATCATGCAGCTGAGCAAAAGCTGTTTTGTTGGAAGCACCTAAGGTGAAATTGCATGTCATAGAGGAAAAACTAAGTTAAGAGTCAAATGGTGCTGGCATGTAAACCTAAAATAAGACTGCATTCACCTAAACACTTTCAGTGGCTTTTCCTTCTTTGCTTGAAACACAGCCAAAGTCTTCAGGATCCACAGGAGTTCCAAGAAATCTAGTTTTTGTTTTGTTTTGTTTTGTTTTTTTTTTCCTGCCAAGGCTTGTTTTGGAGAGAAACTCATGTATCCACCCCTCAGAGATGGGGGACTCTGAGAGGGGCATTTCATGGAATTCTTTCTGTGTCACTTCCCTGTGTTCTTTCTTTGATAAAGTGTAACATGGGCATGAGTGGTAGCACAAAACACACATGCCCTTCTGGTTTTCCTCCAAGTCTTTCCTGTTTCCTGTGGTTGTTCCAGAACTGAGACTGTTGTTGCAGTTGGATTTTTCCTCCCTTTGTGAAAAGTGCTATTTTCTAAGTGCAACAAACACCATTATTTCCTGGAATCCTTATGGGCCAGGATAGTCCTGTGCTAGGTCTGCATACAGTGTGATGTGTAACATTCACAGCCAAGTATTAATCAGAGATCCTTTATGTTTAGGGATAAACTAGCAGTTCTTCAGACATTGGCCTCCACTGTGAACAGGGTGAGTTCTTCTGTTTCTCTTGGAAATCCATCGAGCTGTCCAGTCTCACACAGTTGTCTGTCACTCCAGAGGCTCAATCTTCTCCTTTGGCTGTAAATGAAAGATGGGACTTTCACATCTCTTTTTTTCACAGGGTTTTCCCTTTCCTTCAATGTTTTTTGCTGAGTCCTTAAAGCCTCATTCCAGTGCTAAGAGAGAGCTGTTAACTACCAGTGAAAGCTGTAATGTTTGGATAAAGCTTTTGCTAAACAAGTTCCTCTACCAGTTCAGCTTCTCAGTCCAGACTACTTCTTCCCAGAAAGTAAACCTTGCAAAGAGCCATCTGTGTCTACTCTGGCTAGGCAACAGCTGTAAATGCTGTGATGCCATTCCTTAATCCTGTCTGTCTTTAATTCTGGAAGCTGATTCTGATCCTGCCATTCTCCTCAGCTCCACTGGTTGGGGTCCTCCTTGCTTTGCAGAGCGCTCATCACGTGCCATGTTATACTGAGGACCCCTCTGTTGTGGCTGTGTTAGCCTGCACTGTGTGTGGAAGTGCTTTTTGAACCATTTCCAAACAAGCTGTAAACATTTTGACAGGAGGAGCTTTTGTAAAAGGGGCATCAGGTGTTGGATATGATGGCACCTTAAACTCCATGGGGCAGTGTGATATGCCTACAGCATGCCTGTGTGTGTAACTACATGTTTCAATCCTGGGTTCTCCTTTCTGCAGGATCCTACTGCTGCTCATTACATGTTCCAGGATGACCCTTTCCTTATGCCAAGAAATACAGCCAACTCTGTAAGTGTTTCCTTTCAGATCCATGACAATGAAAACTCTTAATTGGAGTCTAGTTTCAATTACAACAGAAAATGAAGTGTCAGATTTCTTTCAGAATTTTCTTCTCTGTGTATTTCTGAATGCATAATGCCTGTAGCACTTCTCTGGACAAATCCACCCTGCACATACAGTTTCCTTCCTGCCCTTCTAGCTGACTGCAAGCTAGTTGCTTACTTGCTGAGTTGTTTTGTTTCTCCATGTTCTTAGTCCATTAAATAACTCCCAATAGTAATTCTTCAGGTGAGGCATTCAGCCTGTTATAACTCTGTTTGCATACCTTGGGTATAGACTCTTCAGTTCTTCTGCATACCAGAGGTGAAGCCTTTGAGAAGGCTGAAGGCACCCAGCAAATGTGAAGAGTTTTAAAAGAAACAGCAGAGGAGGGCCTGACTTTAGAACTTGAGGAAAAGAGGTGGATGAGAATGAGGTGATGCTCTTGGACATGATAATCAGGGAGAGGAATGTTGACTCCTGTAACTAAAATAAGCAGTGCTTTTGAGCTGGAGGCAGTAGTGCAGTACTTGACACATCTGGTACACAACTTTGTCCCTTGACTAAGTAACAAGGGAGTAAAGAGTAGACATTCTTCTACTGACATAAATGTTTACCTGGAGCGTCCTCTTGTGCTTGTGTTTTTACTAAGAGTTGAAAATGAAGCAGGAGTTGAGTTTTTATTCCATCACAATGCTTGCTGTTACAGCAGATGGTTTTTCCTCACTCTCAGCCTTTTATTTGGATGTTTCTTCATCTTCTGTCCCATTCCTCTGCAGCGTCTGTTCTCGTTGTCAAAGGAGTCTGGGAGAAATGCTGCAAAATACATTATCAACCATTTTCCTCAATATTTTGACAAGATCTTCTCAGAGCCCAACGTATCAGTAAGCTTTTTTGCTTTCAGTTTTCATTGTATTTGTGCTTTGTCAGGTAGTGCAATAAACTCTCAGGCTGGTCCAAAACTAACATAAAAGGCTGGTTTTGTTAGCTGTTTCACAGGCAGCTATGAAAGCAATACTGTATTTCCACTATGCTTCAGAAACTGACATTTTTCATGAGGAATTCAATATCATACCAGCTTCTTTTGATAAAAGTAGGAAAATAAATGTTGTTTAGATGTTGACCTACTAACCTGAAAGTGAGAGATCAGGGTCTGTGGTCCTTCATCACCAAAAGGACTGCTTTTGTTAGGCTGGGACAGTTGGGAGATGATCAAAGATGTGTACTGGGTGATGGGTAAGGATTCTTGGTTAGGGGTTTAGTGATGGTTTAGAGCAGGTTTGAGCTTGTTTCTAACTTGCGTTCTTTGCTTCTAGTGCTTGATGCCTGAGATACTCACACCTCAGATTGAAGGAGTGAGTGAGGAAGCTCTAAAAGAGCGTATCCACCTCAGAAAGGTGAAAGAATCCGTGGACCTGTTCGATCAGCTCTTACAGGCAGGTATGCAGTCACCTGCTGGAGTCTGGGGTGGACCTCTAGTTAAATATTTTAGTAGCTGGTGCTGCCTATGGAGACAATTTCATAACTGCTGCTGCCTTCCACAGCTCACTGTGGACTGGTGAAGTGCTTCTCCAGAATTATTGGGCCTTTTTTATCTACACTGCTGGTTTGACATATCTATTTGCTGATAAGAACAAGTGGTTTCTCTATCAAGAAGCAGATGACAGGAGGCTTTTTCCTTCCCTTCCAAAGTAGAAGAATTGTGATGCACTAGAACAAGGCCTGTTACAAACAGATGTTATGTGTTGGGCAGAGGCCCTTGTGCAGCAGCAGCTTTGTACTGAGCACTTTGCTGTTGTTTTGGACTGGTGTAGCATACCAGCTGAGTGCCTTTTCTGTGGAACTGCCCTCAGTAAATGAGTCTTTCTCAGTTCTTCCTTAATTTGGACCTTATCCCTGTCATGGGTGAATGAGGAGGAGGCAATAGAAAAGTGTAAGTGAAGGAGGAAAACTAACTGAATGAAACATGCAAAGTGATCTTCACAACAAGGTGTACCCTAGGAGTAGTTGGTAAAAGCACTAGCAGTTTTAGATGTTGTGTTGGGCTTGTGCTTCTCCACAGTTTTGGCTACCAGCTGCCACTTCCCTCTCCTTCTTGATAAGAAAAATTTCATTAAACAACACTCTAGTTCAGTGTTAAAATTCTGTCCTGCTGTGATTTGGTCTGGAAGCATTAGTGTGGCACCTGGGTTTTACAGACTTGCTAGAGATCACCTTTATGTTGAAAGAGAGCAAGGTGGTGTAACTGGATGTTGGAAAGTATTCTGATACAGCTGTAGAGTGGTGTGTTCTTTACTTTCTCTGTGACTGTTGTAAATCATCATTTTCTATAGGTACTCCTGTATCTCTGGAGACCACAAACCGCCTGTTGGATTTGTTATGCTTCTATGGAGGTGGAGAATCCACTCCAGAGGAAGGAAAAGAGGATTTGGAAGAACCAGAGGTGTGAAAAACCTATTGGTCTCTTTCTTTCATATGTAGGGGGTGTGTTACAAGGTGGTGTTAATGTTTGTGTGGTGTGACTGCCTGCCTGGGAGATGCTGTGAGCTGGGTTGGATGCAGTCAGCATTCCCAAGAGATATGGGAGTTAGAAAAATCCTGTGTCTGCTGAACTAAGTAACTGGAACCCTGTCTTGGCTTAGTTCTGCTGAACTGTGTTCAAATAGCTTCTGACAGCCTGGTTTTTGTAGTTGGCCTGCAAAGATGACTTGTAGTACCTCTGGCATAGATCAGCTAGGTCATTTTCTTCCAGTCTGAACCGTATCAACTGGATTTCAGTGCAGCTGAGTGCTCCTTGTGTGACCTCAGTGTCACAGGGTACAGTATTAGATGGGTTGCACAATACCCATCCCTTGGAAGGCTGTTGAGGGACAAAACACCCTTTACAGAGTATTTGCTGTAGTCCCATGATTCCCACCAACCCAAGAAATACACAGAGTTTACTCTGTTAGCATGTTTACTAACAGTATCCTTCATCTAGTTATTGCTTCCTGAATATTATAGTAGAAATGATTTTAATGTGACCCATTAAAAAACACACTTGGTAGCTGCTGAACTTCTGGGGTGTTACCAGATCACATCATTTGAAGTTTAATCCTGACTTTGAATTCTCAGAAACTTACTTCTGCAACAAATCTCTGCAGGGGAATGCTTCAGAGCAGAAGGCTCCAAAGAGACAGCTGCAAAGAGGTTCACAGTTCTCTGGCTGTAGATGGAGGTATGGAAAATGTTGCCAATATTCCTGTATCCAGTAGATTGTGCCCATGCTTGGTTTTTCTGAAACAGATTTCAAGACTGTGTTGCACCAGTGTTTGCTAATCTTTTATAGAATGTTGATGGGATGGGATTCTAGTAGATACCACAAGTGCCATACCCTGAAAGCCAGCCTGTGGGATACAGCCCCTTATTTTGTTCTGCATGTGGAATGCTTTGCCTGAGAGTACCGTTCGTTGAGTTCCTTATCAGTCACCTTGTTTGTTGATTCCAGGGAGAACAACCATGCTGAAAGAATATTTAAGATAATGCCAGAGAGGAATGCACACTCCTACTGCACCATGATCCGTGGAATGGTGAAGGTAAAGCTGCCCTTCAGTGCTAGGAGGGCTTCTTCCAGCTTGTGAACTCTCACACAGCCACAGAGGTAGTTAATTTGTGTTGTGCTCTTTTGTTTCTTTCATTTGGTGCAGCATGGGGCTTCTGCTAAAGCTTATGACATGTACATGGACTTGCTGAATGAAAGACTCAAGGGTGAGTGTCTTGTGGGTTGGCTTTGTGGGCTTTTCAAGTAACAGAAGCCTGTTGTTTGGTAGGTGGGTGTTTGTTTCCTGGCAATGATGATTGGCGCAGGGGTACGGACCTCAGCTAGATCATGGGGGCTGAATGCAGACTGGGTGTTCCAGTGCAGCTGGCATGTGGCTGGCTCACTGGAAGCAGGTTTGCATGAGACTTCGCCAGAAACTGAGCCATCTTACAGCAAACTGTTCCCTGTAGAAAAGAGCTGTCAGTTAAAATGTTTGGGAGACAAAGGGAAATGGGCAGCCTCTTCTCAGTGGGCTGTGGGGACAGGACAAGGGGCAATGGCCTCAAGTTGGAGCACAGGAAGTTCTGCACCAGTATGTGGAAGAACTTTCTCACAGAGCACTGGGACAGACTGCCCAGGGGGGTGTGGAGTCTCTACTTCTGGAGATATTCCAGACCCCCATCTGGATGCCTCCCTGTGCAACCTGTCCTAGGGAACCTGCTTTGGCAGGGGGTTGGACTCAATCTGGAGGTCCCTTCCAACCCCTGCAATTCACTGTGATTCTGTGAACATGAATTCCCTTCTATTTCCCAGCTGATGTGCACACCTTCAACGCACTGATTGCAGCAGTCCCATACCTGAAGGAGAGGTTCTTAGAAAGATGGGAATTAGCCAAGGTAAGGAGGTAGGGCAGAAGAGGTGGGGAAGGAGTAAGATTGTTGGGGCTGGACCTGCTTTGTCAGTAGAATTTTCCAATTGTTAGAAGACTGAAAACAAGAGCTTTGTACAAAGGCAGTAGTATCTGCTGCAAATGAAGCACACTGGCTTAAACATAAAGCTAACTATTGAGGAGTGGAAAATGTACAGAATCCAGCTTTGCCCTTGGGAATGATTTGCCTTGTGAGAACATAACCTGATCCAAGAACTGCCCAGCCAGAAAGTAATTGGCAAATTATGTTGGGAGATGATACAAAAGAAACAATTTGAGGTAAAAACTCTTCTCTGAATTGTGACATAACATGAGTAACAAAAAATAGTACGTAAATTAAAACAATCCCATAATGTTCTGGACACAATGCTTCAAGATCTAATCTCACAAAACCTTATAGTCTCATTTTTTTGTCAGATCAATGAAAAAATAGATGGTGCTGCCATAAGAAATGATCAGTTGAGGTAGAGTTGTTCACTGGAAGGGGGTGGGAAGGCTTAGGCTGAGGAAGTGCATGTATAAGCTAGTTGTAAGCTGAACTGTGATCCATGACATGTGAAGAGCTAAGGATTTGGGGGTTTTGTTTAAGGTCTTCCTGAATCACATGGCTCAGCAGGAAGTGCAACCAAATCTCCTGACTTTTAATGCTTTACTGAAGACTCTGAGAAGATGTGGTGGTGTAGGCAGAAATATGTCTTTATTGGTAATAAAGGAAATGGAAGCACTTGACATAGGTAAGAGAACCAGAATGGTGATTGTATTTCAGTGCCACTGCCAGAATGGCTAAGAGTGCAGCAGAATCACGTGGGGATTCCTAATTTCAGGGAAGAAGTCCAAAGCTTGTGGTAAAAAGCTTTCCTCACTGTGTTCCCAACTTCCCTATTTGTTTCCTTTTGCAAAAGAACTGAGAGGTAAAGAGTCCTGAGCACCAGACTGAGGTCACTCAGCCACCGGTGTGTGCGGGTTTCATACCAAATCATCATCTTCAGCCTTTGTTTGGTGTTGCTCACCAGTTACAGTGTAGTGTGTGCACTTAGCCCCTTAGGTCAAATAATGAAGCATATTGATGCTGTAGTCTTTTAGGTTAGGAGCATGTTTATCATTATGTTTTAACCTGCAGTTTCCTCTAGCTCTTCAAGGAAAGGAGTGCATACACAGTGGGGTGTCCTGGCCCACTGGGTCCTTACTGTGGTCCTGCTGGAGAAATAATGTACATGAGTATGTATTTGCAGCAGTCAGGTAGCTGAGTCTGTTGGCTTCCCATAGCTGGAGATTTACTTCACAAGCCACCCAAGCCAGTTCAGGTCTCTACATCTGCAGGTTTACAGGGGAAAAAAGCTTTTGATCTAGATAATGGGTTGCTGATGCCAAGTAAACATTGCAAACCACAGAATGTTGGCATGGCTGATTCAATGTCTTGTGGAGTCCACTTGCTGATACACCAAAGATAAGTTCATGAGCAGAATTAAAAGCTGGTCATGAAATATTTTTGCTTTTAATTTAGAGCAGGGGAGCTTAGCTGTTCCCCCTCAGATACCATCTTGCCCAGCTGTAGGTGAGGTCTGGTCCAGCATTAGGGTGGATGAGGATGGAAATGATAGAGTAAATTTATGCAAGCTGCCTTAGTGGAAGGGCTGGAGGCTGAGTTAGAGCTCAGGCCTAAAGCTCAGCCAAGAATGTTGAAGTAATTTCCCTGTTTTTGCTTTTCAGAGCCCAGCCTTGCAACGTATGAACATCTTCTCTTTATGTTTTATAGAGGAGGTATGTGCAATATCAACTTGCCTTTGAAGGTTTCCTCTTTAACATCTGCTTTAAACACTTCCCATAGGTGATGGGTGAAGGCAGTTGATGTATGGGTTAAAAGACAACCTGCAGTCCCAGTGTTACCTGTGCAATCTGGTTCTGTTTGGGTGAAGAAAAAAGCTACAGAGGACCATAACCTCTTACAGGGAGGGGAGATCCTTGGGCTTTGAGAATGAGCAGAACTGGAAAGCCTGTTTTTTTCTCTAGTTGATAAAGCTAAAGAGTACATGCTACTCGGTCTCTGTGGAAGCTGGATCTGACTACAGAGCATCTGATTTCCTGGACTGTGTCACTCAAGGCAAGAAATTGCACAGGGATCCTGTTTATCTGCAACCCTTCTGTGCATTGGGACTGTCTTGAAATATACCTGTGTTAGGAGGAAGGAGCCCTACTGTGGGTGATCCTTTAGCCAAAAATCTGTAGGCATGGGAAGAGAATAGACACAATGTGTTATAAGAAATGTGGAGGAACTGCTCTGGGTTCTCTCTGTTGCTGTTTTGAGGGTTTTTTTGTGTATGAAATGCATTGCTTTGCCCAGTGCCACAGTCTAGCAGACAAACTTGCCTTTCTGTTGGATTCCTTGCTGGAAAGTATTTGTATCTTTCTGAATCTGCCCTGTTGTGTTGTGAAATGTGGCAACAGTGGGGCAAATTTTAGTGCAAATGAAATTGCAGCTGGCATGGAGCACCACAAGGAGGGGTACAGGTGGGAGAATCATGACACTTGTTTGGAGTGATGGTGTTTTTCTCCATCTCTTTCCATAGAATGTTTGCAAGCTGAGGCTTTTTACTAATAAACTGCATAATACAACTGAGATGTGGCATTTCTTGTCTGTTTGTCCCACAGCTGATCTTCACCCATCAGGCATCATCTCTGAGGTGCTAGATGATGTTGAAAACAGGAGCTTCACTCCCCAGGATCCTGATGATGGTAGGGACTTCAATGTATTTGATAATCTGTACTGCTTAAGCTTGGGTAAAAAGGTACCTGGGGAATTTCAAGTGGTTCTACCCTGCTAGAAGGAAGTCATGCAGCTTCCTTGTAGCAGTCCCTTTGATACTTTTTGGAGGCAGAAGAAATTGCAGTGCCAGGAAGGTGTGCTGTGCACTGGGGCACTGGCTTCTCTGTGGAAGCAGGAGCTTGCCCAGCGTGAATGAGGTCTTGAGTCTCACACTGTAGGAACCTCAGAGCTGTTGACAAGACTGGTTTAAGGAGAAGCATCTCCTAGCAGCATCATGAAGTGATACACATCTGGTGAACAGCAGGTTTTTGTGGTATGGTTTTGAGTTCCTCTTCTAGTTCTTCCTGATGCTTTTCAGAAATGGTCAAGAAATAAAACTTGATGCAAGACTGAAGGTTGGGTCTGTGGAAGGGGTAGATTCTGAACATCCCATGTCTCCCTGGCTTTCTGCCATGTGTGTGCACACAGCTTTGCCCTAGGATGTTCAGAAGCCTCTCCTTGCATACAGAAGTAGCAATGTGAAGACCAGTGTGACAAAGAGGGGTCTTGTAGCTGTGCTGTGTACAACGTGGTGTTAGAAAGTGGCAGAAGCCTGTCTTTAGCAGCTGCTGGCTCTGTATGTGATGGGGTGAAGAAACTATTGCAGTGCATGCCTCAGGAAACCAGGGAGGAGCTGGTATGGTCTTGGCCACTTAAAGATAGGTTAGGAGATGTTATGTTGGAGTAGCATTGTCCCAAAAGTGGGAACCAGTGTGCAGTGCACCAGTGTACACCCAGAGCAGCAGTGTTTACCATGTGTCTGCACAGAGGTGGGTGCTGGCTGGTAGTTTCACAGTGAGCACACCAGCACACAGAGTCCACAACACGTTTATCTTGTTACAGGAGTAGAAAAATCCACCTAAACTTAGGCTAATTGGTCAGTAATTACCCCAGCACCTACTGTTGGTTAAATGAGCACACATACTCCTTGAGGATGTGCAAAGGGTCTAATTTTCACAGTCCTTCTATTGGGTGGGTGGTCATAACCCCCTCCAGCCCCACACCCACCCTGCCTTTACTTTTCCCCTTGTTACTGCTGACTTTTGCTGGCTTCAGGCCTCCCTCCCAGTCACCCAGCTCTCAGCACCTTCTGGGGCAGGCAGGACATTCTCTCTTTCAGTTTTTCATCTCTTCTTCAGGGGGAGCCCTTAGCAAAGCAAGCTCTTAATCAGCTTTTCAGCTCTTCTTCAAAGGTGTAGTTAGCAAAGCAATGCAGTGTACTCAACCCTAAATTTAACAGTGACCAAGCACTAACCCACACACATTTCTGTCCCTGTAAAGTGAAAAATTCTACTTTATAGATATCAGGAGCACATTAGTTTGTCCTACCAGCAGTTTTATTTTGTCTTTGGAAAAAAGCCTGGAAACAGTGAGAATGTTGTGCAGCTCTTCTGTTTGCCTCTGCCCTGCTGTGTGAGTTGCACAGTGTATTGCTCTGGCTCCAAACTGCTGCCAGATGTAGACCATGGTTGTACCTGCTCTGCTCCTCCACACTCTATAGAAGTACTGCTGTGAGCAGAGGTGGGAAGATGGGCTTGCAGAGAGATGTCTTGCCTGAATTATGGGAGCTGAATGAGGTTTTTCAGAAAATTACAGAACTGTAGGGGTTGGAAGGGACCTCCAGAGATTGGGTCTGGCCCCCCTGCCAAAGCAGCTCCCTAGGACAGGTCACACAGGGCGGCGTCCAGACGGGGCTGGAATCTCTCCAGAGAAGGAGACTCCACACCCCCTGGGCAGCCTGTCCCAGGGCTCCCTCACCCTCACTGGGGAAAAGTTCTTCCCCATGTTGGTGTGGAACTTCCTGTGCTAAAAAAAAAAATGGGGACATTTAGATGAGATATCAGGAAGAAATCCTTCCCTGTGAGGGCAGGGAGGCCCTGGCACAGGCTGCCCAGAGCAGCTGTGGCTGCCCCTGGATCCCTGGCAGGGTTCAAGGCCAGGCTGGATGGGGCTTTGGGCACCCTGGGCTAGTGGAGGGTGTCTCTACCCACAGGAGGGGGGAGTGGAACTGGACAATCTGTGGGGTCCCTTCCAACCCAAACCATTCAGTGATTCTGTGGAAGTTTGAAGCTAACAGACTTGGTTTCTCCCTTCCAGCTAACTTTTTTACCACTGCTATGCAAGCGGTAAGTACCTGTTTGCTGCTGTCAGAATCCCTTTTAGCCCTCCAGCTGTTTCAAATTTGCCTGTGAGTTTTCCAACCTGTCACAGAAGATTCTTTCCCTTTTTACTAATGTTCATCACCTCCTGTCACTTCCCTCCATAATTCTGCAGTTCTTTTCTTGATGCCTCCTGCATTGGTAGCTTGCATGGTAGAGAAGACTGCGTAAGGCCCTGCCTCTTCCTTGTATTGATTAAACAAAATGCCTTGGCAGCCACTGCATCCTGTTAAAAATGTTTGCTGTCAGCTCATTGCTTCATAGCTTGGTGACAGTGAGTCTCTGGGGGATGTCTTCAGTGTTACATTTGGTACCTTTAAAATCTTACTGGCTCTATTGCAGTGCTGTGATCTTAAGGATCTCAAGCTTGCCTATCGGTTAAATAAGGCCTTGGAGAAGGGAGACAACTGGAAATTCTTGGACATGGATCGGTTGAATGTCTACTGGTGAGTGAAATGTGGCTTACATGCAGTGTCCTGTGCGTTGTCCAGGGTTCAGATGTTCTGAACACTTTGTTGAACATTGGCTGTCCATCTTATGGGCCATGTGGGACAAAGTCCTTCTGAAGAACAGTGATAGCTCAGGCTCTATTTTCAGTTTGTGGCCTTGCCCAGATGGAAATAAAACTCTTGCAGCATCAGTTTAGCTGACTCCCCATCCAAGATCTATACCAACCAGTTGTACTTTCTACAATCCTGTCATCCACTTTAGGGGGTGACAGCTTGGGAGGTAACATCAAAATAGTGTACCACCCAGACCTAGCTCTGCACAGTGGTGCAGTGCAGCAGGTGTATTCAGACCCCAAACTCCCGTGAAGTTCCCTCATTTTGCACTGTAATTGTGCCCTCTGAAACATCTTTACCATCTTCTCCAATGCCATCAAGTGCTGCAGTCACTGAATGTAATTAAGTACTTGGAGCATACTGGTTTGATGAAAGGCCTGCTTAGGCATCAGCACTAGAGATGATCCAATAATCAGCAAGATAAGATGCAGTTTCAGGGCTGGAATGATTCATATGATTTTTACCTTATTTAGCCTGTAAATTAATTAAGGGAAATTAATGGAAATTAATTTCTTGGCATAGAGATATCTTTCCTAGCCAGTGCATTGGGTCAGGGTCCCAGGTTTATATTGCAAACTCCCACCAGGAACTGGGTTACTACATTTCCTAAAGTGGTTCTTAACCCAGGGGTGCATTTGAGAGTGATTCAGACACCTCAAACCTGGTATCAGCCAGGGAGATGGCATTTTTTTAAGACTTTTTAAAATGCAGCAGTTCATTTCTTACTAATTCTGCCAGTTACCTTGTGTCAGCATTAAGTTCTGTCATCAAAACAGCTACTGCTTATTTGGAGTATGGAGTGTCTCTCATACAGGGCGATTTCCCTGATCTGCAATACAGATCTGGTCAGAATCATCACTTGCTGGTGCTGCTGTATGGTTTGGTTTGTCTGACCACTACTGAATTAAAACATTTTTCCCCTCTTGTAGGTCAAAATTCTTCTCATTGTTGTGTATGATGGAACAAATCGACGTTGTGTTGAAGTGGTACAAGGAAATGTCCCCTTCAGTAAGTCTTGATATCTTTAGCATGGAGAAAGGGCCCAGTTACAGTTCACTGAAGTGATTCTCTTCCTTCTTCAGCTCTTCTATCCAAATCCTAAAAATATATTGGACCTGTTTCAAGCACTGGATACAGCCAACCACTTGGAAGTGCTCCCTTCGGTCTGGGAAGGTTAGTGATAGCCACGTGGTGGCTACCTATGCAGTTTGCTTGGTCAAAGCCAGGAATGCAGAGGGGGAGGTAGTGGGGGAATTTCCCAGTGCTCAGAAGAGCCACCATAAGGTGCTTTGGCACGAGGGTCATCATTCCTTAGTGTGGAGGCTTAGAGGCAGAACTGATAGCACAGGCAGAGATCATGATTACATTCCAGTGTCTTGGAAAACTGAGTGCTTCCCAGAGAGCAGTACCTTAAACAACAGCACAGCTTTACAGCATTTAAATTCTTTGCCCATTCTTTGCAGCTTAAGAGGAGGAGACAAGAATGCAGATCCAGGCTTCAGCACCCAGAAAATACCCTGCTGTTCCCAGCTCTGAGGGAAAGATGGGTTCTTCTGGGGTTCCCAGCCAGAGTGGTGACAGCACTAAGCTGCAGTTACAATTAAAGCTTTATTTGCCTCACAGGATTTTATGACATAGTATAGAATTATAATCAGGATAACACAGGATTTCTGTAAGGGAATCAGTGTGGTACAAATTTGTAAGCAGCACAGTACAGCTTACAGTTTCTAATTACATGGACCCTCTGTGGATCAGGTCAGACCTTAAAACTTGGTTTGCTCTATAAACATAAAAATCATAATCTAGCCTTGAAATATGTTTTTTAAAAAAAAGCATATGAGTCACCACTCAGTCCTCAGGCTGGTTGGCTGGGGCCCTGGGCAACCTTGTGTAGCTCCAGGCCTGGAGGTTGGTGTCCCTGCCTGTGGCAGGGGGGTTGGAGCTCTGTGATTCTTGGGGTCCTTTCCAACCCAGACCAGTCTGTGATTCTATGATTCTCAGAGACAATGGTGGACATGTCCCTGGCCACCAGGCTGTCATGGGCCTCGCTGTCCAGTTCAGCAGAGCAGCAGTTCAGGTCCCAGTTCCTGCTTAGGGGCTGTAACTGCTTGATCTTAGGGAACTGCTGGGTGTGCTGTTCCCTGCTGCTCTGTGGTCATTACCACCAGGCTGGCTGGGTGCCTGGGTCCTTGAGGGCTGTTAAGGAGGGGTTTAGTTAGCCTGGTGCCTGGAATCTTGAGACCAGCAGGGAGGGGAAGAAGTGTGTTTGATTCATCTGCTTGGTGCACAAGACCTTCAGGGCCTGATACTGAGGGGGAAGGGAATAATAGGCGACCTCAGTCACAGAAAGTGGCTGTTTGCCTCATAAAGTGGTGTTGGTTATGCTAACCATGTTATCAGGTGTTGGGAGCAGGGGCCACTGGACACATGTAACTGCTGCTTTTCTCTAAACAGATATGAAACTGCTTGGATTCAGTAGGAGACAAGAACTGTTGGAAGAGCTCTTGTCTTTGATGAGCAGGGACCAGCACCCCGAAGAGGTAAGGAAGCTGCTGTGCTGTAGTCCTGGTAAGCAGCTCAGCACCACACCAGCAGATCACACTCCTCCCCAGTGGGATAGTGGAGAGAATTGGGAAAGTAAAAGGGAAAACTCATGGGCTGAGACAAAGACAATTCCCCAGGGAAAGCAAAAGCCTCACACACAAGCAAAGCAAACTGAGGAATTTCTTCCCCACTTCCTATCACAGGCAGGTGTTCAGCCACCCCCAGGACAGCAGGGCTCCAGCACATGTAACGGTGACTTGGGAACACAAACACCTTCACTCTAAGTTGTCTCCCCTTTCTTCTTCTTCCCCCAGCCTTATACACCAGGCATGATGCCATAGGGTGTGGAATATCCATTTGGTCGTTGGGGTCAGCTGTCCCTGCTGTGTCCCCTCCCAGCTTCATGCTGGTCACACCTCCTGCCTCCTCACTGGTGGGGCCAACTGGGGAGCCAAAAAGGCCTTGAGGGTGCATAAGCACTGCTCAGCAATAACAAGAACACCCCAGCACAAACCCAAACCACAGCCCCACACCAGCTACTATGAAGAAAATTAACTCTCCCAGCCAAAACCAGCACAGCAGCTCACTGAGAAGTGATGTGTCCCCGTTGTGTGCAGCATGCAGACTGTACTTAGTGCTGCAGTTCAGTCCCTGGTTGGTCTTAAGAGGTCCAGTTCCACTGCACAGGCTGTTACAAGAGTTCCAGATCTGTGTGAGCTTCCCAGCCCTGCTAAGCCCTGCAGACTGCCTTCAGCCTACAGAGAAACCTCAGAGTAATAGGAAAGGGGATCACTCCCTACCAGGGTTTGGAAGAGTAATCATAGAATCACAGAATCACAGGGGTTGGGAGGGACCTCCAGAGCTCATGGGGTCCAACCCCCTGCCAAAGCAGCTCCCCAGCTCATATTGCACAGGGCGGCGTCCAGACGGGGCTGGAATGTCTCCAGCCTGACCAGCCAGGGGCAGCACATGGCAGAATTCAGGGGGTTCTGGGGAAGATGTCGTTGCAGTCACTGGCTTCTCAAGCTGAGGAGTGTCAGAGGTGTTAGGTGTACTGCTGAGGTCTGTCAGTGCAGCTGTCCCTGCAAAGCTGCCTGGGAGCTCACCTGCTGGGGACAACTGTCCTGACAACCGTGAGCGATTTGCTGTCAGGGGGTAACTGCAGTTAACTGACAAATGCAAATCACACAGGGGACAGACATCTGTAGGGGGAATTACACTGGAAAGGAGGTCTTGGCATTAACAGCACCATCTTTTCACAGATTCAGCAGGCGTTTGCCAAGTGTGCTGAAGACATCAAAGCTGTCCATGAGCAGAGTGGGAGGGAGGTGGTGGCCTTGGAGTGGACGGGCAGTGCGCTGGGACATGTCACCCTGCTCTTCTCCAGGGCTGGGAGAACACAGGATGCTTGGTAGGTGTGTGGGTGCCACGAGCTCTTGGCTTCCTGACACTAACTCAGGGCTTAATCATGAAACTCAAAAGCTGATGGGAGAGGATAAACCTTGCTGGGAATGTGATGGGGGTTTTTGTAATGTCACTCATTCTTGCCACTGATTTACAGTCACCTGTCTTAAACATCCCCTAGAAGTGAATGTTGCAACTGCTTAGAGCATCGTTTGGCTGCTTCTGATGAGGCAGGGTGCAATTATTGCTTCACTAAGCACTGCTGACTTCCTACAGCTTCCCATTCTCCAGTCCCTAACTCTTTGGAATTCAAACTGCTAAAGAGAGTAATTACAATTAGACCTAATTAAAACTCTCAAGAGAGTCTTTGTTAGAACTCTGCAGAAGCTGGAATTTACTGTCCTACATGCTCTCCACGTGAAATGCAGGTTAAAATAGAATCATAGAATCATAGAATGGCCTGGGTTGGAAGGGACCCCAAGGATCACAGAGCTCCAACCCCCTGCCACAGGCAGGGACACCAACCTCCAGGCCTGGAGCTACACGAGGTTGCCCAGGGCCCCAGCCAACCTGGCCTTGAACACCTCCAGGGACGGGGCATCCACCCCCTCTCTGGGCAGCCTGTTCCAGCCCCTCACCACTCTCTCTGCAAAAAACTTCCCCCTAATATCTAATTTAACCCTTCCTTCCTTCAGCTTTAACCCATCCCCCTTGTCCTGCCATTGTCTGCCCTTTTAAAAAGTTGAATCCCCTCCTGTTTATACGTAGCCTCCAGCGTGAGGTTCTGAGCTGTTTCCTGGTAGGTGCAGATGCTCTCTGCACTGATGCATTTGAAACACCAAAGGGGCGAGTACCCTTCTAAAAATACATAATGTTTTACCATTAACTTGCCAGCAGCTACACTCCTTATTTTGTCTGCTCTAGTTAAGACTTAGGCTGTGCTAAACCAGCCCATGATACTGGCTGGTTTACACTGCATCCTTGAGAAGAACATGGCGTGGGATCTGTTTGAGATCTGTGGGGAATGATCATTTGTGAAATTGATCTTGCCTGTGTTTCACCAGGGGTTTACCCAAGAGACCTAATACCTGTCCTGTGTTTCCTGTGGGGTGTCTTTTGTTTTGATTCCTGTTTGTTTTCTTCTGAACAGGAAGATGATGGAGCATTTCCAGAAAATCAATCGGATTCCCACGTGAGTACTTTTAGGTTCTGATGTCATGTACTGAGTCTTCCCTTGGGCTGAGATTTTGCATTTCTAGTGTGACCAACAAGGGTGGTCTGCATCTTCCTTACACTGTGTGTGTGCATGTGAGCAGGGGTGCTTGTGTGCCCCTCTGATGGGTTCTGAGACTTTTCTGTCTCAAAAGCTGTTGAAAAAGCAAACCAGGGGGTTAAGGAGTTGATCCTCCAGCTATCACTGAGTGAAGTTTTGGGACAGGGAGAACAGTGCCACTGATGGCACTGGCATTGAAATCAGCCTAAGCAGTGCTCTTGGGAACCTCTCATTTCCCATGTGCTCTGAGTAACTTTAATGTATCATTAACCACGGTACTTTGAGGTGTCTGGATTGCTGAAGACAAGCTTATCAGGTCACATCTTATGTGGTACCCTGCTAGGCTACAACTGGTAGCTTTTCTCAGGACTTTGGGGGAAGAAATGCATTTGAAGCAGAAAGTAACTTGTAAGGACTAGTAATGTATCTAAAGCAAAACCCAAACCTACTGCTTGGTGCTGAGGGAAATGAACACTGTAAACCTGATGTTGGAGATGGAATTTCACTGAGATGTACAATGTTCTTGGTGGCTGCCTGTGCTGGGGGAGGTTGAGGAGCCAAACCCCACTGGTAGTGCTGCTCTGTTCTGCCACTTGTGGCTGGTGTGGCCCAGGGAAGCCTTGATGCTGCCAAGAGCTGTCAGAGCCCCCAGCTCAATTTGTGGAACAGGGAAAGGAGAGGAATTCTCCTGAAATTGTAGTGTAGCTGATGGCTTGTGGGTGTCAGGGGTCATGAATATGAAGGGGGAAAAAAAGTGTTTTCCCTGCTGTTACCAAATGGGTCAGAGGCTCTTCTGGTCCCCTCCTTCCTTCTCTGCTGAGCTCCCTGCAGCACCAGATGTGGACACCACTGTGTCCCTGCCCAGAGGCCAGAGAAGTGGCTCCAGCAGCTCTTGGCTGTGACAAGGGAGCAGAGCCAGAGAGCAGTGCCAGCACAGACAGCACAGCAGCCTCTGGCAGTGAGACACCTGCCATCAATGTCAAGTGCTCTTACATCATTCCTCTACAACTGCCAGCCATGTAAAAGAGGGTGAGGGCCTGATTTGGGGACTGTAAAGAGAGGAAGGGTATTTAGGCTGCTGCTGAGGTGGGATCCTTACCCTGAGCAGTGAGATGCTGCCCCAGTTTTCTGCTAGGACAGGATTTCCCAAGCACAGCACTACAGGGGGAAAGCTGAGGTGAAACTCCTGGCAGGAGCAGAACTGGGCTGGTTGAGCCATCACTAGATCTGTCATCTCTTCTCCCTCTCGTTGTCACTTCACCTGGTGCCCTGTGAACAGTCACTCTTTGCCTTTGCTTTTGCAGTGACCGGGTGATGGATGAGTTCTTGAACTGTGCTAAACAAACTAATTCCCCAGATGAGGCAATTAAGCTGGTAAAGCTGGCAGCATCCCTCGGTCTGTCTTCATCTCAAAGGCTGAAAAGCAGAACAGAGACGGAGTTTGAACTCTCTGAAGAGCAGAAGTAAGTTGGAATAATAGTTCATGGTGCTGCTGAAGGGGTGGAGTAGAGAGGTGCAGTTGCCACAGAAAAGCTTCTCCACCAAGGTGGCAGAGAACTGGCTGTGATCACCTTTGTGTTGACTGGTCAATTCACACTCCCCAGACCCCCTTCAGTTTCTGATTCCGTGCTGCATCCAGCCCACCCAGGAGGGAAGGTACCTTTCCATGATGGGATTAGCCTCAGCCACTGCCCAGATCTGCTGTCACCTCTCTTGGGCTGTGGCCACCTAAAGCACGTGGGTTGTGGGTATGTAAAAGCAGGAAGTGGTATGGGATGGCTCTGCCTGTGGCTCACAGGTCCTGAGGCTTGTGGTCAAATGTGTACGTCTCACTAGCCACTGTTTGTGGCTGAGGTGATGGATGCAGCCACGCTCTGATGATGACCACAGTGTGGAGGTGGTCCACAGGGCTGATGAAACAGAAGCCCAGCACCCCTAACAGCTGCCCCACTGCTTTCTGGGTAGCTGAAGTAGTTGCTTTTCCAAAAGGGGTATTACCACCAAATGCTAGGCACACCTGTCCTTTGAGGGCCATGCTGGTCTCTTTGGAGGGGTGTTACCTCAGTTTTAAATCTCTTTTCAAGCAGAAAGTCACAGCAGGTGACTGATTCTGGACTGTTGTACATATGCAGGAGGACGTTGGAGAGCATCAAGTCAGACAGCGACAGCAGCGACAGTGACAGTGACAGCGACAGTGACAGTGACCGTGACTAGCTGTCCCTCGTGGGAAGCCCAGGAACAGCCGCTGCCTTGACACCAGGAGGCTTCTGCAAGAAGGGAGGTAGCTGAAGGGACGGCTTCTGGGAGGGGATGCAGCACTGCTGAGTGCCCCACAGCCTTCTGCTACGGGACCTGCTTGGAGAGTATTGGGTTCTCTCTGGAGTGAACTGGACACTGGCTGGTTTCCTCCCCTTGGTAACTTCGAGGCCAGTGTGGGTACAGCAGCAGAAGCTCTTCACACCACTGCCTGGACACCTTGGCTGAGATCCTAGAGGGCTGCAGTGGGAGGAGTGCTGCTGCCAGCAGGCTGCTCAGCCTGAGCAGGACTTTGCTCAGGTCTCCTGTGACTGAACCTGGGCCAGGTTGTACTTCTTCCCAGATAACTTCAATGAACTGCTTAGTGTGTATGTAAATACTGCAGGTGATGCATCACTGGTGGTGTTACCCCTCCTCCTTTGTGGTGGTTTGGGACAGGCCTTGGATGGGAGGTGGCGAGAGGCTAGAATTGTACAGCAGGCGACTGTATCTAATAAACAGCTGCCATGAACTGTGGCTGTGTGCTGATAATCCCTGAGCAAAGCCAGAGTGGGGCAGCTGCTCTGTGCAAGAGCAAGTAAAGTTCCTGTGGCAAAGCTGGCAGGGGCCTGTGCTGCAGTCAGCTCCTCACTGCAGCGCTGCTGCTCTTGGCTGGACGGGTTGGTCTGAGGTAATGAATGACCTTCAGTGGTCTTGTTCCTGACAGGACTAACTCACTCCTCCATCCAGGGAGGAGCAGATACAGCTGAGCATCCCTCTCCTTACAGGCGTGGTGGGGCAGCGGTGCTGTTCAAGGTGACAGCAAACCCCTCTGCCCTGGGAGTGTGCGAGGGGTACAGACAGGTTAGGGGGAGGCAGAGTTGAAGAGCTCTCAGGGGTGGTGATAGGAAGCAGCTTGAAAGGTAGTTATTTCAGCAAGTGGGTACTAAGTGTTTGCTCAGTCTCTCTGCTGATGATGGCAAGACTTAAGGGAAGGGTAAGAGAGGGAAGGAGCTTGGCCTCAGCTCCGTGGGGCTCCTTTCTCTTTGGCTGGACCAAAGCATGGCTGTAAATGCAACTGATGCAGCTCCCCCCTCCAGCCTGCAGAGAGGCAGAAAAACACAGGGGTAGCCCACTACAGTAAGTTACAGCTGCTTTAACTCTGGGTTTTACTTTTAGAGGGTTTTTGAAACTGTGCAGATGCATGAACAGTGGTTCACTGAGCACCTCAGAGACCTCTTGCTCCTTGCAAGGAGTAATGGAGAGACATGAGGCGCAGTGTGCCTTTAGGGCATGGAGAAAGGCTGCTCTTGCACTGCCTGACTGGATTTCATTTTTAAATAGGAGACTGAACAGCAAGAACAAGTGGTTGAAGTCTTGTTTTATTCAGCTGGGAGTGGCAAATCATTAATGGGAGGGTACAAACATTTTGGTTGGATCACAAGCCCGCTTGGTAAGATGGGAAACAGAATCGTTACACAAACTGTAGAGAAGCTTCCTGAAGTTGGTTGTCATCATAAACTCAAACCCAATACAACAGGTGGTAAAGTTAAATACAGTGCAAGGAAACAAGACAGTACCCGTGCTTCCAATTACCACTTCCAGCTCCTGTCCCACAGCTTGGTTTGCAACCCTTAGGACAGCGAGGGATTTCCTCCGGCACAACCCACCGGCTGAACCACCCCCACAACTACAGCTCAGTGCACCTGAGTTGTTCCCAGCCCCACAGCGCTGGCGTAGGCTGTCAAGATATCCACGATCTGTTTTGTTTCCAGGGTCATCCGAGCTTCGGTCAGCCAGTCGTGTGCCACCCTCCGAGACTCTCCTCTTAACTGGTTGACGAATTTGGCTGCCAGCTCCAGATCGCCGCGTTCGATGCAGTACGAAGCGTAAGACAGTAACTTAAACGTATCCAGGTCATCGGGGCTGAGCTCGGCCGGTGGCTTCAGCTGCTGAGGGTGAAACACCAGCAGCGACTGCAGGTAGGACAGGAAGTATTGGTAGAGGCTGTTCCTGGTTTCGTCGATCATAGCCACTCGCCTGGCCAGTTTTTGGACTGTGTGGAAACGGGCCCGCAGGGCCTCTTCGCTGTACACCCCCCGCGTCAGGGACTCCTGGGGCAGAGCTGCTGTCAAGGCTTCTGTAAAGGCGTTGTCGGAACAACTGGCTTTGATGGCCTTCACTGCGCTCTCCAGAGGTTCGGTGGGACTGTCCCCAGAGGCTGTTTTCATGCAGTATTTGAGGGCTTCCACAGACAGCCACAGCTGGTGGGCCTTCCTGGCTTCCTCTTCCGCTACTGCATGACCTGCAAAGTAAGCAGCAGAGAAAGGGATGCTCAGCTGGGGGCATGAACACAAGCAGCAAAAGCCACCCCTCCAAAAGCCACCCCCTCAAGAGCGGCTGCCCCCAGGCACTGCCTCTCAAAGCAGCTCCATCCTGCCCCTGAACTGCAGAACACGACAGCAGCTTTGGGCTTGCACCATGGGGAGCTGCTGGGTGCTCAGCCTTGTAGCACACCCAGGCCTGTGAGCTACTGCACCCCCAGGTTTGGGGAAGGGGCCTGTGGTCCTGCAAGAAACACCATGTCAGTGCTCACTCTCAACCGCCTGCTCGATGCCTTTCAGCCTGGCGTAGGCAGTGTTTATATCCAAGGTGAAGTTGTCCAGCTGTTCCTGAGTAAGGCGTCTGAACTGCATTTCCTGTTCGCTGAGCTTCTCCGACAAGTTCTGAGGCAGAGGGAGACACGTGTATCAGACCAGACACAGCCCTGTCATCAGATCCACCTCATGCTAAACATCATTTCACAGAAACACTGTGCTTGCTGAAGACAACTCACATCAAAAGCCTACCAGTAATAAGCCTTATTAAAGTGCAGTTAATGGTTACTGCACTGGGGACCATCAAAAATTTCTCCCCTGTAGCTAAGGGGCCCCTTCTGGCCAAGCTGGAGTAAAACATGAGGTACTTCTTCACACCAAGGAGGCCTCCCTCCCCAGCCCACACTTCTGGAAGAAGGTTTGGGAGTCTCATCCTTTGGAGGTTTGCAAGGGCCTGGATACCCCAACCCCAATTCCCTTGGGGACTCTTCTCCCTTACCTGCTCAAATTCCACCTTCAGTTCCTGCTCCTGGATCTTCAGAACGTCTCTCAGATGGTCTGTGTGGGCAGCAGCCTGGCGCCGCAGCTGGGTCCTCATTTCACTCTCCATCACCTCTCGGACTTCCTCAACCTGTCCACACACAGGCGGTGATCACATCACTAGTTTCCATCTGCTGGTCACACACTGGGATTTGTCACCCACCAGCGATTACCCAGGTACATTTTATGATGTAAGTGGCCTTGAGAGAGCCCATGTTTCATTTTTAAACTGCTGAGGTCCATTTTCTGTCCTAAGGAACCTGCTTTGGCAGGGGGGTAACGGCTTTAAACTCGAAAAGGAGAGATTTAGGTTGGATATTAGGAAAAAGTTCTTGACTAGGAGGGTGGTGGGTCACTGGCACAGGTTGGCCAGAGAGGTGGTGAAGGCCCCATCCCTGGAGATACTCAAGGTCAGGCTTGATGGGGCTCTGAGCGACCTGGTCTAGTGAAAATGTCCCTGCTTAGTGCAGGGGGTTGGACTAGATGACCTTTAAAGGCCCCTTCCAACCTTGCAGATTCTGTGATTAAGACAAACACCTACTCTGACCCAGTAAACCAATCTCCATCAGCAGCTGGGAACTGTGAACACATCACAGAATCACAGGGGTTGGAAGAGACCTCCAGAGCCCATGGGGTCCAACCCCCTGCCAAAGCAGCTCCCCAGCTCATATTGCACAGGGCGGCGTCCAGACGGGGCTGGAATCTCTCCAGAGATGGAGACTCCACACCCCCTGGGCAGCCTGTCCCAGGGCTCCCTCACCCTCACTGGGGAAAAGTTCTTCCCCAGGTTGGTGTGGAACTCCCTGTGCTCCAACTTGCAGCCATTGCCCCTTGTCCTGTCCCCACAGACACTGAAAAGGGGCTGCCCATTCCCCCTGCATCCCATCCTTCAGATATTGATAAACATTAATCAGGTCCCCCCTTAGTCGTCTTCTCTCCAGGCTGAACAGCCCCAGCTCACTCAGCCTTTCCTCACAGGGGAGATGCTCCAGGCCCTTCAGCATCTCCGTAGCCTCCTCTGGACTCTCTCCAGGAGATCCCTGGTTGTTTTATCCCAGGGAGCCCAGAACTGGACACAACACTCCCTGTTCCACTACAATTTTACCACTCCAACTGTGGAGAAGTTTCCTTGCCCAATCTTTCCACTCTCATCCTGGGGGTCAACCCTATCTGAAGTCTCCCACCACTCACAACATCCCAGCTGCTCCTCCCCGTGCTTCCTCCAGCTCTCCTACATCCCTTTTGAGCCAGAGATCCAACCAGGTCCCTTAGGCCACTGTACCTTCTTCTCCTGTTCTAGTTGGATCTCACTTTTGTGATGCTCCAGCGCTTTGGCCACAGCTGCCTCAAATGCTTTTTTATCTTCAAGTTTCTGCTTCTCCAGGGCCGACTCGATGTGCTGCTGCTCCCGCACCCGCTGCTCCGCCAGCTCCCTGTTCAGCTGGTCGATGCGGCGATGGGCGTGGGCGATCAGGGAGTTCAGGTCGTCTGTGGACAACTGGCCAGCTAAAGGAAACTACAGGGCGTCAGGAAGGTACTCAGAGCCTCCATGGGGTTAACACCGAGTTTTAGGAAGGGTTTCTGAGCATTTCAAGCCTGTGCTCGTCCCCACCCGGTAGCATTTCCCAAGCCACAGCTATATGAGCAAGTGGTTTCTATCTAGAAGTTGTCTCAGCTGCTTTGAAGTTATTCACAGCTATTCTGAACAGCCCCATATCTGTGTCACCCTCACACAGAGGGGACTGTCAACAACTCAGTTCACTGCTGGGTCTTCACACCACCACGTATGTTGCTCATGGAGCAGCAGGACATGCAAACCTGGTGCTGACTGGTACCTCCAGCTGGGTACAAAGCTTATGGAAGTGTGACCCTGAAAACACCCAAGTCAATGGGAGATGAGAATTAATGTTCCCTCTTCAACAGTTCTCCAGACCAACTGTTCCCAGTGGGGTTTCTTGCCCCCATCTGCACCTTTCAGGTTCGGCTACTCAGAAGAGCAGTAGAGGTCACAACCACATTGTAACCAAAACAAAACACTGTTTGCTATTTTTCTGCTGGGAGAGGAGGAGGACACAAGCCAGATCTGCAGCATCTGTAGCTCTGATGACCTGAGAATAACACAGGCTCTGTAAGATGCTGCAGCTCGGTTTGCAGGGGCTGCCAGTTAAATCATCTGTCTGGGAAACCAGCAGAAGGGCTGAAGGACTTGACTTGAACTTCACATGCTTTGGACCTTGCACCAAGACCTTCCCACAAGGTCCGACAGCCACTCTGCTGGTGAGCACTGGAGGTTTTAATTAGGATGCTCTGATTGAAAAGGGAAATATAAATATATAAATTGGAAAGAGGGAAATACAAATAACAAACCAACCTCACAATCAAAGAGTTAGTCAACACTTCCAAAATCAGTGCTGCAGATTAAATTTGGAGGAACAAGACAGCTTCAAATTAAACAAATCTGGTTTTGAGGACCCAGCCCTCTGTGGCTTTAAGAGAACACCTTGAGAAAAGCCAGGCCTTTCAGTGGCATCAGCAGGTGCTGGTGGCTCCAGTGCCTGCTCAGGCCAGGACTGCTGCCAGATGGGGCCTGCCTGAGGACAACCACCACCACAAAGCTTGACTGGAACTGCTCAAAGCTTCTGTTTCTCACTGGGATCTCAGCAGCACGCACTGACCAGCTTAAATCCACTAAGAGAACCTAAACCTGGCTTTCACGAGCCTGCAATCACCCCTAACTGGGAAGTTTCATTAGACAGAAGGTCTGTGGTTTAAGCTACACATGTAAAAATTACCAGAAAGGATCCCAAAGCCTAACTCAGCCCAGAATGTTTCAAGAGTGGAACATTTCACCCCTCTGTGGACACTGCCCAGCAGTCAGACCGATGGACACACGTTAACAGGAGGACAGAGATGACATGCAGGAGACCAGAACGAGTGGGAGTAACTCACCTAAGTCAGTTATCTCTGCAACAGAAGGAGGAGAGGTTGGAAAGGTTAATGCACATTCACTACAGCAAGTCAGTCGTGCAAAAGTACAACAGAAATACTAAGAGCTTCTTATCTGTGGTCACTGCACCAGGGATGCAGGGAGAACAGCATGCTGAGCATGAAAGCCTCTCTGCTTCACCAGCAAGGTGTGGCCCAAAACATTCCCCACCACTGAACCCAGAGCTCACAGCTCAGCTCAGCCAAAGCAAGGATACAAGCTTGAGGTAGAGCAGTGCAACAGGATGCTGGAAGTTTAAGCCTGACCTTTCCAGGGTCTCATAAAGCAAAGTGGTTGGTTAAGAAACAAATCCCAAGTGGCAGTGAGAGTCATGGACACTGAGTGCATGGAAGTTACCAGGAGGTTCCCCATCCTCCCTCAGAAGGGCAGCAGTCACAAACCCTGGGATGTTCTCCCTTTACCCTGCACAAGGCAAGGCAGCTCCAGCTCCAAGGTACCCAGGGAATACTTTTTCTTTAATACCCCCAAAGCAAACTCCACATTTAACTGTGTTCCCCAGGTGCAGTAGGTACCTGGGTGTTTGTTGTTTTGTGAGGGGTTTTTTAAACATACAGAAATTGGGATGCTGGGCAGGGTATTCAGAGGCCAGAACTGGAGAAGCACTACCAACACAAGTGACTGGTGTGTGACAAGCACAGTGTCACCCAGCAGGCAGACTTACTTAGCCCCTTCCAGCCAGGCTGCACGTCGGGGGTGATGCTGTCAAGCTCTTTCTGAAACTCTTCTCTAGCTGTAGCCACCAGCTCGTGGTACTGAGCCACTATCTTGGCCTCTGACTGTGCTGCCTGAACCTGTAACAAACAAGGAGGAGATGATGTTTCAAGGCAAGCATTGAGAACAGGGGCATATATAGTTGCAGACCAGGTCCTGAGTCAGTGGCAGATATTGTTATGCTCCAGCACAACCAATGCAAACTCCCTTGGAGGAGAAAACCCTCCCTGTGATAGCAAACCTCTTCCTTCAGCAGTGATTCGCAGATCCACTTCTCACACACACACTGTAACCAGACAGCCAGTCTGTAGCCCTGGCAGGACTGAAAGGACCTGAACGCAGTTTGGATCTTTAAAGACCTCTCTCTGCTTTCAGTTACAACACAGGTCTAGAGAGCCAGCCCTGTGAGGGCTGCCCCCAGGACACTCTGCTGTTCCCACTGCTGGGCTCCATCCTCCACTCCAGATGCACCTGATGGGTGGTGCAAGGGAGGTGAATCCCACCTTCACATTTCTTCCCCAGCCTTCTGAGCTGCACCATGATTTACCCATCAGAACCACAGAAACACAAGAATGGTTTTGGTTGGAAAAGACCCCTCAAGATCAAGTCCAGCCACCTATCCAGCCCTACCAGGTCCAACCAGCAGAGTTTGCTCCCTCTCCTCCCCAAGCCCAGGGTGCATACAGCAGCATTACCTTTTTCACAACGTTATCCAAGTCAACTATCATATGATGCAGGTTTTCTTCTGCAGCCACGATGTGAGGTTTGGCTCCAGAGATCTGGGACTTCTTGGCATCCTCAATTACCCCTTTCATCTTCTCCAGCTCTTCTCTGGAAAGAGAAGCAGCTGCTAATTACAACACGTACAGGTCATACAAGGTAACCCCTGGGAGAAGCTGCCTTTACACTGTCTGCATCTACAGCTACAGGGTAACTCCAGTGGTGCTTCCCACCTACCAGCTCTATCGCTGTGATGAAAGATCCCCTCCTTTCTACAGCCTGAAACCTAAAGACATCCATGTGCCTAACTCCATGTAAAATGAGAGCTGTTTACAGTGCAATTAGTACTCAACACTGAGCTGGAGGGGGAAGATGAAGGAGTTCACTGAGAGGAGTTAGTACTAGTAAAGCTGAGTTACTACTACATGGCAGATGTAACCACCACGTAACAGAGGATCAGGGAAACACTCAACACAGGCAGCTTACTCCTGATGAAGGGTTTTGGATGTGGTGGCTGGTGGAGCTGAATGAGGATGGGAGAAAATTTATAGAGCTCTGTAAAGAGAGATAATTTCTGTTGCAATTAGTAGCTGCTTTCCTCGAGCATAACTGGAGCTCAAGGAAAAGGTATTCCTTTTCCAAGTCCATTCAAACCAATGGAGGCTTCTAATGACCTCACTGCAGGAAGGAAGTTTAAAATAAGTAAACAAAGTAAAGCAAAGGCCCTCAGCAGAGCAAGAGAGGATGAAAACCAGCACATCTGGGGTTCACACTGGCTTTGTTTTACTCTCAGAAACCTCCAAACACCCCCAAACTATCGTGGGTCAGCACAGCAACTTCAGAGAGAAGGAAGATGCATAACTTAACTGGCAACTGTGCTACCTCACAGATGCTGTTGCCCTCAGCCAGAGAAGCAGCAAAGGGTCTCCAGATTTACTTCTGTCCTCATTCCAAGGGCCCTTTGAAGATATTGATCCATCATCTTCCTTTTGCTGGTATGATCCCCACGTGGTGTGTCTAAACACTGGACTCAATGCACATCCTGACTTGGCCTTACCAACACACTATCTAAGTACTGCAGAGACAAACAAGCTCTTAAAAATAGAGGAGAGTTTCAGACTCTGGTACAGTGAGGACCATGAACACCTCAGATACACTAATGACTAATTCAGTTAGTGGTGTGTGTATCAAACCTGTCCCTGATTTGGCATGAACACGGGTGACTGAAGACTCTGTGGAAGCTCCTCTGCTGCCTGCCAGCCCCCGTGTGGGTGAGGTGAGCTCTCCACTCCACAAGCCTGACATCGAGGAACTTACTTGGCTTTGAGAAGGGCGTCAGCAGCTTCATCCACCGCTCTCCTGCGATCCTTCAGCGCCTCCTCCAGGGTGCGCCACTGGGACGACTTCTTCTCCCCGGCAGCCTGAGGGGCAGAGATGCCCGATCAGCCTCATCCCAACCGTGAAGTGTCACCAAACACAAATGAAAGCCTGTAAGGACCCCGAGCTGCTGCACTCACTCATCACTCACTCACTCACTCACTCACTCACTCACTCACTCACTCACTCACTCACCAAGCAACAGTTCTGTGGTTTGCCAACAGCAGAGCTGGAAACGTTACAGACACATTTTCCCTTCACAGAATCCCAGACTGGTCTGGGTTGGAAGGAACCCCAAGGATCACAGAGCTCCAACCCCCTGCCACAGGCAGGGACACCAACCTCCAGGCCTGGAGCTGCACAAGGTTGCCCAGGGCCCCAGCCAACCCGGCCTTGAACACCCCCAGGGACGGGGCACTCACCCCCTCTCTGGGCAGCCTGTTCCAGCCCCTCACCACTCTCTCTGCAAAAAACTTCCCCCTAATATCTAATTTAACCCTTCCCTCCTTTAGCTTTAATCCATTCCTCCTTGTCCTGCCATTGTCTGCCCTTTGAACAAGCTGATTCCCCTCCTGTTCCTCTGCTCCCTTCAGGGACTGGGAGGCTGCAATGAGGTCCCCCCACAGCCTTCTCTTCTCCAGGCTGACCCAGCCCAGCTCCCTCAGCCTCTCTCCATAGGGGAGCTGCTCCAGCCCTCTGATCATCTCTGTGGCTCCTCTGACCCCTCTCCAACAGCCCCACATCTTTCTTGTCCTGGGGCCCCAGCTCTGGACACAGGACTCCAGCTGGGGCCCATTTTCCCTTCCAATGTTTCCTCTTGTTTAATTCTTCATGTTTTATTCCACAGCCCCTTGGCTGTGCAGAGGAGCTCGTGTGAGGATCACTGCATCACAGAATGGTTTGGGTTGGAAGGGACCTTAGAGATCATCCTGTTCCAACCCCCCTGCCATGGGCAGTGCCACCTCCCACTAGCCCAGGCTGCCCAAAGCCCCATCCAGCCTGGCCCTCAACACTTCCCACCACATTTAGGAGGAAAATCTCTACATGTATTAAAACACTGTAATACTTTAGAGTGGCTTTTAAGCTTCATACTTTTAAGTACTGTAATACTATAGAGTTGCTTAATTTAAATTAAGTGTAATACTTCACTCTTCAGATACCTGTTTTTCTAACCACTAGATTAAATCTCAAATGCTTGCTTGGTTGCCCATGTGCCCCTGTTAAACCAGAACTGAATGGGAAGCAGCAGTTTCATGTAAAGCCCAGCACTGGCACACCAGAAGCACAAACTGGTATCACTCATCCATCCATCCCACCTCATTTCCAGACAAGAAAAGAAGATTTTGGCAAAGGGAATGGTTCAATGGAATTACAAGGTGGAGAGTAGGACACTGTGACTACATCCAGGTAAAACAGGGGCTTGGGAATTAAAATACAGTGAATTAAAACATGAAGATGTCTATGAATGTATTAACTTGAACTTTCCTTCTTGCAAAAGGGAAATAAAGGAGTTGGGTGAGAGAAACAAAATTCAAAAGCAAGCCCACTGTTCTCACTCAACTGGACAACAGTAAAAGAATTCAACTGTGACAGAAGACAGACATTGCAGGAAATGCTTCCAACTTCACTTGTGAAGCCAAAGTTTTGTTTTAAAATTCATTTAAAACCCAGTGATTGTCCCCACTTGTGCCTTTACCTCAGAGTTGTCCATGGCCTCCTTCAGGATCTGGGAATGGGCATTGACTGCTTGCACAGCAGACTCCTGGGCAGTGATGGCCTGAAGGGTCACCCGGGCTGTGGCACTCAGGGCTCCTTCCAGAGTTGCTGCAAGGGCTGGAAAAAATTAATTAAATGAATTAAACCATCAGGTGAAGAACTGTAGAATTAGTAAAATGACTCCTTAAATCCCCTGCAGCTCCTTATGTTGTTTGCTCTGGTCAGCTTGGGACGATGCTTGCAGCCTTCAGGAGGAGGAGGCTGGCAGGACCATGCTGCTCATTTAGAGGAGGAGTACCAAGGTGGCAATACAGCCCTGCAGCAGGGACCTGCACCATCTTCCTGCAGGAGGTATGTTTAACCCAGTAGGCTTTTTCCATCTTCATTTGTGACAGTGGTTAGGAGAAAACCAGCATGTTTTTCTGTCTTCTGCAAGGAGGGTACATTCCAAACACAGTTCTCCTTCCTAGCCAAGGTGGTGGTGGACTCAACTATCTATCCTTACTGGTATAGAAGCAGAAATGAGCAGAAACCAAAGCAGGAGTGAATCAAAGTGAGCAACATCTGTTTCTGGAGTCAGATGTTTATTTCTAAGTAGGGAGTGAGTAAATCCACCTTTCCAGTATTTTTTCCTCTGGACTCTTCCAGTGTAACATTTCCATTTCTTCACTAGTACAACAGTCCTTGTAGAAGCAGACAAGCAATGCCAAGGCTCTGGTTTCTGTTCACATCACTCTTGTACCCCAGGGAAAGTTCTGAACACAAGCAAGAGGCAGCAGACCTCAACCTCCATGTCTCCTCTGAGCCCATTAGGTCCAGGCTTGTGCACCCTTCCCATCCCTCCTATGCAACAACAGCCCAAGGTTGGACACTGGCTGAGCATCAAAGCCGGCCACGTGCTCAGCAGTCAGACAGGTCACATCACACACAGAGACCAGAGAACAGCTGTAGCTCCCACAGCAGCTGGGGCACATCCTGTATCACAGGGTCACCAGGTTGGAAAAGACCTTTAAGCTCATCAAGTCCAACCATTCCCATCCCAAGCTAAACCAGATCCCTGAGCACCTCATCTGCCCTTTTTTAAACACACCCAGGGAAGGTGACTCAGCCCCTCCCTGGGCAGCCTGTGCCACAGCCCCACAACTCTGCCAGGGAAGAACTTTTCCCTCCCATCTGAGCTGACCCTGCCCTGGGGCAGCTTGAGCCCATTGCCCCTTGTCCCATCTCCTGTCCCCTGGCTGAAGAGACCATCGCCCACCTCTCTGCACCCTCCTGGCAGGGCAGTGGAGGTGGGGAGAAGGTCTCCCCTCAGCCTCCTCTTCTCCAGGCTGAACACCCCCAGCTCCCTCAGCTGCTCCTCAGAGGATTTGCCCTCCAGCCCCTTCCCCAGCCTGGTTGCCCTTCTCTGCACTCGCTCCAGGACCTCCATGTCCTTCTTATGGTGAGGAGCCCAGAACTGGACCCAGCACTCGAGGTGCAGCCTCACCAGTGCCCAGTCCAGGGGCACAATCCCCTCCCCAGACCTACTGGCCACACTGTCACAGACCCCAGCCCAGACCCTTCCCAACACCCTGACCAGAACCACTATCAAACACATTGAGGCAGCTGCTCTGCAGACAAGGACCCAGGGACCCCAGAAGATGTCAGCATCTCTGGCAGCACTTAGGGGGCTGCAACTGAAACACAGTGTCTCAATTTCAGAGCCACAGCAGAAGACAGACACAAAGAAACTGGGGAGCAAATGCCAGAGGGGCACTAGGAAGGTCAGGGGATGGGAGTATGACAGTGGTGAGAGGCTGAGGGACCTGCACCTCTTCTAGCCTGAAGGAGAGAAGCCAAAGGGGTACTTTAGTAATGCCTTCCACATCTAAGGGAGCATTAAAGGAGAGGCTGAACCCCACTCCTGAGAAGTGCCCATAAGGGGCAAGAGGCATCAGATCTGAGTGCCAACAAGAGAAATTCACTGCATGTACCCAGTTCTCCAACATAAGAAGCACCAGCAAAGCAGCTCAGAGGCAAAACAATCTCCATCCTCAGAGAGCTTCCAACCTCCAGGGGAGAAGGTCCAGAGCAATGTGCCCCAGCTCTCCAAGCAGGGGGATGGACTAGAGACCTTGGAGGTCCATTCCAACCCCAAATTTTCCATCATTCTTTGACTATCAGTTACTTCTTCGTGGGTGGAAGAAGCTTCACCACGTCTCATCCTGCCAGCACAAGACAGGGACAACAAAGAGATGTGTAGGCAGCTCAGAACTCTAAAGCCAAGCCAGGCCAACAACTCTCCTGTCAGGTATAGCACATGCAGGAAAACTGCCAGCATGGACTTACCAGCTATCTTCTCTTTCTCCTCTTTGTCCTGCTGAGCAAGCCGGGCTGCAACTTCCTCTGGTGACCGTTCCTTTACAGCATGGGAACCTTCCTGCTCTTTACCTGTTTGGGAGCAGAGACCCTGAATCAGTACATTCTGTATCTATAGAATGGATTCTATAGAATCTATATATAATCTAGCTATAGAATTGGATATCATAGAATCCCAGACTGGTCTGGGTTGGAAGGGACCCCAAGGATCACAGAGCTCCAACCCCCTGCCACAGGCAGGGACACCAACCTCCAGGCCTGGAGCTACACAAGGTTGCCCAGGGCCCCAGCCAACCTGGCCTTGAACACCCCCAGGGGTGGGGCACCCACCCCCTCTCTGGGCAGCCTGTTCTATTTGTTAGTACCTGTAGGGAAGTATCTTTCTTTCCAAAGCTGATTTTTATAGCCAGTATCACACAATAAATCTGACTTCTCCACAAAGCCATGCTGAAACTACCTCAAGCTTTGTTATACCCATAACTACACAGGCCAGTCTCTCAAATCTTCTTAAAATTAAACCCAGCAGCATGGGTACCTCAAGTGCATCTGTAGATTTGACATTGTTTGGTTACAAAATACAGAAGATTCAGGAGTGAAAGGCACAGTAAGAACTTTTGGAGCCAAGTTTAATTTTTATGTGAATATCTGTTCTTATTTTTCTTCAGTTTTCTTCTGCCAAAGTAAAGAAAGATTGGAGATGGAGCCATGGTGAATCACAATTATACTCTATGCCCTAGCCTAAGGCTACTTAAAATGCCTGTAAGAGTGAGCACTGACCTAAGAAATTCCCTCAATACCCACAGCGAGTCTGTGTCTGAGCTGAGGAGAGAGAAAAGCCAGACCTCTCAGCCTCATCATGCTGCAACAGAACCCTTCAGGTTACCTTCTAACAAGGCTGGAGCTGACTGAAGAGTGGCTGACTTACAGCTGGAATACCTTCTATACAATGTGTTCACACAGGAGGAAATTCATGTAGGCTCATCCAAAAGAGCCCAGCACACAGAAGCTAACAGTTCTTTGTCAAGCTAAACAGTAAATGCAGTGTCCTCACTTAGCCCTGGGCAGACAACACGTTTCTGAGCAGTGATCAGGAAAGGCAGAGCTGAGGCAGTGTGGTGTGTACAAGCTCCAGTTCAGCATCAAGTCAGGCTTTTCCTTTCACCTGCCACCAGGAGCAGCTCCTTAGCCTGCTAAAAATCCTATCAGCAGGCGGTGGAAGTCCCCCTTCTGCACCAGGCAGGAACACACCACGCCTTTAAAAACTGACAGGTTAAGAGTTTATTGCACTCCAAGCTCAAATTTAAGAGGGTTTTGGGTTTTCTTCATGTTTTTTTCTGTGATGTTTCTCACCTTCTTCAGTCTGTATCCCTGGAGCTGGCACCGACACGGCTACGCCCGTTGCGGAGATGATCTGTGCCGCAGCCTTGCCAGCTGTTGGGTACAGGTACAGAGCAAAACCAGTCAGCACATAGGAGCTACAACTCAAGAACAGGGATAAAGCATTTTTTTCTCCTCTGTAGAAACAGTATTTGGACACTGATATTATTATTTCCAGGAAAAAAACCCAGATAATTTCCTGGATAACCAAGCCCTGGGTGTTACAGACACACGGCCGTGAGAGATCAGTGGGTACAGAGGTCACAGCTGCTCCTCTCTGAAGGGGATCCACCTGATCTGACCTCATAGTAGCTCAGTAAGTATCCAAAATTAAGCTTTTTCTTCTTGCAAGAACAGGAGGTAAATGGCCTGAGAGTGCAGCACCCAAAGCGCTCTTCCTGCAGAGTCTCATGTCTAAACTACACAGGATGGTCCCTGGTTAGCTTAGATTACTGATGTTCTATCAAGTAAAGAGGTTTCCTTAAAAAAATGGACAAAAAGGAAAGAAAAGCTAAGCTATTTTAGGCAAATTTTCTTAAGACTGGAAAGAAAATAACATTAATTCTAAGAAATCACAACTTACTCATCCCCAACCACTCCAAAGGACTGTTTTAATCTGCCCCAGCACGTATGACACAGGAGATCATCAGTTCTTCTGCTTCTCTCTACATGACATGCTACACACTTACCTTCTTTCTCCTCTGGAGGGGCAACAGCTTCTGTTTTGCTCATCTGGGATTTGCTAGCAGGCTGTTTAGACTCTTTCATGACTTCTGCTACAGATGAGATCTTCAGAGGACCCTGCTGTATCTTGAAAAATCAGGAGTGCCATTAGTTTTCCAAACAGCTTGTCTCTCTCAGATTCCATCACAATGGCCAAGGACATCTCCATGTCCAGACACTTGCATCACACCATCTAGATTTCAAGGCAGTGATGCTCTATCATTTCTTGCTCTGGTTTTTATTTTAGAAGGAATCTTTACACTTCCCACCTCTCCAAAGCTGAAGGTACACAGCAGTGCCAGTTCTCACTACAGATAAATATTTATTCAGGTGTATATATAAAAAGCAAATCATTTCATGCCCCAAATATTCCAAGCACTCCTGAGTGCATCAAACACTACAAATAATGCAGACACTATACAAATCACATGCACTGGAAGGTCTGAAACAACTCCAGAGAGCAGATTTCACTTCCTCAGTATTATTATCTCCTGGGTATATTTAGTCCATACAGGTATATCTTAAATGAGTTCAGCTGACATCTCTTACTTCAAAGCTCTTGGAGCACTTATTGACAGAAGAAGTTAGACCATCAATCTTCCCTAACCAGCTTCAGTCTTTCAGGTGAGTACCCCAACAGCCTGCTCCCTCAAATGTCATGTTTTTTGTCCACCAACACTTATGGGAGTCACCCCTCCCATCCTGACCAGTTTCTGAGCTTTTTTTTTTGAAGCTGAGTGGGAAAAAAAATGTGTAACTGCTTTAAAGACACAGGAGTGCAAGGACAGTGTAGCTAAAAGCAGAATAGAAAGAGTTTTGGTTGACTGACATTCCCCCATTTGTAAAGAACAACTTTAATTCCAATCAAAATATGTTGGGTATCTTGAAGATCAGGTGGCTTCTGGGAGCTCAGGACCACCCCAGCCAGAGCAGCTTTTCAGCATTCCTGGATAAGAGGGAAGCATTTGCTTTCAGATGGAGGAACAGAGAAACTTCCAATTCAATTTCCAGAGCTGTGCTGAAGGCAGCAGCAGGTTTTCCTCTCTGCAGGGTCATGCCACTAAGATTTCATAGTATGGTGCTTACACATGGTGCTCTACCATTCAACCTTTTATTTGTTCAAAAAATATTCTCAATTCTCTAAAATAATTTCAGTTTAGAATATTGTTTTCTAATCCTGCTACATCACTAAGTACACTGAGGGTCCAGTAAAGGTTAAACTCTAACACTGCCTTCCCCCTTCCCCTCCCAGATGTATTTCTGAGTTACAAACTGAGCAGCTACTCAATTACTGGATTATTTTACTATAAATACAAGTAACAGGTTTGCATCCCACAGCCCACAGTCATGAGATGGTAACAGGAAACACACAAGCAGAGCTGTTCTGCAGCACAAGAATCACACAATCACAGGGGTGGGAAGGGACCTCCAGAGCTCATGGGGTCCACCCCCCTGCCAAAGCAGCTCCCCAGCTCATATTGCACAGGGCGGCGTCCAGACGGGGCTGGAATCTCTCCAGAGATGGAGACTCCACACCCCCTGGGCAGCCTGTCCCAGGGCTCCCTCACCCTCACTGGGGAAAAGTTCTTCCCCATGTTGGTGTGGAACTCCCTGTGCTCCAACTTGCAGCCATCGCCCCTTGTCCTGTCCCCACAGACACTGAAAAGGGGCTGCCCATTTCTTCTGCATCCCATCCTTCAGATATTGATAAACATTAATCAGGTCCCCCCTTAGTCGTGTTCTCTCCAGGCTGAACAGCCCCAGCTCACTCAGCCTTTCCTCACAGGGGAGATGCTCCAGGCCCTTCAGCATCTCCGTAGCCTCCTCTGGACTCTCTCCAGGAGATCCCTGTCTGTTTGATCCCAGGGAGCCCAGAACTGGACACAACACTCCAGGTGGGGCCTGACCAGGGCAGAGCAGAGGGGGAGGATCCCCTCCTGTGACCTGCTGGCCACACTCCTCCTGATGCCCCCCAGGATCCCATTGTCTCTCTCAGCCCCCCTGGGCACACTGCTGGCTCACGGCCACCCTGTCACCTACAAGCTCAGAATTCTTAAACCTTCTTAATCATCCTTACATTCTCAGCAAGCAGCAAAATCAATCAGGATTGGGAAACTGAGTGCAGAAGCTCACTTTAAAAAAAAGCAAGAAAGCCACCAGGGAAATGGGGTGGGCTGGGAAGACTCACCGGTCTCTTTGGCAGGGGCACAGGCTGCGGAGCAGGACCAAGCGCCAGCTCAAAGAGTTTATCAGAGTAGGGCACAGCCTTCTCCACGCTCTCCCGGAACTGCGTGTCGTAGCTGGCATACAGGACGGTCCCACCGACTCCTCCACCCACAACCAGGACTCCTGCACCAATGACTTTGCCTGCAGAGACACTGGGAGGAAGGGGAGAGAAGAGGAAGGTGTGTAAATTGGATTACATGATGAACACCAAAGAGTCTGTCAGGCCTTAGCTTAGAGCTGGGGACAACCACTCTGCCCCAGAAGCTTGCCAACAAACTCAGCCCCCACTTTAAAGCACTTTCAGCACCAGCCAAGCCCTGGTACCACAGTGGCTCATGACTAACCCAAAGATAACACAGCCACACACAACATCCCCTCTCCATGCTGATCACCTGGATTAGTCCCATTTGGATCTAAGTGCATCAAACAAGGAGCACACAAACCCAGGAGAGCACGAGTTACTCCACCTCCACCTCCCACCACGACCAACATGCTCTCAGGTAAAACTTAAGGAGCAGATTCCCACCTTAGGTCAATTCACCAGGAGAACCAATTCCACCATCCCCAACCCCAAAACCTCCTACGTACCCCGACTCTCCCGGGGGGGTGGCGTATCCGCGGCACAGGCGCGAGGGACGGAGGGATGCTCTCCCACATCGGCTGCTCTGCAAGAGGGGGGGAAGGGGAGAGTTACACCAGGAGCACATGTAAACACCTCCTCACACCAGCAGCACTTGGCTCCACCACCACCACCACATCTTGCACTCCCTCTGAAAGCGGCTGCCAAGCCCCAGAGCAGCAATGTAGGGAGGCTCTTCAGAGGGATCTGGACAGGCTGGACCCATGGGCTGAGACCAACGGGATGAGGTTTAACAAGGGCAAGTGCAGAGTGCTGCACATGGGACAGAACAGCCCCAGGCAGCGCTACAGGCTGGGGGAGACTGGCTGGAGAGCTGCTGGCAGAGAAGGACCGGGGGGTGTTGGGTGGCTGCAGGCTGAATATGAGCCAGCAGTGTGCCCAGGTGGCCAGGAAAGCCAATGGCATCCTGGCTTGTGTCAGAAATAGTGTGGCCAGTAGGTCTGGGGAGGGGATTGTGCCCCTGGACTGGGCACTGGTGAGGCTGCACCTCGAGTGCTGGGTCCAGTTCTGGGCTCCTCACCATCAGAAGGACATTGAGGTCCTGGAGCGAGTCCAGAGAAGGGCAACCAGGCTGGGGAAGGGGCTGGAGGGCAAATCCTCTGAGGAGCAGCTGAGGGAGCTGGGGGTGTTCAGCCTGGAGAAGAGGAGGCTGAGGGGAGACCTTCTCCCCACCTACAACTACCTGAAGGGAGGGTGCAGAGAGGTGGGTGATGGTCTCTCCAGCCAGGGGACAGGAGATGGGACAAGGGGCAATGGGCTCAAGCTGCCCCAGGGCAGGGGCAGCTCAGATGGGAGGGAAAAGCTCTTCCCTGGCAGAGTTGTGGGGCTGTGGCACAGGCTGCCCAGGGAGGGGCTGAGTCACCTTCCCTGGGTGTGTTTAAAAAAGGGTAGATGAGGTACTTAGGGATCTGGTTTAGCTTGGGATGGGAATGGTTGGACTTGATGATCTCAAAGGTCTCTTCCAACCCTGTGATTCTGTGAATGTTGGGAGGTCTTTCCCGTGCAGCTTGTAGGTTAAGGCCTTCTGAAGAATAATTAGGCATTTTGAAACACCAGAAAGAAAGATGAAACAAAAAACAACCCCACCAGCCCCAGCTTATTGCTGCATTTATATATTCCTGGAGCACAGCAGGTTCATTCAGAGTCTCCCCAACACCCTCGTGCTGGAACAGCTCAGCTGTGAGCAGCACAGAAGACACCAGCAGCTGTTTAAATACTTAAAAACTATGAAAACTTATTCAATAGTAAAAGCTATTTTCATTTCAAGAAGTTCTCCTTGAGCTCCAAAACCAACACACCCTCTTTAAAAACACCAACACCACCCTCACTTTGCAGGCAGACATCAGGTTAGAACAGAAATTAAATTACTACATCCCATGACATTCTACTTCACAGAACCCACATCAGCCAAGATTTTGATCTACTTGATATTTTAGCTGAAAATTAAGATTTACCAGAAAGACTAGTTAAGCTACTCCAGCCTGCAGGAGGGAAAACACTCTGTGTGTGTGTCCCCACACATGCAAATCCCTGAGAGAGGAATAAAAGCCTCACAGGAAATCAGAGCACAGGGCACAAAAGGAACTTTTCCCACACTTGAGGGATTTTGGGCAACTTGATATTTGCTATTTTTAACTGGAAAAAAATAAAATTAAACAACTAAACTGGGAGATGTTTCAGGACAGCATCAGCCCAGAAGGTAAGTTTCTTTATTTCCTTTTGCATAGGACAAGCCTTGTGGTTTAGGTTCCAGGCTTGTCCAGCAGTGTAGAGAGGGAAGGCAGGAACACTGAATTCTTATTCTTTCCAGAACAGCAGCCAAAAATTTTTCCTTAGTCACAAGAGTGTGTGCAGAGCAAGAGGAAACGTGCTCTTCTTACCCCTGAGACCTTGGCAAGCTCTGGCTGTCCTCTGAGGCTGATTTTCTGCTTTACAAGGGACAAACAGAAGGCAAAGTAATAAGTATATTCTGTAATGCTCCTGATTATGAGACTTGAGTGCCCCAGAAGCACACACTGGGGCTTCACCAGCCCTTCCACAAGGCACCCCACTAATAACAGCCTCCCAGATAACTGATCTCTTGATGTGACTCCTACAGTTGACCTTTTGATGTCACTTCCAAGCCAGGATGTTCCAGGATCCTCATTTGTATCCATCCTTCACCAAGGTGAGAGGAACCAAAGGACAGGTGCTTCCTCTGCCAAGGGGGACTCTCACTCCAGAACACATGTGGTAATGGGAGTGGTAACTACACCCCAAACAAGCTCCCCACCAACTCCTGCTTTCCACGTGCTGCACGAGCAGAAGCTCCTGCAGCTGGCCAAGGGGAACCTTCAGGTCCCAGTGTTTTGTGAACAGAAGCCCAAGCCTCTTTTTCCTCCCTCACACACAGACACACTACTGCTACTACCCAAAAAAATCACTGTTTTCTTAACTATTTCTCTTTTCTTAGAGAAGCATTGCTCTGGTTTGGCCATCACAATCATATTGCTCTGTCACTGTAATTCAGAAGCTTACAGGTGGCTTCTAATCCCTCCTTTGCATCATTTCCAGGGGGTTGTCCTTTTTTTTTTTTCAGGCCCCTGTTATTTATTTGTAACAATGCCTCCAAGGATTGGGAGAAACACATCACCCATGCATTGCTATGTCCTGTGACAGGCAGAGATAAACCACTTCCCACCCTGCAGAAGAGCAGGTACAGAAAGGTGCTCTGGATAAGGCATCACACAGCACAGATCACTGTGGCAAGGGCTGCTGGTGCCACTTCTTCCTTCTTGCAGGCTCATTGTTTCACCAGACTTCTTAAATTCTCATTATTTTACATCCATTTCCTACTGTCACATCATCACAAGAATCACTTTGCAGGGCAGGCTGCACCTTCACCCTGGTTAATGTTAAGGGGCTCAGTGAATCCCATATTTGATGTTACCCACCAGAGCCTGCCCTGGGAAACACCTGGTACAGACACAGCACAGCAGAACATCACTAAAAACAGTAAAAACAGTAAAATCTGCCTTGCAGCCACCTACACACAACCTGCACATGGGACAGAACAACCCCCTGCAGCGCTACAGGCTGGGGGAGACTGGCTGGAGAGCTGCTGGCAGAGAAGGACCTGGGGGTGTTGGGTGGCTGCAGGCTGAATATGAGCCAGCAGTGTGCCCAGGCAGCCAGGAAAACCAATGGCATCCTGGCTTGTGTCAGAAATAGTGTGGCCAGTAGGTCTGGGGAGGGGATTGTGCCCCTGGACTGGGCACTGGTGAGGCTGCACCTCGAGTGCTGGGTCCAGTTCTGGGCTCCTCATCACCATCAGAAGGACACTGAGGTCCTGGAGCGAGTCCAGAGAAGGGCAACCAGGCTGGGGAAGGGGCTGGAGGGCAAATCCTCTGAGGAGCAGCTGAGGGAGCTGGGGGTGTTCAGCCTGGAGAAGAGGAGGCTGAGGGGAGACCTTCTCCCCACCTACAACTACCTGAAGGGAGGGTGCAGAGAGGTGGGCGCTGGTCTCTTCAGCCAGGGGACAGGAGATGGGACAAGGGGCAATGGGCTCAAGCTGCCCCAGGGCAGGGTCAGCTCAGCTGGGAGGGAAAAGTTCTTCCCTGGCAGAGTTGTGGGGCTGTGGCACAGGCTGCCCAGGGAGGGGCTGAGTCACCTTCCCTGGGTGTGTTTAAAAAAGGATAGATGAGGTACTTAGGGATCTGGTTTAGCTTGGGATGGGAATGGTTGGACTTGATGATCTTCAAGGTCTTTTCCAACTTTGGGACTCTGTGATTCTTCATGTGTAACTCCAAATACCCAGACACAGGACACACCATCCTCTGCATTCACTCAGCTAAATACCTCCTAGTCACCAGGCTCAAGCATCTGGCCAAGAATCTGCACAGAATGAAGCCTGCAAGACATGTCTGGTTTTCCACAATGTGGGATTTGTGTGCTTGAAGAGCAAATCAGAGTCTTCAGGGGCAGTTTAATCTTTGTTATGACACAGGTTAGGTGTGACAAGGCCATCTCACACACAACTCAAGCTGCCTGCCCACAATTCAAGCCCTCTGCCAAATACCACCCTGCTGTACACAAAGCCCTCTCTTTCTCCTCAAAGAAAGCTGCAGAAATCCCCCAAATAAGGGGAGGGTCCCTGCAGCACTGCACAGGTAACTGAGAACATCCACAAGGTTGCTGTGATGGAGACCCACATCTCTCAAAGCCACAACTCCAACCTCCTTGGTAAGAAGCTTGCTGACCCTCCAGGCACAGGGCTCACAGCAAGAGAGGGTAAAACTCCTCCCAGTCTCCACCACGAGCTCTCTACTGGGATTTTCCTCAGACTTTGATGCTGCTCTGGCTTTGGGGAGCAGCAGTTGCTGTGCTGTGCCCTGACCCAGCCACGCTCTGCTTCCTGGCTCTCTCAGCCTGCTCAAGCAGCTGAGCATCCTCAGGGAGCTGTTACCCTGCAGCCCTCCCCCAGCTCTCCTTAAATAACCCATGATGGAGCACCTCAACATCCCAGACCCACCTCACTGTCAGCTCCCACACAACATACATGTAAATAGAACTCCTTCCCATTCTTAAACATTATTGCTACAACTTGCTACTCCTAATATTAAACAATAATTAAGAAGATACAAGATATATCTCTCTCTCTGGGCCATAACAAAGCACAGCAACCAAGTCCCACCAGCCAAACAGCACAGAACCAGCACGGTGCCATCAGTCTCTCCCTTGCTGTGCCACTGGCAGAGGGATGCTGAGGCTCTGTCTGAGCTTTAGGGAGCTGAACAGAGCAAGAGAAACTCAACATAAATAAGAAGAAGCCAGGCTCCCAATAAAAAAAAAGAGGGATGAGAGTGCTGAAGGGGTGGCAGGAAAGACACCAAAATAGGAGACAGGTTATAAGATACAGAAGGTGTGTAATTGTGACTTCAGGCAGCACAGCCAGATGGAGCATCCCAGTGTCACTGCACTGGTGCCCTTCCCAGGTCTGACAGCATCAGCACCTGCCTGACAGCCTCTTAACCTGGTGGACTTACTTCCATGATGGGAGCACTCCCTCCTTGTGGGAAATGACCTAGCATCACCTCAGATGAGGTTAGCATTTTCTGCTCAGAGTCCACCATTCTGCAGCTCTTGCAAGACAAGCACTGAAACTACAACATGTGTTTCTTGTTTCCAGCTTCTGGCTCTTCTGGCACCCAAAAAAAGCTTCAGTTACAGACAGTCCATGCTACCAGTGACAGGTTTCATGCCTACAGACTACCCTATGCCACAATGTGTGCCCTCAGTATTGAATAAAAAGCAAAATGTGTAAAAAAACTGTCTCACTGCATGCCTGCCTCTGCTGTTAGAGCTGAATCTCTGCTGCATTCGGTCTCACTGGGATAACAGAAGCAGGGATAAAGGGGAAAATAAAGGAGGAAACAAACAGCCAGGTTACAGCTGTGGCACCTCTGCTGTTTGCATGGTTCTTCCACAGGACTGGGAACACAGGCATGGCATGGGGCTTTCTAACAAGATGCTCACAGGGGGTTAAAGGGCACTTGCTAACCAAATGCTTGTTAAGTGGGGGCTGATGCTTGTTCAGGGGGGGCTTACTAACAGGATGAAGTGCCACAGTGGTAAGGTCAGAGCTGACCTTGCACAACCAACCTCACTTGAACAACTCCAGTGTTTCTAGGGTAGTTAGTCCTGAGGGATTGGTCTCCTTGAGACAGTTTAAAGCTGACCCAGGGCTGAGAAGAAGGAAACACCCCAATTATAACTGTGCCACCTGGAACAACCACAGCTATGCACGTGCCAGGGGAAGGAGGTGAAAAGCTCAACCTGAGGAAGACTTCCAGCCTTCATCACTGAGATTCCCTCCCTGACGACCACCACCATGAGGCAGTGCACGGGGGTAACTGGGAGGAGCTTCTGGAAACAACTTCTTGGGACTCATTTTAAGGCAAAGTGGGACAGGTTATACACATGTACAGCTGTATTGGGAAACTCTAAGGGGAATTGCCATGCTTGGGGTGCATGTTTGTGGTGGAGCCATCCCAGGTGCTGGATAAACATTCTTTAAAACACAAACCTTCTTGATAACTCTGGGAAGTCAGTTTCTGGGCACCAGGCAGGCACCTGCAGGCACAGCCCTGGCTCTCCCAGTGCTGCCACAGCCTCCCTGCCCGTTCCCTCTTCCAGCCTGCCCACAGGCAAAGGGCCCTCGGTGACACCCACCTGCCACAGCCTGGGGTTTGTCTCCTCAGCTCCCTAAAACTTCCCCTGCACACCCAGAGCCTTATTTTAGCAGGGATCAGATGACCTGGCCCGGAGAAGCCTCCGGCCTTAGAGAGGAGGGGAGGGGAGGGAAGGCCGGCTTGGGCCGGGGAGGGCTGGGGGCTGAACGGGCGCTGGAGGCTGCGAGCACAGGGGGAGGGAGGCGGGACGCCGGGGGGGAAGGGGAAGGGGCGTCAGGCGGCGACGTTCGGCACTGCCAGGCAGACGGGGCCTGGGTGGAGGCCTCGCCTGAGGCGGCCCCGCACCCGACACCTGGCGGCAGCGGTCCCGCTCTGAAGGACGCGGCCCTGCGAGCCCAGCGGGGAAGGGCCGGGAGGCTGCGGGTGGCGGCGCAGCGGAGGCCGCGGCGGGGAAGGCAAGGTCACGTCCTTCCCCCGCCGGGCCTCCCCGCCACCCAAGGGCCGGCCGGCCGCCGCCGAGCCCCGCCGAGCCCCGCTGGCCGCCGGCCGCGACTCCTCACAGCTGCCCCGAGGCCGGGACAGGCGGGAGGGACGGCGGCAGGGCCAGCACCGGCGAGAGCTGCCGCGGGGACTACAGCCCCCAGCATGCAGCGCGCCCCGCAAGCCCCAGAGGCCGCCCGGTAGGCGGCCCGCCGCAGACTACGAGGACCAGCATGCCTTGCGGGCGATGCGCCCCTCGGCCCCGCGCAGAGCCCGCGCACCGCACGCCGGGATTCGTAGTACCCACCCTATTCGCCGACGTCCCGCCCCCTCCCGCCCGGGCGCCCTATTGGCGCTCGCGGCCGCCACTCAAACCTCAGCATCCAATCGCGGGCCGCGCATGCGGAGTCATTCAGAGAACAGCGCGCTACGATTAGAGGACGCGCCGCGCTCCGTGTCCCCGACCCGCCCCCCCGCGCTGCCGCCGCTCGCCCCGCCGGCGGGCCCGGCCCGGTCCCCGCAAGGCGGGCGGCCAGGCCTCGGCTTCTAGAAGGCACATGACAGGGAGAACGGCTCCCGGGACTCCCCTACGGCTGCGCGCCGCCCGCCGCAACGCTCACCTGCGCGGCCACAGCGACCCCCGCTCGGTGGCACGCCCGCAGCATGGCCTCGGAGCCGGCGGCGGCCAGGGGCAGGCTGCAGGAAGGCGCCGTGCGCGGCAACTCCCAGCGCCGCCTGCCTCCGCCCCCGCGGCGAGGAAAGGGGGGCGCGCATGCGCGGCAGCCGCTGAGGGGGGGGGTGCGCTCCCGCTCCGCCGCTGCCGGCAGAGAGTGACAGGCAGCGCTCCCAATCAGAGAGGGCAGAGCGGGACGTATGCAAATGACGCACCCCGCCGGCGTGGCCCGTGTCAGGGGCAGCTGGGGGGAGAAAGCGCATGCGCGGGGTCACGGGGGCGGGTGAAGCGGGTCTGGGCTGTGGCGCTTCTCGCCGCGAGGACGGGGCGGCCTGAAGCCGCCTCAGGCAGCTCTTTCTCTCTGCTGGGCGGGGCAGCGGCGCCGCCTCGCCCCGCCCCCGGCGCAGCGTGACCTTGGCGGGCAGCCGGGGCGCTGGGACATGGCGGCGGCGGCGGCGCGCGGGGCCGTGGCTGGTGGGTGGTGCGCGGCGGGGCGGCGGGCGGCCATGTCGGGGCGGGGGCCAGGGGGCCGCCCGCGAAATGGCGGCGCGGGGAGTCCCCGCAGGGTCCGGCTTCCCCCTGAGCCTCTGCCCCCTCCGCAGGGATCCTGCGGCGCTGGGCCCCGCGGGCTGCTTGCGGCCCCGGCGCGGGACGCGCGCTCTCCGGCCTCTCGGCGCCCTGCGTCAGGCAGGTGCGGCCACCGGCCCCGCTCTGGAAACCGCGGCTGCCCTGGGGGAGCTGGGCCGGGGGAGGCGGCTCCTCGGTCCTCAGCAGGTACAGTCCGTGCGGTGTGCGTGGGGGGGTGTAGGGCTGGGGCTGTGCCCGTGAGGGAGGCTGTGCGTGAGGCAGGCTGTGCGTGAGGCAGGCTGTACCTGGAACGCCGTGTACTGACACAGGCTGAGCAAAGGGCCGCGCTGTCACGGGCACTGTGTCTTTTGCAGTCTGGAAGTACTTCCCAACTATAGCAGCGACAGGCAGGCGCTCACCCTGCAGTGTTTGGGCGTTTGTGGGCAGGCCCCACCTGGAGTGTTGTGTCCAGTGCTGGGCTCCCTGGGATAAAAGAGACAGGGATCTCCTGGAGAGAGTCCAGAGGAGGCTACAGAGATGCTGAAGGGCCTGGAGCATCTCCCCTGTGAGGAAAGGCTGAGTGAGCTGGGGCTGTTCAGCCTGGAGAGAAGAAGACTAAGGGGGCACCTGATTAATGTTTATCAATATCTGAAGGATGGGAGGCAGGGGGAATGGGCAGCCCCTTTTCAGTGTCTGTGGGGACAGGACAAGGGGCAATGGCTGCAAGTTGGAGCACAGGGAGTTCCACAGCAACATGGGGAAGAACTTTTCCCCAGTGAGGGTGAGGGAGCCCTGGGACAGGCTGCCCAGGGGGTGTGGAGTCTCCATCTCTGGAGAGATTCCAGCCCCGTCTGGACGCCGCCCTGTGCAATATGAGCTGGGGAGCTGCTTTGGCAGGGGGTTGGACCCCATGAGCTCTGGAGGTCCCTTCCAACCCCTGTGATTCTGTGAAATGAAAAAAGTAGTTCTGTGAGGCCTGGCTTTGAGGTTGCCTGGAGTCTCTCCACCACGGCCCTGAGCATTCACACAAGCATCCTCATGCATCACTGTGCTGCCATGCTCGAGGAGCTCTTGTTAACCTCCTCCAGACAAGTCACAGCCAGTCCTGGTTTCTCCTCACCTGGAAAAGCTGGTGCCTGCATCAGAAGGATGTCTCATTCCTGTTCTGTTCTCCCCTTGTTTTGGGGGTGGGGTTTGTTTGTTTTTGCCAGTGTCACATCTCTGCTGCCCAGTATCCTCCAGCAGCCCGCGAGGGCTCTGACCTACTGCAGCCTGCGGAGTGGGAAGAGGAAGAGTGTGAAAGCTGTCACTGAGAGGTTTCTCCGGCTGCACAATGGCCTCTGGGTTAGGAGAAGGGTAAGACCTTTTCTTCTTTAGGTAGTGCAAGCATCTTCGCAGTCAGCGAGCTGTTTTCCTTCCATTAGAGGGCAGCAGCTGGTATGGAAGTGGAAAGAATCATCTTCCTAAAAGTGGGGGATTGGCCCTGGTTTGCTTGCCAGGTAGAACTGTTGGAGAGGGGTCAGAGGAGCCACGGAGATGATCAGAGGGCTGGGCTGGGTCAGCCTCGAGAAGAGAAGGCTGTGGGGGGACCTCATTGCAGCCTTCCAGTCCCTGAAGGGAGCAGAGGAACAGGAGGGGAATCAGCTTGTTAAAGGGCAGAGACTGGCAGGACAAGGGGGATGGATTAAAGCTAAAAGAATGGAGGTTTAAATTACATATTAGGGGGAAGTTTTTTGCAGAGAGAGTGGTGAGGGGCTGGAACAGGCTGCCCAGAGAGGGGGTGGGTGCCCCGTCCCTGGGGGTGTTCAAGGCCAGGTTGGCTGGGGCCCTGGGCAGCCTTGTGTAGCTCCAGGCCTGGAGGTTGGTGTCCCTGCCTGTGGCAGGGGGGTTGGAGCTCTGTGATCCTTGGGGTCCCTTCCAACCCCGACCAGTCTGTGAGTCTATTGCTGTGTGAGTGTTTGTCTTTGCAGCAACCCACTTACAAGTGTTCTGCGTGTTCTTCTCCTGACAGGCTGGTTACAAGAAGAAACTGTGGAAGAAGTCATCTTCCCAGAGGAAGCGTTTGAGAGAGCTGGTGCTGTGCACCAGGACACAGTGTAAACTCCTTGATAAAATGACCACTTCTTTCTGGAAAAGAAGGAATTGGTACGTTGATGATCCCTACCAGAAGTACCACGATCGCACCAATCTTCGAGTGTAGAAACCTTGGTTTCCTTTTTGTCCCTCTAGGAAAGAGGGGCACGTGCTAAGGTCTTTATTTCAGAGCATAAATCTGTTAAGCCTGTTTCTTTTCTAAATAAAAGTATGAATATCATGTGGCCAGAGTTATGGACAATGCCTAAAATAAAGGAAGGCTCCAGATTATTTTGAGCTGCAGTTGGTGTTTCAGTGACAAGAGGTAAGCTGTTCTGACATCTGTTTGGCTTCCTGTGGTTGTGTGTAACAGATGTACGTTGATGAACAGTCCAAACATACTAAAAGTGAGTTAGTTCCACATAAATTGATCTTAAAATTTTTTAAAGAACCACATTTCAATAACCCCAGGGTGTGTTTTGCTGTGCCTGTACTTAGGGGTAGCTCACTGAGCGGAGCCTTACTCGGGGAAGGGGAGAAGGGAGAGTGGGGACCTGCCATGGTACCAGACAAACCGTCACCATGTCTCCATGCTGGAGACCACAGAAAAATCCTGTGTTCCATGGCTACATCCAGGATTTGGAAGTGATTTAAAACTACTGACCCCTGATTTCATTCCAAGAAAGCACCGTTCGCATCCTGTGTTGGTTTCTGAGTAGTGCAACGTTCTTCAGGCCTGCACTGCCTCCCCCAGCAGCGAGTTCTGAGTGTTCTGCTTGCTCTTTAAGCCTACTCACACCTTACACAGCGTAGCTCTGCTCACTGTGTGTAGGGAACAAAGCCAAGGGATTTCTTACAGGATCCTGCTGGAGTGTATGATGGATGCAACTCTTTGCCAAGGGCTGCAACAGAATTTTTCCCTACCAGGGGAAGAATGGAGTTGCTTCTAGTTAGTTAATAATTCACTAATAATTAACCCATTACTAAGTAGCTAGTCATGGTTATCCCACCTGTATAGCGAGAGAGAATCTGCTGTGCAATGAATTCACTAGTTACTCAGAGTGTTCAGTAGCTGTATTTGTTTTTCCAGTTCATAATACAGAAAGAAGTTCTGAAGGACATGCAGCACTTAGTGAATACATCTATATACAGTCAGCCAGAATTGAGATAAAAATAATACAGCCATCAAAGTAATTATTCTGGCCTGCCAGATACATTGAACAGACTAAAGAGGTTTTTCCTTTTTTTTTTTAATCTTGTTTTTTAAAGTTGTTTGGTTTTTTTTTTAAAGAAAAGGTTAAGACTTTATTCCAGATGTAGATCAAGCGGTGTAAGGAAACCAGCGAAACATCAGCCTTTGGAATACTGGTGTCGTGGCCATCCTGGCGAGGCGTTCAGCAGACCCTTTCCTCACAGATCTCTTTCTACCCAGCACGGGAAGGAAATCACGTCAAGTGCACGATTAGGACCCTTAAAGAGTTGGTCTGAACACAGATCCCAGTGCAGTGCCCGCTGCTGCTTCAGAGGGGGCGCTGGAGGCAGAACGGGTACCCGAAACGAAGAGCAAAGAGGAGGCTGCGATTAGTGAGCAGCCGGTCACGAGTACAAGGGTTTCACCACGACATGAGAACACAGAGAGCAGGCAGAGGCAGCAGGGTGCTTACACGAGGCCAGGGAGCATTGCGTGTGTCTGAGCAGCTTTCTCCCTCGAGTTCCTTCTGTGCTGGGCTTGCGCTGGCAGTTTGGATCAGCCTGGGATTAATTCTGAGGTGACAGGGGTACACGTGTCTGTCTGGGCTGGATTTGACGTGATGCTGATGCAGCAATTGGCAATGGCTGAAACTGCGCTGATACTGGCCCCACGGCAAGAAAGGAGGTGCTGAGGGCTGCTGAGGGCTGTGCTGGGAGCTGCACCGAGCTGCTCAAGCTTCTCAGTGCTGCAAACTCTCCTCTGCCGGGTGGGGTCAGCATCAGTGCAGCAATCGGGCTGGTTCCTTGGCAGAGAAAAACTGCCCCCCCAAAAAAACCAACCCCAACCACCAAACCCAACCTACTTCACGCCTGGTGTGTGTGTGTGTTCTGCATGAACACCAGCAGTGAGAGCCAAGTGACAGAGCTGGGGCAACGCCTGTAAACAACCTGTGTGAGGAGGATGAGGAGTAGGAAAGCAAAGGACTGGTCTCTCTCCTGCAGACAGAACAAACACAGAGTGTACAGGGTTGGGGGTTCTCATCTATCTGCACACAGATCTACAGCTCCACTGGTAAATTGATACATTTCTGCCAGAGAGATGGAAAGGTTTGTTTTTCTCTCTTATACAGTGAATGTTCTGAGTGATATAAGGCAACGCCCTCGTCAGCTACTTCACCTCAGCACTTCAGAGATGCCAAACAGTCAAGTTTACAGTAAAACTTGATTAGACACACATTTAATAATTTTAGTGAGAATCAATGTTAATACAGCAGGGCTGAGGATAGAATTTGTCAGAAGTTCTGTTGCTCTATGTTGTTGGGCATGAGTGAGTGCAAATTTGTCAGCTCCTTTCTTTATCTTCCAGCAGCCCATCACAGAGCAGGGAAACATGGCTTGCTTGCAACAGGATTTTAGTTTCTGCTAAGGCTGCAGACAGGTTTTTATTCTATTTCTTTTCAATGTTTGCCAAAAGAAATCAAATAAACTCTAAAGCTGCTTAAAAATAAAGCACACAGGCTTAGGTCCTCAAAGCTTTTGCTGAGTGTCTTCCAAGGACCAACTCCTCCTTAGAGGGGTTTGTTGGGTTTTACAGTTTACTTTCTGAAGGCTCTTTCCTTCTTGCTCATTGCAAATTATGACTGATTTAGCACATGTAAAGGAAATAAAATTCTCAGGCAATGAGACCAAATACTGTGGCAGACACCAGAAATACCTGCTTGCTCTTTCCACTTCCCAGCCAGGTCAGATAAACATTTGTGCGTGTGTTGTCTCTTCCCCACGTGTGTAGGGAGCTCTGGGGGGAACCTCAGCCAGGGACAGCTGGGATAGTGATGCAATCCAGCAGAGGGAAGGTTTTCAAAGGCCACTTCAAATTTATCTCTGAGCCTGATGCAAGCTGGCTCTTGGCATCCTGCTGCACCTGAACTGGATGAAGAGGACTGTTCATCCTCCAGCCCGTGTACTGATCAGTGATGGCACGTCCTACGTAATGCTACATGTCTTTCTAGTCTATGTGACAGGTCCAAAAGCAAACACAAGGGGCCACGTAATTAACTGATGTGTGAATCTCACATGCTCAACACTTACAAGAGACACCAACTCGAAGCACAAATACACAAACCCTACCACGTCTTCCTCTTCTTTTGTATTTCTCCTTTATATAGGGATACAAACACAGCACTCCACCTGGTTCTCACCAAACTCCAGGCTACAGGAGAACCTCCAGGCTGGCTCAGACCCAGCACCCTGTGCTGCTCGGCCAAGTAGAATGGGCAGCACCTCGCTGGGAGAGCAGAGCACGGGCACTGGCTCTGCTGCAGGCAGGGGAGGGAGGTGTGATGCCCCTGGAAGGGTGTCACTAAAGTGACCCCAGCTTGTGTGGCTGCAGCTGGCACCCACCTGGCTCGCTCACGCTGCTTTAGGACTGGCAGTAGAACATTTGTCAGGATGCAATTGTTCTAGCCACCATAATTTTCCACACAATACTCTCCTGGCTCAGGCTGATAAAAGGTTAAAACTCCCCCTTCATTACATCATGGAAGCCATTTATTTTCTCTTGGGTGTCTCTTCCTTGTCCTCTGTAAGTGGTTCTGTCTCTCTGGGTTTTAGGGTAAGGGTTTTCTCAGAACAGGTGATTTACTTGCAGGAAGAGAAACAGAGTTGCAGCTCAGCTTAATGAGTATCAGACATTTTGTACAGCCAAAGTACTTTGCCATTTGTTACATCCTTCAGAGTCTGGAGGAGGGAGGGAGGAAAGAGAAATCCAGGGCTCCTGCGAATCCACTTCATTAATGGTAATAATAAATAATAAATACACTGTCAATGCATCATCATGAGTAACTGAGTATGCCTGTTTCTGCTGTGCATTCACAGAGCTAGAGCTATGCAGACACAGAGGGGAGCTGTGCACACCCAGCCTCACAGCACTCCTGGGAGTGGGTGTACACCCCGCGAGCCAGACCAGGCTCCGAACCCCGGGGTGTCTGCCAGACCATCCTACCCACCACCAGAGGAACAGGAGGATACAGGGAGAGGAGAGGGAAAGGCCATGTCTACAAGGCTGTACATCAAAGCACATCCATCCCACTGCTGATCCCTAAGGAGTAGCTCTTTAAGGCAGAAGAGAGACATTCTGTGGATCTGGGTGCTATTGGCTCGTTGCACTCACATTGTTTCAGTGGCAGAGGACGAGGTACTTTTCTTCCTGAAGCGAGGTCTAAGGGTCCTAGGCGGTGCCTGCAGAAAGGGGAGAGAAACTTCAGTGGCTCAACAGGAAACCTCTTGTCTTTCCTTTAAACTCACCCATCTTTGAGGGACCTCTGTCCTAATGGTCCCGGTTCCAGGCATGGAGTAAGGGAGAAGCAGGTCTTGGCGCTGTGGATCATTAATGAGGAGTAACCCCTTTGAAAAGTCATGGTAGTCTTTTAGCTGGGTTACACCTTTCCCCTCCAGTGCTTGGTGAGAGGTGCAGCTAAGGATTGCTAGTAAGGGTGGAAGGAGCCAGGACAAATTGGTGCCATTTACAGCAGCTCTTGGATCAAGAGAGCAAACTGGTGGCAGAAAGCCAGCTCTGGGGCTTTCCATGCCACCCAGCCCCTCTGAGGACACACCTCACAGCTCAGGGGGGTGTTACAAAGGGTCCCCAAGGTGAAACACACCAGGACTGCAGTTCTCACAGAAGGTCAGCCCCTCACTTGGGAGACAGGCCAGACACAACCCACTGAAAGGATTTTAGAAGCCAATAATTGCAATTCTGCCTTGCAGTCAGCTGATGCAGAGAACTTTAAAAAGGAGCCCTCAATGCCCAGGAGGAGCCAGACCAGCCCTGGGAAATTGGTCTGATGTGATTAACCCTCTTCTCCAGACTGAGACAGATATTAGGGGGATACAGATAAGGGGAACAAAAATCCACATCCAAAAAAACCCTGGCCAAACAAAACCCACCCAAACAACCCCCCCCCAAACTCCCAATCTGCAGTGCATCTTCTCTCAGGTGAGATCTGGCATGGCATTGTGTCTTGTGAGCTTCATGAAAGGAAATGTTTACCAGATGTTGTGGAGAACCACAACATGCACCCCTGCACACAGCCTGGAAAGCTTTTCTACTCCATATCCAAAGCTCTCTTTCCTTGCACAGCATCAACCTTTTCACCTGTAAGACTACAAGGATCTTACCACTCATGAGGACTTTGTCATTTCTCTTTTATAGGACTTCCCAACCCAGGAGCATGCTGTGTTCCCACATTACCATGATGCAGCAAGGTGAACTATTCCTATAGATAAGGAGCTGCAGTATGGTGAGGTTTGGTTTGGTTTGGTTTGGACTCCATCTAAATCTCCATCTCTTCCAGCTTGCCCAAAGTAGTTTCTCACAGAGATGGGATGACTCCAGCACCTCACCCCATCTTCCACCCCTGAAATCTTACTCCAAGTCCCTACTGTGAATCCCAAAAGCACAACAGAGCAGGATGGGATGGCTGCACCCAGAAAGGCACAGCTGGAGGAGAAGAGCTGAGGAAGAAAGCAGCCAGGCACCCCACACCACACCAGGCTCCATAGCTGCTGGCTCAGGGCTGCTGACACAGCAGTGGCTCCTGCAGCTTGGAGAGGGCTGCTCTTTGGGAAGCCACATGGCTCTTATAACAAAGCAGCCAGTAAAGACTCTTCAGTCAGGAATCAAAGAAACATAGAATGGTTTGAGTTGGAAGGGACCTTCAAGGTCCCACCCCCCTCCCATGTGCAGGGACTCCCTCCACTAGCCCAGGCTGCCCAAGCCCCATCCAACCTGGCCCTGAACCCTGCCAGGGATCCAGGGGCAGCCACAGCTGCTCTGGGCAGCCTGTGCCAGGCCCTCACAGGGAGGATCTCTCCTTATGTCTCATCTAAATATATACTCTTTTAGTTTAAACCTGCTACCCCTTGTCCTATCCCTATATGAATGAATAGCTCTGCCTGCTTTGGGAGGCCACTGGGCAGTTCTGAGAGCAGCTAGAGAGGCTGCATCTTTCCATGGCAAGAGGAGAGCAGCCCAGCTTTTGGTGAGAGCTCCCAGAGGTAGGACAACCCACCAGAAGGACATACAACTGCTACAGCCAAACCACACTGCTCCTGCTCCTTCATACTGAAGGGTGGAACAATCCCATCTCCCCCATGGTGGAGATCTCCTGGCTTAGATCTGAGAGCTGCTGGCTGCAGCTCCATCACCCTGCCCAGATCTAGAAGAAGTCTTTGCCTACAGCATCTCCCACTGAGGTTTAATTTCCTCCACAACAAACTGCTGCTGAAATTGCTTTTGGCAAGCCCCAGTGTGAGATCTGCATCTCCTTTAGTTCTTTTGTTTCCATGAAGCCACTTAAAGCACACTTCTTTACAAAGTCCTGGAGGAAGAGCTGCAGTGGTTTCAGTGGGGTTTGGCTGGGTGTGAACTCAGGCTGGAGGGGCTGGGGTCTGAACTGGGAGGGCTCCAGCTGTGGGTGCTGGCTGCTCTCACCTCACCATAACTACCCTGGCTTGGGAGTGAGAGTAGATTTTCCCCTACAGAAATGAAAAGTCAAGCAGCAGTTGATACTCAAATCCTCTCACCCAAATACCTCCACGTTAGCACGTGGTCCAGAGCTAGATCTGAGTTTTGGAATTCAGATCCAACCCTGAAGCCCTGTTACAACCATCATCTCCAGAGGCACCAACTCAGACTTCTTTCAGGAAATCCAAAGTGAGCATAGACATAGCAAGACCCACCCTTGAAAGACCAGAAATGTATTGTGGTTTTAGATCAGAGACAGATGTTCATTCAGCTGAAGAGTCAAGGAATGTCACAGAAGGAGGAGCCTTGATAATACTGAAGTACCTCAAGGGGTTGATCCTTCTTTTTGGGCCTTTGGTTCATGGATGGACAATCCAATGAATTGTTCTCTTCATCATCTGAGAACACAGAGTCTTTTGGTTCACAGTTTGCCTCAGGTGGCTTTTCATACTTATTGTCCACACCTATTTAACGTGGCCATTTGCAGTCTAAATGTGAAGACAAAGGATGAGGAAATCAGAGACTGTTTGATTCACACTCTGGCAAATGCCACCTCACTGCAAAGCCATGCATCTCCCCAGGATTAATAGGCAGAAGGTTCACACACCACACTCCAGTAACAGCAGCTGTGGGGTTAGAAACCAAAAGGCTCTTGTTTATGAAGAAACCTCATTTGGATTATTTTACAAAGAATCCCAGACTGGTCTGGGTTGGAAGGGACCCCAAGGGTCACAGAGCTCCAACCCCCCTGCCACAGGCAGGGACACCAACCTCCAGGCCTGGAGCTACACAAGGTTGCCCAGGGCCCCAGCCAACCTGGCCTTGAACACCCCCAGGGATGGGGCACCCACCCCCTCTCTGGGCAGCCTGTTCCAGCCCCTCACCACTCTCTCTGGAAAGAACTTCCCCCTAATATCCAATTTAAACCTTCCTTCCTTTAGCTTTAATCCATCCCCCTTGTCCTGCCAGTCTCTGCCCTTTGAACAAGCTGATTCCCCTCCTGTTTCTCTGCTCCCTTCAGGGACTGGAAGGCTGCAATGAGGTCCCCCCACAGCCTTCTCTTCTCCAGGCTGACCCAGCCCAGCTCCATCAGCCTCTCTCCATAGGGGAGCTGCTCCAGCCCTCTGATCATCTCGTGGCTCCTCTGACCCCTCTCCAACAGTCCCACATCTTCCTTGTCCTGGGGCCCCAGCTCTGGACACAGGACTCCAGCTGGGGCCTCCCCAGGGCAGAGCAGAGAGGGACAATCCCCTCCAAAGAACTGAGACTGAATTCACAGCCTCTGACATTCTGCAGGTTGACTCTAGCAAGAGATTTTTTCTTCATTTGTTTGCCTGAGGGATAAATATCTGATTTCTTGAATCACTGATTATTCCATCCATGGTTCCTGCATCTACAGCATCCAGGAGGAGTGACCTCTAGAAGGCACCAAACGAGCATCCTGAAGCCCTCTGGTCAGTACAGAAAGCTGCCTGGGATGCAGAAATATGAAGCACAGCAGCACCAGCAGGCTTGAAGCTCAGAGTGCTGAAGCCAAGCATCCAGTCTGAGATCCACTGATGTTAACCAAAAGCTGCAACAGGCATTGACTGGACCCTCAGGAAGTGGGGAGGGGTCTCTTCTGTCACTCTGGAGTAAATCTTCATCCACTGATGGATCTGGAGGCAGATCTTCACCCTGTTACTTCACCCCACTAATGCCTGCTTGGTGATTGTTATCCCACCTTTGTGAGCCTGCTCATGTCCACACCACCACCTACTTGCTGCCTTAACCCCAGACAGTGAAGCAAAGTGGTGTTTTTAATGGCCAGTCCAAAGCAAGAGGTACAGCCAAGGGCTCCCACAGTGACCAAGCTTCCTGCATCTCCACAGACAGCTGCTTACCAGCAGGGCTGGAACTTTCTTCTCTCCTTAACTGATAGTCAGATTTTGTTTTCATTCTAAACCATGTCAGGAGCTTAAATGTTTGCTGCTTCCTCTGCATTAATTGCAATTAGAGGCTCCATACTTAGACTGCTGTAGGAGCACACGTAGAAATAATGCTCTCTGCTTGTCTCAGCTGGACCAAAGGCTAAAACCAAAGAAGATCCTTAAACATCTAACATTTATTAATCTGTTTAGGCCTTCAGGCAGCAAAGAATGGAATTCTCCAACCACTCTTTTAAGGGAGAGACAAGGGAAAGTGATTTGACCAGCAGGTCACTAGGGCTCTCTCCAGTGCCAACTTCCAGTCAGCAGATACAGGTTCTCAGTCCCTGCCTCCAGCCCAGAGGATGCAGATGCTGCTCCAGAGCATGGTGCACAGCATCCTCTGGCCTCTGACCCTGTGCTCTACCCCCTGTATCAGCATTTGCATGGGCTGGCTGGCTGGCAGACACAGAATCACACCATCACACCATCTCAGGTTTCCAGGAAGAGCTGGAAGTTGACTTTTTTTTTTTCCCAGTTGTTCTGAAAATGCTGGTAGCCACATGTCAGAGGGAACTGGGATAATGCTGAGCTGGGGGTTCCCTGTGTATGACTGTAGCAGTAAGGCTACACCATGAGGAGAATTAAACCTTCTCTAGATCCCACAGCAAATCAGCACAGGACCATTTAATTTTAATTACCATTTTATCCTTCCACTTGGGGAGTGAGATATTCAGAGGAAACCTGATTTAGGCTGTCTTGGGGAAGAGAGCTGGTCCTTGGTGATTCTCTATGCCAACAAAAAATGGAGTCAAGTTTGTTTTAACTGTCAGCATAATCCTGAACTGGACATGCCCAAATCTGCAACCCCAGAGGTCCCTCAGCTGTGAACTGCAGGGTGAACTTTGTGGAGGTTGTTTCCAGATAGTAAAAGTGGGTCAGGACTTCTTTCAGCTGCCTCAGTGATGTTTGCATGGTGGCCCAACAACACACCCCTGGCCACAAGCTGCTGCAAGAGGACAGCAGCTTCCCCCAGGAAAAAGAGCACTTTGACCCCCACTGGAAGGTGGGCTGACCCCCTCTTCTCCCCTGAATGAGGCACTAAAATCCAGCCAAATGCTTCTGCCTCACTGAACTGGACAAGGGAAGAAGTGGGTCCATCCCAGGCCTTTCCACTCCATTCCTGACCACTGACAAGAGCAGACTTGGAATACACAAGGCTCTTTCTTTAAAGCCTGGAGCAAGAAGGGAGGATTCCCTGTCCATCCTGCCTCAGGGAGGACGTCAGCATCATGTGCAATCCCAACCACCTATTGCTCTGGGGTGCCAGACCTTGTCCCACATTTGTGGGAGCATTATGCAGTTGGGGGACTGGAGGGAACTCAGCTCTGAAGGGAACTCAGCTCTGAAGGGCTGCTGCTGCATCAGCACCAGCTCTGAAATGGGTTTAGTGAGCAGCAAGGACAGGATAAAACCCTGATTTTCTTATGCCAAGAGAGTCCACTGCAGGAGAAAAGGTAAAGCAGTGGATTACCCAGAGCAGTAAGCCAGTAAGCACAGGGGTGAAGAATTAGTGAGAAAGGAGATGGAGGTTTGAAGAGAATGGATGGGCTCTGGGACACCAAGGTTTGCTTCTGAGGAAGGCCAAGACTAAGGAACAAAACAGGCTGTCAGGGCTGGCACAGGCTTCTTGAGGACAGCACTTGGCCTCAGGTGACACGTGTGTTTCTAAGAGCTGTCTGTAGGATCCAAGGCTGTGGGGCCTCAGGCACTATCAAGTGTCCCCAAAGTGGCAGAGCCAGCAGCCTGTGCTGCTCCAGGGAAGCAGCTGAGAGTGCCCAGGATTGTGTCCCAGCCAGGAGGTGGCTGTGTAAACACATGGACCATACACCAGACATCTTCCCTGGTGCCCTTGTCTCAGAGCAGGTGGTGTTGTGGGTCTCTTCACCTGTTGCATTTACAGCTCCACAACTTTGCAGGGAGGAGCAGAACTGCTGCAGAAACAGGAGAGCAGCTGGGGTGTGCCAGGGTGAAAGCTGCTGCCTCCTGCAAGTGTCTTTTCAGTAGCCAGACCAGGTTACACTCCTCTCTTTGCTAAGGCAAAACAGAGTCTGATGAAAACAGTCTAGGGAGATGGACCTCTTAATTCCAGTTCCTGTCATTCTATCCTAATTCCTTCAATGGGAACCAGTATAACCAACACACTGGGTGGGAAGCCCTGAACCTGGGCATATTCCAAATTAAAGTAGAGATTTGAATGCTCTGCAGAGTTGGGATCTAAGTTACCAAACACACCACAGGGAACAGCCCAGCACAGAGAAGGGGATTTAAATTGGCCAGATCATCAGTGTCTTTAATCTCTGTGATTCCACAAGGGCTAAGAAATCTCACTTGTGGAACCCCTTCTACAGCAGCAAATGGGATTCAGCAATGTGGTGGTTTTTTCACAGTCTCCCATTCAGGCTCTGATCTCTGCTGCTGGGTAAATCCAGAGGGACTTCAGTGGACATTCACAAGTACAATAGAGGTCAGGACCTGTTTCAGATGAGCAAATGACTTTGATCTAGGTCCTCTGAGAAATTTGGACACAAACATGGCTAAAGGAGGCATCTAGCACCCCAATGCCTTTGAGAGAAGCTAGAACCCACCTCCCCCCAACTCTACCCCCCTTATTTTTTGGGGCACAATACTACTACTTTGCATCAGTGTAATTCCTCAGGAGCAACAGGGTAAAACCACAGTCACAGACTGCACAAGCCAGGAATCACATTATTGTAACAGCAGACAGAGTCACTCCAGAGCTGAGCCTTTCCAGGGGCAATTCATATAAAGAGGTTTACAGACCACTTCACAAGAGCAAGAGAACAGATATTTATTATAGGATGGTGATCAGCTTCTTTTCCCTGCAACAAAGATAAATTTGCCATCATTTCCAAAAGACACTGACCCAAGTCATGTATTTCCCCAACACTTTTCATTGCCACACCAAGATGTTAGGAGCAGCCAACTCCACCAGCATGTGCTGCCCAGGAACCACAAGCCAGGGGCAGACATCCTTTCCAAAGCTGAAGTCAAGTGCAACCAAAGCAAACAAGTCTAATCACACCAACAAAGTCATCTGTTAATCAAAACACACCCCACAAATGATTAAGTTATTAAGTGCTAGGCTCTTTCAAACACCTCAGAAGAAAACTCATGCAGTCTGTAACACTTACATCAGAGTCCCATAACATTTACATAGAGAAAAGGAAAGAATAAACTGTTAGGGGAAAACATTTGGCTGCAGAGGGGGGAGGAACATTGTTCCAGAGCACAGAAATCTTCAGTGGGGCTTTCATAATACCTGTGATTCAAACTGAGTTTATTAAACAATTACAGCTTTAACTTTCTGTTGGTAAAATGCAAGTGTACTTCAAAAAACTACTGGTTTTCTACTAATTTTTTTTCCTTCCCTGAAATAACCAAAGTAAATCTGAAAGTATTTTTAAATACCCAGAGAAACTCCCAAATTGCCCTTCAGAGGTACCAGTGCAGAGTGTTGTAAATTATCCCTGTGATAAAATCTGATTCCACATTCAGCAAAGGGAAGGTTTCAGGAACAAAATGCCTAGAGCAACAGAAAGTTGTCAGTCTTTAAGTTCAATGAGAATAAAGGTTAAAAAAACTTAAATCCCTGGAAGAAGAGCTGGAAGGAAAACTGGCTAAGAAAAAAAAATGAAACCACCCACATTATTTGAGTTAGTTCAAATATAGTTGAGCAGCCCCCTTGATGCAAAGTCAGTTAGTTTTTTAAGAGTACTTTCCACAGTAATAATCTCACCTGCAATTTGTAGTATACCACAGACAAGGGGTTGGACACATATAATACACCAATAAGGTGTTTTGTTTAAAACACAATTAAGCAAATGTCCCATTAAGGTCCTCTTTGAGCTGTACTGCTGACTGTGTGTGAGCCCACACCTTGTCTTCAGGGTGCCAATCACACATAGGAAGAGATCCAACATGATTTTCTAGGAAAAACTCCAAGAAATGGCCATATGCTGGAAGACCTTGTGGATGGCTGGCTGAGCGTGGTGGCCAGGCTGACCATCAGTCACTGCTGAGCTGTGGTTTTTAAGACATACATTACTGTAGCAGTCACTGCTGTGGAGCACAACCCAGTGGTGCACACTCAAAACCAGGGATCACTGAGCATTAACATCCCTCTGCATGTTTCTTACAGGTTCCTGATCAGCATTTTAGTAGCACATGTCCCCTCAGATCCATGCAGCCCCAGCACCTCTCCTGTTACACAGCTGATTCTTCAATATCTGGCAGATAGGTTTATTCTCTACAAGGATTAAAGTTGTTTCTCCCTCTCAACCACACCACAGGTCTCTGCCACAGCACCTAAGAGCTGTTAGTTGAGAGAAAACCACCCAGCAAAACATCTGTTAATTCTTAAATGCCAGTTCCAAGCAAGCTTGTTTAACTCTGACCAGCACTGAAGCAGTTACCAGGCACTGCCAAGAGACACACACACAGCCCTGGAGATTTTCACCCTGTCCTTCCTAAAGGGGAAAAAGAGCTCTTATGAAATTGTACTGCTGTTCCTTGATGCTGCACAGCCTGACTTCCTAGAGTGAATAAAGAAGAGAGAAATCAGAAACCTTTGTCAAGGCCTGGAAAGGGTTCTGCCAGCAAAGGCCTGCCACTGAACAGAGCAAGAAGAATCCCAGGCTGGTCTGGGTTGGAAGGGACCCCAAGGGTCACAGAGCTCCAACCCCCTGCCACAGGCAGGGACACCAACCTCCAGGCCTGGAGCTACACAAGGCTGCCCAGGGCCCCAGCCAACCTGGCCTTGAACACCCCCAGGGATGGGACACCCACCCCCTCTCTGGGCAGCCCCTTCCAGCCCCTCACCACTCTCTCTGGAAAAAACTTCCCCCTAATATCTAATTTAAACCTTCCTTCCTTCAGCTTTAATCCATCCCCCTTGTCCTGCCAGTCTCTGCCCTTTGAACAAGTTGATTCCCCTCCTGTTCCTCTGCTCCCTTCAGGGACTGGGAGGCTGCAATGAGGTCCCCCCACAGCCTTCTCTTCTCCAGGCTGACCCAGCCCAGCTCCCTCAGCCTCTCTCCACAGGGGAGCTGCTCCTCATCTTTGTGGCCAGGAAGAGCTGGCACAGAAGCTGTCCAGGAGACACACCAAGTCTCTGCAGTGGAACACACTTGCATTTAGTGCAGCTGCCAGAGCAAAGGAGGATGAGTGTCCTGAATTGTGTCAGTGCTTTGTTATGTGCAGACTGTGAGGCTGTTTGGAGTGAGCCAGCTGGGCAGGAAAGAGCTCTTCTGTGGAGCAAACAGCTTCAGTGGCAAAGGAGCACATCACTGCTGATGCTGCTGAATCTGCTGCTTTCCAGGGGAGCTCAGGCTGCACTCAGCCTGGCCTTCAGCCTCTGCACAGATGCATACTCCATGGCACTTGTAGGACACATCCTCATGACACTTTCTCTCAGGAGATCACCTAGGGAGTAGGCTGGGCAGGCTCTGTTCTCACTAGCCTGTGCTCTCCTAAGAGCTGTAGGGGTGTCTAGGAGTCTGCCAGTGAGAGAAACAACTGAGCTTCACCCACAAGAGCATTAAGGCAATGGCTTCTGCCAAGAAGGCTGTGTCATGGCTCTAGACTGGTCTTTCATAGTCCTGCTTGAGGTAAGGCTTGACTATCTGTCCAGTTAGATTATCATATCAACTCTTTAGAAATAAGTACTGTTAACATCTGTACTCTGAAACTGCTTCAACAAAAGTCTGCACCAAGAAGAGGGAAGTGCCAACAGTTCAGGACAACTTAGTCCTGTCTAAAGGAACTTGGCTTCTTTCTTCCCTCTGCTTACTGTGTTGTTGAGAGAACGTGTTCACATTACATCAGCTCTCTAAGCCACCAAAGCTGCACTCACAAAGGAGCATGTTAAAGGGCTGGCTGTTGCCTGAGAGTGCATTAATGCATCTATTGCCTTGGAGACAGAGATGGCAGCCTGTGGAGACAGAATGAACCCTCTATGAGATAGAGCCTCAGCATAGCCCTATTGACATGGTCCAAGGGCCTGCATTATGTCAGGGGGAACAAAATAGTAAGACAAGCCAATCTGAGAGACAGGGTACACAATCTAAACCAGATCAATGGGTCTTTGGGCCCAATTTGTAAACATATTGGCCTGATTACTCCTTTACCATCATTAAATGACTGTCCCAAGATTAACTCATGACTAGGAAGCCCTTAAGGATTCAGTGATGCTTTTTATAAATGCAACTTTTAAAGTCAAATCCATAAAATTGGTTTAAGCTAAAATTAGAAGGGTGCTAATAAAATACACTGCAAATACCAGTGTTTCTTGATTGCTCAGATACCACCTCAAACAGGCTCCCTTCTCCTGCACAGTGGTACAGTCAGCCCAACTGTCCAGAAAAGGACAACAGAGAGGGTGACAAAGCAAGAATGAGGTTGGTTTTCCACCTTTGCAGTGTGGAAGGAGACAGTGCCAGGCTGAGGCAGTGAGCCTCCAAGCACTAACACTGCCCAGGGCTGCAGGGCACATCAGGTGCCAGGCAGTGCAAAGGCAGAGCAGCAGTGGCTGCAGCAGGGTGGCAGCACTGTGAACCTTCAGCCCCTCTGCTGCTGTGCCCAGGTTGATTGCAGTGTGCAAAGTAAACAAAAAGCACATGAGATGAGAAGTAAAGGAGTTACAAAGCTCTTTGGCTTCCACCAACAAAGAAACGCAGCCAGTCTGGGTTTCTTCTTTCTCCCTAGACAAGCTGCTTGGCAGCTCCATCTTCTGGCATGCCTAAATCAGAGGCCTCCCCTTCCTTTCATCTGCCAGTGGGATAAAATGCAGGAGTGATACAGCTCAGCTCTTAGCAACCAAGCTAATAGGCACAGCACTGAAAAGACCACAGGCAGCTAAACCCTTTGCTACACTCCTAGGTTTGTAAACACAAGCAATGCTAGGGACAGTGGGGCATTTTCCAGAAACAGCTCTAGGACAGACCAAAGCAGGGAGAGTCTGTTCAACCCTGGTTTGTCACAGCAGGGTCTGCTACCAGGCTTTGTTATATATGCTGCTCACCCCAAACACAAGTGTCTTCTCCACCAAGATGCCAACCCTTAGGGAACAGCACAAAAGGGGGATGGGACTGAGGGAGGTTGGTTTTTGCTGCATTCCTGGTGCTTTTACACTAGTACTGAGGGATACAGGGCAGAGGGGTTGCACTGGCGCAGCAAGAAGAGTGGTTACATCTTCTAGAACAGGAAGGACTAGAAGTTTTTCTCCAGAGAAACACTCAGTGGCCTTGGGTAACACAGGTCAGTAAGGTGAGAAGCACTGCAATGCTTGCCATCAGCACACACACAGCTCACAAACTTGCTCACAGCCTGGGTTTCTCCTGGTTTTGTGCCCCTGGTGTTACACAACCCAGTGAGTCCAAGCAGTAGGAGCAAGCCAGGCTGTGGAAGGCAGCCATGCCCAAGTGTGGGGGCAGGAATCCAGCACTCACCTCTGAGGAGTCGGCACACAGAGCAACACGTGCACACTGGAAGAAGAGCTGAGGGTTAGGAACTCATCAGGCTAAGCTGCTACCCCCCAGAAAACACTTGGCAGGGTTTGCAGGTGGACTTTGCAGGCAGTGTGTGTGTGTTTTAAGAGATGATCATCTCTATTCACCAGCTCACCAGCACAACCCCAGGAACGTGCATCACCCCAGGCTGTGTGCCTAATGGGTGTTAAGGCTGGGATTACACACTGCTCCCTGCCTCTCTCCTCAGATCACTAACCAGAAATAACTCCTGACTAGAGGGGCCTGGGAGCATGTGTAAGCAGTGGGCAAGGCAGCTGAAAAGGCTGTGGGACAGTAAACACAGGCTGCAATACCAGGACTTGTGTTGCTACCTGCCTGGGTGTTTTTTTCAGTAGATTTAGACTTCTACAAGCACTGGTGCAGCCATCCACATGGCTGCTGAATGAAAACTATCCACAGATCCCTGCTCTTCCTAGAGCAGAAGTGTGCTGAGGACTGCTGCAGGAGTTATATTTTAAGGGAATTACCATGAGGATGAAAGCAACCAAGCAAATGACATGGCACCCTCCAGTGCAAATGCAGGTGATTCACAGCTGTTCAAAGAAGTGTGACCTTTACAGCTTTATCTGGTGGATAGTTTGAGCTCCAGGAAACAGCCTAGAAAGAATTCCCAGTTTGAGCCTTCCATTTTAATTCTCACAGTGGCATCAAAGAAGCTTTTGGAGGAAAAAAAAGGGTTTGAGCTCTGTGCAATTTCTTTGGTCACAGTTATCCAGCACTGAGGTTCTTCCATAGTTTCAGTCATTTAAAACCAGCATAAACCAGTGCTGCTGCTGAAAGCAGATGCTCCAATTGTCCCTTGTGCTCTGGCCTCCACTTTCCCTTGTCCCATTGCTGATGTCTTTGGGGCTGCTGTGTATTGGCTTGAGGATCTGACCCAGGTCAAGAGCAACGTGGAAGCAAGGAACATTTAACTTGAACCAGCTCCCTGACCAGGGTCAACATATATAAATGAGATTTAAATATATCTAAGGGAAAGCAAAGGTCATACCCCTACCATTTCAGCAGGAGTGCTATACACTATATACCCCCCCACACACACTTTGCAGGGTCTGTGTGCATTAAGAGATGGGTTATTACACATCTTTCTGGAGGTTTTCTGGCTGGTGAGGACTGAGCTATCCAGACATATCCTCTGGAGAGGGTCACTCTGCAGTTTGTGATCAGCTCTGGACACTGACCCTCCCTGCTGAGGTAAGTCCCACTGACTCACCCAAGAGCAAGGCTGGCCTCCAGTGCCCAACCCACGTTGGAGGCTTCTGCTGACATCAGCAACCATGAGAGATGTTTTCATCAGGTATGGGACTGAGCTGGATGACACAGTGACCAGTATCCAACTCCTCAAAACCCACACGTCACTCACCAGCCATTTCAAGGGAACAAGTTCTGATCTGTGCTGCCCAGGATGCTTTTAATTGAATACTGTAAAATCAAGGAGCACTGCTAATGAAGGCACATCCGTATGTGGATTGTTACTGGACATTTGCCAGAACAACAGGATTGCCTTGAAAAATATTTGGAACTGTCGTTCTGGAGTTTCCAGTTTTCCACAACAATGAACAGCCACATGACATTTAGCATTCCCAGAGGAAAGGGGCACTTCTGCCTCTGGAAGCAGCACAGGCTGGAACAGGCATGGAAGCTAAAATATCCTAGACTATCCTCAGGGTGCCAGGACACTAAATGGAGAAACACTGAACTAAAAGCCAAGTGAGAGATCAGATGGAGGGCAGGTGGTGGGCCTGCTACGTGCAGGAAGGGTGGTTGATGTGTCCTTGGTATGTGTCAAAGGAAGGTGAGGCCACACCTTGAGTGCTGGGTCCAGTTCTGGGCTCCTCACCATCAGAAGGACATTGAGGTCCTGGAGCGAGTCCAGAGAAGGGCAACCAGGCTGGGGAAGGGGCTGGAGGGCAAATCCTCTGAGGAGCAGCTGAGGGAGCTGGGGGTGTTCAGCCTGGAGAAGAGGAGGCTGAGGGGAGACCTTCTCCCCACCTCCCCTGCCCTGCCAGGAGGGTGCAGAGAGGTGGGCGATGGTCTCTTCAGCCAGGGGACAGGAGATGGGACAAGGGGCAATGGGCTCAAGCTGGGCCAGGACAGGATCAGCTGAGATGTGAGGGAAAAGTTCTTCCCTGGCAGAGTTGTGGGGCTGTGGCACAGGCTGCCCAGGGAGGGGCTGAGTCACCTTCCCTGGATGTGTTTAAAAAAGGGTAGATGAGGTGCTCAGGGATCTGGTTTAGCTTGGGATGGGAATGGTTGGACTTGATGATCTTAAAGGTCTTTTCCAACCCTGGGATTCTGTAAAGGTGTGCACATGCTTCACAGGAGCAGCAGCAACACCTCACATGCTGTGTGTAGGGCCAGCAGCCACACACAAATCACAGTATAAACAGCCTTTGCCCCTTCATGTCATCTGCACGTGGTTTTTTGATGGGGAATGAGGAGGAGGATGAGAAGGGTCTTTCTGTGGGATGGGTGTGAGTACACCCAGAGCACTGGGAGAACCTGAAGGCCACTATACACTGAGTGGTCCTGAAAGATAGCAAAGGGAGAGGGGGAAAAATAAAAGGGGGCAGCAAAATGTAGAGGAAAAGCAGAATAATTTCCCTTGTCCCAAAGGCAACTCTTGCATATTCCATCACTTGGCTTTGTAAGACAGCCTTTGGCAGGCAAAAATAGCCCTTTGCTGTGTCTGCATGTAGTCACTGCTAAATGCCAAGTGCTTCACACAGTGCCTTGTGTCAAGAGAGGACTCAGAGTCACAACTCCATCTAAGCAGCACCAGTCACATTATAAAAATAAAACTGGAAATGAAACAAGCTGAGTGGTTATTTAATGTAGCCTGAGTACAGTGTGCTTCTGCAGCCAGTTTTTGGCCACAGCCAAAGCCTGCTTGTGTCAGGAGAACCTTTCTTGGGGTTCACTGGACTCAGAAGCATGCCCAGGGGATGTGAAACCAGAACCTGAACCACTCCTGGTGCTCACTAGGGGTAGTTGGAGGGGTTCATACCAACAAACCTGAGCTTCAGCAGTCTCATCTGTGCAGGGAAGACAACAGACCTCTCTCCACCCACCTGTCTTCCCAAATCTCTTTCAGATATTGTATCTGCTCCTGAACACAGTTGCATGGCAGGATTGGAACTGGGCAACACAAGTTCCACACCAGATCTGGCTGTGCTTCCACTGCTAAGGGAGTAGGACACATTTAAACTCCTGAAACCTCAACCTTGCCTTACTGCAGGGAGGTACTTCCATGCACCATTTGTTCATCAGCAAAGCTGGCCTGAGGAGCTTCTAGTTCCTGCCCACTTGATCTCATAACACACTTCCCCAAGAGTCTCCAAAAAAGTTATTTTGGAAGCTTCCAGCAAGGTGGATTAGCAAATCAGTCTGAGGGGAAAATAATCCCTTAAAAATAGTAAAAGAAAGTATTTTTAATCTGGATCAAAAGCTAATTTAATATAGGTCCCACAAGTGCCCCTAAACTAATTTAGCCAACAGGAAAAAATAGGGGAATGTGACTATAAAAGTGAACACTCCAGAAATTAAGAACAGCAGTGCCAGGTCAGATGAAAAGTCTGGTCAGGTCTGTCACCTGTCACTAGCAGTAGCTGGCAGCAGCTCTGGAGGACAGTGTATAATAAGAGGGCAAGAAACTACAGTACTTCCCCTGCTAATTCACAGGGCAGGGACTGCCACAGAGCCCAAGAGCAGCAGGGGAGCTCCCCACACCCCTGCAGGTTTTGCTGGGAAAACTTAACAGCAGGAGAAAAGTCCTGTTTTTCCAGGGGAGGGCTGCTGCTTTAGGAGCACAGCTACACCATTTGCAGGATTCCTTTAAAGCCCACACCATTTTACTGCTGGATAGCTTGAGTGACCATAGTTATGCTGTTCTATCACCTGAGGGTAGCACTTAACATCTCTTTATCATAAGGCTGCTACCTTCTCTTTGACATGTCTGTCTCTCCTGATTGAGACCCTGTGCTAGATGGAAAACACATTCTCCAGCCTTTGTGCATCCCTGACAGCCATACAGGAGAAATAAGCCCTGAAAGCACTCCCATAGGCACTCTGTGTGCACTCCTTCCTTCAAGACTCTGACCCCTGAAGGACTCACACGCTGCCCAGCACAGTGATGCCAGTCTCAAAGCAATAAGGGTTGTGAGTGCTGCAGTTGTGCTTGGCTTTTCCACCAGGAACAGTGGCCATGGCCAAGCAATGCCACCTTCCTCAGGGAAAGCAGCACTCCTCAACATGTCTAGGCCAAGTAACACTTTGGGTTCCTGCTCCTGTCAGAGTTACTGAGCAGCTGTGGATTCTGGCAGTGACTTTGAGAGCTGCACTCACAGAGGATTGTACCAGGTTGGCATGGATGGGTGGAGGATGTAGGGAAATGGGTGGAAGAACAACAGCCATAAGAACAGCATCCAGACCAGCAAGTCAGCAAGATCCCAGCACACCCACACACAGCTTTGGGGACATTTTGGTAGAGTCAAGATAGAGCATTGTTACTACAGACAGAGAATCTTTCCAGGATCAATCCACTGGCTGGACTTTTCCACAGGTATTTCAGATGTTTTCAATCACTGAAGTAAGGTGTGCAGGGAAGGCAAGTAAGAAATCTTCCAAGATATTGACCTTAAAATGCACAAGCATCTTGTTCCACAGACAGCTTTCAGGGTCTGGGGGTGTGAAGTACAATTTGTTCTGGTTTACAGACACACTGAGGAGCAAAGGTACACTCCAGGTGGTACCAGTATTTTGCAATAAAGTGAATCCAGGTGTCCTAACTCCCAGTCTTGCCTCCTAACCACCAAACTGCTACACCTGCAGCCAGAGGACCTGTTCCTTCAAGCTTTCCCTCAGAGTCCCCACAAAGCAGGGCTCCTACTCTGACCCAGGGTACAATGTTTGCCCCCCAGACAAGTTCTCTGTTAAAGTCCTTTCATGTATTCCTGCTACTGCTTCCAGGCTTTCTAACAGCTGGTTAGAAAGACCTTTCACAAGAAAGGTGAGGTCTTTGATGGGAGGGTGACTCAGCCAAACAGACCATCTGAGGTATTTTTGCTGACTCCCTCTGTTGTCAGAGTAACTAAGTCCCATTATCTCTGAAGCAGGAATATAAAGAGAAGTCTAATGTTCCTGTGAGACAGTGGGGACAGCTGACATGGACATTTGTGTTATCTGAGGGCTTTGGGGCAGGAAAAAAACAGCTGTGTGTCAGCTCTTCTGTAGTGACTGCTCCTGCACATGCTCCTATGGGTATGTTACATGTGTATATAACATACTAAAAGGCACTAACAAAGGCTGTCTGCCCCTTAAGTGCAACACTCCAACTAAATGCATGTGAGGTGGAGTGATGGGGCAGAGTCTGGCTGCTGGATCACACACCTGTGCAATAGCTACAACTCTGATCAATTCACCCCTCCAGCCAATCCTGACTACACACACAACTGCACCCATGCACAGCAGCACAGGCACTGCTGAGAGCAGGACCACACATTTCACTTGATCTGCTTAAAAATGAGAGCAAGACTGTGGCCAGAGTCTTCCACACAGCACGATGCCACCACCAGTGAATGAAATCATCCCCTGGAGGTGTCTCTCTGTGCTGCCTGTGGATGGAGAAGGGTCCTACAAGCTCTTAGATCAGAGACCTCACTGATATCACTGAGATGGGACAGACAGTTATCAGCTGTTTCAATTTACACATAAAGAGAATTTATTCAACAGATGATGTTAAAAATAATCAAGCAGAGAATTCTGTGAGATATAATTCTCAGAATTTGTAAAAGGCTTGAAGGTCACTCCTCAGGAAGGATGAGACAAGACAATTCTAATCCATTCCAAAGCAAACTAGAGAGGGCAGCAACCTACACAGGCTGGAATCACAGGGAATGTTTGCACAGCCCTCAACACACACAAGCTGAAACTGCCAAATTTCAAACCTGCCAGGATGTGTTTCACAAGCTACAAAGTGCAACACACCTGCCCCTTTCTCATCACAGCAGTCAAGCTGCATGATCTTTGGTGGTGTTTGGGATCTGGAAGCTCCTGCTTGGGCTAACCCTCCATGTCTCAAGTTCTGAGATCTAACCTACAGAGCTGTCTCCAAAGAAACCTTTTGAATCCAGGCTCACAAAGATTTCTGCACCTAAGCTCGAAATAAACTTTTGTAACTAAATCTTTGGGAATGGATCCCATTCCCACCACGATGTTAACTCCACTTGTCCTTTCAGAAATTGAAAACAAACCACTGCCCTTCAGAGAGACTTGTTTTCCATAGCAGTGCTTATGCAGACATCCTTTGTATGGTAAATGCCTGTCAGGTTTTTGTCCTTGGTTCTAGAAGTGCTTTCTATGGACTTTATTTCACAGTAAGCTTCATGATTGATAAATTTCTGGAACTACAGCTACCATACAGCTCAGAAGAAGCACGAGCAGGCCTCATCCAAACCTGACACTCATTAGAACCTGCATTTATGTTTAGATGATGTAAGACAGACAGGATGTATCACAATATGGGGGCTTGGATAATAACAACCACTGCCCCACTACTGTACCTCCTTACCCCCACTTTCTCCTCCTTGAAACCCCCCCACAGCTTGCAGCCCCCAGCCCAATTTTTCAGCTCAAGTTGCAAGGACTGATACTGGTTCCCTTGCACACTCAAGTCCAGCCCTTGGTAACAGCCAGGAACAGTAACCATGAACCTATGACACAGTTTTCTCTCCAGTGCCAAGGGATTCCAGAGCATGTCTGCATCCTGGGAACTCTGCTGTGTGCTGCCTGCAGTGTCTGTGTCTATATAGACCTGCCAACTGCATGACTTCATTCAGCCAGGTGATATCCCACACCACACAACACTGAGAACAATGCTGGTGCTTACCTGAGCTGCCAGTGCCTTCCAATGCACTTCTGGATGCTTTTGGCTGGCTCTGTTTGCTACTGGTTCGTACAGTGACCGAAGGAGGAACCGTGCTGCTGCTGCTGTCTCCGCGAATCGTCGAGAGATCCTGCATGCTAAAGCTCCTCAGCCTCTCAGACAAGGCCCCCTGCCCCTAGTTAAACAAACAAGCAAATAACACACACAAAAGTTAGATTCCATAGGCCATTTTGAGCCTTAGCTCACTGAAATCTATCAGTACAATGTGAAGAGGGGAAAAAAATGGCCTGGAGTGCCTCATTCTTTGTCCTCTCTAGGTTACAAGCATTGTTTCCCTCTTTTTGCTCTTCCTTCTGGAGTGGTTCTTCTGCCCATTCAAGCTTTTGATGACAAGCCTCTCTCATTCTTCAATTTTACCTCATTTACCTCAATTTTCCCTTCAATTTTCCCTCATTTTACCTCAGACACATCTGAAAGGGCAGGTTAGTGATGTATCTTTTTAGTAGGTACTTTTCTTTATTAGGATCTGACTCAAACATACACTTGGCTTCAGGAACAAAGTGAAACAGTCTGCATCAAAGTAACTCCCTTTTAAAGTTCATAACCTCTGATTATATTCCCCCAGCAATTCTCAATCATACAGACATTTACAGAGCACAGAAAAATTGAAATTTTTAGGTGATAAAAAGTTATTATTAAATGCAAATAAATATCCCAGGGCTTTATTATGTAGTTTAAGAAATAAACTCACTTGATAATCTTCCTTCTAGACCAGCTCTCCATCAAGCAACAAACATATTCCTTGGTGAAAGGAACACAGCTGTTCCTTGTAAAGGATGCAGTGGTTAGAAGACACCTTTCACTAAAACTACATCCCACCAGAAAGTTGACCAGAAGTGTAACTCTTTCTGAATTCTACAATCCTCCTACCACACCACTGCCACAGAGCAAGGATGCCAGAAAGCACAATCAATACAGACCTATCTCTGCTTCTCTGGTGGTTAAATTAAGTGGAGCTCAGAAAATAAATAGCATAAGTTGTAAAAAGTACATTCAAGTTTTAACATTTCATTGAGTGGAGGAGGGAAGGTCTGAGAGATACTTCATAGAATATAGTCTTGACAAAAATACTGAAAGAAATAAATAGAGCCTGATTCTGAAATTATTTCTGCTGGCATCACAAAGGAGAAATTCAGTATATGCTTCAACTGAGATGAAACCAGAAAGCTGGCAAATGACAGTAAATATTGTCCTGTTTGACAAAAAATAGCCAGATAAGGCACATGTAGCAACTCACACACCACCTTTGTTTGGACTTGTCAAAGCAGTACATAAGTGGGACCCTAGTCTGAGCTCTGACAGAGGGCTCTAGGCTGGGGCGGGACCAGAAATACATCCCTGCTCCCTTCTGGGCTGCAGATTTCAGAATCCTGCCCATAAAACAAAGGAGCAGGCAAGAGGCCAGTGGGGAGCACACTCTGGTACAGGGACTCATTCTGACCATCTCCAATCAAAGGCAAGACTGGACACATCCCTTGCTAAAGCAGTTAGGCAGCACTGACTATGTTCCCTAGCACACTGGTGTCAGGGAAGGCAGCAGGCCTGCCAGCAGCCTGACTGGCCTCACAGAAGACACAGGCCCTGGCAATGTCCTCCTGTTCCCATGAGACAGGAAAAGTTCCTCATGCTGAGAGGATTTTAATAATCACATTCTCAAAACACAGTGGCCTTGAGGACAGGGGTACAGACTGCCCTGAACCAAGAAGGTATTTGGGAGCACTGAATTCCTGCACATCCTACTCTCAGTACCTAGTTTAAAGCTAACACAAGACACCCTGCCCTACAGTCTGACCACACCAGACAGACCCCTGGTGAGAGCAAGCTGAAAGCAATCAGACTACTAAATAACATTTCCCTGTTGCAGGACAACCAGACCAGCAAAGCCAGAGGGTTAGTGAGTGATGAGCTGCTGGAACCTGAGTGCTTTACTCCCCACACACCATCAGCTGAAGGGTCAGCAGTGCTCAAGCTTTTAGCAGCCTCCCAAGCACTCTGCTCAGCCAGCAAACCCAAATGCTATGTCATTCCAGCAATTTATGCATGTGGACATGAGTCAGATTAGAGACAAGATTCCTAAGTCAGACCAACCTGGCAGGGAAGATGACACTAGCACACCCTTTTGCATCAAAAGTGAAATAGTTATGGTAAAACTCTTGCACTGCAACTTGGGATATAGCAGCATATAATGATCAAAGGTCCCAGAGATAGCTTTGGGTCCATTATATTAGCATATAACATGTACAACCACAGCCTTAGACCTGTTGCCATGGCAGCTACACTACACAACTTTGACTTTCTCCTGGGAAAAGATTTTTAAAAAAAAGCCCAAAAGCTTTTCAAAGCTTTTCTTGATCTTTGCTTTAATTTCACCTGAGTTTGTAACAGCAAGATAAACATTGCTCATCACCCAACAGGCAAAATATTACTGTTCCTACCATTCTGTGAAGCAGCTTGTCCAAATCTCAGAAAGGGCAGGAGCAGCAAAGGCTGAGGCTGAGTGAGGACACTGAGCATGTGAAAGCTGCTGCCTTCCCTTCCATTCATTTTCTTGTTCTTTATGCTCTAGGAGCATAACACATTCACAATTTTTTCCCCAGTTGCCACATTTCTACCTGATCCCAAACAGAAGCATGACAGAAATTAGGATTGCAACAGAATCAGGATGGTTTCAAGGTAAAATGGAAAAGGTTACCAATTTTAACTCCCCTGTCAGATAAGCAGCTGCTGTGTATGAAATCACAAACATTTGGAAAGTCAACACTGGGAGGGTTTGCAGTGCTGTATGGAGTTGTGTGTTCTAGCCATGAAGACTTTCTCCAGCTATAATGCTTATTATTCCAGACTTGTAATTCATTAACAAAAGGAAAACCAAGTGGACAGCTTTATTTCACAACAGACTAGATCCAGCACAGCACACCCCTTGGGCAGTGTGAAGACAATCTCATGGAAGATGAAGAGCAGGTGTTTTGGGGATTTTTGGTTTCCATCTTGGCTGTGATCACACAGATGCTCTTCCAAGCTGCTGTGGACATGGAAGTTGTCCTAGGAATTTCAGCACACTGTGTGTCAGTGCAGAAAGAAGATCCAGGTCGTAAAGCTGTGTCTACACTGCAGGACAGAGGCATGTTTGCAGTGTGTCCAAGTGGATCTAGGTTAGTTTTATCCTAGAGGCCATGACAGCAGCAATATCCTGACAGTAGCTGTGGTAACATCTCCACTGTGTGAAGAGCAAAACAGCACAGTGGTATTATATAGCCTTTAGAAAATGGGGACTGAGGGGGCTGTGGGACTAGAGATGGCATCACCTCTCACTCTTCACTGAACCCCAGCTCCCTGTCATTGGGCTGGCTGTGTTGGACCTGTATTTTGGGGACTTCATCCTCTAGAAGATGACATGGGCATAAAGTGGTGTTGGAAAACTGAGCCTTACTCTCCCTGGGTGCAAGGCTGCCTGCCTAAAGTCAAAATGTACCTTACCCAGCTTCTCCTAGGACACAGACTGTCCCCATAAGCATACCTGACCCAGGAAACAGTGGTTTTGCTAGATGAAGTTTGGTGGCAACAAGTGGGAGCAGCTGTCTCTGTTCCCTGCTCCCAAACTGATCTGGTCATCTTCTCTCTAGGAAAGCTCATCCCATAGGTGAAAATACAACATGAGCTCAGAGCAAGCCTCTTCAGGCTTCCTTCACCTCTTCTCCCAGGATCCACCAGCCTCACTGTCCACACATGGGACAGTTCTCTCTTTACAGGGGCAGGGAAGGACCATGCTGGGGCAGAGCTTGGTGCTACTGAACAGGACAGGAGACAGATCCTAACAAGGACACAGTAACTGCTGTCACTTGGTATCAGCCTTATTTATACTCATGACACTACCAATAGTAGTAGGGCACTGCTCAGGGCACTGCCCATCAAGGCACAGACAATTAAGCTACTGCAGCCTAACTGTGATTCTAAGGGGAGTTAAAAGTTCCCATCTATAGCACAGCCATTAATCTAAAAACTAATTTAGGTGGATCTCCCTGCTTTGGTCAAAAGCACAACTGCAGCATAGTGTCTAAGTAAATAAAACTAACCCTAAAATATAAAAATCTGAAATTTATATAGTAAAGTCCCATTAAATATGGCCCACATATAGACAAAGAGCAGTGCTTAGATTTCACCATACCTTCAGTCTGACCACCTGAAAGAATTCTGTACATATCATTTAGACTTCAGAACACCTTGAAAACCTACAAACTCCACTTTGCAGCTGTGGAAACCATAACACAGTATGGTAGAATGTCACAAATCAGGAACCAAAGAGAGTCAAGTCATAAAAGAGAAGCTTTTAATACAGTCAGTGTTAAAACAGGGTGGCACCTTCTGGCCTTTTGTATCTTAGGATCAGTAGTTAATAGACAGGCAAGGGAATGCTAAGTCACACTCACCACACTTACAGAACAACACTAAACCCATTAATGTCCTCTTTTTGCTGTAACTTTGGTTAGCAGTTCCCCTCCACACTAGCAGACATGTCATCATGCATGTTACAGCCTCCATCCTGCAAATGTTTACTACAAGGTAGAGTGTACAGAGTACTGGAATGGTTTGGGGTGGAAGGAAGCTCAAAGATCATCCAGTCCCACCCCCTACTATGGGCAGTGACACCCTTTACCAGTCCAGGGTGCCCAAAGCCCCATCCAACCTGGCCTTGAACCCTGCCAGGGATCCAGCAGCAGCCACAGCTGCTCTGGGCAGCCTGTGCCAGGGCCTCTCCACCCTCACAGGGGAGGATTTCTTCCTCATATCTCCTCTAAATCTACCCTCTTTTATTTTAAAGCCATTCCCCCTTGTCCTATCATTCCCAGGCCTTGTAACCAGTCCTCCTCCATCTTTTCTGCAGCCCCTTCAAGCACTGGAAGGCTGCTCTAAGTTCTCCCTGAAGCCTTCTCTTCTCCAGGCTGAACAAGCCCAACTTTCTCAGCCTTTCCTCATAGGTGAGGAGCTCCAGCTCTCCAGCATGTTCCTAGGATGCCAGTTATGGCTACACTGTGAGGAAGACTTCCCCAAACACCTCTCCAAATGTTTGCAGTGATGCATCTTCCCTCCTGAGCCAAGTTCTGGCATCACTAGCTCCACTGCAAATGCCTCCATCCTAATGGTACCCCATCAGTGGGACAGAGGCTCCCTTTATCTATTAGCAAGGAAACAGCAGCAAACACAGCAGCTTGGCCAATGCAGCAGCAGCAACCTGAGTTAGATGAATCTGCCATATACAAAGCTGCCTGCCTGGTTGCTGGAATCTCTCTGATGGCCAGCAGAGGACTTGGAAGGTGTTTTGCTGATGAGATCAAAGACAGGCTTTTAAAGCTCAGCACGCAGGATCTACCCTCTAGAAGCAGAGCAGACAAGCATCTGGCTTTAGCTCAATCTCAGCTGAAAACAGTTCAAACTAGTCTAAAGGGGAGGTAGATGTTAGTTAGGGGTTAAAATAAGCACTCAGCAGATTACCTGCCCTTTTTTCTGGTCCAAATACAAGTGTAAATGAAGTAGCTGAGAGACCTAGCAAGGGAAAAAAAAGAGCCATTGTGGCAATGCTTATAAAAGCTCTGAGGAGGTCTGTCTGTAAGGATTGAGGTGAGACATGAGCATGACACTGGCACCATGTGCAGGGACTCACATAAACATAAAAAGCAAGGACACCCACCTGTGGACTACACCTCTGAACACAGGTTTTCTCCTCCTCAGCTTTCCCAGAAAGATGGAGCAACACTCCATAATCCCAGCTGACAGGGTGTTACCTAGCAAGCATGATTAAAGCAAATTGCAGACACAACAGGCTGCTGCTCCACACTTTACACTTGATTGACGTTTCCCACTGGAGAAACCCCCAGTGTCTGGCCACTTCTGTAATCCAGACTTAAGATCATTAAGAGCAGAGGGCATTTATGACCAATTTAGGCACAGGATTAAGTGAGGGACACGTGGCAGTCACTTTAGTCCCAGTGAGTGGCAGGTCTGAGAAGCAGGGTCAGTGAATGGGAGCTGGCAGGCAGAAGTGTTACGGTGCCTGGCTGCAGGCAGGCCCTGCTCAGAGCAGCATCACTGGTGTCATGCTCTGAGCACAGGCCTGAAAGGAGGAGGAAAAGGCTTCTGGCACCACACAAACACAACTGTGCAACACCCTCATAGCCAGGGCCTGCACACCGTGCCTGGCCTGCAACATCCACCCAGTTTGGAGACATCAGACAGCACTGAAGAGTCAAAGGGAAACCAGATGACGTTAATGTGGATGGTGGAAAATTGATCCCATCCACCCTTTTTTGTTTGTGCAGTTCATTTCCTCTTCTGGGAAGTGTTTGTTATTGTCTCTCCCAGCTTGGTCCCTCCATAGAAATGCATTGTTTGGTTTGCTGTCCTGTGCATTCACTGGCTGTTGTCTGCTTCTTGGAAACACCAACAAAAGACCCAACAAAAGATCAAAACTGGAAACAGCTACTTGGATGGTACTTGAACTCAAATAGTGTTGGGGGTTTATTGATTTGGGAAAAACAGATTCTCAATGACTTCAGGAGGGAAGAGACATCATGACAGGAACAGTTCACTATACAGCTATGTTTCAAGAAAGCCAGTTGTAGTTCCTCTTTATTGGCATAACACAGCTCAGCCATGAGATCTTTGATTTGGGATCCCAAATGGAGAGCCCTTAAAGGAAGCTGCTTTCAAAAGCAGCATGCTCAGCCCTTCTGAGATAACACTAGTGGGGCCCAGGAGGTTTCTCAAACCACATACTCACTTCTGCAGCCCTCAGCCATGTTACAGACTAGGGCACATGATGTGGTCATTACAGATACTGCACTAAGCAGACTGGACAGAACTGTTCTCTGCTATGTTTGATAAGCAAAGGAACATTATTCCTCCAAGCAGTTGGATATCATAGTTACAAAGATACTTTATCCAGCATCTTAAAAAGAAGGATGCTCCCCAGCCCCTGCCTCCCTTTCCCAATTCAGTGCATGTGCATTTCTCCACTGCCATGCCACAAAAGGCAGCATCTCTGTCTCACACAAGCTTTTACCTCAAAATTCAACAGCAAAGAGATCTCAATTCTCATGGAAAATTAGGGCTTTAAATACTGGCTGTCAGGCAGTTGCACTGGCTACACCAGCCAGATACCAGCAATGAATGAAAAGACCCTGTTTGATTACAGAGGATAAAGTCTAAATCATCACCAGCACCTCCCTTCCAGTGCTTCGGTTTAAAAACCAGTTGGAACTAATTTAAAAACCAGTAAACACACTGGGAAACTTCCCAAGTTTCTTGTGTGAAGGGACCCTGACGTAGCCAAGCTGTGACCCTCCAGGAAGTGGTGAGGCCAGAGGTGGAAATGGAAGTCACAGAGCTGGACCACAGAGGTGGCTGCGAGCTGAAGCACTTTGGGAACTGCTGACACTGCACTCCTGAGCATTAGAGAGGTGGATGAGCATAATGAAACCCTCCTGCCTTTGTCTGCATGCCTGGTCCTTTTAACTGATAACCAGAGTGACTGCTGGCTCTGGCAGCACCACAAGCCATGCTTCCCCATGCATGAAAGGCTCCTGGACTGTTTCTCAGACTTATTAGGCACAAACAGGCTTTTCATCGATGCCAGTCATGCATATGCCTGCTCCCTCCACCTCATTTATCATCTCCTGCCAAGTCAGTGCACCCACTGCCAGCTGCACACTGTGCCCCACTCCCCTTCCTAAAGGTGGGCACAGAATGGGCCACAGCACAGCTGCTGTGCAAACTGTCCCTGTCCTACACACAGGAGGGCAGAGCAAGGTGCATTGTCAGAAACCTCTGGGTTATGACGATCTGTTGGCTGTGGGATGTTTTCTGCAGCTCTTGTTTGAAAAGCAGAGCTGAGGCTGCAGCTTGGGGATGGGTGAGTGTGGGGAAAGACATTGGCCTGTTTGGTAGAGTTAATTTGTTTAGGGTGAGGAATGAGGGTATGTGCAAATAGGATCTAGGAAACCCAGGAGCTGGAAAGAGAAAGTCAGAGAGCTGGGGGGGTGTAAAACTGGAGAGCCAGAGGAAGCAATGGCAGGGCTGGGCAGGGTCCTGAGGAGAAAGGCAGGGAGTAGAAGAGATGGAGATTGGGGACAGGGCAAGGCAGCAGGTGGTGGGAGGCTCAAGGTAATAGGCAGAAGATGAGCAAATGCTGGGAGCGTGGTGACAGGGAGGGAGTTCATGGGAGTGTACTGGAGGAGGCTGGTGCTGCCTCCCAGCCATTAGCATCTCTCTCCAGTGCAGCCACACACATCCCAGCCACTTACACTAGAAACCTGACTGGTGCCAAAGAAAAGCTCACTTATGCCCAGACCTCCAACTGATGGCCCCACTGCCTGGCCAAGCCCTTGCACCTGCCTCACCACCAGGGATGTAACAGCCCTGCCACAGCTCCCCTCTGCTCTGACCCTCCTTCTCCTGCTTCTCCTCTCCTCCTGAGATGAACTGGAAAGGTGATGTGGTCAGTGCTCCAAGTCCTTTGAGAGCAGGAATGGCTGAACTTGTTGGAACTAACTGAAAAGACACAAAAAGCTCCAAGATTTACCTGCTGGTCATCTAATCCCACCACTTAAGGCTGACCCAGTTGAAGTCACAGCATGTGACAGAATGACCAAGCAATGAGGACAGGATTACAGAGCCCCAAATGAGATTATGCTCCTTGGTGGGGGGTGCAAACTGCTGGGGGTAGGGAAAAGGTCCTCATTGGGCACCTAGCAGGGGTAATAAGACCAGATCCAATGTTCAGTCTGTTTAGAGAGTATCAAAAATAGACTCTCCAGAGAGAGAAAACACCCGAGCGAGCCAGCTGGGCAGGCTCAGGGTACTTGGGACACTGACAGCTCCTCAGCCTGTAAAATGAATTGGCACAGGTTTGTGCCAGTGTTAGCACAACTGTGACTTCAAAACAAAACAGAGCAGGGGAAGGGAGCAGGAGGAAGGGGAAGAGAGAGACAAGCCTGCACTTGACTAACTTAAACTGTAAGCTATTTAAAAAAAGAAAGGGAAAGGGCCAGGGGATTGGAGATAAGGAAGGTGTGGCTGTGCACAGCTTGCAGCATCTTAGCCTGGGGTAAATATTTAAACAGCAGCTTGTCACACACAAACCATCATCAAAGCTCCAACTGCTTCATGCTGCATGGATGGGTAAGAAGAATGAAGAGATGGGCCTGGCCCAGAGATCTTATCACAAAAGATCATAACAGATCCCATGGGAGCACAAGGAGATCAGTTACCACAACTCAGAGAGGAGGGGGCTATGCAGTGGGAGATGTCTTCAAGGGCATCTCCTTTAGGTTTAAGATCACCTGCTGAAAACAGGTCTGTACAGAGTATACTTTCAGCTCAGCATCTCACTGCATAGTTACCACCAGAAGATGGGGACTTCTTCAGTATAAGGGTGGTGGGTCACTGGCACATGTTGCCCAGAAAGGCAGTGGAGGCCCCACCCCTGGAGATATTCAAGGTCAGGCTTGATGGGGCTCTGAGTGACTTGATCCAGTGAAGATGCCCCTGCTTAGTGCAGGGAGGGTTGGACTAGATGAGTTTTAAAGGTCCCTTCCAACCTAACACATTCTATGACTTGGAAAGGCTGAGGGGCCATTTCTTAAACAGAAAAGCATCTTTTGCTTGACCATTAACCCAAGTGAAGCAGGAAACAAGACAGATCCTTACGTTCACCTGCAGACAAAAGCTGTGTTTTCCAAGGGAACTGCAGGAGCTCAGTGCTTCTGAGCATATGGTCATCTCTAGGTTTCAATTTTAACATGATCTGTTAAAGGCTGAAACCCAATGAACCTGTTCAGGGCTCAGTTTCCCATCTACACTCACCACTTATCACAGTCTAGCAGGATACCCTTAAATCTTGGCCTTGGGAAAGCCCAGGTAAGCCTTAGAAATACTATTCTTTCCTCCCTCCCTGGACACTTCCCCCTAAGGACAGCACTGTAGTCTTGCCTGGCATCTGTCAGCTCAAAGTGTTCTCCTGATAATTAGACACTTCAACTTCTCTCACAGTGGATAACTGAGCTCTGTTCCACCCCCCTCTCAAGTGAGCAGAGAAGGGCGTTGACACACATTTGACAGCAATAGGAGCAGTTACCACTTGTAGCAGCTTGTATCACTCCTCTCAGGGAGCAGCTCCCTTTGCAGCAGCAGGGACAGCTACCTGGAGACACATCCACGCCTGACCCATCACACTTTGCATCCTGAATACCTGAGGAACTCCAGCTCAGCACTTCTGTACCTCACACACCAGGCTGTAAATCACAGCCATTCAGCTCTCCCTGCCTGAAGGGCAGCAAATTCAGTCTGAGAAGGGCAAGGGACAGAAGCTGCTTTAACCATTCCTGACTTACAACATGAAGAGTGTAAAGGTATTAAGGGTGTGGTTCCATGAGCAGCAGAGCTGATTTGTCTGCTTCCCATGACCAGAGATAATCTTGCTTCACATTCCTCCAACCCTACTCCTCACAATACAGCTCTGTCCCTTCCCATGTGCTGGTTCAGGCACTTAGGAGACACGTTGGGTGGCTTGAAATACACTATTCCTTTTCTTACTTTTTCTGGATTAGCTTCCTGATAAGGATAACCTGAGGAGATACACAGAGCTGGTGCACAGTAACTTACTGGGAACAGGAGCATTACTCCATTTTGGAGGAGGAGAGCTGTCAGATCAGCTCCCTCTGTCTCTTGGATCCACACCCTGAAGCACACAGAAGCATGCAACTTGCTGGAGACCACATGCCTGAAGTGGTGAAGGAAGCCAGGAGTCTTATTTTTCCTATTCAGAGTAGTTTAAACATCAAGGTTGAAACAAGGGTATGAACTTGCTCCTGTCAATCAATCAATCCAGTAACAACCTCTGGATCTTATCAATAGATCATTTTCCACCTCCCTAAAGTACCATGCAGGAAAGACTCTTCTGGTCCATTTACAGGTTGCAGTATTGTAACTGTTTGCTCTCAAGTTCAGCTGGCAGATGTGGTGTACAACAAGACCACACACAAGCCACAGAGTTGCTTTCTTCCAGCAGTGAATGGGTACCCTTCATTAACCCATGCAAAACAACAGCTTCATTATACCCTGGAGACTCTTTCCCCTTCTACCCAGCTTCCTGCTGCCACTGGAGCCACGTTTCAAGGCAGTGAGGTTCTTCAGAAAAACACCAGAAAAGCAGAGCAGTGGGAAGAACAACACTGGTGCTGACTGTTCATTCAGGCTGAAGAGCTGATGAAAACACTGTTGCAGCTCTGAGAGGAACAGGTTAGCACTTGGTCTGGGATGCTGTTGAGCTTCACGTGCTCAGAAGCTACCCAAAGAAGAGCCAGAGTTTCTCTGGGATTCACACATAGTTTCTATCTCTGTCCTAAAAACAGCTCAGGAACAGAAAGTCTGCAGCACCTTGTAGGAAGGGGCTCAGAGCAAAGCCAGTGCTGCAAAACAGGCATTCCCAGAGCCTCTTTATGTCTGTGGTGTGACTTCTTCATGCTTACACAGCAGCAGAATGTAAAGCATCATGGAGGCATCACACAAATGTTGTTTTCTTGGGCATGTAACACACAGTTTTGCCTTAGCTCCACATTTACCTCAGGTTTCAGTCTGGGTTTGGATTAGCCATCAGTCCCTGGGCTAGCAGAGCCCCCCCAAGAGCAACAGCTCAGAACTGAGCCAGGCCTGACAGTCACAGTCTGCACAATGCTTGGCAAGGAAAGGGGAGGTAGTTTTGGGGGTTTCTTTGGAACAGGATATAGCTTTTGCATATCCTTGTGACTCTACGTGTGCATGGCACACACATGCAAGGGCTTCCTGTTTTTATAACACCTTTCATTCAACACATTTTATAGACTTCATGGTATTTGGCTTCCTAAGAATGTATTATGTATTTTTACAGGACAAGACATACTAAAATGATGTGCCTGAGGTCAAACAAAATGCATTTGATAGAAGAAAATAATCTTAACTCCCATTCACATCATTTTCCTAATGGCAGCACTCACCTCACCCGTGCATTTCTGCTCTTCCTTTGCAGGAGGCATTGTATCCAGCTGTATAAAAGGCGTAGCTTTTATACAAGGCTTGCCCCCAGGACACAAGGGTACAGTCAGAGTGCCTATCTACCCTAAACCACAATAATCCATGGCCAGAAACCAGGACCACAAAATGCTGTTATCAAGTCCTTGCAGCTTTTATGCAAGCAAAGCAGAGATAACAGCTACAGAGGACACACTTCCTCAGATGAGACTACTCAGCCAAAAAGCAACTAATGCCAATTCCATTCACTCCCACAAGCGTGGCTCCACAGAATTATACACCAGGTATGTTATGTGTAAGTCTTGCAGATGCACTTCTAGCCTTCATGAGCTTCAGATCACATGTGCTTTCCATCAGTACCCAAATTATAGGTCACTAGATCCTCCATACTTCTCAATAATTCATCATAACTGAAAGACTGGGGTGCAGATGGCCTTCCCCTTCACTGCAGAAGGTGCTGACCAGAAGAACTATTTCCCTGCCAGGGTGTTAACTGTGTTCACCTAAGATCAGCACCGTTCATGGAAGTGTGCTCCTGTTCTGACAGCAAAAACGAAGAGCACAGGCTGTGATGAACAGCAGAGCTGACACTGTCACCTGGGTACTGATGGGAATTATGGAATTCAAGAGGCCTGGGGCAGACCTTAGTCTTAACCCTTCATTTCCAATCACCCATGGATTCACTGGACACCACACTTTGCCTTCACCCCACGAGGCACCTGAGTGGCTGGTGAAACGGGAAATTCAGAGGCGTGACTGAAACCAGAGAGACTCTCTTCCCCCTCTGCACGGTGGCTGCAGCTGGCAGTGGATGCAGAGGGGCTGCCGATGTCGCCGCGCTGCGCGAAGCCTTTACCTTCGAAGCCGCCATGACGGCCGCCGTGGCCGCCACGTTCAGCCCCCGCTTCCCGAAGTGCACGAGGGCATCGTAGCTCCGGTCTTTCGCCTGGACGAGGCAGTCGTCAATCTCCTGTCACAGAGACAGAACAGAAAGGGGACAGGAAGGACAAGTTCAGTGTGGTCTGAGGCTCAAACTCTTGGTAGGGCCTGGTCATCATCTAGGAAGGCTGACGTCCTGCATCTCCTCCACCCGGGCTGAGGAGAGGTTCAGGCAGGGTTTGCAGAGAGGAGAGGTTTGCAGGGGAGCAGCAGCTCCCATTGCCAGCTTTGGGAGCTCTTTATTCCATGAATGGAAGGCTGGGACCCAAAATTGGGATAACCCCTGCAAAGTGCAACCACCATGTCATGGAAGCAGGACAGACAGGGCAGAGCAGAGCAGGGTGTCTCAGGAGACATCTGCAGTCTATGGACTCTAAAGACAGATTGGATTGCCCCATAGTTAAAGAGGATCTCATGACACTGGGTATAGTATGAGCTTGCACTGCCCTGGGTCCAGAACTGGTGGTCTCAGGACTATCTGGGATATCTCTGCACATCACTACAGTGTTCAGCTTCAACATGCCCATGGATTTGGCAGGTCCAGAGCTTCTGGACTTCAGTGCTGCTCAATATACAGTGAGATGGTTTTGGGAGCTCCTGCCTGCACCCTCTCTCCCTCAAGGCACAGGATTCTGGATGATAATGGATGGCAGACTTAGTACTCAGCTACTGGGTGTGCTAGGTTAGCATGACCTGGAGGCTGCAAGAAGCTGCTGGCTGTTTGCTGACTCCCTCCCTACTTCCAGTAGATAAGAGGTGGCAACCCAAAATACACCAGCACATTGTGTGTAATCACAAGTTTCTGTGAAGCAAAGAGACAACAGACTGATCCCCACTCTGCCTCTCTTGGATAGGACTGAGGTGCTGTTCATGCACTGCCCGTGGCTAAACAGAGGTCCTCTGCTTCCATAGCTGCTGATGTGGGAAACAGTTACTTCTCAGTAGTCTGCATATTGATATCTGACTGACAGCTATTCTTGGGCTGTGTATCCACACAAGCCAAATGGATCTGCCTGACCATGTCCCATTCACAGCCACAGGAATCTCCTAGGCAGTCAAGTGATCCAAGCTGCAATGCCCCACTCCCCTCCAAAATTAGCAACATGAATTTGAGCAAGGCATTTCTCAACCCAGAACCTCAACAGGGGCCATGCCTGACTTCAGCATGCTATGCATCCCCCAGCCAGGCAAGTGCTTACTAAGCCCCTTTCAGACAGGCTTGGCTCTGTCTCATCACTGCACAATGTTTTAGTCAGAGCTGGAAACAAAGTTAAGGAGCCCTGGCTGCCAGGCTGTGTTTCTCTGATTCTTATACCCAGCCCATAGTGCTCCAGCTATATTCAGCACAGTATATATACACACAGAGCAGCTCAGGAGGTATTTTTATCCCACTCCCAACTTCTCCAGCACACAAAGGTGAGTTAATACATGAGAGTGTGCTGAACAAAGGCCAGTATTTAAAAACCATGGCCACCACAAAGAACTAAAACACCAACCCAAAAGGAAATGATCAGATGACAGAGGAAAACAATCAACAGCTCCCAGTCCTTCCATGACAATGAGTGATATGAAGGCTGGAGTAAACACATAGTAGACCAGCTCCACCCAGAGAGGACCAGGGAACCTGTAATTACCTTTTCTTTTGAAGACAGCGTAGGATGAACAAATTTCCTGTACAGGAGGCTGGAGCCTTTTGTGTATGGAGACAGCAGCCAAGCTACAAAAGCTATTTTGAGTTCATAATAGAATGGAAACCTAGAAGAAAAAGAGCTGTTAATGTCTGCTCCCAATTTAACCTCTGCCCTTAGAGATGTTCAGCACAGGAAGGGACTGGCCAGTCTAACTTAGGGCAGCTTTTCCTTACCAAAGAATCCAAAGAATAGAACACATTCACTCACCTTTACACATCTCAACTAGGCATGGGAGTGAATCTTTACTTGGATACCAGGGCTGTTATTTAATGATCTGGAAGGGACTCTGCTGTGTGATAAGAGCGGCTTTCTACATGCAAAGAGCACAGATGCTGCCTTCATAGCATCCTCAGTCATTGTGAGGGAGCAAAGAGCAAACCAACAAATCAGTATTTCATTGATATAATTACACAGCTTTCATCTCTCCAGCTTTCTGCTTTTAAAATAACACTTATCTGACTGAAACTGAAATATAGGAACCTTTGTTGTCCAAGCAACATGCAACATAAAGGTGCAAACCTTCACTGGGGCTTTCAGTTAACCCTGAAAAACACGCAGGGGACAAACTAGCAACAGGAATCGCTTTTGCTGTAACAAGCCAGGGACTTCCTGACATTAGAATATCCAGATATTTACAACATCTAGAGCTCAAGGCTGGCCAGCTAGTAGTAGAGTGCCCAGGTGGCCAAGAAGGCCAGTGGCATCTTGGCTTGTATCAGAATTAGTGTGACCAGCAGGTCTAGGGAGGTGCCCCTGGACTGGGCACTGGTGAGGCTGCACCTCGAGTGCTGGGTCCAGCTCTCACCATCAGAAGGACATTGAGGTCCTGGAGCGAGTCCAGAGAAGGGCAACCAGGCTGGGGAAGGGGCTGGAGGGCAAATCCTCTGAGGAGCAGCTGAGGGAGCTGGGGGTGTTCAGCCTGGAGAAGAAGAGGCTGAGGGGAGACCTTCTCCCCACCTCCACTGACCTGCCAGGAGGGTGCAGAGAGGTGGGCGATGGTCTCTTCAGCCAGGGGACAGGAGATGGGACAAGGGGCAATGGGCTCAAGCTGGGCCAGGGCAGGGGCAGAGCAGATGGGAGGGAAAAGTTCTTCCCTGGCAGAGTTGTGGGGCTGTGGCACAGGCTGCCCAGGGAGGGACTGAGTCACCTTCCCTGCATGTGTTTAAAAAAGGGTAGATGAGGTGCTCAGGGATCTGTTTTAGCTTGGGATGGGAATGGTTGGACTCAGTGATCTCAAAGGTCTTTTCCAACCTGGTGATTCTGTGATCCTCACACAGGCAGGCTTGACACTACCCTTTGTAGGCAGGGGCAAGCAAGAGCAGCTCAGAGACCCTTGCTGGCTGTGACCCAGACAGGCTCCTGCTGTGCTAGTACAGCACAGTCACAAGACATCTGGGCCCTACAGCATCCAGGGCTGACCCAATGAGCCGCTGTGATGCTCTACTCTGAGCATGGATTTGCCAGGTTGGTCTTCCACCTCACTGAGAATCTCTACGACATACTTGATTTCATAGGCTGGACAAGCCCTCTGGCTTTCCTCCAGAGACCCACACAATACATCCTCCAAAGAACAAAGCTCCAGATGAACACACTGGAGGTAGATCTGCATGCAAATTAGATAGAGACAATGATGTCTTTTATCTCCTTTTCAACAGATCTGACACGTTGCCAAGGACCCTGATTTCCTTTGTCTGGAAGATTCACTGGAGGCATGTAGTGCTGTGCAGGAACAGACTTTAGGTGAAGACCTTGCACTACAGTTAAATTTTCACCCTGAGTCCACTGATCTCACTGGTTTCCACTAGAGAGGCCTTACTAAAAACAGCAACCAAGCAACAACCATTTCCAAACTTGAACATCCCAGTTTAAGGAACTGAATCTGAATTGGGTATTTATGTGCTCTCATCCTGACAGAGGTCACCAGGAACCTTTCCACTGGCAGCCAGTATGGGCTATCACTGCCAAACATGAATTGTTTACATCACACTGTAAACCCAAACTAACTGGGAACAAGCCTGGCAAAACATCCTGGGAACATCCATCCCATGCAAGCAAGTCCTGTGCTGCAGGGCTGTTCCTGCCTGATCCCTAAAGTCTCTGTTTTGCCTGTAGGACTCAGCTGGGTAAGCCTAGAACTATGCCTACAGCTAAAGTTACTGTTGTTTACTTGATCTCTGCAAGCATCCAACTCAGCAACTAGCTGCTCTTCCCTCTGACAGGCAGGGAACTGAGACTCCTGTAATAGTTCCTCACTAATGAGAGACCACTGAGCAGTTCTGTCCCCTTTCTTGAGAAAGGAAGCATTGGCTCCCCCAGGCAAAACCCCTCTCTGCACCTGAAGCTGTTAACCCCGTGTTCAGGGGTGTCCCTTTGCCACCCCTCTCCTTGTAAAAGCTTTCCTTTTCTCTCTCACACCGAAGCCCCTCAGCCACCCAATGCTCACCAGCAAAGAAAGATATCCGTGAAGGTCTCTGCTGTTGTGAAGAGGGCGAAGATGATCCAGTACATCATCCATTTGACCTGGGAAACAAGAACACCAGCAGGGTCATTTTTCCCTAAGGGACTTGTAGCATCTCTTGCAGGCACAAGTGCACAGGGTAACTCTCAGAAACAAAACCAAACCACCACCAAACCAAACAAAAATAATTTCTCTCCCACCCCATCTATTTAATTAAACTAAATCCATAGTAACTGCTGTGGATTTGAAGCTGCCAGAGCTACCCCCACCTCAGCACATAACGTGCCAGATTTGCACACAAGCCCCTGGGAAGGAAGTCTGTGGCCTTTAGGACTGGTCTCATGAAAAGAGCAACAGCCTCTGTTCCTACAGAGGAAGCTGCACTGGCCAGCACAGCACCACAGCCTATCACAGGGCACTGAAACATCTCACTGGTTTAATTTTAATAGCAGCAGTTAATAGTAGGGTGTTGGCCAATTCTCAATTAAGACAAAATGTAATTACTTGCATAATGTCTATCACCAGGGGAAACTAGCCCATTCCATGATCCAGGGCTGGAGAGCACAATCAGCTCCCTGCAACTCACTGAATTGATGTGCAGCAGTTCAGTCATGGGGCCTCCCACATCCACACCCTGAACCCACTGCAGTGACAAGGGCAAGCACAGCAGCTTGAGCCTCTTACCCAGGGCTCAGGTGAGAGCATGTTCCCTCATACTGAGAGAGAAAGCATGTTTGCACTGTCACTGTGTTCAACTATGGTAGCTCCACTGGGGGACAGGCTGGTGGGTGATTTATGGACCTTCGTGGTGATAGTGAGACACAGAAAGAGGACTGCATCTTGGTCAGAGAAATCAGAGTATCTTGAGTAATTTGGCAATCTGGGGGGGTTTGTCACTAAGCACTGACATTTAAAAGCACAGCTGAACTCTTCTGATACATGCAGTAGTGGTTCTTCTTGTGTGAGGAAAAAACAATGCAGTTGTCACATGCCATCAGCACTTCCAGTGATTTTTACCAAGTGATGTGGTGCTCCTCTCCTGTGGCACTGTCATCACAAAGATGAATAATTTCTTTATTCTTCTACTAGAGAAGAGAGAAACCTTTTATTCTGCCTCATTTCTTCCCCCATTGTAAAACTCTAAAACTTAAGAATTGTAAAGCTTTAAGAATCTGTCTCTCCAAAGGAAAAGAGACAGTAATACAGGAGTTAATTTAACTGAAAATCGTTGCCTAATTAGCTATAGCTGAAAATGGAGATCCCTAAGCAGCTTTGCTGGAATGTTAAAAAGCTTAAGGAAGTAAAATCCATGAAAATCCACAAATTAAAGAATTGGACCTAAGGCTGGGATAGCTACAGGAGAATAAAGAAAGGCCAGAAAGGAGGCAGTACAAGAGGGATACCTGCAGCAGGTGCTGCTCTGGGGAAGGGAGGGTAGAGGTGGCAATAAATCTGGATCTCACCAGTTTTTAAATGGCTTGCTCCATCTGCTCCCCAGCACAGTGGGGACAGTACCTGTAGTTTCTCTCCATCTCCCTGCAGATACTGAATTATTCCCTGAGCACCTGTCACTCAGCTATATAACTGCTCCCCTGGGATTTCTATTTATGTTCATAAACGTATTTATATTTATTGTTAGCAGCAGAATGGCACTGCCAAATGCCTGAGAGCATTGTCTTCCCAGGGCAGCTCCTGTCAGACTCCTTACACAGCTGTGACTCCCTCAAAGCCTCCCTGCCAGCACAGTTCTGCCAGACATCAGCAAAACTCTGGAACACAAACCAGTATCTGGTGTGGGTGGGCTTGGATCAACCTAAAACATCAGGTATCAAAGTGACTATTACCAAGCAGAATAAAAATCAACTGGAGTGATACAAATTGTAACAGGTAAATGAAAGTTTGCATTATATTTGTATAAGTTACAGCTACCCTTTATCTTTTTTTACTTAAAAAAAGGTCAGACCCCTAACAGACACATTGCCACAGCTGGGGGGTGTGTTAGATGGAAAAACAACAGCAAGGTCAGACCAGCCATTCCCACACTTGGGTCATGACTCTGTGGGTCTGATGCGAGTTCCTCATTTGCAATTGCATTTCCAACAGGAATTGGGGTTGGACTAGATGACCTTTAAAGGTCTCTTCCAGCCTAGTACATTATGTGAGTCTATGAACTGGACCTTTCAACAGAATCCCTTCCAGAAGAGGCCTATGGATGTGCTAAGCATCAGTGGCAGGCACAGCCTGGAGATGGCCAGTGTGTATCTTCAGCATTTCCAAGCAAAGGGTGTACAAGCCTTGAGAAGCAGAGCTGTGCAAGGGTTACAGGGATGTTTTGCTTTAAATATCTGACATGTTCTGTAACATTTATGATGCCCAAAATATCCAAAACCACTACCTGAAGAAGGGGACTCATAGAAAGGAAAAGTCTCAGCAGTGAGTGAATCACAGTTTGAGTTTGCAGCAAGGATGTAACTGGATAGTAATCTGTGTTGTTACCCAGAGGAGAAAATGGGCTGCTTATCTCTGGGATCTTGAGAAGACTGAAGAGTTGAGACCTGGAGGCTAAGCCAGGTTTGTGAAGTTAACAGAACTCACCTTATGAAAGGCACTACAAATCCTCCAGGACCCTAACAGCATCTAAGTGGCTTTGATCCTCCCATATTTCAGTTTCCCTGATGACCCCATGTGCCTTTAGAAACGGAGGCCCAGAGAAGATTTTTCCAACAAAAGGACAAGATAGGACACCCAGTTGCCAGAGCTGCCTGTAAATAGGGCGCTCCACAAGGCAGGATGTTTCTATCTGAGGACTCAGTCCTATGTGCTTTGAGCTGCCTCCTCTGATCCTTGTTTTGAATGAGCAGTTAAACCTTCAAGGTGTTTTGAAAAGGCTTTGATTTATCCTGCTCTTCAGAAACAAAGGAAAACACACAAAGCTCTGGATGCCAAACACTTCCTAAGTTGGCTGTATATAGCTTGCACCACCAGAGGAACAGCACACATTTGTCAGAGACTGCATCAACTCTGCAGAGCAGCCAGAAGCACAAACATAACTCCTTATTTGAGACTTGTGCCTAGCAATCAGCCAGGCCACCTTCTGGCCAGTCTTCAGGCCCTTGCACTGGTTTATGAGCTTTCCCAGAACACAGGCAACACTTTTATAATGTCATGAAGAGCAATCTTAGAAAACAAACCCTACAGCACAGCCACAAACCTCATTACTCACATATTCTTTGATGTCCTTTGATTTCACTGCTTTGTAGGAATAATATGCAGGGTAAAGAGTGCCAAATATAAGCCTGGAAAAAAAAGAAACAAAAGAACAAATGGATTAAATTGATTTCCTGTCAGAGTAAGTTGTGGGGTTCCCCCCACCCCATTAAATGTGTTTCTTGCACTAGCAAAAATTGTTAGAATTTAATTCAAGCTTGAGTGCACTAAGTACAGCACAGGAGTGACTTTGCATCACTGAATTCAGAGAAGCTATTGTCAGTGACAGGAATGAAGAGTAGGGATTCAGGTTGACTTTCCTTTTGCAATCGTTTCCATAGCCATACCCTATGAGTTATACCCAAACTCACCAAAATAACAAAGCCCCCCCCAAAAACCCCACAGCACTTCAAAAAAGGAAATTAAAGCCCTGATTTTAAAGTAATCTACTGTGACATCAGGAATATAGGAGTGCTGCTTTCAGGGGCAAGACAAAATGAGAATCATTTGTCTAAAAATCCTTTTCACCTCTATTCAATACTCTGAAAAGCTGGCAGAAGATAAAGCAGCATCCAGGTTCTACAGGGGAAGGGTCTGAATGCTGGGGCCTCATGCTGCATTAAACCAGCTAAAGGGAAGGGCCCTGCACTGTTTAGTAAAGTCAGTTTGGGCTCATCAAATGAGGAGAAAATTTGCCCACCAATATAGACCAACAAGATCAGGTCTTAAAATCCCAGCTCTACTGTTCTTTCAAGACAGTTCCCTTTCATTTTCAAATCTGAAAACGATGCTGTCAGCTCCAGGATTTCATGCAAGAAAGAAACAAAGATCTGTAAGTTAAAAATAGAGCTACTGGGGAAAAAAAAAAGCATTGAGAATTTTTTATACTAACTCCTCTCTGCCTCACTGCCTAGCTGCTTATTCACTTTGATTGCTCTGGACATAAGCATAGGCTTGTCAAATCCACTTTGCCCTGCCCAGGTTTCAGTCAGTTTTATTCCATGCAGTAGGATGACTCTGCAAAGCCTGAATTTAATAGATTGCAGGGGAATGTTTACTGGCTTGCAACTTACTTGCTTAAAATTCATACAGCTGTTTCCCCTGCTCTTGGGAATGGAAACGATCAATGTTTCCATCCCTAATTGTGGAGCCACATGGACCCACGGTCGTCTCTTCCATCCTGCCAGTAGCAATTGTGTGCTGAGGGCCTCATAATTACAGTTGAGTCCATTATGTGCATAAGACATTAAAAATTAACACTCTGGGATATGGTGTACCATCCTACTTCCCCCAGCTCAAGGAGGTATTGGTGAAAGAACGGGGTGAGCCAGAACACATCTTGATTTCCCAAGCAGCCAGGGAAGACAGTTTGTCTGCTATTCATTGTGCTCACTGCAGCGTGGCTGAGCCAAACCTGAAGCACAAGGCAGACTGCAGGACACCAGCCACTGAGTGGGGAGATTCGGGACTTTACAGAGGCTGAAGCTTCTTCAAAAAGCTGGAAACTCTCAGCTCTGAACCTGTTTCACCCACAGGGGCTGTGCTAGATACAGGGATTGGATAAAACACTCAGAAAAATTCTGGGAAGCCAAATGTGACCTGGGGGTGCTGGTGGGTGACAGGGTGGCCATGAGCCAGCAGTGTGCCCTGGGGGCTGAGAGAGACAATGGGATCCTGGGGGGCATCAGGAGGAGTGTGGGCAGCAGGTCACAGGAGGGGATCCTCCCCCTCTGCTCTGCCCTGCTCAGGCCCCACCTGGAGTGTTGTGTCCAGTTCTGGGGTCCCTGGGATCAAAGAGACAGGGATCTCCTGGAGAGAGTCCAGAGGAGGCTACGGAGATGCTGAAGGGCCTGGAGCATCTCCCCTGTGAGGAAAGGCTGAGTGAGCTGGGGCTGTTCAGCCTGGAGAGAAGAAGACTAAGGGGGGACCTGATTAATGTTTATCAATATCTGAAGTGTGGGATGCAGGGGAAATGGGCAGCCCCTTTTCAGTGTCTGTGGGGACAGGACAAGGGGCAATGGCTGCAAGTTGGAGCACAGGGAGTTCCACACCGACATGGGGAAGAACTTTTCCCCAGTGAGGGTGAGGGAGCCCTGGGACAGGCTGCCCAGGGGGGTGTGGAGTCTCCATCTCTGGCGAGATTCCAGCCCCGTCTGGACGCCGCCCTGTGCAATATGAGCTGGGGAGCTGCTCTGGCAGGGGGTTGGACCCCATGAGCTCTGGAGGTCCCTTCCCACCCTTGTGATTCTGTGAGGTTTTGTCCCTTGCAGCATCTTAAAAACAGCAGAACCAGGTAAAGTAAGGAATGCACAGACCATAGACCGATCCTGTTCTCACTGAAGCTAATAACAAATATTCCCTCTGAGTTTAACAGTAGCAGGACCTAATCCAAAGCAGGTAGAGCTCTCAAAAGGAAGAAAGCTCCACAAGGTTCAGAAACTAACAGCTGAGCACATGAATGATTATTTTTGGCTCTCTTTATAAAAGAGACCATGTCTGTCCTTCCCTCTTGGCCCAGCTTCTTCTCACACTTCTATTTCCTGCAAATAATCACGGAATGATTGATAATTGTTTCCTCAGTTTGTGATGGTAACAGAAAGTCACTGGACCCAGAAGCAGCAAACAATTTACAGAATCATTAGAAAAGAATTAATTGCAGACAATAAGCATTTGAAAAAATTTCCTGTGAGGGAAGGAAACCAGGCAATACTTTTGCATATGCAGAGGAAGAGACAGTTAATAAGGTGATGTGCTCTCCCTAAATTGGAGGTTGAGGGTTTCACTGCTTTGCCTTGCAGTGTGTTGTGTGCATATATGGACATTTATTTCTGCTACAGTTTACCAGACTGGAAACTGTTTTGAGGAATGTTGGATCCCAGTCTCATCACTGCTGAGGTTTACAACGTGGCTTGGAGTCACTTCACCTCTGGGTACACCCTACAGACAGTAGGCAAAAGGTGTTCAGGGGTTTCTGTGAAGCATGTTTAGGGTTCTGGAGACACACACCTGCATGTACACATATTCCAAAGAGTCTCCTGAAGTTCCTGTCTTCACTGGGCTTTGGATCAGGCTTGAGTACAACTGATTTACATATACATGTCAACCTTCTATCTTCCTCAGTTCCTCTCCCCTACTGCAGACAATACATCTCCCTTTATCATTCAAGCTTCCTGTGCAATTAAAGGTACTGTTGATTCCTGCCTGCCTTCATCCTCACGCTCAACTGCTGCCAAATCACTCCTTCTGCACGTTACACACCAAGCCAAGGCTGATTCTTCATCCCTCTGCCCAAGACACTAAGTCATTCCTTGTCTAAGTCTCCTTTCCAGCCCCCCTTACGTGCTTTACTGTTCTCTGTGCCACCTGGACCCACACACAAGTTCAAACCTCCTCCCTGCCTCTCTCACACACATAAGTTAGTTACCCTTGCCTGTATCAAGCTCAAGTAACATTCTTATCCCTTGCCTTCCAGTGCCTGAAAAACACTGTTGCTCCTACCTGCTGTGGGACCACATCCCACCTCAGTTCCTTCTCTGCTTTGAAGACTAATACCAGGAGCTTCTTACTCTGCTGTTCCTTGTGTGTCTTCTCCCATACCTGGCAGCTCCTGTGCTCCTTACTCCTCCACTGCATAAATGCCCATCACCTCTAAACCAAGGTGTTCCCTGACAGTTATCCCAACAGCACACAGTTTGAGAGGCAGCAGCCCAAGCCACAGCCATGTCATTCCCACGTTCCTCCTCACCTCTCTAACCTTCTGCAACACTCCAGTTCTATCTGATCTCTGAACCACATCAAAAGACCTTCAGCTTTCCTCCACACATCCCCAAAATCAAAGTACAGACCCCCAGTTCCCTCCAACAACTGCCAGGTGACCTGGAAACCACATGTGCTATGGCTCCTTCCACAGCACACATACTGACTGCCTGGCCAGTGCCTGTGAGCTGGCAAGCCAAATTCACCACTTACCTATGGAGCTAACACTACAGCTCTTACCTCCTGGTGCACACTCTTAAGAGATAATCTCCTATCCAGCAGATAATTCTTATGAATAATGTAGAAACTTAGTATTTGAGACCTCTCTGACCCACCTATTTTGGCCACAATCACTTTGCAGATCTAAGAGCTAGCAGCAGTGGAAAAACAGACTGCTTAAGCCTCATTTCCTTAGGAAACCAGGCTACACGTTCAGGGTCAACCCACTCCCCACCCATTTCCATCTTTCAAAGCTCCTTTGAATGAGCTGTGTACCCTGGAAACCCTTGGCTCTTTCACCCTATGTGCAAAAGCAGAGGCAGACATCCTGCTCAGCAAACCAGGGCTTGATGCAGCAGTTGCTACTTTTAAAGCTATAGCAATGTCTCCCTATAATCCAGGCTGAAACACACCCACCCACCCCTTCAGAGAATAGGGAAAGGCAAGGAAGCAGTGACATTCATCAGCAAGTTGGGAAAAGTTCACTTGCAGCACTACACAAATAACCACAACAGTCTAACTTTACACTGCTCCATGCTGGAGGTCTGCATCAGTTATAATAGCCTTGAAAAAGGACAAAAGAGCAGCTGTAAAGACATCACTGAAGAGTCAGCTAATTGTGCAACAGGAGGCAAAAATCTAAGTAAAAGGTTAGTCTTCCTATAGAATGGGATAAGGATTAATGCTGAAAATCTTATAATCCTATTAGGCACAGCAGCAATCCCCAATCTGGACCACTACATTCTGGTCATTCTTTGTCAGAAGGGACACAGCAGAGGCAGAAGGGGAAAGGAAAAGGGCAATGAAAGTGTGTGGAAGTACACTGGGAAACATCCATAGGAGCAGCTGTAAATGCTGCAATTGCTTCCCTTGGAAAGACAAATAACAGGTTATTTGCTCCTACTTCTGATGCAGTGTGAGGGGCTGTTCCACTGAATCAAGAGAGAAAACTCAGAAAGGAAGGAAGAATTCTCTGTATCACCAGGACTTTACCTGGGGAACTGAGTAACTACATTTATTTATATAATTACACCACACAGGATTTGGTTTTGGTTTTCATTATTCAAGTTTACTGCTAAATGAGACAGGAAAGAACAAAGCTTCCCATGTAGTGGTTTGGTTTTCTGATTATCAGGGGAATATTAAAGCAACTGAACTGTTGGTTCCTTTAGCAATCTCTGTCATATTCCAGAGGAGTAGCTGCATCATTACCAAACTTCATTCTGTTTCTGCTTACCAGGTTCAGCCACAGCCAGCCCTGGCTACTACACATCCTTCTGTTCCTTCTCTGCTTGCACAGTGATCTGAGCATCACAGAGAGCACAGGCTAACCCAGATGTGACAATACTCCTCACAGCATCAAGCTTACAGCCTTGGGATCAGCATCAGAGCTGGTACCAGGACCTGGGAGGGCTCCACATAACACCCTGAGCTCTGATGGGGTGGTCATGTTATTTTCCTCATGAGGGACATGGTCCTACAGCCATTTACCTGTAAAATTAACCCTCACATTCCATTCAACAGCCACTGAAGTTAAAGGAAAAACTCAACAATTCTTGGCCAGGACTCAGGTTACCCCCAGAAATTCCTGCTTTATCTTCTGGACAGCAACCTATTGTTAGAAATATACCAGCACAGTGCCATCCACATCCCAAGCCATCTAAGTTTTACTCATCCAGTTACCATGCCACCAGTGGTGTTTGGGCTGCACAAACATTTAGAACCTTGTACCACTGCAACACAAATAGAACAGCCCTTATTTTTGCCCATAAATACCTAATGTTTAATAGAACAGCCCTTAGTTTGCCCATAAATAACAAATGTTTTCATATCATCAGCACACAGCAGCCAAGATGGCAAAATTCTGCACAGCCACAGGGATGGACACATTTAGGAGTCAGTGAAACATTTCCTATTTCCTCAACATGTTCAGTGGGTTGTGCGTGCTGCTTATGCAGAGAGCAGCAGCTGAGCTGTCAGCAGGCCAGCATTCCTCACTGAAACAGCCAAGGAGAGTGCCAGTAGGTTTGCATTCTTCATTATCAGCCCAAATTAACGTTCGTGCAGCGCTGCAGATCAAAAATAAACAGCACTGTCTTTGCACCAAGGGTTCCCTGTTCAAACCCAACAGCTGTGGTGTGAAAATAAGCAGTGTACAAGGTGAGGGAAAGGGTTAATGTGAGCCTCTTGACAGGCCAAATGCCTGATAGCCAAGAAGGGACTGGAGTGGAAGAAGTACCCCCTGCATGGTAGACCAAGCTGGTATTCTCTAGAAGATGGCTCCTACAGGTTCTTTGTGGTTATTCTGCAGCAGAATAGGTCCTGCATGGTGGCTCCAGGGCAGACAGGGACTTTCCTGTTCACCCTCAGGGCAACAGCTGACACCATCCTGGTGTCAGCCTGGGCCACTCAGTACACGTGGATATCCAGCCACGCCAGCACAACACCCCAGTACACTCCAAGAATACCAAAGGCATATGGTGCTTCACTGGCAAAAAATCCCTGAGGGAAGCACTGGACCCTGGCACTCCTGAGACAGCTACACTTCAAACTCCATTTGCAACTGGGATCAAACATCCACCCAGTTGGTTGAGTGCTGCCAAGGCCAGCTGCACCCCTGTCACTCAGCCAGTCACACACTGCCTCCCTGGGTATTAACAAGGTGTAAAGTTCCTTGAACAGTCGTCCCTCTGCTTTGGGAGACATTTCTCCCCACCTCCTGGGTGGGTGACCTGCTTAGCTCTTCTGTGCTGCTGAGACCTTGTCCTCACAAGCAGTCCTGTAGCACCATCACACCCCACAGCGCTGAGGAAACAGAGGAGAACTACATGTCTCAAAGAAAGACACTCCACTTTCCTTCCAGATCCCCCTCTGACTTCTCAGCCAGGCTACTCCAGAAGCCAACCACACACTGTGACTTGGTTAACATAACTGAAGAGCAGGTGAAACCTCATCACTTCTCTTGGTGAGACTGTGGGGTAAGGAGACGCCCGACTGTCCTTCCAGCTGAAATAGCAGGAGCAGGGGCTGTCCTTGGTGCTTCTAATTTAAGCAGTCTTGATCCTCCCAAAGCAGCACATACCCCTCTCCAGTTGACAGCACCTTTTTTTTTTTCCCCCCTCAGCCAAGACATTCCTGACATGGGAGCTGGAAGACAGCCAGGCCCAAACAGGTGAGGAGACATGGTGAAGGGGATGGGTGGAGGAAGTGGCCTTGGCCAGCCTGGGGCAATCACACAACTACAACCCCTATTGAGATCCTACATCCACACTTGCCTACAGAAGGCAAACCATTTACTTTTCCCAGTTCCTGTTAGAGACAGAAATAGAAATGCTAAAATAATGATACTACAGATGGAGAGACCTATGAAATACTTGGATTGTAAAGATAATGTATCTGATGACTGGTAAAACACAATGTTCCAACCAGAAGCACCAGCAGTGAAGGATCTCTCAGGGTTGATATTTACACTGACACCCTTGAGGATCGTATTTAAAGCCCAACCAAGACTAAGCAGGTACTTCTCCCTTCCCATGTTTATTGTTCCAGCCTGTCTTCAAACTCAGGCTGAACTACACACAAGCTAATGCTTCAAAGTTGCTTTTACAGCCCTTCAGCACAGAACAGGCCTGTGTGGCTGCTATAAACACACCCTCTGGCTCTGTAGCTATTTTAGGAAGCAAGTTTATTGCAGGTAGGTGACTGAGTAAGCTGGTCTGCTCTACTTCACACTGCGTTCAGTGGAGCTGCCTGGCTCACTGGAGATGGGCTACTCACCAGCAAGGGGAATGTGTGTGACCCTGAGGCAATGCTGTGAAGGGTGGGTCTGTATGGACAGTGGTGTGGGGCTGGTGTGGGGCCCTGACCCCCGGGGCAGGAGCTGTGGGTCGATAGGAACGCCACGCCTGGCACACACCAGAAGGCTCCAAGCAGCTGTCTGCAAGAGATAGTGTTTCATGGGCCTCACTGGAGGCATTTGCCCTGTCACTGCTCCTCCTCTCTCTGTGCTTCAGCTCAGCAGGACTGAGGGAGAAAGCAGCCCATGGCACTGAGCACACAGCTCCCATTACATCCTTCAGAGCCTTTTGGGGAAAACAAATAATCCAGAGTGATGCTGAAGGGAGTAAAACCTGTGCCTTTTAGAGAAGAAAACATTCTCTGCTACGTGACCGGGTCAGGTCTTCACTGCTCCAAAAAGGAAGGGCTTAGTTAGCATCTCTGTGCCCCTGATGTTTTCCCTATCCAGCACTGGCCATACAGTCCCTGCTTTGAGCCCCCTGCCTTTTTCCAAACCAAATGAAATTGGTATGGTTCAGTTGGGAAGGGCTGCTTTTCCTGACTCTAGAGAGGGAGATGTTTATGTGGAAAAAAAGGCTTTTTTAGAAGCACTGACATTATATTCCAGAGATGACAGATGGTTTAAAATCTGTATTGTGAGTTAGCCTACAGATTTATGGTAGGCTCATGATACAAAAAGGAACAGAAAGAGACATATAACCTAACCAAACTGATTTCTAGGCTAAAAAAGAGATTAAAAAATGGATCAACAAAGCAACTCTGCATTATTTCCATATAAAACCACAAAGACCACACTCCAAGTGTTATTTTGGAGTTATTTTCACTAATGCTATGTGAATCAACTTTTAGGAAGCATAAACACATATAAAGAACCTGAACTTAGAGCATAATCCTATACCCCATGGATCCTAAAACCCAGTTCAAGTCTTCCACCATCAAACTGTACGAGCTGCCACTGCCTGAGGAGATGGTGACGAAAAAAAAAGCTTCTGTTGCTCTATTCCTCACTAAAAAGCAGCTTCAGACTTCTCATGTTTTACTCATGGGACTGAAAACAGGGATAAAAACATTAAAGGAAACTAACTCGTGCAAATGAATTGCAACAGGAGATCTCCTTATAGTAATGTTCATCCTCCCAGGGACAGATCATTACTACAAGTGCTTAACTATGTGCAAGGAACGTTTTAGCTCACCAATGTGATTTTAAAGCCAAAGCAAAAGGCCTGTCTGGTCCAAATATTCAGCTAAAACCATTGATTCCCATGGTATCACCATCAGTCCTGGCTTACCAGTGGTTCAATCCACTGACACGAATTGAGCAGTCTCAAAGCTACTCTGAGTAGCATCAGGCTTCAGAGATGTCCACAAACCCTTAGAGGAGGATGGAACCCCCAGTTAGATCTGTACACTAGCCAAAGGGAAAAGTGGGGTACAGGAACAGATACCAGGTATGGTCATCACCAGCTTGGTGCAAAACACCAGGCAGATAACATCTTACTACTGTCTGGATGTTTCTATAAACATACCAGTAAATTAACAACAAAGAGCAGAACTCCTGGCATCCCTAACTGACCTTAACTTCTGACATCTCTGAGGACTACAAGATTAACCTAAACAAATAGAAGACAAATCTTTTGGAGGGATCAACCATACTGAAGACACATAGGACCCAACTCAAGCATAAACTCTGTGTCCCAGAGCTGGTATTTCACTAACTCACTCCCAGTTAGTGGAAAAACAAACAATTAAAAAAAGAAACCCAACCAACCCCACCTTTAAAGCATCTCATTTTGATAACAAAGGGCAGCAATAACATTAGTGACCTAAGTATCAGAGGCAATCAGCACCTGCATTGATTTCTGATTATTTCTGTCTCATGTTTTATCTCTATTTTAAGTTATAAGGACAGTGAGGCACACTTGAAATTATACAAGAAGCTCATGCCAGACACATAAAGAGCACAGTTTTCCACTCCAGTTTTAAAGCAAGAGTGTAGAAACACTGAAGCAAGATGATTCTCCTGGCAATTTCAGAATCTTCAGACCATCCTGATGGTTTCATTAGTACAGTATCAGAATGCCCCATGCTATATATAACAGCTGTGACATTGCAGGGAGTTCATGGGCCATGCAGAGCACATTTCTCTTTATGGCCCACAGACACAGACTGGGATTTCTTCTGAGGACTGTAACAACATATTAGGGAGGGGCTGGGACCCTGCTTTTTCACTAGACCTGCTTTTTTATTTAAAATAAAAAAAGGGGGGGGGGGGGGAAGAAAGGAAAATAAGATACTATCATACAGCTTGAAAGAGACAGACTTCTAGTCTCTTCTCTCATACATTTGACAAGTAGTTCTAGTGTGAATTTAATAAGAGTTCTTTCCTCCAGGGTCTTATTTCATTCATCCTTTTTAATCCCTTCACTTTATATGGCTAATAACAGCATCCTAATGAAATGCATGGTACAGCTGAGATAAACAAGGAGGGAGAGTTCTCCAGCTGGAGCTAAACAGCCTCCAGCCTAACCTAAACATGAAGAAGAATTTGGAAGGTAGCAAGTCTCTGTGCTGAAGCCACAGATCACTAATAACCAGAGCTTCCAGCTACACCTCTGCACTCAGCTTCAACTACCAGTAAAATTATGTCTCTAATTAAAATAAATTAAAAGAAAAATGACCACTTAGTGGATAATCCTGAATCACAGAGTCAGGAGGTAGGGGTGCCTAAATAATACCCTGAAGAACACAGAGGGCAGACAAGCCTTTGGCTTCTGTGCCAAGGGTCTTCTTCACTAGGACTCACTGGAGAGCAAGAGAACTTCCTCTAAAGTAGACTCCAGAGGAACCAGACTCACCCAGCACCTAAGGAGCATCACAGATCCCCTGGCAGATGTAAATCTTCAGTTCATTTTCTCCCATATCAACAAACAGCATTTTAGATATTTAAAAAGCCCATCAATGCTAAACAGAACCACTGTAAACACCTTCCTTCCTCACAGTCTTGCTTCTGAGAAGAGCAAAACCAATGTGACACATCATTTAGTGTGCCACTGGAAACTGTTGAAGTAAAAGAATGGTGAATGTAATATAAGAAATAGAAATGTGTCCTTTAGACTAAAATCTAAGAGTTATTTAAGTAGGAAGAGATCTCTACAGGTCTTTAGACCAACTCTGAGTTTACATCAGGTTGCTCCAGGCCCTGTCCAGTCAAATATTTAGTATTTTCCTCTCCAGACCCCTGTCCCAGTGGTTGCTTACCCTTGCTTTGAAGATCTTTTCTTTATATCTAAACAGAATCTCCTTTGCTGCAACTTGCACCCACTGCCTCTCAACTTTTCACTGTGCCCCTCCACAAAAAGCCTCGCTCCATCTTCTCTGTATCAACCCCCAGGTTTTTGAAGACAGCACTAAGATCTCCCCTTCACCATCTCTCTTTCAGCTCACTCACCCATCCTGGTGCTCCAGCCCCCTGCCACTGGATTCACTGCACCTTGCCAGTGGCCTCCTTACACTAGGGAGAACCCATGTGGGACACACTACTCCAGGCAGGTGCTGGCTCACACTTGCCAAATGGGGTGGTGGTGGGGAGAAGTCACTTCTCTCAGCTTGCTGGCTAACTCTCATCCTAAGCCCATCCTGTACCAAGACCTGGAAGAGAACAGCACCCTTCCCATCTTCATAGGTGCAGAAGAGCCAGGGACTCACTCCCTGAAGGAGATTTTTCCCTGCTGCTTGGAGAACCTGCTCGCTCAGCCACACCACACCCTTTCCTTTGCAAGCAGTGCCCTCCCCAAGGAGCTAAGCAGTGACAAAAATACTCTGAAAACGCTCCTTTTAGCCAACCCCAAACGAGCTGTTGCACAGTACAGACCTCACTCAGCCACCTGTAAAACAAAACTTGACCTCCAAGGGAAGCATGTAAAGGTTATCACATTGTCTTCACTCTGACCCTTAACACAGACTGGGATGTGCAAAACGGGTCTTAGGGAGATGAAATTAACATTTACAAACCCTTACTGCTTTGATTCTCTTGCTGAGCCATTTTTGATGGGCTAGAACAGCTTAATTTCCCTTATCTCTACAGCCATAGAGTCCCAGGGTAAGCTGTGTGTCACTCCCTGCCCAGCGTCACTGCCAAACGCAATGGTTTGACGGTAATGCTGTTGCAGGATCTATTATTGCATAAAGCCTCTAATAAGAGGGGTCATTATCAGCTTATTTACTTCTGTGCCAAATAACATAGCCCCAGGCACCTGTCTGGAGATAAAACAACACATCCTGTCTTTTGGTGGAGCTGGGAACCTCACAGAGAGGGTAAATCACCCATCCACAGAGCTAACAGTTATGCTAAGATCATTTTTAAAAGGGTCAGAGGCAGCAAAGCCTTGATCGAGCTACAACTTATTTAAAGGGCTTCCTCAAATGAGAAACTCCACTGCAGTGCCTAAATTCATCCCTTAGCAGCTGCAGAACTGTATTTTCAGGTTAAATGAAGAAAGATTACATGAAGCTCATTCTAAGAGGAGTTATATTCAGCACTTTCAAAGGGTTCACTTCCATGAGTAACAGGACAAATGCACACTCCAGGATCCAGGAAACTTTAATTTCTCTGACCAGCTACTAAGCAGCTTATTCAGGAGTGTAACAGAGTGCATAGCAGGACCCTGGGCACAGAAACAGCACCTGTGTAAGTTCTCAGTAAGTTCTCTCCAAGCCTTTGGGAAATACTTACGTGTTCTCATATCCTTATTTCACAGGCCCAGCTGAGTATTGCCCTGGTTGGGCATTCATCAGGCTGTGCTGATGTACACAAGCTACATCTATTGTGCCTTTAACTCTCTTGGGTTGGGCAGATTGTTGTCACTGTTTCTGGCCTGGAGAATACCATCAGACAGTGAGGGTGTGCTAACATACAAAAGAAGTCTCTAAAATCCATCCCATCCCCTCAGTAACCCTTGCTTGGTGCCCAGAACCACAGCTCAAGCTAAAAATGTCTGACCTGCAGTTCACTTTGCAGGTGCATGTGACAAATACAACTCCTGCAGTTTGCAAGGGATTCTAAAATACCTTTGTTCTTTGCTCAACAAATACACACATCAAGATAGAAATATTGCAATTTCCTCACATGCTTCCTCACCACTCTGGGATTTTTGTTAAAACATAAGGCTTCTCTTCTGAACTTTGGAATCTCTTTACATCTATTTAACTTTCCTATATCACATTAACCTCATTGCCAGATATTATTCTGCCACAAAAAGGCAATTATTTCCCAGCTCCTCCCAAATAATTTTATCTCATTAAGCATCTCCAGGTTTTGTATTTCTTGACCAACATCTGATTTGTTTAATTTCTGGGTTTTTCCTACCTTACCACAGCTTATCCCTGAAACTTCACAGGTTAAACACTTTCCAGTTACACTGCTGACTCTATAGATTTTAGTCCCTGTAGTGTTTTAGTAAGTGAACTTTGGGTCTTTAATTAAAGATGAGACAGAGAAAGGTATTTCTTCCAGGTTCCATCAATTTTCATAGCACTACTGCTATTCATCTGCAACAGAGTTTTTAATAACCAGCTATTACCTAAAGTGCAGGAGAGACTTAAGAGCAAGGACAGCTATCTACTGAAGCTGCTCACAGTGCAACACTTCATACTGTCAGCTTCAGGATATCAACTGGAAGTCACAGAAGGGATTCCAAGTGTAAAAAGAATCTTTAGAGATGCCTGAGACACAAGCAGTTTTCAGAGAAGACCAATATCTAAAGGTTCCATTGACTGTGCTGGAAATTAAGCAGTCTTCACCACTGGAAACCAGTACCTTGGTCAAAGCCCAGGTAGAGTCAATGAAAAATCTGGAAAGAGGAGTCACAATTTCCAGGTTATGCTTCTGTGCCTGTACCACCACCATCATTACACTCAGATGACCTCACTAAGTGAGCCCAGCCCAGCATCACTCTGCCAATTCTCACATTTTTTCCTTTTAATCTCATCAGGTGATTTCTTGGAAGTGATTATAGGAACATCTCAGCTCAGAATAAATTATCAGACTTAATGGTTTCTCAGGAAAGAGCACAGAGTCTTGCAAGTTCAGAGTACAAATCAAAGGATCTGATGCACACAGATACATATATGTCCACATACTATAATAATCAGTATTCTCAATCCAGTCTCACAATTTAAGAGGGAAAGGGAGTTGATTCAGGATTTCTTAATGCCTCCAGACAGCAGCATTGCTTCCCAGATATTCAATCTTCTTTCTGACAGAAGATGTCACGTTCCCATTTGCATTCAATTTTTGATCTCTCCCAGGCCTCTCATATCTTTCTGAAACTCAGGCTTTGGCTGAGAGCATTAGAGAGTAAAAGGGATAAGCCATGCCACTCTTCTATTCTGCATTTCCCAAAGCACAAATGTGTTCAGATCAAAGCCTGTGACACAGGCATAGCTCCAGTCTCACACCATGAGGAACAGCTCTTTGTTTTGGGCTTGGATAAAGAGCTAGCATGTTGTATAATTCAGAACCATAAAAGCTTTGCCTCTTCTTTCTCTTGGCTTAGTGACTTCACCTCTTTTCCCTTCTCACCTTCCCTCACACATATATACACCTTACAGCTGGCAGCTACTCAAAATATGAAATATAAACTGAGGCTTAGGAGCCAGATGGAGACCTCACAGAAATAACTTGAGGAAAGCAAAGGCAAAGACAGCCAATGCTTCCCAGTTCATTACAGAGATTTCTAAGGGAGCAGCTGCTTGAGAATGCAGCTTGTACTTTTTGTAGGAACGCCCACGCTGCCTGCTAGCTTATGTATGCTTTGCCATCACTTCTTATTCATTGTAATCCTGCTGGTTTAAATGCCACAGTCCAGGGCTTGTTCTCCTTCCCAGGCAAAGAGATTCACAGAGAAGGATGACAGTGTTGCAAGTGCCACCCTCCAGGAAAAGAAAAAGCATTGCCATTTTGAAAAGAAATGGTTAATTGTTTCAAACACAAGATGCAGCTGTATGAGATGTGGCTTGAGAACTGGGTCTTCACCCATTTATGGATTGACTGCCCAGAGTGACTTTTCTTGGGTTTAAGAATATACCTGAAACACAACAGTGTTTGAGCAGGGCTGTGATTTGTTACAGCCAAGTATCTGCAAACCTCAGCAGAATAATAATTGGGAAAGAATGCTGAGCTATTCCAGTGGCTGTGTAGCACATCTGAGTGCAAAAACCTCAGGACAGGGTATAGCAAAGAGAAAAAACATCTAATCTAAAAGTAAACCCTGGAGAGGAAGGGGGAGAACATTTTACAGAGGGGGTTATAATGAGATTAACAAATCATACACAAGCTATAAGTAGACTGGCTTGGTTTCCAGTACCATGCAAAATCTGGCATAGTATTTATGTACTTGAAATGCACGTCCTGCCTCATAGACAGCAGGCAAGATCTCTCTGGTTGCATGCAGCCTCTTACAGAGCCCTGCTCATTCTGCAGTGATCTAGGAATGCAGTCTGTATAATCAGTCATGTATGTCACATCCCCCCTGGGCCCTGGAAAAAGCTGCCAGCAAGCAAAGCAACACTGAAAAGGATTTAAAATACCCAGGTTCAGAGATACAAGCCAAGAGCTGATGGTAGCAGGCAGCTGTGGTTAGCTAGAGTGGGTGCTGCACAGTGCAGCACGGTAACAGGTCTTCAAGGGTACAGGGATGAAGCATGAGAGGTGACAGAGTTTCTCCCTGTCTGACACAATTAAAGTAGCTTTTAAAACACACATGGTTGGGTAGTCTGCAACAAGGCATTAGGATTATCTTGACTGAATCTAAAGAGAAAATGGTCATGTTCTTCAGCAGCAGCTTTCAGTGGGTATTAACATTTGCTAGGGAGAAGCTCAATAGTGAAGCTCAACAGAGCTCCAGTTCTGAGGGCAGACATATCTTGCTTACAGGCTTTGGGATAACCCCTTTGATGGGCACTGGTTGTTGTACAAGCAAAGCCACATGCCAATCTAGTGATGAAATTCCCAATAGAGAAATAAATGGTAAAATAACTGTCCTGACAAAATTACATCCTTGTGAGCCCTCTATTCTCAATCTGTCACCCCTCAAAGGGAAGTTTAGCTTGAGGCTCATAAGGAACATGAGTCCTCTGTCTTCTTGAGCTGGTCAATTTTCACCCTATAATACTCAGTTTTCTAGGCTCCAGCCAGCACATTTTACAAGGCCCTCACCTTCCTGGGCTACAGATATCACCTTGGGATTCTGACCTGGGTAGGTTTACACCACTCACTGACTCCAGCAGAGCTGTACCCATTAACACAACTTGAAGTCCTGGTATTGGCTTACAGATGAAAAAAATTACTGAGGTTTGTGTTGAATCAGCATTTTCCAGCAATTTATTCCCTCTGCCTGCAGAGCATCCACTCCTGACCCTTCAGGTTTACCACAAGCCAGGGCTGTGAATTGTGGCAGTTCTGGTTAATATTTGACAATGCATCACTTGCTTCCACTGACAAAACAGAGAAGCTACAAATATTCCAGATGTTAAGTGATTTTATTTCCCTGCCTCATATATTGTGTGGTTTTGGTTAGAAGGTGACACCAAAAGCTTTTCTCTTAAATTCCATCCTTTCTGTTAGGATGATCACGTTTCATTTCACAAGGACTCTCTAGGTCTGATGACTGTAAGGCTTCTTTGAGTATATAAAGTGATACATTTATTTGATTGCCAGATTAAAGAGTGCAATTCCTGTTAGATCTAAGAATCTCCAAATCTTTGAGCAAATCTGTGTTTACCCAATTATCTCTAAGTGTTCAGGTGCAAGACCATCATTACACATTCCTAGCAGTCAGCTGTATCAGAACACACCACAGTCTGAGGATCTCAAAATGCTATCCAAATACTGAAACAACTTCATCTCATCCCAGGAGATGGGAGGCAGGACTAGCACAGACACAGGTACAGGCAGCCAGGCACAGAAATTCAAGTAGGCCTGGTCAAAATTACCACAGCAGCATGTTACAGGTTCCTAACAGCCAGAGATATACATCTACACATAGGGATCTATCTAGGAGAGCAAGATGATATCCTAAGAAAGGATCATTAGATCCCAGTTTCTCTCTAAATCATTGGAGTCAGCAGGATATTGGTTTGACTGATGGCAGCCTGACAGCTATGAAGAGAGGTTAGCACAGTATAACAAACAGGAGGAAATCCCAGCAACATGTATGCAGGAAACTATTTACTCCCATTTCACTGTCTACATTTTTAAGGTATCTGTTTTAAATAACAGCTTCCTCTCTGCATTTGATCCTACAAGACAGACCCTTTCTGTATATAGGACAGCAGAGTGTGTTGCCATGGAAATTATCATGATCTACTTAAATTCAACAAATCCAGCCTTATGGGGTATATTCCCCTGAGTACCTCCATTTAATTATTAATGTTCTTTCTAAATAGCAACATCTTTCTGCTTTGACTGAAATTCTTATAAGCAGAGTGAAACAATAAACCTGGAAAGTGGAATCCTTTGTTCAGCTGCAAAACAGGTTCAGTTAAGCCAGGAAAGATACAAACAGCCTCCAAGCTGCCCTGTCAATGTGCTTCAACCCAGACCTAGATTGATCATCTAGAAGGGACAAAGTCTCTTTCAGTACCTGTGTCCATTATGTCCCTGGCCCCTTTGCTGCAATTTCCAGAAAAAAAACACCAAAAACCAGTGGGATAGTGGGGTTTTTCTCCAGACACACATGTTCAGTGGAATCTACACACTGATCTTCAATTAATTTCCATATAGCCACAAGTCTGGAGCTCATTCTCCAGTCATGCATGCCCAGTGAAACCATTCAGTCTTTTCCCATTAAATATATCACTAAACCCAAAGCTGTTTAGCCTCAGGGCAGCTCCAGCATCCATCTTCTCCTTCCAGTGTCATCATGAATTCTGCAGGTTGATTTTTAGGAGCCAGATGGTGTTAACTCAGGCTGATCTAACATGGGATGGTTTCTTGTGGGTCACTGTTGTGGTTTAACCCAACTAGCAGCTAAAACAAACACACAGCTGCTTGCCCATTCCCCCCACCAGTGCAGGAGTTGGGGGAAGAGAATAAAAAGAGTAAAACTCATGGGTTGAGATAAAGGCAGTTTAATAGCTTAGAACAGGAAGATGATGGTGATAACAGAATACACAAAACAAGTGATGTGCAGCATAATTGCTCACCAACCACTAGACTGATGCCCAGATCGATCCAGAGCTGCTGCACTCCACAACCAACTCCTCCAACTTATATACTGAGTGTGATGCAATACAACACAGAACATCCCTTTGGCCAGTTTAGGTCAACTGTCCTGGCTGTGCCCTCTCCCAGCTCCCTGTGCACCTCCTGCAATAGGTCATGCCTCCTCCCTGGCAGGGCCTGGGAAGCCAAAAAGCCCTTGACTTCATTGTAAACATTGCTCAGCAACAACTAAACATTACTGTCATACTGCATCCAAAACACAGCACCATACCACCTACTAGGAAGAAAGTTAACTCTATCCCAGTCAAAACCAGTCCAGTCACATAGTGTGGGCAGTTTAGACATGCATAGACACACCTCCTCCAAAGTCCCCAGCAGAACAGGCAGCAGGACCCTTCCACGAGCTGGATGAGGCTCAAGAGCCTCAAACTGCTGGTTCACCAAAGGGCCAGAGGCAGAGCACAGCCCAGAGCAGCCCTGCAGAAGCTGCCCAAGGCAGCACAGCAACCTCTTCACTATGGCTGTTCAGTGGGACCTCCAGCCTCCCCACATGCTCACAGCAAGAATTAGGGCATGTGCATCAAAGACATCAAGAGAAAGGTAGCCATAAAAGTGTTGTGATGCCAGGGGAAGGTCTTCTTCCTGTGACTGCTGTGTTCTTAATCTTGACCAGGTGTTTCCCATCTGTCCTCCATAGGAGGGGACTCCTCATGAAATGCCACCTAAGATTCCTGGTTTCACTGCTCCATGAGTGCTTCTCAGGGACTGACAGTCAGGAGAGCTCTGCCACAAGAGACTGGTTTTCATCAAACACCCCAGAGTCTCTGATCATTGGCTTGAAAATTTCAGCTCACAACTCATATTTATGTTGCCCCTCCAATTCTACTCCAGAGCACGTGCCTCATGCTCACAGTAGAGCTGATAATTTAGATGGGCAGAAGTTACCACTAAGCCTATTTTACAGCTACCAAACTAAGAAAGAATAACTAACCTGCCCTCTTCCCAGAGCCCCACTGAATCCAGGCTCTTAGTATTGCCACACAAAACTTGGAGCAGAAGTCCTTCCCTCCTTCTTCCCATGAGGATAGTTATTGATCATGGACTTCACTCCAAAACAGGAGGTAAGAAGCATCTGTCAGTTTTTGGCTTTCCTCTGAAAAAAAGCCCAAACTTATTCAGGGGCTGGAAACAAGAAATAATTTAGCTCAACTGAACTGAGTGAAAGGAAGCAACAGTATGAACTCAACAGAAGGGCTTCTTGAGCAGGAGCTGCAACTGTTTGTTGACACTCATGGTACTGAATTGCTCAGTAGACTCAGAAGGCTATGCACGTTGCCCTGGCATCCCTGAAACTCATCCAAAAGAGCACAGAACTCCAGACATGAGGGACATTCTTTCTGGCTCATCACAAATATGTTCTTCAATGCTACTTTTGTTGTCCTGTATTATTTGCTATCTTGGAAAGCAAAAGAAGACTGTTGGCTCCATGTGAGATGGGGGAAAGATGGAATGCAGCTTTAACTGGTTGATTGGTTCTTTCTCTGGAATGTGGTTGTTTATTAGTAGTAATTAGTGTATTAGCTGTAAGGGACCCAAGAAGCAAGTAGACAGCATTTGAAGAAACAGCCCTTTACTAAGCATGACTCCAGGTCAGCATTACCAGCTGTCCCCTCATTGCTTCCAGGAGTCAGTCTCTGACTTGACACATAATTGGCTGCCTCCCTATCAATGTGTGTTCCTTCTGAAGCATAATCCTCACTCTTCCTTTCTACTTACTGTACAACCAACTTCTCTCCTCCTTCAGTACCATCCTTGACCCTCTTCTGGCTATGGATGTTGGGCCCCTGCATCCAGCTCTGGGGTCTCCAGTACAAGGCAGGCATGGAGCTGTTGGAGTGAGTCCAGCAGAGGCCATAAAGACAGTCAGAGGACTGGAGCACCCCTCCTGTGAGGAGAGGCTGAGTTGGGTTCATTCAGCCTGCAGAAGGCACTGGGGACACAGCAGCCTTGCAGTGCCTGATGGGGCTACAGGAAAGCTGGAAAGGGACAGGTTACAAGAGTCATAGGACAAGAAGGAATGGCTTTAAACTACAAGAGCATAGATTTGCTTTAGATATTAGGAAAACATTCTTCACTCTGAGGATGGTGAGACACTGGCACAGGCTGCCCAGAGAGGCTGTGTACACCCCTTCCCTGGCAGTGTCCAAGGCCAGGCTGGATGGGGCTTTGGGCATCCAGGGCTAGTGGAAGGTGTCCCTGACCATGACAGGGAGTTGGAACTAGATGAGCTTTTAGGCCCCTTCCAACCCAAACTGTTCCAGGATTCTACCTGGAAGCTTTTACCAGCCTGCAGGTCAATATTTTACCACCCACAAATTAAAATCCCTCATCCACCCCTTCTAGACCCTGCAAAACACATCTACAAAGAAACAAAAAGCTGGGTACCCCACTAAGGAGATATGCCTGCTCTGGGCTTCATATCAAAAGATGTATTTGTTCCATGTACAGAGCTTGGGAAAGTACCACCCATGTTTCTAGTTCTGGCATGTCACTGCAGGGCTGGAGTGCCTTCCTAGGTCCTACTGGCACAATGAGCAGGCACGTGCTGTTATCTCAGTCCTTCTCTTCAAGAGGACAACTCATGAAGAAATAAAACAGTTTTCTTTTTGTTGCTGCTTCTAGTTCATTCACACCACTCTGTTCACCATCTGCTTTGCCTGTATTTCAGCTTAAATTAGGAGCTCCTCAATGCAGGAATCTTGCCTTACTACAGGCATGCAAAATGCCAAACCAGCACTGAACACTGTAACAGTAACAGTGTCACAAAGAAATTACCAAGGAGCACAAGATCACTTTCATAAATGATTCACCTAGGAGGCAGACTTACATTATTTATATATTATTAATTTTTATATTACCACAGAACTTGGAACCAGAGACCCCATTGTCAAGGATGCTGTAAAATCAAAAATACTAAATGACAGGTTCTGCCCAAGACTTTACAATCTAAATAGCACATGAAGGATAACAACAGTACAGATCCCTTCCTCTGCAAAAGGCAGCATGTGATTAAGAATGTGTGTGGTTTAAGTGGGATTTGCCACATGTTTTGCTCATGTAGAGCCCAATTACAGCAATGTATTCCTCCACTGTTCTGTTTTATCTTACAAGACCCACCTGAAAACTGCTCAGGGCCCTGATCAAGTCAAGCACTGCATCAGATAAAAGATAAACCTTTACTCAGACCCTGGCTGCCTAATGAGGCCACAGGAGAAATTTTGATATATAAAAGTTCTAGGGCAATCTAAACTGGCCCATACTTCTGCAGCACTCAACTCCTCACCTGCTGTTACAATCAGCATTAAAGTCCCCATGATCCCACCTCTGCCTGCTGAAAGCATGGAAGCAGCAAAGTAAATGCACTGCTTAGTACCTGGAAGCAATTGCTCAAGAAGTAGGAGGCATAATTATGTGTCCCCTGCTTTGTCCTCTCTGTACCAAGCATCTCCTCTTGACCAGACAGCTCTCTATGCAACACATTACCTTTAATGGAAGCTCCTTAAGTGATGTCTGCCTCCCTCTATTAATTGCAATGAGAGCACAGAAGAATTCTCTCTCAACCCTTCCTAATCACTGGACCACCTGAACCTGCAGTTCATTTCATATCACTGTTGCTTAAGGATAAGTCAGTCACATAGAATTGTTAAAATGTTAGTATTTTACAAAATTGTCAATCAGTAGTTAATTACAAAGCTTGTAAGTAACAATGTCATTAAAAATAGTTAGTCCATAACAGACAACTGCCTGTATGAGAAGTTCTGGTTTAGAGCTGAAATGCTTCTACAGACTGTCTGATGTTTTGTGGACCACTGGTTGAGTACCTTGGATCTAAATCTTCCTGCTGGGACTACATCACCAATTTTAGGTAGTGTAATGCCTTAGTCACCTGAGTTAGGCAGACTCATTGCTGCATTCTGCTACCTTTGACACTGACAGCCACTGAGGATCCAAAAGGAAACAGGTCATTATTCAGAATATTTAAGTCTTTGATTGTTTGACCACTTCAGACACCTATTTAAGTCAGTAGTTTTGTTCTACACCTCCCACACCCATCACAAATCCATAAAACAATACACATAATGCTCAATTCTCTTGATCAGATCTCCTTTCATCAGCATACAGATCAAGGAGCCTGGAGAAAATACATTGCCTGTTGCAAGGTGCAATACTGGACACATCACCTTATTTCCCTGTGCCTCAGCACCCTTACCAGTACAAAAGCAGTAGAAATCATTGTGATGGCACAATACTTACTAAAATAATGCCTCAGAATGCTTTAATACAGTGAGACAGGGATGGTCCCACAAAAGCCAAACACTGCATTACAGCAGCTGTGAAGGCTGAGCCCCTTAGCTGCATCCCATAACTGCTAGTTTGGTAAAGCATTCTTCCTAACCAACCCAGGACTAGCATCATCTACAATGTACATGCAAGAAAACCTTCCCCTTTGGGCCCTAAGAGCATTTCCAGCACATCTGTACTTGTGCAGGAGAATCTAGGTCACAGTTGACAGAGCAGCAGGCAGGGTTATCCCCTGCAGTACCATCAGCTCGGTCACATTTCACACCAAGGGCACAGCAAATGTCACACCTGCACTGGATGCTCCTCTGTCAGTTACTGTCACCAGCAGGTCCTGCCCCCTCAGTAAAGCCATCAGAGCTGCAGCAGAGAGGTGTGTGCTGGATGCTGGGCTGAGCTGGGAGCTGCAGAGACCACTTGCTCTTCTTGTGAGGGAAAGCAGTCGTGCAAGGCAGCAAGATGTGTTTCAGGGGGAGGACAGCACCTTGCTGTGTGGGTGAGGTTTCTCAGCCAACTCTGCACCTGTGGCAGGTGGTCTGACCTTCCCACTTCCCAGCTTCAGAACATGTAGAAGAGTCTACTGCCAACTCCTTCCCCAGCATCAGCAGAGAGCTCAAGAAGCATGAGGTCCATTGCTGTACTTCTGTTGTATAATTTGGCATCCCTGATGTTGAAGCCTATACAAATACCAGAATCCTCCACATCATCTACCAGCACTGAGTAAAGAACGTGGACTGTGCAGAAGGACCTTCACACACATGGTATCCATCAGCTGAGAAGCTAATGCTGGTACAGCAATAACCAGAAGCACAGGGCTGTGAGAGAGCACGTGCTTCATAAGAACAGCTCTTGCCTATGTGAGCAGACCCTATCTCCACCCACCTCTGGTAAAAACTGTACAAGTTATATTATATGAAGCTAGAAAATTATATAAGGCTTCCTTATTTCCCATTCAAAAATCACTTCAGGCTTCCCATACACATGAAAAAAATGAAGGAGGAAGGGTTTGCTACGTTTCTCTAAAATGGATACTCTTTACTGATGTAAGCAATGCCTTTTGATTAAATCAATGTCTGACTCAGAGCACTAGGGATTTACAGCAGCTAAGGATGCAGGTGGTCAATCTCACATACCCTTGTTAAAACAGGATCACAATAACCAAGAAAGAGGAAAGTTGATAAATTGTGACAGGGAATGAAATCTCACTCATCAGTTTAAAGAGCTTCTTGGTTCCTCTTTGGTTTTGTTCAGACCTACCTACTTCCAGTGGCAGCCAGGAGAAAGGATGCCTCTGAAAAATCCCCAAATCCCTGTTATTTCCACACAGGGCCAGAAGCTCCAGCTGAGTCTGCCACCATACTTCACATGAAAACATAAGAGATCAGACAGGCTGTTACTCACACTTTTAGAAGTAAACAAATACAAGAGAGAAACCCACCATAACTAAGGCTGTGAGGTTTTTCAACCATGGAGAATATATGTAGCCATTTTATAATAGCTTATAATACATTTCTAAGCTCCTCAGAGCAGGAATTCAAATGCTTAAATCACACAGTATCATCTCAAATATCGATGACCTGTCTGATCCAGCCTCATTTCTCCTGACATCTTCCTCTGCCACGTGTTCCAGACAGAAAGGCTTTCCACAGGCAGTGTGATGTGCCCAACTTCTAGATTTAGAGCCAAAACCTCTACTTCTGTTCTGCCCCATCCCAAGCACAAAGACCAAGTTCCATGTTTCTGGGGAAAGAATAGAATTGCCATGTAAATACAATAGGGTGCATTTAGGATTGCCAGTGCTGCACACTGTAGCTAAACTGGACTGCAGTAAAGACAACAGATCCCAAATCCTTCTGCTAGAGTGGCCTCTAGCACTTGAAGCAAAATAGAATCTTCTTCAGAATGAAGAGCAGTGGATGGTAGGACATGGCACTGATCCCTTCTGGTCTATCTCAGGGAGGATAAATTCAGCACAGTTCATTATACTTCACAGATAAGGAAACAGAGATACAGGTGTTCCAGGGTGTCCTTTGAGATGTACTCAGAGATGATGAATAAAAGAGTGACTGTAATTAACCCACAGATAACGATGCCATCCCATTCCAGTTATGGTGAGACAAAGTAACAACTCCAAGATGCAACAGCTGCAATTACAGTGATCCCAGACACTCCTTGGCAGAAGAGTCACCTGTGATCTACTACCATAAAAAAAGAACATCCTGATTTCCTTCTCAGTGAGGTGAGTGATAAAACTACCTGGACAGAAGAATGAGATTTGAGATCTTAAAGGAAAAAAGATATCCAGAGATAGGATTATCTTTTGGGTTTTTGCACAGTACCTAGTGCAGATCCCAACAATAATAAAGTCTTTGACTCTTAAAACAAAACCATGGCAATATAAAACACTGCTCTGAGGGTTTTATCATTTCTCTTTTGAGAGTTACCAGCACACAGCTCTGCAGGGAGAGCAGAACATGCCAACACTCTGGACCAGCATTAACATAATGAGAAGACTTGCAGTCATCTGCCTGACTTCCCACTGAGGCAGGTGAGAAGTGTTCATAGAATGTGGTCCTTCAGCTACATTTTGAAATATCAGGTGCCAGGACAGAGACAGTAACAACCACATCTGGTAGTGTGCTTTGTTGCAACCACAAGAGCCAAAGCACAGGTTTGCTCTTTGTTTTAAAGCCCTTTCTGTTAGCTGAGTCATATCAGGCATAACCCCCCAGAGACCAGCAGAAGTCATAACAGCACAAAGCAACGTTCAGCATGACCACACCACACCACTGTCCACATAATCCTTATCAGCTAGGAAGATGTGATGAAAAAAAACCCTACACCTAAATAGATGGGCTTTCTTTTCCCCTACTCATGCCTAACCAGCTGGCTGTTCTACTTAGAGCACAGCTATCTGTACTGATGGATCAACTAGCAACTCATTTTGAGGTGAAGAAGCCAGATTAGATAGATTAAATCCTTGTTATGATCCTAATCTGAAGACCACTATACACCAAGGAGTTAGTGAGTGGTCTTCAGTTATCCTAAGAGGAAGAAAGCCTGTGCTGTATGCTTAGCTTGCCCTTCTGGCCCACGTTACACTGTGCATACACCATGAATTAATTGTAACAAAGGAGCCTGTAGGAAGCTCATGGTGGTCAGCAGCAGTGAAACCACTTGCCTGTTTTATCTAAAAGCACAGAAACAAGTTTTCTTGTGAACATCCTTTCCTTTGACAGAAGAAGTGATGAATAGAATGGTCCTTTCTTTATTTGCTGTAAGGGCTCAAATGACTAAGAGGTAAGGTTCAGATCTGACTACCCCAGACAGATCTGCATGGTGTGCTGCACCCAGACTGGAGGGCAGTTCCATGTTAGGCAGCTCAGGCTTTCCAGCCTCTGAAGGGATATCAGATGCTTCTCTCTTTCTTCACAATATCAGCTTTAATAAATGCTATTTTCAAGCAATATTCTACAGAGTCCAAGTTTCTATCTGGGATCATAACAAACCAGAGCACTTCCAGGTCCAGAACACTCTTAAAGGATGGATGTATGTATAGTACATAGCAGTGCAAAGAAAGTGGTGATCAAACTTGGCTTGCCTTAGGTGGCCTTACAAAATTATTTTGAAATTATTACTATGATTATTACTGCCATTATATTAAATTATTAAATATTTACACTGCACATTCAAATTATTTGCTATGGAAATTCTTATGAAAAATAATTCCATATCACCCTCTACACAGGTGATTTCAGACCATGACATGTTATTCAGATAAAGAAAGCTAAAGGGAACAGGAAGGTTTGCATGTTCAGCTAGTTACCTGACCACAGATGTCAGCTGCTCTACACCCTGCCCCATCAGAATTTTACCCAGTCCATGTGTCTTAGACTAAACCATGTAGTGATTTAAGTTGCCTTGGCAGACACAATTAAACTACCACTTCTCTACAGACATTCTTTGTTCTTGAGGCTTAGCTGGGTTACAGGATGACAGGTTTTTTTCAAAGTGGAAATTAGTCTACTAGAGAAAAACAGAAAAGCAGCCTTGGACAATATACACTACATCTCAGATTGCTGTCAGATATCTACACTGTTACAGTATTTAATTTAAATCATTTAAATATTTAACACACACTCCCAGAATGAAGTGCAAATCCAATAACAGCCAGCAACAGCTGCAGCTGAATCCAGATCATATACCTCCAGGGGCTGAATTCAACCCCAAAAATCTTCATCTCTGAGCCACCCAATGTCTTAGTGATACAGAGAGATAGCTAAGACCAAGCTGAGTCTTCCTTTTGATGTTTCATTTCATAGGGCAAAAGAGGAGACCTTGAAAACGCCTTTCTAGAACTATGCTAATGGTGCAACATCATGGCACGTTTCTTTCAGACAAAGAAAGTGACAGGCCCTTGCTGACCCTCTACAATAACTTAAGAGCACAACAGATGTTCTCCTGAGACTGCAGCTATATGTACCAGACAGAGAAAACGGGCAAATGATTAATTGGATTCAGCATACTAACCTTGACCAGTCATATTTCCAGGAGGGAGACAGATCACCCATCCTGCTGCCCCACCTTAATCCTAAACTCTCCCTCCCAGAAACGTTCCTAGTAGCTTTCCCTAATGCCAGTTTCTTGCTGAACCTCATCTCAGAAGGGTCAGATGAACATCTCTCTCGAGCTTGTTCCATGTTCCCCTGTTGCCTGGGAAGCATTTCCAAGGCATTTCCAGACGTTTTCCCACCTATGGAGCTTCAAGCTCTGGAAAAGCTGTAGGACAAGTGCAAAGAGCCACACGCTTCTCCTCCTATGGGGACAGCTTTGAGGGAAATCAAGAACACCTTTGGAGAGGGTGGGCGGCAAGTTGCAAAGAGGAAAGACATATTTATTATTTCTTCTACAAAAAAAACAACCCCCAGAGAAGGCAGCAGCGGTAGCGGCTGGGAGACCCCGCGGCCGCCTCTCCCACGCCCCCTCGCGAGTCCCACCAGCCGCGCCGAGCCCCGCTAACAAAGCGCCCGCTGCCCAAAATCCACGTCCATTTTCCCCACCCGCCGATGCTCTATTCCCCCCCACTCCTGACACCGAGCCCGGTCACCGCCGAGCCCGGGGAGATGCCACCCGCCCTCCTTCTCCCCCATCACCTTGCGCTACCCAGCACGGCAGCATTTCGCCCTCCACCCCGCGGTAATTTTCCCACGCTAGAAACTACCGTTTGATCCACCTATTCGCCCCCCACACACCAAGCAGCCGAGCGCACCCGTCCCTACCAACAACCTGCTAAATTTAGCCAAGTCGCCGCCACCGCCTATTCCCAGCCCGGGGGGGAGCGGGACAGGCGGCAGACACCGCACCGCGCACACGGACGGGGCGTGCAGGTGCCGGCCGGCAGTTACTCACACCACTAGCCTGGAGATGATCCATGAGACCATGGTGCTGCGTGCCGCAGGGCTGGCTCTCCCGGCAGGGAGGGCTCTCCCCCGGCTCCTCTCCCGCCGCCGGCCGCCGCCCGAGTGAGCAGGGCGGGCGGCTCGGCCATCCGGCCCCGCAGCCTCAGCGCAGCCTCACTGGCGGCACCGCCGGCAGCCAACGCGCAGCCGGGCCCGGCCGCTGAGATTGGGCAGGGCCCGCAGCCACCCCCCGCCGTGGAAGAGGAGGAGGAGGAGGAGGAGGAGGAGGAGAAGCCCCCCGCCCGCCTCCCGCCGCAGCGGGAGACCCCCCGGGCGCAAGGGGAATTATCAGGTGCGGAGGGAGGACTGGGAAAGAAAGGGCGGTGGCTGCACCAGCCGAGCCCCGGCCCCCTCCCCACGCTGCGGCACACGCGGGGACCACCAGCCCAGCAGGACACGAACCGAACGCTCTCGACTGCTCGGATGAAAATAAAGGCAAAGCTATGGCAGGGTGCCGATGGGCTTCTTGGCTATATAGCAAGAGATAGATCCTCCTCCACACCCCAAAATTTGCAGGGGAAGCCAACGAGGGTGCTGGTCCCCTGATCCAGGGGAATTCCAGTTGCTGCCACTGATGACAGCCAGCAACCTCTCCTCCACATGAGTTTGCATTAGGGTTTCTTACAGCTATGAAGCCCAGTTTCCACAAGGAACATTTGCCCACACTCAGAACAATGCTGGCTTGACCTGCAGGTTGTTCTTCCCTCAATTCCCTAAGAACCTTTGGGTTCTTCTTCTCCATTGCTATGTTGGCAAATGCCAAGAATAATTACATTGCCAAAAATCATCTTCCACTGGTTTTTTCTTCTATCAGAAACACATGTGACCATGGAAATTCCTGATACATTGTAGTTTGGCAGCAACCCTTAGATCTCTTACAGCTTGCCACCAAAGACCAGCCCAAGCTTCCCTTGGAGCAGTTGGGCTGGTTTCAGCATTAGGGTCAGGGTCCAGCCAGCCTGTCTGCACCACAGGATCCCCGACTCCACGCCCAACACATCATTCTTTCCTAGGACTGTGTATCAGCACCAAATTTTCTCCATTCTCAGGTATGTATTGAGGGTAGCCTATGAGGAACTCTTCTAGAAAGAGAATGAAGATATCAAACCAGAGGTAGCAGAACTAGGAGCTGATCTCACACCTCTCCAGTCCCAGCTGGCCACAGACATCCTCACACTCCTGGCAGGATGGAATACAGGAGGGACATTCCACAGGGGGACAACCACCACAAAATATCCAGCTCTTACCTAACACTTCTGTTCAGCTCAGTCCTCCATAACAGGATCATCTTTTGTACACTCTCTGGACGCGGTCCCCAGAAAACACACAACACCCATAGCGTGCAGATAAACCTGTAGGAACAGATATAGGAGTAGTTAAAGTTCAGCACCTCTCAAAACGCTTTCCTTGGGGGAGCACTCACACGGCCGCAGTGCTTTTCCCTCTGCAGTGGGTCCCTTCCTCCAGCAGAGGGAACTTCCACCCCACGCTGTGACCTGTACAAGCTGTTGCCGCCTCAGCCTGGGTTACAGCAGCATTCCCGCTACGGGCACCGGTGTTTTCTGGTAACGGACAGGCTGGAGGTACGGGGCCGCTACCGCACGCTCCTGCCTGGGAGACGGCAAGGGCCTCCAGAGGCAGCATCGCTACGGCCAGCATCTGGACTGCTTATACAAGCACCACAAAGACAGGACTGGGTGGTCTGCTGTAATAATCAAGTGTGAATTACCTGTCTTCTTCAGACAAGACTTCTTTGGAAAGACTGCCTTCCCTCCAAAAGAAGCCATTAGGCCATCTAGCTCAATCTCTAGAGCAGTGAGTTATCCTATGCTGTCTTGCTTACACATCATTGCCAAATAAGTACTTGGAAATCTGTTATCAAAAGATTTTCCACAGATCAGGATTCTTCAGTGTGTGATTTTAGACTGTATGTTGGCAGACAGCTCAGCGTGTGATATTATCAAGACAGATCTCTACATGAATATTTGTGTGATCACCACTCCCTGCATGCTTCAAGCACAGAAAAATGGACCAACAGGAAAAGATGCCAGATCATAGACAGAGAGAACACAGAGGAAAGCTACAACAAAACATTTTAGTGCCTTATTACTCAGCCTCATGCTCTCTTGGCTCCTTCCAGCTCACCATGTTCCCTGCAGCCCCTGCCAGTTGCCATCACCACTGGCTTGTCACTCTCTTCTTGGCAGTGATGTCAGAAAGGTTGGATGGTATTTTCTGCTCTTTGGCAGCTCTCTCTGATGGGGTAAGCATGGACCCCTCTTGTGCTGCTGCTTTTTACACAACCCATACAATACAATCACCACCTGATGGTTGTTCACTGATCTTAAGCTTCAGACCTACACAGATAGTTAACAAGGTAGTCTGGTGGTGGAAACCGTAAGGAGCCCATCAATGGGAACACTGAGAGCTTTACTTAAATAGCTAATTGGTAAACAGAGGGTGAAGGGGAGAAATACAGCTCTACTGAGTCATCCGTGGAAGGGTGACAATGCCCCCTATCTACTCCTCCTGAGCTGTGTCTTAGGATAACTGTCATACAGCCCTCTGTAACTGTTAACTCGGCGTATGACATCCCAAGCATCCTGGGAAGAGTTTGCTTGAAGAAAGCCTTTCCTTTGCTGTTAAACTGCCTGTCCCAGCCTGTAAAGAAATAATGCAGAGACACAAGAAGACTTAAAGCTGTAGAGACAGATCTGAATTAATTTAAGCAGCCAGCTCAGCAGAGAAGCCACTCAATGCTAGTGGAACATTTTGGAACAGATTCAGCACTGGGAGAAGGTCAGGCAGTGATAAATCCGTTGCATATTGCACCATTTTTGGTTTGATCTGTGTTCTCCCAAGAACAAAATAAACCAGCTTTGTTAATGAAGACAGAGCCACCACCCTTGCCCTAAATACTATGCAGCCTCCTTCTAGCAACTACTTTTCCTGAGCAGTTCACAGCTATGGAAGAGTCAGAGGCTTCCCCTTCTCCAACAATTCTGTCACAATCAGTCATTCTTCTTCAGCCCCAGGGAGGGGGTATCAGCCTCAGCTTTGAACAGCAACCACAAGGCTGTGTGGAACAAGAGTGACTGATACAAATGCATGGGGCACTCTTACCAAAGCTAGTAAAGACAGTCTGAAAGCAGCAAGCACAGTCAATTCTTACCAAAAAGCCATGCCCTCCAATGGATACAGCCTAGATACAGCCTACACAATAGGTTTGAGAAGAACAGACAACCTAGGTAGGTAATGTCCCCAGGTATAGAGAAAAACAAGGCAAGAAACCTGTGGTGATGTTCAGGTGCTAAAGTTCATGTGGAGAAAACAAAGTTAATATAAAAACAAGATACACATGCAATAGCAGCAGTGCACAGGTATAGTATTGTTACAGTACCTAAAAAGTATCAAAAAAAAAAAGATAGCTTGATCAGGCAACAGATATTTTGGATTCCATTAGGGAATATACACATTACACACACACATCTATAGATAGATATCCTCAGCATCTTGGAGGAGCAGCTTTTGGTCTTCTACCCATTGGAAGATGCAAGAGATCACCCATTCTCTACCACCTGACTTCTATTTGGGAAGCAAAAACAAATAAACCAAAACCTAAAAAGACATTGCGGGTATTTGAAGCAAAATTCCAAGAAGAATGCAGCTCCTGAATACAACAACAAGAAGTGCCCACTTCTAAAGCTACAGCCTTACTAATGGCTATAGACTTAATAGAAGGTTAATCCTACTCTATGGGGAGCACTGTTAAAGCATGTGGAGACAGTCAGCATTTCCTGGCTGCCACTTCCAGCTTTATTATTGAATTACTTGCTTCAGAGCTATGGCCATTAGCAAAGAGAGATGAAGAAATGCCTATTTTGACTCAAAAGCGGTGTGGTCTGGCATTTGAGCTGGGAACTGCAACTGCTGAGAAACACTCTTCATTCTCAATGACACAAGAGCTTGGGGAAAACATGGAGCCCAGCATACCTGAATGTATCATTTGGCTTTGCACAACTGAAATGGGACAGATTAGCCCCAAATATTCTAATACAAAACTGCAATACATAGAGCAATCACTCCAGATGTGAAGCTCTGAATATCTCAAGTCATGCATCAAAAGTGTCTTCCAAGAATTCTGTTCTTTGCTTCATGTGCCCCCTGACACATTGGAAGATGCCTCTGCCTTGAAATAAATCCATATGTCTTAGATTAATTCATTAGTGGCTGTGAGGCATCTGCAGACCCCCCAGTTCCACAGGAAATTATCCCAATTCAGCATGTTTTCCATTCTATTTCAGATCGAATAAAATGCTTTGATTACAGCATTTTATAATCAGATGAAGAAGGAACTGTATCTTAGACTGGAATTTACTTCTTCAGCCTTAGATGCCAATAAAGATATTAATAAGTTACCACTATTATTACAGCATTTCTGAGACTTAGACTAGCTTTCTTGTCCCTTTTTAACCTCCTACCATCTTGCCACCTCAGCCTAGTTATGGCACAACCATCAGGTCTATTCCATGTCTTTAGATGATCTGCCTGTCACTGTTTACATCCTAAAGATGCTGCTACAGATAGCTTACAACTAAAACGTAAAGAGCTAGTGAGTAGATCAAAGTGTTATGTATGGGCAAACAAAATGGTGATCAGAAAACAGGCTGCTGGAAGAGAGATCTGAATCAAACAGCCTCCTGGTACTGCAGGTAAAAGGAAACACTGCCTCTTCTTATGGCCATGACATACAATTCCCATATTTTTTTGAAGGATTTCTACTGTCCCTGCCAGGCAAGAACCCACTCACATATTTGATAAAGGCTGAAAACAAAGAGGAAGAAAACATGCTGCTCAGATATCTTAGATGCTTAAGGAATGTCAGATTGGGATTTCCCCACAGCAGGTTCAGATCCTCACAGTCTTCCTCTTGAGGCTTTTCTTTTTCACAAGCACTACTTCTCTCAATGTCTGCTGGAGTGAGAAGGCAAGCAGGAACTCTAAAAAGGAAACAAAACTTCTGAAAGAGGAACTGCAAGAGTGACTTCTAATAACAAGGCATACTCTCAAGACTGGAGACCAGCAGCCAGACCAAGCCTATTCTATCTTCAAAACAGGACATTTAATCATTCTGAAAAAGGGAAAGGGTCACTTTCTTGGCAAACTGCTGCAGATGATGCATGATGAGGCAAGACCAGGGGAAAGTTGCTCTTTAAGTTTGCTAGTGTGTGCCTCCCTGGGCTCTAATTATCAGCTCTTACCAGGGAGGAGTGTCTAAGATGAACAGAGATTTGGTCTGATCTGGTATATCAGTTCTTGTATTCTTGCATTGGAAAGGGGTGCTTTAATTTTGTAACTCTATAGTGTTTAACACTGACCACAATGCTATAGTAGATGTACTGAAGGATGACTCAACCATGCCCTGCCCTTAAAGCAGCCACAGAGAGAAAGGTGGAAGGTAATTAAGTGCTAGTGTGAACATGAAATTCAGTGGAGGGACATAGGGAGAAATACAGTCAATGCATGGCCTTGAGGTTTCACTGAGGCACCATGCAGCTGGGAACATTAAAAATAAGAAGCTGTAAGTAATGTGTAAAAGGGACCTCTCTCATGAGCAGAGGAGGCAATGCTTCCTTCACAGAAACAGAGAAGGAATGTGGGGGAGGACTACTGATAACCCTAATTATGACAGGGGAATGCTAAACAACCACTGCAGATTTGTCTTAGCAGATTCCAGAATTATTAGCCTGACATAATAAAGAAATTGAAAGAACAGAGAGGAAAGCAAAGTGGGCTGCTTTGCCATCCTTTGCTGAATTGCCTTGAAACAAGCAATTTGGTATCAGAGGAACTGCTCTGTTTAGCAGTATCCTGTACCTAGGTGAAGTTACTAAGCAGTTACTACAGTAATGTGGCTCTGTAAAAACATGCTGTATTAACAATATAAATGCTACTTCACTGTAAGTTTTAATAAAAACCTGCTATTGACCTTCAGGATCAATTTAAATCCCAGTGCAAACCAGGATGTGGCAACTACAGATTTCAATTCATGCAGAGCCAAGGGAGGCAGAAGGAAGTTCACTGTGCTGGCCCACGTGGCAAAGATGCCTTCCCACAGGAGCTGCAGGTGAGCAACAACCTCACTGTGAGTGCACTCCTTTCTCCAGGGGTTTTCCCATACTTTTACCAGGGTTCACCTCCTCCTGCCATACACCACAGTACACCTGCCCCTCCCATGTGTGTCTTGTTCTGTTCTCAAGGTGCACAAACCACCCACTGCTTTATAAGTGCTTTCTCTTTAGCTCTAAATGCAAGGAGAAACACTGAGTGTCAAAGCACAGGGCATATTAAAGACATTGACTCTCATACCACATATAGTCATGAAAATGAAATTCCACCACACTGAGCTAGTTCCAGTTCTATTTAATTCTGGAAAAATTAAAAAAGAATGTCAGGGAAAATATGTCTTTTTATATGGAAAAGTTACATAACATTTTTCTCTCTGCAGTCACTGTACATGAAAATCTCACAGTATCATCCTTCTCTCTCATTATGTAGCAGTAAGAACAAGTAATAACTGTCTTCCCAGGGAAAAAAAGGTTAACTTGAAAATTGAAATAAAAAAAAAAGCAGGATCCAAACAAACAGCTCAGAGGCTTCAGAAAAAGGGACAAAGGAAAAATATACCCATTGTGATAAGGATTTTCAAGTTACTTTCTACACATAATTTCTAGAGGACCTCACCACTCTAAACATTGAGCCCTTCTGAAGGCTTACATCATCTCACCTTAATGCTGCTACTAATGAGACCAGATAACGGTTTCCTGGCCAGTAACTGCTTACGGCTTGCAAAGGTCAGTGTGAGTGGTGTGGGAATGGCACAGAGAGCACTTCAAGGTTTGGTACTGGGAAGGGAGAACATTCTCATGTTTCTGAAAGATGCATGTCTGACCAAGAACAGCAGCAGTTTTCCCCCCCACAAACAGTGATCCAGTCCAACTGCTTAGCACAAGATTGGAGAAGGCTGTGGCTGAAAGTGGAAATTTGGATTCCTACAAGTTTATACATCAATATCAGAAACTACTCTATAAAGGTAATGAAGACAGACAACTACTTGAAGAAAAAAAAAAAGGCTTTGAGCTTGATCTCTATTTTCTGTATCCATCTCCAGCCAGAAAAATGGAAGTTCCAACCTCTCAAGCTGCTAAGAGAAGCATTTGTGAGCACACATTCCCCCCCTCTCCCACCACACTCCAGTAAGATTCTTACTTGCAATCTATGCAGGTGATGAAGTGGTTCTACACTCTCTTCTCCCCAGGCCCCATTTCAGCCTTCCTTTGTTGAAAATACTTCTGATGCCTACCACAGCTCAGAGACTGTCCAAGTGCAAAATACAGCCAGTGAAGAGCTCTGCCAACTGCAGGATTGTGAAGGTATATCTGTGTCCCATGAGAAGTGTGCCAGCAAATCATATGGTCTTCCCAGAATTACTCTGAAACCAGTTGGGGCACTGATAAAGGTGGTGTTGTAGTAACACAGAGCTTACTCAGAGACAGCTATATCCTCAGTATCCAGGGGTAATTTTCTATTCATGCTGAGCTCCATGCCACACCTGACTTAGCAGAATAACTCACTAATTTAGGCTGTGAGTAGCCTGTAGCCATCATCAGATTCTACCTCTAACTCAAAGCAGAGACAGCTTTGAAGCTGCATTACACCAGGAAAGGTCTTGTTTTCAGCTAATATTTTATGAAATAGTCCAGACATGACTTTGTGAGCTGTAGCTGTTATAGCACAGCAGGACACAAGACAGTTTCAACCTCACAACTGCAGCACTGGTGTGGTAGCCAGAGACCAGAAATTGTTTTAGCACTGAAGTAGTCTGGTGCCAGCAGCATATCAGCTATCAGAGTGCTGTGCAACAAACTGCATTAGAAACATCTTGCTGGTAACAGCTATGTCAAGACATTGTTCTTTTGAATGGAAAATTGGTTCTGTGGAAGTCAAGTGCACTCCTTCTATTCACTGCAGGCAAAAAGATTTGAAACCATGGTTTTGGGCTACAGGAAACATGTGTGGTGGACAGCTGCAACATCACCTAAAAACTAATCCCTGTAGTATCATAGAATGCTTTGAGTTGGAAGGGACCTCAAAGATCATCTAGTTCCACCCCCCCTGCCATGGGCAGGGACACCCTCCACTAGATTCACCACATTTATTACTAAATGCACTTCATTTAGTAATCTTAACTGCAACAATCAAGTGGAATGGAACATATTCAACATACCTATAGTGTACATGTTAGATTAACAGGATTATGTGCTGCTGATGGTAACACTACTCAATATTTATTCAGCACTTCTCTGAAGAACAGAAGGTACTTTTTAAAGGTGAGTAAATATTTGTTAATCCCAGAGAGGAAAATGTAAGTGCAAAGAGGTTAAGTAATAACACCAGTTCCACACAGTGAACCAGTAGCAACATTCCTAGAGACATGTTTCTTAAGAGACTGGTTAATATGACCTGCTCATAAAGTTCTAACAGTTACAGCACATACTGTTTTCTCACACTGAGTCTGCTTAGAAAGTAACATTTCCACTTCTAGTTAAGGCTCCATTTTCACTACTCATTTTTTGCTAAATTTGAAAGAGTCTACACAAAATATACTTGGGGAGCAAGCATATAGCTTATAATAATACACCCAGTGAAAAGATCATTCTTACCTTTACACTGTAGCATGTCTATGTGGTGGTTCAGCCCCAAGCAGTGGCTGAGCACTACACACCACTCACTCACTCCCTCCAGGGAGATAAACAGACAGAGCCCCCATGTTGGGGTAAAGGCAGTTTACTGACAAGCACTGCAAGAACAAAACCTCCAGAGAAAGCTCACACACAGTGATAACACAGGATGACCCTACACCTAGGCTGTACTCAGACTGCTCTGGAGGCACCCAGGAGTACTTCTCCCCAGCCAGCCCCTTTTATGAGGGAGTGATGTCAGGTGGTGTGGAAGCAGCCTGGGTTAACTCAGCTCACCTGGGCTGGCTGCTTGGGGAGGTTGACTCTGGCCTGGCCAGAACCAGGACAGTCTAACACCCTGTGCTAGGGAACACTGTAAAGCATTCTGAACCATTCACAGCTTATCTGGTGTCTTTACAATCCGTGTTCATAAATAATTATTTTGTGTTCTTCATGTAGAAGCAATAGAGGTGTTTAAAGCACTGTGATAAAATAATGAACTTTAAGAATAAAGCTTTCATTCTCTTCCATCCCCTTTTGGAAGATCCTTTATGGCCACAACCAATTCCTGTCATTCCTGTCTTTAGACAATATTCTTCTAACTTTCCTAAGGTCATTTGGCCACTGGAAAGCTGTGAATCTGAACATACCCTGTACTGCCTATTAGTGCCTCACACTATCATTCCCTTGCAGTAGCTTTTGATAAAGAAAAACAAATTCATTCAATGCTCACCCAGTTTGGGCAGCAACGTGTGGCACAGACATCATTTGTAGCTAGTTCAGCTTTGGCTCTCAAAGAAAGGGTGGAACATAGGTCAACAATCAGGAATCTCTACAGCAAAAGAGGAAGATCAGACATCTCTGAGGGATAATTTGTCCCACTTATTCTAGATGCCTATTTTAGTACAAATCTCCTTCTGGAGATGCTTCTGTTCATTCCCTGCAGAGCAAACCCAGACAACGAGATGGGGGATGAAGTTCATCAACTGCCTATTTTTCATATCAGCAGTTTGTGACCTACATGTTATACCAAGTGTGGCACATCCCACCTCTGCTGCAACCAGAGGCATGATACTGGCTCAGCGGTGTGAGCCAGGGAAACTAACACCTGACATATAATCATACCTTTTAAAATTCAAGGTCCTCCAATGATCTGCACACACACACACACACACCTGGCTGTATTTATAAAACCCCTTTCAGCTTTGTCAATTATTTCAATCACCCAAAACAGTTTTTCCTACTTGTTTTTGAAACAAATCCACCTCCAGTCATCCTAAGGGAAACATACAGGTTTAAAGCTACTCACACACTGCTTATGTGTCCAAGTTAGTTGGACAACAAAGCCTGGAGTAACTTGGCTATGTCTCCTACATTCTCATTAGAAAATTGCTGCTATAAATTTTATTCTGTGGTGATTTTTGCACAGGGATTAAGAGTAAGAAGCAGCACTAGGAACCTATGCTGCAGCACAAATTGCTCTGCAAAGGGATCTGGAAAATGTAATTTCCATTTTTTGGACAACTGCAGTTAGGTAATTATGCTATTTAGGGCATTAGATTTTGGGAAGCAAGAAATATTCAATTTTGCTTTCCTATGCTTTTTAGAAGAGATGAGAGAGGAGACAGACTGCAATCTTCTTTTTATGGGAATACAAGGCTGACATATGATCTCTTAAAAAAAATCCATGGATTAAATTCCTGGTTTCACTGGAGTCAATAATTTCAGTCTTAATTTTAGTCACAAACCTCTACTGCCAGAGTCTAGGGTTTGGAGAACAGCCATTAGTCTCTGACAACTGTGAGGAGATTGTTAAGGAAAAGATGGTATTAAGTTTCACTTACATGTAGTTGACTTGTGGAACTTTACAGTGATAAATACAGTGAAGCATATCATAATTGCCAGCACCAATATCAGTTTCCAGCTGCAATGCAAGCTTCAGCCTGGAATTCAGTTGTTGCCCCAGTGGCCTTACAGCTACTGCTGGGCTGCCTGGAGGTGCAAAGGAAGAGGCTTCAGCACAGGTCAGAAGAGCTGAGACTGAAAGAGCTTCAGTAACAGTCTGTAACTCACAGCTGTACCTGCTTCTTTAAGTGATACTGTTGCATTTTCTCTCTCACACACAATGCCTGTTTCCATTCCTGGACTGAGAAGACAGGAGAAGTGAGAAACAGTTTGAAGGCACTGGTGTTGGCTGCTTTGATTTTACTTTGAATAGTTTCTACTCAAAATGTCTACTCTCACACATTCTGTCTTGCATTGCCCCTTTATCTGAAACAGATGACTCAATCCTGATTTAATATTAAATATATCTTGAGAAAAATTCTCAGCAGCTGCTTCACAATCATGCTTTTTTTTCCCCCTCCCTGGCATTTGGGAGCATAAACACTTATTAAATTTTAAAAGGAAAAGGAAATTTGAAGATTAAAATAATGTTTAATTAGTAGCTATAATACCCATCATCTTTCAGGTGCACAACACAAAGCAATTCATAGGAACGATTATTGTTATCCCCATCTTACAGAGAAATGAGGTGAATTAAATTATCTGCCTAATGACACACTTAGTGTTGGATTCCAGATCTGGCTCCCAGTTCTGTGCTGCACCAACTAGGTCACACTTAGTAATACAGCATTTTAAAAAATTCCCACTTCTCTATTCACCAATATCTAGGATCTCCACCTTTCATGTTTCCCTCCCCATGCCCATTAGCTTTCACTGAGTACCACTGAATAAAAGGATAGTATGATTTAGCTCTGGTAACACTGATCAGCACAACATGCAGAATTCCCCCCCCACACACAAAGAAGAGGAAGTATTTCTTAGTTGACTCCTTGCCATGAAAAGATACTGTATTTTCCTTCTGGAAACAGAGTTACTACACTAGCAGGCAAAACATACAATGTTCTCTGCTGAACACCCATCACTCTAGCCCAAGGTAAGTGGCAGGACAAAAGAAGTTTGTTGTGAGGCTCTTGAAGCTCATTAACAGAGAACAGTTTTCCTCAGTATATTTAAAAATGTTGCTTAAAGTTCACTGTGTAGCTTTACCTAATTTTCAGTGGGGGTTTTTTTTTGTACATGGGTAGCAGCATCACTGTGACATTCCTGCTGTGCTGGAAGTCTCTGAGGCTTGATTCAGTTCTATCCATCAAGATGATATAGGTTTGCATTCTTTTATTAAAGAATGATACCCTGAACTCTTTGAATAATTAAGTCCTGTGGAGAAAAGGCTTTTTTCTTTTCCAAAACAGGCCTTCCTCATCTGGAGCAGTCAAGGAAAAACAAAACCAGCATGTAATTCCTAACCACACTTCATGTCTAATGTCTGCTCGTGGTTGTTCTTTAAAGGTTGTTGCATCAGTGTATCTATAAATACCTGCTCAACTTTAGAATTAATCTGAAAAATTTAATATCCCATCCCAATCCCCAGACGGTACCTAACATCCAATTAAATCATTAAATCATTAAATGTTAAATTAATAGTCAATTAACATTTAATAGTCAACCCTGATTTACTATCCTAAAAGTCTTCTCAGAGTTTCCTGCTTCTACAGTTGTGACAGCAGATCCAAGTCCTACTGAATCCTAGCAAGGGACTCCCAAATGCTGAGTACATGTGCTGGTGGAAAAGAGCAAGTGCAGCAAGTAAACTTGATTGGACAGCATTATAATGCACTTTGTGTCAAAATACATGCTTCCTTCAGACAGTATTGGCTCATGTAAGACAAATTGTTTTATTTTAATTTATGGTAAGGAGGCAAGCATGGAAACAAGAGACAGAACTAGCCCTGCATGTCTTGCAAAGCTGACCTATGTGAGGTGTGCTGAGGTTATACGACTGTACCTGAGAAAAGAGCTTACACTGGCTTTTATCTTTTCATGGTGTAACTGGGGCTAGATTGAATAGGAGTAGTAACCAATATACTTTAGCTACTTGAAGAGTAATTAAACTACATCAATTTTGGTGCTAGTAAATAAGACAACTTCTGGTGGTTTATCATCATTCATTCTTTCACACCATATCTCAAGACAGGTTAGAGAATTGAGACTGGTAGGTATCTTCCAAAGGCCTGCTTCTAGATAGTACAGCTAGTATTTCTGAGTCTGACCACAAGCACTTCCAACTTCAACTACTCATCCTTACACCTCCATCATGAATCATTAGAAGATAAAGCACTTTATATTCTTTTTGTTTGTACAACCTCCAATGGGGCCTTAAGAAGACCTTTAAATGTGGCTATAGTAGGGATTTAAAAACCAATACCCATAAGATCTTCCAGAGACCATTATTGTAACTACACACAAACTTGTAAGCTTATCTTACACCCTCCAAGAAGACAGTGCCCTGACAGTTCATGTTAGCTGATGGCCCTACTCCAAATCAGATGCCTCTTTCTTGCAAAGTGTCTGTGGTTGCTGGTCAGACACTTTCAGACAGTGCAAGGCCAACTTGCAAGCACAAATATTTGAATAGCACGTCCAGATTTTATGTGGCAAATTTTAGGCATGGATAGTTATAAAATTGGCTGTTGAGTTTTACTACATGTATCATCCAACTGAAAATTTTTCTTCACCCAAAGCCTCTTATTCTTTTTTTTTTTCCTAGTGATACCATGTACAAGAGAAAACTCCTACTAATGGTTGCTGAAAGGAAGAATTCATTCAAGTATGTTCTGAAGCTACTGTTTAAAGAGCACCTGTTTGCAGAGATTACTCCTTTCTTCCATAGGGGCTAAAGGCTTACCTATTAGTTCAACCCAGTAGGCAGAGCTGGCTATAAAAAGGCTTCTTCCAGGCAGAACAGGTTGAAATCTGCTGCTTTGTAGTTGAATCAGTTCTGCATGTTTACAGCACTGGTTTGGTTTGCAGGGACTCAGAGTGGCATTTTGTTCTTGAGAGAGGGCTGCATCCATAATGCTACTTTGAAAGGTACTTCTGAACATTCTGATATTTCCACTGACACACTGTGTGAGGGAGGGAGAGCATAGAAACACAAAATTTTACTAGCTGATGTTAGTTTTTGTGGAGACTATTGTGAATGCTAAGAAAATAGCCAGGTAAGGAAAACAACAGGACTTATTTTTCTATATTGCATGGTTAAAATCCTGGGAAATACATGATAAAACTATGCAACAAATTCAGAGATGCCTGTACTAAGAATTTAAAATTTTAGATCTTTGAGTTTTTGATTAAGGACTTTCCTGGTTACCCCAAATTTGATTTTTTTTTAAAGAGGCCAGATAACTTCAAACATATACTTTGTCCTGATCTACCTTCTTTGAGGAATGAAGAACGCTAGGGAAGTTGCCTTTGAATATCCCCTTTAAACTTTCCTTTATTCTGGTGCTAATGGGGGAAAATAAATAAATAAACAATCACCATTAGGCAACTGGTGCTACCAACAGTTTGATGTATTGTATCGGCTAATACTGTTCCTTCTTGCCTAGCATCACTCTTCCTGGATGTATTAATCAGCTGCTCTTAGAGGCAAAGCATTGTGTAAGCATAAAAAATCAGGATTTAAATAAGAAAGGTATACAATGCATACATTGTACAATGTATACCCTCTACAACTGCTACTCCAAGTTCCTAATACCTACAATGAAACAAGTAATTTGGTAGATTCAACTACAGCTTGCCTTATACAATCTCCATTATGTAGGTCTGGTCTATATATCTATATATTAAATAGTTAAATCTGTGAAGCAAACATACCTGTTTTTCCTTTCAGTGCCTGTGTTTCTTCAGGCTCCCTACAGTTCCTGGTATTTCAGAGGCATTTTCTAGTCTTCACTTTTGTTAGTTTGTTTCCCCTGCTGAATATGCTGCATATTAGTAGGTTCATCTTGTTGCTAGGAGTCACTGAAGAGGCCTTAAAGTTACCAAGGAATTTGGGCTGCCTGATTTCCATAGCAGTAACTGCCTCATCACAGCGCTCCAGGAATCTTTAGTGCTTTCCTGATTTCATACACCAGCACGTTTGCTTGAATGCAGCAGTAGACAAGTGGTTTGTGAAAAGTCCTGAAGCAAATTGGTAGGAAACTCTTATAAAATTCATTTAACACAAGTGTGGGATGAGCTTCTTGAGAATAAGGAGGGCAGGGCCAGAAGATAAGAAGAACACCTTGCCTGCAATGGAGCCCTTGCTGTTAGAGATGGGGACTTTTGGAGCTCAGACATTTCTTGCAATGGGAGGAACCCCAGAGGCAGCATAAGCTAAACACCAACGATTTCCAGTAAACTGGATGACTCAACAGCTTCTTGGCCTTGGGTTCCTTCACTTTTGGTCTCCTTTCTCCCACATCCTCTAGCAGTAATGTCTTGTGGTAAACAAGCAAGATTGTCTCGTTGGGTCACTGCAAAATAGAGTCAGATAGCTCTGTAATGAGTCCTGTGTAACTATTTAGTTGTCTCACGATCTTGGCTACAGCCTTTCAGAGGATCTTGCATGAGAGGAAAGAAGGACCTGAGGCAGCACAAGGCACCTCTCTGTAGATATAACTACAGAACCCAACTCAACTACAGCCAGAGCTTCTCCAAAGCCTGCCATCCTCCCGAGGAACCTCTAGCACGTGTTATTTCCTCTCCCTACATCTTATTCCGTCAGGCAGAAGCTCCATCTTCCCAACCCCTCAGCCTCCAAGGCAGCCAAACAAGATGGTGGCGTGTGAGGCGCTTCCGCCTCCCTCCCTCCCCCGGCGCCGCCGAAGCGCCAACGCGCAGGCTCCGACAGGGCCCCCGAGCAGGTGTCAGGCCCTTCCCCGCCTGCGCCTGCGCAGAGCGCTACCGCAGCGCCCCCGCAGGTGCACCTTGCCCATGTGCGCCTGCGCAAAGGCGCCCCGCAGGTGCCCCCTCCCCCTGTGCTATATCTGAGTACGCCGCGAACCGCACGTATAAGCGGCCATTTCACGCCTCTCTCCTCCTTCGGATCCCTCCGCCCGCTCCGAAGGCGGCCCTTATAGCTTAAGGCACAGCTCGCCCGAGGCAGAAACATAAACCTCGAGGCGCGCTACGGCATAAAACACGTTCGTTTTCCCGTTTGGCCCCATCTTTGAGTTCTTCGTGGGCGTGGGTGGGCTGCTGGACTCCTTCCCTCGAGGCTTCGCGGAAGGATACTAATTTTTTTTTAATCCGCCATCTGCTGAGCAACGGTTTCGAGGCGGGGCCAGAGTGGCGGGTACCACCCCCTACAGACCAATCACAGCAGGAGGCTTGGCGCGGGTCCCGCCCCGCTGGCTCGGCGGAGCCAATGAGGGCGAGGGACGGAGCGGCGGGGGCCGGGCCGCGGAGCGGGACGGGCGCGCGGGTGAGGGGGTGTGTGCGCCAGCGCGGGGCCGAGTAGTGTCGCTCGCCGCAGCCGCTGGTGCCGGGGCGGAGGGGGGAAGCGCTGCCGCCTTCGCGGAGCCCGTTGCTCGGGCTGCGGGACCGGCTGCAGGGGTCGGGCGGGGGTGTGTGTGTGTGGGAAATACAGGTGAGGGCAGGGACAGGGCTCGGAGGTTGCGCGGCGGGCGGGAGGGTGTTGTTCGCATGCCCGAGAGGCGTCCGGAAGGCGCTTGGCCCGGTCGCCTCTTTCGCTGCTTCCCCTTCAGCTACCACCCCCCCCCAGCCTCGGCTCCCCGGAGGGAGGGAACAAAGAGGCGGCGGGGGGCCGGCTGAGGAGGCAGGGTGGCGGCCGGCCGGGCTGGGTGTCTCTGGGAGCTGCACTGCAGCAGCTTCTGGTATTTCCTTCCACCCCCCCCCACCCACCCAACGGGGAGGCAGATGATGAACAGCACCGCGGGCAGAGAAGCATCCTGCGGGGGTCTGAGGGCTGGGCTTGAGCCCCTTGAGAAGGAAGGGGGGGTGTTGAGCGGAGGACGGGGGGAGAGGAAGAAGGAAGCGGCGCTGCTCCCGCCCGCCGCGGCCCCCGCGGCTGCCCTGTGAGGCGGGGCCGGGAGCGCGGCCTGGCAGCTGACCGGCGCCTTGTGTTGCTTGTTGGGTTGTTTCGGGCTTGTTTTGGTTTTGTTTTGGGTTTTTTTTATTTCTTTATCGTTTCGTTTTTTCTTCCCGGAAGCCTCCCGATGAGTTAAAATGGTGCTGAGGCTCGAGGGCAGCTGGTCGCTGCTGGTGGGGAAGAGGTTCCTCAGCCTGTCGGAGGAAGACGACAGGCCGTGGGACACCAACCGCATCTTGGAATGGCCCTGGAAGTCAGGCAAGATCCGAGCGGTTTCGCACACGGACATATCCAAACAAGACCTGAAGGTAACCGGCAACTTGTAAAGAGGCCGTCTGAAGGGAGAGTGCTTGCTTGCCCCGTGACCTCCAACTGCGTGTGTGTGTGTGTGGGGGTGTGTGTATGTACAGATATACTGCTGGGGGAGAGAGGTCGTCTTGGTCAACTTGCCTGCTTAACGTGCTGGAAAACGTGTACCTGCTGGTTCAAGCCCCCTGCGTGCGTGTCCCAATGCCAGGCATTACCTCAAACTGTTTATAAACCTGCTTTTCTTCCACCAGTGCTTTTGGAAACCAGGTTTCTGTTGTGCCCCTTGTGCCTAGGTTTTGTTTCTGAGTAATTTCTAAACATTTAGATAGGGAGCCTGCTTTGGCAGGGGGGTTGGACCCGATGATCTCTTGAGGTCTCTTCCAACCCCTAAGATTCTGCGATTCTGTGATAATTTAAGACGTATCAGTTGAAAAACCATTGGGGTTTTTTCCCTCCAGGGGTTGGATTTACTTATGAAACTGAAACACTCTTGTTGATGGGATGGGTGACTTTTTCTTTCTTGCCCTTTGAAGTGGCTGGTAATGATCAAGTACTTCTACTGTTTGAAAAACGTGCTAAATCCGTGTGTGATGTTGGTTTCTCTGTCTCTTCTTACATGGTGGCTGCTTCTTAATGATCACCGATGGGGTTTTTAAATGTGCAATCACTTACTGCATACTCAGTGCCATTTGTTACCTGCGGTTTGGGTGGAAGTCAAGGGACTTCCACAGTTTTCACTTTGAAGCTCTCAAGGGGGTGTTTGGCAACTGTAGTCACTAAAACTATTCAACCATGTCTGGGCAATTGCTGTAGCATACAAAGTACTCGCTAAGGACAAACCACCATTGTAGTAATGACACTTAGTTTACTCGTCCCTTTACTCATTTCTACAAGGGACTTTGGAGGCAGGGTGTTCTCTGACAGCAAGAACGGAGCCACCTTTCAATTAAAACTCTTCCACTGCCTTTTATAAATGGGAAGAACTTTTTGCCTGCTGATTAACTGAAGAAGCACCTGCTCCTTGTCAAACAAAAAGAAATTGAATGTGTTTCTAACGCTTTTTTTTTGCAAGTATAAACTTTGTTATGAAGAGTCCTGAGTTGTTGGAGGCTGAGCTCCTTGTTGTGATCTGAGGCAGGGGTGGAGCTTTCTCCATCTTTGGCCAGTGGGGCTGTGTCCTTGCCATACTTGGACTGAGGAGGAGGATGTTGCTGCTGCAGAAAGCTCTTCTTAAGGACCTTCTCTGGGACGTAAAAGGAGAAGGAGCACAAGGAGCACGTGCTGTTGGGGACTTTGCCGTGAGCCTTGTAACTGGTTACAGTTCTGCCAGGAGCTATTGTCTTCATGCATTCTCCAGTGAAAGTGCTACACAAGTTGCAAAGTAGGCAAAGTAGAAAGCTTTCATATCAAAACATGTCATCTCCTTCCTTTCCTCTCTTGCAGCTCTGAGGATGAGTGATGTATAGTTAGGTCTAAGATAGTAACGGGGTGGAAAAAAGTCTCTAAAAGGAGTAGAAATGTATAATCTTTTACTGTAGTGTTAAGAGGAAGCTACAGAACAGGAGGACTGTCAACTGCTTTTGAAAGAATTTTCTAAACTGTATTTTCCTGTTTGTGCAGTGTTGATACCATAGGCAAAACAAGCCATTCTAGTTCTGGTGCTGGTGCTGTTTGCTTATCTCCTTCAATTGTTTCAGTGAACTTCAAAATGACTAAATTCATTCCGGCACCCCATTAGTTTTACTGCTCCTGTCTGTGGTAATGCTGTTTTGTGTGCATGCTTTTACTTGCCTTTCCACTTAGAGGGAAGCTAAACACAGGGGAAAGTTTCTGAGAGTCACTGAAGTGATGTTTCTCTGCTGTTAATTAGTTAAATGTATTTAGATTGGATTGTTACGCATTATGGGAAGAGGGCGTGATTTTTCTGAGAACAGTGTTCTCTACCAAGACATTCCAGTTTCTGTATTCAGACAAAGCTGTATGTAAGGTCTTTCCCAATCCTTTGCTGATCTCCCCATGTTGCTGATGAAAGAAGGGTGATGCCATCCCAAAGAAAGTAGCCAAGCCACCATGTTTCTCATGAAATGACAACTGCTTTCCTCTTAAAGAGTTTGTATAGATGCTTCAGAGATTCATAAAGATAAATACCAATTAAAGCAGGCAGCAAATGGCCCTTTTCACATTATATACTTCGATCACCTTTATTGGCTTAGTGTTGTTTGTGCTTTCAAAAATTAAGTTATTCTTTGGGACTCTTAAAATATTCCTGGGAGAACAGCTTGTTAATTGAATTACTCCTAAGTTGGTGGACAATGCACGTGCCACTGCTGCATACAGCCCTTTAGAGTTTTAAGGGGTTTGTGTGTCTCTGTCTTTCCCTTGATGTTAACACACTTAACTGTCCTTGAGCAGCAGAGGACTTCTTGAGATGGGAAAGCTGGATGCATAAATACGAATATTAATGATTTATGTGATGGTAATGATGGCAAACCAGTTAACACCGGTTATTATTTATAAAATACCAGGTCAGCCACAAGTGCTTTAGTGATTGCTTGATTCTGTGTCAGAAAGGCAATAATCATGTTTTCAAAAGTGCTTATTTACTTCTAATGTTTGGGGTGTATTTTGTTTGATTGGTAGGTGGGTTGGGGAGGAAATTATGGTTTATCCTTTTCAGTGTGTGTCTGAATTTTGTGGTTAGTCACTTCTTCACTTTGTTTCCTTTCTGTAGATTTGTGTGGAATTTGATGATGAACCGTGGGAGAAGAGAAGATGGATAGAAGTCTACAGCCATAAAATGAAAGTATTCCTGGTGGAGCAAAAGCTGGTACTGGCTGAAAGAAGATCTCAAGCCAGTTCTATGTCTCCTGTCCAGTGGCCTGCAATGGTAAGTATATGCTTGGGCTAACTCACCTTGGTTCTGTAGTTCCATCTTCTAAAGACAGTGCTGTCACCAGTGTGAATTTCTCAAGTAGAGCTCCACTCCTATACTCCTGCATGTAATCTGAAGGGAGACTAAATCTCCTGTACAGCTAGGTAGAGCTTGCAGGCATTTGAAGTTGGTATGTTTTGGTTGGTAAAACAAGAAAGTGTGTTTATGACTTGGCTTCCCTCCCAAACTATTACTCTGTACGATCCTAATTCCTTCTCCATCTAGCTGCCTCCTTTCATGAAACTGCAGTTAACAATAAGGAGGAAAAGGGTGTAAGTAATAGGTTTCTATGGGTAACCTGTATTTTTATCTTAAGTTCTCGTTGCATTCTGCCTCAAGTACTGTTCATTCTTAGTAATACTTCATCTGAGACAAAAATAATTTGACTGACACAGTGACAGCTGACACAAACCTCACTTGTGAGAGTTAGGTTTTCTGTATATAAAAACTTGAGCTGTGCTACACAAGCCAGAGAACTAAGCTTTTTTTAACTGCCATGCATGGCTGGCTAGGCAAAGTAGCCATCAGACATGAGCAGAGAACATTTCTTAATGCATTGAGCCAGTATGGTTTATAGCTTTGCTTGACTACTTTGTATGTTGCTACTCACAAAAGTAGTTGTGAAATCAACTTGCTCTGTTAACTCTGCTGAAGTTGTAGTCCATGATTTAATAGTCCTAACTGTGCTTGGTATGAAGTCTGCAGTGTAACCCTGCTGCATTTTTAGCTGAGCCTTTTTCCTAAGCTAAGCTAAACAGATCTTTATTCAAAATAGGGCCAAACAGTATGGGAGGAGTGGAAAGATGAATCCTTAATTTGATTTCCTGACCTGTGCATTAATATCAGCAGTTCTACTGGTAGATTTTGCTGATACAATGTTCTTTCAACTTAGCTGTTGTCCCCTTCTGAGTACCTGAGAAATTCCTACTGGGTACTTCATTATGTGATGTGTCAGTTCATGCAGTGTACATGTTCCAAAGCTCAATTACCAGAGGAATGATGTAAGAGAGAGCATAATACTGGGGCTTACCTTAGCAAAAAAGATGACTTCTCCTTTTACCACCACACATGGCAAGAAAGAAGGGGTCACAAAGGAAACATGTGGATTAATTTATTTAAGTCTTGATGACAACTCACTGATCTAAGTATAGGGGACAGAATGTTTCTGACAAATGGAATAGCTTTGCAGAATTCTTGTAATGCCTTGCTGCTCCTGGAGAGACTCTCATTCCTCTTCTGGTGATGCTGCCCCTTTGCTAATGCTGTCCTAACTGAACTGAAAGCAGCAAAGGAGAAGGCAGTCTTTGTCTGTTTGATCAATCCTTGGAAACCCAAACACTTCTACCAAAATTAGAATTTTTTTCTCTTAAATGGGGCACAAATGTACCTTTCACATAGGGAGGAGTTATTCTTGCCACTTCAGATGTTCCAGGCTCCTGATGACTACTCACTCAGAGCTGTTACTGGACTAAACCTTGGACCTATTAGGAAAAGTTCATTTTAAAGGAAACTTTTGTTTCTTTTCTGTTGTTAAAGCCTCTGGTATACCTGAACCAACTTCATCCTTGTACAGCAGTGGTATAACAACTCGGAGGCTATCCAAGTCATCATCATACATGCCCAAACTAAGGCTTCAGTGTGTTACTAGTGAGCTTTAAGAACTTTAAAGGAAGCCATGCAGCAGGCCTTCATTGATTTGCTAGTTATTCCCCCAATCTCCCATAAGGAGGGGTTTTCATTAACATATCCACAAATAGAACTCTTAATATTAGTAAATTCTTCATGCTGAGATGAATGATTAATGATTGTTAATGACAGCCACCAACTCCCAACTCTAATAAACAAAATTAATATCAAGTATAATCCAATAACTCCTTTATTAGGCATGTATTGTATATTTTATTAAAACTTGGTTTATTTCAAGAGTTGCTTGTAGATGTGACAACAGAGAATTAGATGCAAATCTAAACTTTAATGCAAATGAGATTTTTCTTACTGTTTCTATGAGAATGTTTGTCATTTTTCTAGACTTACAAATCCTTAGTGGACAAAGCTGGTTTGGGATCAATGGTTTCAGTACGCTATCTTGGTGAAGAGAGATGTGTTTTTCTTTCTAAAGACCTTTTGACACCAATTCAGGTAACCTTGTATGGCATTATGAAGGTGGAAGATAAATCTTTTGGTATTTAATGTCAGTTGAATATATTCTAAAGGCAAATTTTAGATGGCTAAAAAACTTGGAGTGAGTGTGTATTGCCATTAACTCATAGACACCAGTATGTAGTAAAAATCTGAGGCTGACCCAGAACATGGTCACTTCAGGGACCTGGATGAGGGAGTGTATCAGGACAGCTAGACAGCTCAAGTGACAGCAATTGCATCATGTTGTTTGGGATAACCTGGAAGAGTTTCCCTTTGTCCTTGTGTACTTGACTGTCAGTCCTAAGGGAGGAGTTGTGGGGATATCTGGAATAAATCTTACTATTTAAGTAGAAAGAGATGATGTCTAAACCTAAACAAATGGGGAGAATGTAAATGAGGTGGTTGAATTCTAGTCCCTTTATTGAGCACCAAGAGGAAAGTTTGTTAGTGAAAATGATGTAGAGATGGGTTGAAACAGTTGTCCTGTGTGACTGACTGGTCAAGCAGTTTGAGGAATAGTGTCTGCTACTGGTGAAGGGTTCAACCTTTTTCTGAAACTAGTCTGAAGACATTTAAACACTCTGCATAAAGCTTGTAATAGATGTCCCATGTTGAGACTGGTGGTAGTGCCATCATTCATGTTGGGCTTTGTCTTGTTAGCAGTCAGCAAATAGATAACTCACTTTGAGAGGCTTAACAAAACCACTTAGAGCTACGTTTGAGTTGTAGGTTAACTTGCCTTTGTTGGCTCAACAAGAGAGTAAAGATTTCTTTATGTAGAAACCTTATCTCAGTACTGCAATGGAGAAGATTGGTTTTCTGCAATCTTGAGTAAGTTTCTTGACAACTAGCTCCTGATCTTTCTGCTTCTTACAGATACCAGAGCAGTGCTTGGGACAATAAAGAAAACAAAATCCTTCTTAATGGCATTCTGAGTCATTGTTAAAAACTTGCTCTAAAGGTTCCATTTTGGAATCAATTCTTAATGTTGTCAGGCAGCTTTTTTTAGATAATATAGGGGAATAAAACCCCTCCAAAATACAAATACATGTAAATAATTCATAATGATTCAGCATAATGTAGCTGACTGCTTTCATTCATATGAATGCTTTATAATGGTGTCTTGAGATGGACTGGATCCTGGTGTCATTATTGTAAATAGAAACATAAAATCTAAAAGGCTGTGTTTACAGCTGCTCAGGACTACTTGTGAAGTGCTGCTTCTGAGAATTAAAAAGCCTAAATTAAAAAGAAAAGAAGGTGGCTCGTTTAAACTTTGTTTTACTGCATTGCAAAAGAAAGCTAAGCCAGGTTATTTCAGAACTATATTAAAGTGGACCTGGAGAGCTCGCTTCAGCTGGGTTTGCTGATGGTTGTTCCAGATTGCTGGTCAGGAAATTATCTCTGCCTCAATAAATACAGTATCATAGGAGCTGAAGGAACACAGAGTAATGAGAAATTTGTTGGACTTGTATGAATCACTGCTATCTTGTTTCTGAACATGATGGGAGTTTGTTAATCAAAAGGATTATCCTTAGTGCAAACTTCTTTGTTTTCCTGTTTTTTTTTCTAACTAGGATATGGACAGTTCTAGGCTTCATCTTAAGGATGATCAAAATGTTAATGAAGAAATTCAGGCTTTGGTTAAGAAACACCTAGATGAAACACGCTTGGTACAAGGTACAAGCATGCTCTGTTGTGGTAAACTCTGGCAATAAACACTCAAGTCAAAAGGGAAACCTTTGCAGTGATGTACTGTAAATTACAATCATCTGTGTTAGGGGTAAAAGCTTTTTTTAAAAATACCATTTCTTCTTTATTTTGCAATAGTGCAAAATGTGAAGGATTATAGAATTAAGTTTCAAGTATGTCCTTTCTAAGAGTAAGAATTTAGGCATGTGTAGATGGCCTGGGACTTAGAGATATCGAATTTGTAGCAATTACCACTGAAATTATTGGGAGTTGTGGTTGTTTTTTTTCAAATAGCTTAATTTACTTTTATTCTTTTTGGTCTGCTGGTTTTATAAAACCTTCTGAAGTTTTCTATAAAGACTACTTTTTAGTCAAGCTAAAATTGTAACTTTTACATGTGCCAGCTTCAAATTCTTAGTTGCTGGGATCATACAAGCATATTTCTAGTTATATGCTGGTATATGCAAGAAATATTTGGTTTATAGAAAGATAGATATTGAAACTTTAGAGTTGTAATTTCCAGTGCTATTAAGAGAGGAAAAATTCACATCCAGTTGCTGAATCTTCATTTCTGTGTCCACTGATCTGCCTCACTGTCAAAGATCTCCAGGTCAGTCTGGTCTCTGCTTCATGCTTTAGCCTCCAGAAAACTTCATTGGGCTATTCCAGGAAGGAGGTAGCTGGAACATAGTTTTATCACCTTTCCCTCCCCTCAGCTATGTGGAAGTTGTCTCAGGGTTCTCAGTTTGTTTTGATTACTTGCATCCTGCATGCAATACTGTTTGCAAATTCATGTTGGTAACTCGTGATCTTCAGCTTTATCTGAAGTGTCCCTCCCTCTCCCTTTCTTTTTTTAGGTGGAAAAAATATCATTGGTTCCAAAATAAGAATTTATAGCCTGGATCCATCCACACAGTGGTTCACAGCAGTTGTTGTAAATGGTAATCCAGCTACAAGAACTCTGGAAGTCAACTGTCAGGAGGTAAGAACTGGGTTTGCAAACAGAGATAAGGAATGGGTGGGATCTTGTGTTTATCCCCCCCACCAAAACCATGTTTAATTCTGTCCTTGCTGTAATAAGATTAAAAAATTTGGGATCAGTGTAGTGCAGAATAACCTGTTAGCCCAAAGTGTTTCTGCATTACTTCATGCTGCTGGTGGCATCATCATATAATAAATGATCTTCTATAAAATACAACAAAGACCTGGAATTTTTACTTGAAGAGTAAAAACTCATGATCTTGGTTTCTTTGATTTCTATGTAGACAGTGCCCTGAAGCACTGCTATTTATGCAGGTTTCTATGCAGAGACACTACTACAACCCATTGTTAAATTCATCTTAGTCTTCAAAAAACCTAGAAATTAAGAGTCTAAGCTTAGTCTGTGCCACAACATCTAAGATAAATGCATTCAAACAGTGACATTCACCTCTCTTAACTATCTGCTTCTGTGTTTTTGTTCCTTTCCAAGATTCCAGCTTTAAAAACTCTTGATCCAGAGTTGATTCATGTCGAAATCATATATGACAACAATGGGAAGTGTGGTAAGACCTATTATTGCTTGTCCTTCAAATCCTAAGTAGCATACTTGTTTTAAATAGACTGATCTTGATCACCTTCTATTCCAGATAAATCTAAAAAAATTGGGAGCATGAAAAGGAAGTCATCTGAGAATAGTGGGAGCATTGATGCTAAGCACACAAAATCTTCTCCTGAGGTAATGCCTTGCTGTGTTATATATGACTGTTATATAATAGTTATGTCATTTCTCAGAACAGCTTTAAGTAAGGATTAGATAGGAAAGTGGAATAATAAATATAATCCCTGGGAGGGTGTGTTGAGTTTTTTGAAACTTGTCTAGGCACGGGCAAAACATCTTGTCCTGTGGTAATCTGAGAAAAAGTTACTGAGCCTTGAAAGCTGGGGGCTTTTGAACTGTGGTTTTTACTCCCTCCTGCTTAGGAGTTGGCCTGCCTGGCTGTGTATTCTGTAATGGGAGAAAACACAAAGCAGTTCTCAGGTTTATAACATTTGCTTTTCATCTTATTTCCTTAATGATTTTGTACTTACACCCAAAACCTTCAGCCACACTTGCATACTTTGAGGATTCAAGCTGCACAAGCAGCAGTCTGTTGTTTCTGTACAAATAGAGAATAGGACTGTTTATTTTTCTAGTACTTCCTTGTCTACATTTATTTCTTTTGTGAATGGCCTGTCAAAGGCCTCAAAGGTCAAAAGATGATGGGGGAAACTTGAGTATAGAAATGAAAATCAAAAATAAAGACTTCAAGCTTACCCTGTCACTTTACCCCAGTGTTTCAGACCAAAACCTGCGTGTTAGGCAGGAGCAGCCTTGTGGAAGCTCTAGAGTGGCTGTAGCAGCCTGGGGTGGTTGGGTTAAGTTTCAGCTTTTTGGTTTCGTGTTCCTGGCTTCTGTGCAGTCACTCCCTGTGCTGAGTCAACTGTGTAGAGCTGCTTAATGACTGGATATCATTATTAGACATCTCTAACGGCCTCACAGAGATACAGCATGAGGTAGCAAGTACAGGGTAGGATTCTTCAATGAAGACTGTGGTCCTGTGTTTGCTGCTGAGGAAGAGCCTGCAGCAAATGTGCATGAAGTAGCTAGTGCATTGCAGTCATGTTCTGCTCGTGTCCTTTCTCTAGCTCGTGCTTGTGTACCTCCAGCACCTCCTAGGTGCTCAGCTTCCTGCTGTTCCTTAGCTTTCTGCATGTTCAACCACTAAGCAGCCTGCTTGATTCATGCAGAGCTGGTCTCTCTTCCCTATTTATTCCACACGTCCTGCAGAAGAGTTATGACCTCAAATCATATCTTGTTACATCACAGTTTTTCCTTAAAGTAGCAGTTTACTCTCTTTTGATTTATTGAACTTTCTAGTTTGGCTTCCTTCAAATGACTGGATCCTTTATCTTTTTTTTTAGTCTTTGGGAAATGTCTTGCAGCTATTTTCTTAAAATGGTTACAAGTGAGTGCTCTTTCTAAGGAGGAAAACAAGCTCTGTTTGTTTCTTTGGCTTTGGTGGATGTGAATATATGGGAGTGATAAGCTGAAACCATTTTTTCATTTTTCTTAGCATGTGCTAGCACTCCATTTCTAATATGCAGTTAATTAATTCCAGTGGGGGTTTTTTTGAGAGCTTGTCTCAATGCCTGACAGCTGTGTTATACCAAAGCAGGAAGGAAATATTTTGGAGTTGATGGTAACGAGTCTGTAGTATAACTTCCAGCAGTAAGTGGAACATGTAGGAGTGGAATGTGGATGTTAGAACTGAGGAAGGAGTCCTAGAGAACACTACTGTTTGTAAAGACACTTGCTGATTTGATAGGTCTGTTGTATTCCTTCAGGAATACTAGATCTGTGAGGCTGGGTTTCTTCACTTAACACAGAGATTTTCTCACTACAAAGAAGTTCACATCTAGATTTTTGTTAGTGTTGTCAGACTAACTTTTTAAATTTTCTCTGGGATTTTCAGATGAGCTCTGAAAGCTATTTCTGAATTCTGATTTTTCCAGTTGTTTTAGAAAGATCATTGTGCTGACAGTTACAAAGAGCACAGGTTTCTATCTTCCTTTCCACTTGCTTAACACACCTTCCTCAAAAGGTTTGTTGGTAATCAGAGGAAAATGAATTAACATGAACAGAGTTTCATGGAACCTGTGAGGCCTTAAAGGACATTTTAAGGTCTTTCCATCTTCTGGATTGAATGAGGAATAGTCTTCAATGAGCATTATTAAATGCAGTGGAAAGGGCATTAATGTATCTTTAATTTTAAGCTGAACCTTGCAAAGCAATGTTTCTGTTACACTCAATTTCACTAACAGTTATAATTTCCCTTGCAGGTTTCTCCCAGTCAGGGACATGTGCAGTCTGTACCAACTGTGTTGGGTGAAGCATTGCTGGGATGTACCCCTGCTAATAAAGACCAAAGGCATCAAGGCCTGCCCCTGCCAGCTAACTCACCACCCAATCTTGGTGCAGAAACTCCTCAAGGGTAAGGAAGCAGTTTATGCTTACACAGACTTCTTTTGTCAAAAAGTAATTCAAATTCTTAGCAAAATAAACTTGGAGGTTATTTTAAAGAGCTGTAGTAACTAAGTCTTCTGTAATTTTGGCATATAAAGGTGTTAAATTAATTGCCCTGGATAGTAATTTGCCTGCCTATGCCACTGTTTTAAATCATTGATGTAGTTACCCTTCAATTTCACAGGCTGATGTAACTGTTTCATTGTACCAATCTGTAAACTGATGGTTATACATGGGTGTGGTGCATAGTTGTTTTCTTTCAAATGCATTCTTCCTCTGCCTCCAAGACAGATGGAACACATTTAGGCAGGTGTCCTGTGTATCAACTTCTTGCAGATCAAACACAGGTCCTTAGTTATTTTTTGTGGAACACTAGGGGCTTTAAACTTCTTTACTACCTCCAATTCTGTCACAAAAAGTAAGCATAATGATAGAAATAACATGACAGGAACACACCCCACCCCCAAAAAAAACCACCCACAAGAAAGTGTTGTGTATAAACTTTTAAATGTAGGTTTTTCCTCTTGTATGTGTCTTGAAAGATAAATGTTGAAAAGATGATTTCTTTTTTTTTCAGCTTTTTGTGTGTGGGAGTGGTTTTACTGCCTTCAATATAGATTTATAGTGCCAACTAGAAGTTCCTTGAGTATTACAATCTCCTTTTGCAGGCAGGCAAGTGAAGTGCATTTGGTTATACAGCTGAGGTAGTAACTGTTTAATTGTGCAAGAAGGTAGTGAAAGTAGCTGTTGTACCTAAATTTGTGCCTCCATGCACATACAGCTTTATCACTCTGCCCAAAAAAACAAACTCAAAAACCAAAACAAACCCATAAAATTCCAAAGACACCCCCAATAATAAAAAAACCCCAAACAAACAAATAAGCAAAAGCACAAACCTATGCAATCCCTCACAAATTTTAAATCTTAGTACATCAAAATTTAAAGTATATGATTAAATTGCTTCTTTTAAGAAGAATATGACTGTGTTGTGCAGCTGATGCCCTGGTTTGCTTGACACCTTTTTCTTTGATTCTTGCATGTCGTGTGTTCCAGCACCTGCAGACGAAGCTTACCAGAAACTCATCCTTCTTGTCTTAATACTGGAATTAAACCATTGAAGGAAGACCTGACAGCCTTTCCGAAAGTGGGATTTATATCTAAAGAACAAACACAAAATCTTAATGATCAAAATGGTAAATATACTTCTTTGACAACCTCAAGATCTCCATCTTTGACTGATTCAGCTAATGAAAAAGGAACCAACCTGAAAAATACAAATGAACCTCTTGTGAAGCCCACAACAAACTTTGCAAAAGAATGCATTTCTGTAAAACAGTTACAACACCTTAACTCTTCCATAGCAATACCCAGAGTCAGCAGCACTGTTGAGCTGCAGAGGACTTTAGATTGTAGACCCTCAACCTCAGATGCTCATCTTCACTCTCTTACTGAGTCTGGAGTTAAATCACAAAGCAGTTGCAATAGCCACAAAGGGAACAAGGTAGATGAACTTGTAGACATGGAATTTTTTATTAGAAGAAACTCAAATGAGATTCTTTATGACAAAAATGACAATGAAAGCTTTTGGACTGGAAGTGCCAAGGTCCAGGATAATAGTAAGTATTTTTACAACTTCTGCTGTTTGACAGTCCTTGTAGTTTCTGTGTGTCTGTATACAAAGTAGGTCCTCTGTGACATACACAATACTAGTAATTTCAATTGTGTGAGTGAATCTGGAACTTGAGTTTGTGGGATTTATTTTTTCCAAGAGCAATGTGGTAAAATTGAGAATAATGCCTTTCCCTGATTAAAGGAAAAGGACTAATAATTAATTTCTAGAAATAAATGGTTACAGAAGGAATGCATGAACAGAATGGCAGAGTGGGTTATAAAAATAAGATTGTTTGAAATGCAGATGATGATGGTGTAATGAGACTGGTCCTAAATTTTGGAAGCATGGTGAGAAAAGATTTGTTGAGAACAGCTTTGATTCTTCCAAGTGAGGTCTTTCATTTAACAACTACTCTGAAAACCAAACCAAAACCCAACAAACAAACAAAAAAAAAACCCAACAAAAAACCCAAACTCAAACTCCACCCAGCCCCCCAAAACTCCACCTTGTTTCTATATTTCCTGTGACCCAGCTTCACCTGATAAGCTATTCAAGTGAGACAGAGATGGAAAGGCTGTAGCTGGTTTAAGGAGCTAGACTACAGATGTTGTGTGTTATGCTGTGCATCTGGTGGTGTAGCAGATCATTCTGGGAACCTCCCTACACACACCCCCCTTCTTTCTTCCCAATCTCATGTTGCTTCACCTTGGATTACCATGTGCTATTCCATAATTAACATGGCTACACAGCCAGCTAAGTGGTCACTGTTTTGCCCTGCTAGGCCTCACCTGCAATGTGTGAGGAAGAGAGGTGTTTGGCAACAGTGATATTAAGGTGCTGAAGGCTGTGGCATCATGAAGGGTGAAAACAAGACTGAAAAATGGCCAGGTTGTACTTCTGTCTTCATTACTTGTGAAACAGGATTGCTCCATGCCCTGGCCTACTCAGTGCTCAGGTACTTCAGCCTTGATGGCTGAAGAGCTTTATTAAAAAGCAGATGCTGTTTTAAAATAGTCCTGTCTGGAGGAGCAAAAGGAGCTGTTACACTTGGTTCTGCAGACTGTGACTCTGTGGAACTATAGCTTGAAAAAAGTTTCTCCTGACCTGCAAAGGTGCTATCTGCCAGCTGTAAATACTTTAGCATGACTTGGTTCCAGTGCAGTGTGGAACTTAGAGGAAACATTGACATGGATCTGTCACTGCATCTTTGTATATAGAGAGAGAGAAACTGAAGCCTGTCTGACCTAACACTGCTCTTCCCTGCAGTAATTGTTCGCAAGTCAGTTTTAGCAGATGCAGCGAAATTGAAGAAGCTGCAGCAAAGTGGAGAAGCATTTGTACAGGATGGGTCCTGCAATAACATTGCACCTCACCTGCATAAATGCAGGGAGTGTCGTTTGGACAGTTACAGGAAGAACAAAGAGCAAAAAGACTCCACTGTCTTCTGTCGGTTCTTTCACTTCAGAAGGTAAGAACAATCTTTAGACCTTCATGTTCTTTTAAGTGCCCTGTATGAGTGAGCTGGGGCTGTTCAGCCTGGGGAGAAGAAGACTAAGGGGGGATCTAATTAATGTTTATCAATATCTGAAGGATGGGATGCAGGGGAAATGGGCAGCCCCTTCTCAGTGTCTGTGGGGACAGGACAAGGGGCAATGGCTGCAAGTTGGAGCACAGGGAGTTCCACAGCAACATGGGGAAGAACTTTTCCCCAGTGAGGGTGAGGGAGCCCTGGGACAGGCTGCCCAGGGGGTGTGGAGTCTCCATCTCTGGAGAGATTCCAGCCCCGTCTGGACGCCGCCCTGTGCAATATGAGCTGGGGAGCTGCTTTGGCAGGGGGTTGGACCCCATGAGCTCTGGAGGTCCCTTCCAACCCCTGTGATTCTATGTCTGAGTTGGACACCTGACCTTTTTAGCTTTTCTAAAGGGTGGCTGTTGAGCACTTGCTGTTACCTAAAACATGGATCTTCACCTTTCAGGGCAGATGAAAAAACAGCTGTTTGGTCAAAGGGACCTCACTTAGATCTGGTTCAGAATTAATAGATGTCAGTGTTTTGCTGTTAAGTGATAAGGCTAATACAACAAAGTAATGAGAGGTTGCCTGTGGTGGTTTATTTAGCCTTTAGAAATTTTTTAGCTGCTTGATTTGAGTAGAAAATATTTTTGGCAGGACTTTAAGTCTTTATTTTGCATTTCTGGGCTGTGTGCCCATGGGATAACATGAGTTTAGTTAGAGAGCTACAGCTCAGTAGTACTGGAGATACTAGTGAGAGGGTAGATTCCATCCATTTCTCCCAAAGTTTAGTGGTTAGACATGTGAAATATTAGACATATATCCACAGCTGTGGAAGAGTTGCATAAAGTGGCCAGGGACTTTTGGCTGGAATCATGGAGTAGTGATGGACAAAGCATAATTTATGTTGTGTTACTTCATTTTGTTGTACTTCACAGCTAAGAGTTTGTGCTGTGGCTTTAAGCTTTCCATAGAAACATTTAGTCAGTAAACTCATTGGTTTTCAGGAGGGCTCACATGGAAGGGACAGCAAGTCAACTTTAAGGAAAACCCAGGGACTGAGTGATGGTTGCTCTTCCTAAACCTAATCAGCAGCTTTAGATCCTTTATCCCCATCTATACCCCTGATTCTTAAGTTGAACTGTTAAGGTCTTTTGATGTTTTATCTCTTAAGACACCACAAGGAACCTTTTCAGAAAGGGTGTTCAGCTGTTACTTTAAGCCTGTCTGTAAGCCCAGGGTGGATGCTGTCAAACTGCAGTGTCTGGATGTTTTTCTAACATGTCCTTTCCTTTGTTTTCAAGTTGTGTAAATTTTTTTCCATGAACTATTTGATCTCATGTCCAGATGTTGTTGTATGCTTCTTTTTATTCCCCCCACAGCCATTTAAGCTTTGACACATGGACTATGTTTCATGGGAAGAGAGTAATACTCATGATTTTAGAGAGGAAAGGTAAAAATTCTACTTATCACAAGGCAGATGGGAAGCTTATTCCCAGTTTTGATTTTTAGAGGAATTTCTTTTGAGTTTCTAGGCAGAATAAAGAGAAGCTACAGGTCTGAAGACCTTTTGAAGAGATAAAACTGAAAGCAGAATGGCTACAAAGATAATAGAAAAAAAATACTCTCTCATTTGCTTCTTGAGGCTTGTTCTTCAGTGTGACACTGCCCCCCTGCATGTTTTGTAGCTAAAGATTTAAAGGAAAAAGATGTGTTACTAATCCATTATTTAACCTCAGATTAGAGTTTTTACTGTACTAAACCTTGGGATAATCTGACATTAATTGAAATGTTCAAAAATGTGTGAGATCAGATGTGTTTTAACCATGCAGCTGCTTGCTTATCCCTTGCCTCCAGTGGGATGAGGAGAATGGGAGCGGGGAGGAAGCCTTGTGGGTTGAGATAAAGTCAGGTTAATAGCATGAAGAAGAGAATAATAATAATACATCTGAAATAAGTGATACACAAAAGCAATTGCTTGCCACCTGCAGAAAAATCCCAACCCAATGCCCAGTCTGTTTCTGAGCAGCGATTCCACCCCCTGGCTAGCTTCCCCAGTTACACACCGAGCGTGACATGATGTGGTATGGAGCATCCCTTTGGCCAGTTTGGGTCAGCTGTCCTGTCATGCTCTCCCAGCTCCTCCTGAGAAGCTGAAATGTCCTGACTTAATGGAAACACTGTGACTGAAAAATAGTGTGGCTGGGGAGGGGATTGTGCCCCTGGACTGGGCACTGGTGAGGCTGCACCTCGAGTGCTGGGTCCAGTTCTGGGCTCCTCACCATCAGAAGGACATTGAGGTCCTGGAGCGAGTCCAGAGAAGGGCAACCAGGCTGGGGAAGGGGCTGGAGGGCAAATCCTCTGAGGAGCAGCTGAGGGAGCTGGGGGTGTTCAGCCTGGAGAAGAGGAGGCTGAGGGGAGACCTTCTCACTACCTAAAGGGAGGGTACAGAGAGGTGGGCGATGGTCTCTTCAGCCAGGGGACAGGAGATGGGACAAGGGGAAATGGGCTCAAGCTGGGCCAGGGCAGGGGCAGAGCAGATATTAGAAACAAATTCTTCCCTGAAAAGAGTTTTTGGGGCCTGGAACAGGCTGCCCAGGGAGGGGCTGAGTCACCTTCCCTGGATGTGTTTAAAAAAGGGGAGATGAGGTGCTCAGGGATCTGGTTTAGCTTGGGATGGGAATGGTTGGACTTGATGATCTTAAAGGTCTTTTCCAACCTGGTGGTTCTGTGAACTACCTCACAACAACTGAAGACATCAGAGTGTTATCAACACTATTCTCATCCTAAATCCAAAGCACAGCAATATATATATAGGCTACTAAGAAGAAAATTAACTCTATCTCAGCTGAAACCAGGACAACAGAGTAACAAGAGATTATGCTAATACATCTTCTCAAGGTAAAAATCCAGACTTGCTGTGCAGTTGAAAGCAGTTGAATCCTCCAGTTTAGAACTGTCTCTTACTGAATATGAAATCTGTGAAGTCTGAAGATGACATTTGTCTGGTAATATCAGTTGCCAGCCTGTGTTTTCTTGCTACACTTAACACTATAGGGAGCACATGTTTTCATCAGAAAGTCTACAGCATTTGGTAAAAAGGCTCCTGAAAACATGAGCAGAAGTCTTGATGTTTTGTATTTAATAGACTACTAACAATACAGATCTCACTCTTTCTACCTACTCAGAATGACTCAAGAATATCTTACTCAAATTTCAATGGATTTTTTGGGCACCTACTTCCAAATTGTTACTGAAATACAATATGTTAAGATGTTCTAATGTTTCTTATGAGTTGTATGTAGTTCTAGATTAAATTATTACTGTTACCTCCTCCTGATGTGATCCCTAGTGCTAATGAATTTTAAAAAATGTTAACTTCACTTGCTTTTCTATGAATATTTTGGAAATCTACCTTGGTATTAAAAACCCTCAAACAGCCAACCTAGTGGATTTTTAAGTACATTAAGCATGCTTAATGACAAGTATGTTTCCCTGTGTCTGTTGCAACCACTGAGTGTTAAACTCCTTGATGTGCAGTATCCATGTTTACAACTCAAGCTTTCACTCACTGGAATGAATGCAAACTAACCAAACATGTGAGTTGATGGGTTGTTTTTCTCCCCCTTTCCACAGGTTGCAGTTCAATAAGCATGGAATATTGCGTGAGGAAGGCTTCTTAACTCCAAATAAATATGACCCTGAGGCTATTAGTTTATGGCTGCCTTTATCAAAAAATGTTGTGGGTCTAGATCTTGACACAGCAAAGTATATCCTAGCCAACATTGGAGATCACTTCTGTCAGCTAGTGATATCTGAAAAGGAAGTCATGTCAACGATTGAGCCACACAGTAAGATCAACTTGTATTAAAATAAGACATATTTTATTGCTTTATGTGAAACTTTAGACTCCTGATCTGTGTGAAAATACATTGCATGCAGTTGGAAAGGTCATAGAAGATTTAAGTGTTTCCCTCTCTTGGCAGAGAGGTAATTGTTAAGACTCAGTGTTATCCAGTGTTGGTAACTCTGCTCACAGGAGCCAGGAAAGGGAAAAGTAACTCTACCCTTCATGTCAGAAGACTTTTCTCAGCTTATCAAATTACTTTTCCTGTTTCAGAGAGTGTAATTCTGTTATGAAACAAAGGGTAAAAAAAAACTTAACAGGCAGCTGACAACAACCTATTCTTAGTGTGTAAATAAAGCTTTCATTTTGATTGCAGGTTCTGTTAGATTGCTTTGGTCCTTTTCTGTTGTTCTTGCATAATGAACCTAATGCTGCCTGTCAAATCAGTTAAAAAGTAGTTGTTTTTTTCTTTTTCTCTATCTGAATTTTTCCAGTAGTGCTGTTTTGAGTGATTTTTATGTTCAGCCCTGCTAGGAATAGACCAGAGAAGGTGCTATTCATGGGGTGACTGACTGCAGAGTGCAGGCAGGGCAAACCTTGCATCTGCCAACACAGGGTTTTGTCCCCATTGGAAGCTTTTTGAAGCAAACATGAGCATACAGCTGGGGAAGGCTGTGAAGCTTGTTACATAATCTCTTCTCTGAATAGTGTGACTCTCAAAACTGTTTGGTTTTTGGATTGTAACTACCTGACTGAGATGTAGCATGGCTTAGAAAACAGTCTACCCAGTGTCCTCTGCATTTGGGTGTGATATTGATGTTGTATGAAGGTTCCTCTGCATTTGGGTGTGATATTGATGTTGTATGAAGGTTGTATCAGTTTACCAGTCACTCCAAAGTTTTGAATAGAAGAAAAACAACCAACCAAAACTGAACAGGCTTTGTGTGCCCTTCAAAAGGGGAGGGAGAACTTGAGGTATTTCTGAAATACTTGCTGTGTGTGGTCTTACCCTGGGCCACTTGGGATCTGCAAGCTCTGCTCTTTGCTTGAACTCAAATGTATACAGGCCTGTGGAGCCACAGTATCAATAGCTAGAGAGAGTGAAAGGTACAGAGGAATACTGAAACACCTGCAGGAGGGTGAAATTTGGTGTAGAAGTAATGAAACAATGGGGAGGTGTGTTAGCATAGCTCCCAGAAACATCCTCTGCTTAAAACCCAGTGACATGTGAGGTCTGGAGTTTGGTTTGAAAGGAACAAAATGTCATTAAATTCCTCTTTGACTCTTTATTGCTCTGGAATTATTGCCCTGTGTGGGAAGGAAGTAATTTGCACTCTAGATACTGATTCATCTTTGAACAGTTGAGTGAAAGAGTTGCTTACTCAGTTGGCACAGGACAAGGTAGATTCTTCTGTTACCATGACTTGAAGTTATGGTAAACTTTTCTACACAGAAGTCAGCTGAAATGACACCTCTTAATAAAATGTCTGTCTTTTACAAACTGACCTTGTCCAAAAATGTCAAAATACTTTTTTCAGATACAACTTTTTAGGGTAAAATTAATTTTGAATATTTTTGCACTGCCCAGTATGGTTCAGGGTCAGCCTTTCCCTCTCACCAGTTACCAGACTGGTATGTGGAGCCTCAACACAAACGTGCAAGGGAGAGAATTATTTGGGAGGAGTTCCTTAAAGGGTTAGTAGGAAAGCACAAATGCAACTATTCCCATGTAGTAAAAGATTAATCAGTGCAGAAAGAACAGCTTGTTAGGTCACGTTGCTCCTTGGCCACCAAGTGCCCACAGGAGACCTGCTGAAAGAGGAGGTGGGATCAAACTACAGGGAGGAAACAAAAGGGACAACATGCAGAAAACAATTCTTCATCCTGTTTTGGAAAAGTTAGAGGATTGGCCTAGAAAATGATAAATATAGTGCTTGTTTTTAAGAGGCAGAGAAGAAAGGAGGTGGTGATATTTAGACCTCTGTCTCCTGGAAAAAATTTTGAAGCAAATAGTCTGACAATCTTGCCTCCTACTTGAGAACAAATTGTGCCAAGCTATTCTAGTTCTGTTCCCTACATAGTTAATGGGCATTATACAGAAGAAAGCAACAGATGTCTTGCATCCTGGTATGATTTTTCTTTTTTAGCATGCATTAGGACATGGTCTCTCATAACTTGCTTTCAGAATTAAGAAACATTGTGGGCAGAAAAGTTTCAGAGACGTTACAAGTGTGGAAGGAGGTAGGAGGAGGCAGATGTGTGCGTTCTGTCTAGTCTAGTTTTTTCTAAGGTGGTGACATAATGAAATGAAGATCAAGCAAAAATAAGCTGTATGTAATGAGGTTCTGGAAGAGCTTGTAATTTTGGGGAAGATACAGTCAGTGTTTGGGATACTTTGCATGAACTGAAGAAGTGACTTGGAGGAAGGAATGGTGGAGTAGAATGGGTGCACAGTGGTCAGTTCCTGAGAGAACAACAACTCTCCATCCTGAGGTGGTCTGATACACAGCCATAAACATATAGAAAATCCACCAAAAGGAAGAAAATGGATTAAAGCTAAAGGAGGGAAGGGTTAAATCAGATCTTAGGGGAAAGTTCTTTCCAGAGAGAGTGGTGAGGGGCTGGAACAGGCTGCCCAGAGAGGGGGTGGGTGCCCCGTCCCTGGGGGTGTTCAAGGCCAGGTTGGCTGGGGCCCTGGGCAACCTTGTGTAGCTCCAGGCCTGGAGGTTGGTGTCCCTGCCTGTGGCAGGGGGGTTGGAGCTCTGTGATCCTTGGGGTCCCTTCCAACCCAGACCAGTCTGGGATTCTATGACAACTACTTGCCTGCTATGCTATTGAATAGCCAAGCTGGTTGTGGTGAGCTAGGTACTAAGCTTACCTTGCCAGCAGTAATTTAATTATTCTTTTGAGGGTAGTTGTGGGATTTCCCCTTAGGAGAACATCAGCAGTGTGCCAGCTCACAAGGAATGAGAGATGCAGTTGGTGCTGCACAGGAGAGAGTGAAGTAGTTTTGGTGGCTTAGACCTGCTCTTCTGAATCTGTGACAGCACAGGCTTTGTTGTGGAGCTCCAAGAAGAAAACCTGAGTTGCTAAATCACTAAGGTACTTTAATGTAGTTACATTCCCCAGGCACATCTTCTGTTCCCTTTAACCCTCTGGCCTGTGTTGGTTGCCCCAGGACAGGTGGCCTGGAAGCGCGCGGTCCGCGGCGTGCGAGAGATGTGCGACGTCTGCGACACCACCATCTTCAACCTGCACTGGGTCTGCTCCAAGTGCGGCTTCGGCGTCTGCGTGGATTGCTACAGGATGAAGAAGAAAAGCTTCCATGAAGGTGAGGACACTGACAACAGTGACAGGCAAAGGAGAAAGGAAAAAAAAAACCCTCTCTTCTGAACTTGGGAGTCAATGATCACCTTAAGCTAAAAGACAATAAGCCATTCCACCCATGTTTTGCTGTGTCAGTGATCTTAAAAAAGCTTGTTCAGAGGAGAAAAGGTGTGCTAGTAAAACAAATGTCATGGCTTTCTTTTACAGATGATGACTCTGATACTTTCTCCTGGTTCAAATGTGTGAAGGGGCAGGTACATGAACCAGAGAATCTCATGCCTACCCAAATAATTCCTGGAAAAGGTATTTCAATTATTTCATCGGGATGAAGAAAAGGTTGTAGGCTTTTTCTGTCTTTTGTATGTTTGCATTGTATTGAGAGGTTTGTTTTAGTCCTAAAGTTAGTAAAAGCTTAGTATTTATACTCCAAAGTGTGGGACAGCCAGTGTACTTAGTATTTTACTGTCTTTGACATTTACAAAGAAGTAGCAAAACTTCTTGTTCAGTGATGAACTGTGTTTGCATACTATTGCTTAAAAAGTCTTACTGCATGCTGGATGCTCTAATTATGTGTGAGCTCACTAATTACACTCTCTTCCTGCAGCTCTTTATGATGTTGGTGATATTGTTCACTCTGTAAGAACGAAATGGGGAATAAAGGCAAATTGTCCCTGTGCAAATAAGCAGTTCAAGGCACTGTCAAAGCCAACTCTGAAGGATGAATCAAAACAGGTATTGCTACTGTCTCACACTATGTCTGTGTAGTATACATTTACCTCAGCCTCCTACCTGTATTTTAAGTCATTGGTAATTGATGTCATAGCTATGCTGATCTTGACCACTACTGACAGCCCTGCTCTGTAGGGTTTTGTTCAGAACTTGTATTCAGTATTCATCTTTCTGGTTCAGGACTTGCTTTTTTGAGTTTTGGGAAAAATCTGACTGGTTCCCTTTGACAAGCTGATCCCTCAGTAAGTGACCTATCATTAAAAAATGCTCAGTGAGGATTTTCTAGAGTAAAAATAGGGTTAGACTGAGAGAAACCTTAAGAGAACAGTCATAAGAAGAGACTAGTGGGAATGGTTGTGAAGTGTAGGCTGTCCCTTGGGTCCTGGAGATCACAGAATCACAGAATTGTAGGGGTTGGAAGGCACCTTGAGAGATCATTGGGTCCAAATGTAATACAAGATGTAATACAAGATGTAATACATGCAGCATCTGAAGGAATAAGCAGGGTGGGAAAAGGACTGGAATTCATAAAAGGACTAAAGGCAAAGAAAACTGAGGGCTAGAGCAGTATGGAGAAGCATTGATTTCTCTGGGAATCCTGGTAGAAGGTTTGCTGCTTGTTGTATTAAAAACCAACCAAGCAAAATCTTACCATGTATTTATTTATAAATGGATGTAGTATTTTCTTACTTCTGAAAATAGAGCACATGTTAATGGCCTGGTTTTGCAGCATCTTGCAAGATGCCAGCTTAATTATGTCATTCTAATTTTGCTGTATGCTTTATTTGTAAAGATATTTTAGAGCAGAATGAACTTGATTTTGGTATTGGTAATTGATAGAAGAGGTGAAAAATACTCTGTGGTGTTAAAAGGAAGGAATGTGGTTATGTGATTCAAAAGTTAACTATGACTGTTTCTCCAGATTTCCTCTGTCACCATGGACAAACAGCTGCACTGAAATTTATCTACACTTCTCTTTCTGTAAAATTAGGTACTGCACTGGTGGGGTCAGGATCTGCTTATCTGAACATCAGCTTTCACTAGAACTGTGAGAATATTTGGTTCCCAGAGCAGTCTCAGAAAACACATCTGGGAAACTCAGCTTTCTGTGCTGGTCTTGAGGGGCAGGAAGGATTTTGTTGCCTGCTCTTAAAGTCAGGAGATGCTGAATCCTGCTGGATCGCAGTCTCTGGGTGACACAGAGATGCAGTGCTGACCTCTTGTGGAGATCAGGCAGATTTTTGAAGGGCCAAACCGTATTTTTGGTGAAAGAATGGATTTGGACACGAGGAATGCTTGCTTCCCCTTTCTGAGTAGAGTGTGCTTGTGTCTCATCAAGTTCTCACTTGTGTTTCTTCAGAACTCAGTACCTGGAGAGAGGACCAGCCTTCAGCAAAACAGTTTTGTCCTGAGCCCGCAGGTGGCTGCACACGATCCTCCTCTTAAGTCAGCCATTGGAAGTAAACAGACTGCTTCAGGAAATACTTCTCCATCATTAAGTTGGCTATCAAATCTAACAAGTGGAAATGTGAATAAAGAAAACAAAGGTATGTGCAGAACCAGTGACATGTAAACCCTTTGTGGCTGTTGGTCAGAAGAACATTGATCAGAGCCAGCAACATCTTGCCTTGAGAATAAGGGATCTGCCCCCTGTGATGAGTGTTCAGTGCCTGCACTGCAAAACTGGTCTGTGGCAATGCCTTGGAGTCAAACCAGCAGGGTTAAAGCTGGGTTTATATCCCCTGGATGCAGGTGTTCTTGGAAATTCAGTTTGAGAAGGTGTTTCTTTTACAATGTGTGATGTTGAAAGCTTTGGGGCATTGAAGCAAGTTAAGCAAAATGAATTTTTACCTGCATGTGTTGAGAGGGGAGGGATATCTATGTGTGTACATACATACACACGTGCATATGGAATGTCTTCTGCTCTGAAAATCCAAAGCATATACTTCTCCTGGTTCATTCCTAGATGTGTTCTCTTCTTAATTTCAGAGAAACTCCTCATACCTATTTCAAAGAACGAAAACAAACCCCTTCAGACACTCCCCAGTTTAGCCAAGCCAGCTGCAGCCCTGCAGACCTTCAACAGTGCAATACTGACACCCGTGAGCAACAACAACACCGGCTTCTTGCGGAACCTGTTGAACTCCTCAGGAGGAAAGGTACATGGACAGCTTTGTTTTACAGGTCTTTGGCAGGCTTAGACTACTCTTCTAAACCTGTGACAGCTACCACAGGCATTTGCCAGAGGTAAAATTCTGTCTTCATTTGGGAAAAGGATTTAATTGAGTGTCTGTGTTGCAGTGACCTTGCTAATGCTGTCTAGTGTGGTAGCTTCATGATTCTACTCTGCCCTCGGGAGGCCCCAGCTGGAGTCCAGTGTCCAGAGCTGGGGCCCCAGGACAAGGAAGATGTGGGACTGTTGGAGAGGGGTCAGAGGAGCCATGGAGATGATCAGAGGGCTGGAGCAGCTCCCCTATGGAGAGAGGCTGAGGGAGCTGGGCTGGGTCAGCCTGGAGAAGAGAAGGCTGTGGGGGGACCTCATTGCAGCCTCCCAGTCCCTGAAGGGAGCAGAGGAACAGGAGGGGAATCAGCTTGGTCAAAGGGTAGATAATGGCAGGACAAGGGGGATGGATTAAAGCTAAAGGAGGGAAGGGTTAAATTAGATATTAGGGGGAAGTTTTTTCCAGAGAGAGTGGTGAGGGGCTGGAAGGGGCTGCCCAGAGAGGGGGTGGGTGCCCCGTCCCTGGGGGTGTTCAAGGCCAGGTTGGCTGGGTCCCTGGGCAACCTTGTGTAGCTCCAGGCCTGGAGGTTGGTGTCCCTGCCTGTGGCAGGGGGTTGGAGCTCTGTGATCCTTGGGGTCTCTTCCAACCCAGACTAGCCTGTAATTCTATGCTAGCAGCAAGTCTTGCTTGGTGAAGGATTGACAGCCAAGTCCTAAAGCAGATGAATGCACTGAGGCTCGTGTCTGGCAGCCGTGTTAATTGGCATGTCCATTAGATTAAGAAAATCAGCATCAAGAAACTTACAGCTGGGAGGAAAAATGTGAGAAACATTCTGTGGGGGTGACTGTCTTATCTTTCCCATACCTTGTCTGCAGACTGGTTCACTTCAGAGGTTCCTGGGCTTTGTTTGCTCTCACAGACACAGCTTTAAAATGGTGGGGTAGAACACTGGCACCATGAAATTCCCAGGAATTCCTTGATGAAGCTGCATTTCTGTTCTCTGATAGAAAGGAAGTCCTGTGCAGTGCTGCATTTCATAGTTTTCTGCAGCACTGCTGATTAGTAAATCAGAGCAGAACTTCTCATGCCAGAAATGGCATTTACTGATGGTGAGTTTCTAGACAGTGAAGCTGTGGAGGCTTTTGTTTCTCTGCATGAGAAAACACGGTGCAAGTGGCAGCTACCACCTTAAAGAAAAGGCAGCAGGGGAGTGCACAGGCTTCTTTTTGTTGGTTTTAATTTCTTCTGGGTGTTTTTTTTTTCTTTTTAAATCAGACAGACAATGGACTGAAGAGTACACCCAAAATCCTTGATGACATTTTTGCCTCTCTGGTGCAAAACAGAGCCATTACAGACTTGCCTAAGAAACCTCAAGGACTGACTATAAAGCCTACGATAATGGGCTTTGACACACCTCACTACTGGCTGTGCGACAACCGCCTGCTGTGCCTGCAAGATCCCAACAATGAAAGTAACTGGAATGTCTTCAGGGAGTGCTGGAAGCAGGGACAGGTACTTCAGTTCTCCTGCTTTCTCCATATTCCTTTGGGGTGCTCAGCCCTGTGGTCAGAGTGCTGGTACAAACTTCCCTGATAAGCAGCACTCAGCCCTCAGCAGATGCACGAAGCCAACACCCTTAGATCCTTAAACACATCTATGTTTTTACTGCCTGAAATCAGTTTTCAAACACACTGCTGAACTTAGGGCTCTGTAAAAATACTGCCTCATAGCTTGAGAGAATGATTGAATGCATGGCATGGTTCTGGGAAGGCAGGCTGGGCATCTCTCTTGGAAAGTGGTATTGGCAAAATACCCACGTTCAGGTGTTTGGTACATTTTTTTTTGTATTACCTCACTCTGTTTGGGAATAGAATTTGGGTGTTTAATGGTTCTTATTTGGGTGTTTAATGGTTCTTCACAATATATTATTGTTCTTCCTCACAGCCTGTGATGGTGTCAGGAGTGCATCACAAACTAAATGCAGACCTCTGGCGACCAGAGTCCTTTAGGAAGGAATTTGGCCAACAGGAAGTAGATCTGGTTAACTGCAGGACTAATGAAATCATCACTGGAGCTACAGTGGGGGATTTCTGGGATGGATTTGAAGATATTTCATGTAAGTTGTGTGAATTTTTGTTCTGATAGGTAAAACACTCAGCAGCAATAATCTTTCTGTAGAACAAATTTATTATCCTTAAGCAGCCTCAAGCAGCATAAAAGATGTTCCAGGCTTTCTTTTCATCCTGGACACTGTTTGTGATGTAGTATCAGCATGTATGCTTGTGGGATGGGTGCACTGGGGAGGACTCTCCTTCAGGAGCATGTTTGGCTGCCTGTAGTCTTTTGGAGAAGCATTCTGAGAAAGTTTGGGATCCTCTTAGCAAGCAGGGCCACCTGTCAGCTTCTTTGCCAGGTTGTGTGAAACATACTTTGTGGAGCATTGGTGCTCACCAGGTAATTGAGTTCTGAGGTTTAATTTGCAGGTGCCTTTTTTGTTACTAAGGAACAGAAGTTATTTTGTATAAAAATGGGTTTGGGGAGATGAACATGAGGTTTTGCATTGTTTTCACTTCTAGGTGCAAACCTTTTCCAGGAGAATTAATACTTGCCATGGCATCTGGAGTTCTACTTCATCTGCTTGTGTGATGTAAATTAATGGAATTCAGGACTTGGGGCAAGAAGAGTGGGAGCTGGAAGGCTCACACCTTTCTTTTCTATCAGCTGATCTTTGAAAAGCTTTGGCTTTGCCTTCAGCTGCTCTGGCCTCCAACACAAAACAGATGCCTGAGCTGAACTGTAGGAAGTGCTTGGGGAGGGGAGCTGGTGAAGGCTGCTTGTCCCATCTGAACTCTCCTGTCCTAACACGTTGGTCACAGCAGTAATGCCCAACTGTGGTGTCGGGTGAACCTGGATGTCTGTAGTTCCACGTGAATAGTGTGCAATGAACGTGACTTTAAACTAAGATAAGGATTTCTTTGTCTTGTTTCTTTGGCTTTTGAGCCATGAAAAGCTAAGACTTGTTAATGTTTGACAACAGGTCGCCTGAGAACAGAAGAAGGAGAGCCAATGGTGTTGAAGCTTAAGGACTGGCCTCCAGGAGAAGACTTCAGAGATATGATGCCTTCTCGGTATGAGTGGACAAAGCAGCTGTTTGCCACTTGTGTGGCACCTAAATAATGGGATATAGGAATTCCCTAGGGCTCTGACACCCACTTCAGCTTGGAGCAGCAGTGGGTCACATGGGAACCAGTTTGTTTCTCAGAAACTCCCAACGTGGCTGGAAATGCTGAGCAAGTTTAATGATAAATTTTTATGTAGCTCATTGTATTTATTGTCAAGTAAATAGAGAACCTAAAAATTGCTAATGATTGGTTAAACTTAGGCAACTTCCTGAAAACCTGAGTCACTCTGAAATCTAAATTTCAGGTGAAGCTTTTTTTTGGCCAAATGTTTTAATATTCTCACTTACTCTGTTAGTTGAGGTAATTACATGAGGGAGTAGCATTACTCCAGAGAAGCTAAACCTGTTCACCTGCTATACTCTGTGACTTGCTTGCTTTACTTTCATAAGTAAAACCAACTGGGGGAAGGAGTATAGTTTCTTGACTGGAGAAAGTTGTTGTAATCTCTTAGTTGGCAGGGTTTTTTATCAGTTCCTACCATTAAAATTTGCTGTATTACTTCAGGTTTGATGACTTGATGAAGAATATTCCGTTGCCAGAGTACACTAGGAGAGGCGGCAAGCTCAACCTCGCCTCTCGACTGCCCAACTACTTTGTACGTCCAGACTTGGGCCCCAAGATGTACAATGCCTATGGTAAGGAAGCTTTCACTTTAAAGGTCATAATGACCACATGTGCCAATTAAAATTTACTGTAAATGAAATTAATCCTTGCTGTGATAGACAATTTGATTAACCCCATTGATTTCAAAGCCTGATTTTGGCTCACTTTACAGGTATTAATGATGTGCAGAGCATTGTATGATCTCAATAAGTCACATATTTGTTGTTTTGCTACTTCTGGCTGTATTACTTCTGTTATTTCTCCTTTTGGGGCTGTACCAGTTTTTAATCTCCTCTTGAGCAGTTCTCTCTGTGGCTAGTTAATCTGCTGTCACTTCAAAGCCTTTTAAAACTGTGGTCATGGCATGTTAAAGAGTTTGTGGCTAGTAAATACTGTTCAGCTGCCTTTACAGGGGAAAAAGACTGTTTCTGAGAATGGTGAGGGGGTTAAAGTGCTGTAGAAACCTTGTGTAGGACTTAGACGTGGTTTTTATACAACACACAGGCTGGTGTGGGTACAGATCCGTGTGTCAGCCTGTGAACTTGGGAAGACACAAACAAGATGGGCCAGGGTCCTGTGATGAAAGACCAGAAAGCTTTAACTTTTCAGATTGTGCCACTGACAGGGGAATAAGGTCTATTTTTGTCTTACTAATGTACCTGCTACTCTTCTTTCTTACCTTTTTTTCTTTTCCCAGGCTTAATAACACCAGAGGATCGAAAATACGGCACAACAAACCTCCACTTAGATGTGTCTGATGCCGCTAACGTTATGGTTTACGTGGGTATCCCCAAAGGCCAGGCTGACCAAGAAGAAGGTAAAGTCTTTCCTGTGTGCTGGGGGGTTATTTCTGTGGCTTGAGGTGGAGTCCTTTGGTGTAACTGCTGTGTTCACCCTCAACAGAAGTGCTTAAAACCATACAGGATGGTGATTCTGACGAGCTGACGATTAAGCGTTTTACGGAGAGTCGGGAGAAGCCGGGGGCTCTGTGGCACATCTACGCTGCTAAGGACACAGAGAAGATCCGGGAATTCCTCAAGAAGGTAAGCTGGGGTACCTTAAAAACCCATCTTCTGTCTGTCTGGGCTGGCAAAGGCACATCCTTGGACTCTTCTCCTCCTTTCTACCCCAGCTGGAACTAGATGATCCTTAAGGTCCTTTCCAGTCCTAATCATTCTATGATTCTGTGAAGCGAATGCACTAGAGCTGTATCCAAGATACAACTTCCCATGTGCCATGAATCTTGTAGGACCTGAGGAGCATAGTGAGTTGGAGCTTGAAGGGAGCCTGTATGCAGATACACTTCTCACAGCATGAGTAACAGTGTCATGTAATGAACAAAATGTCCAGCTGGTTTAGATTTAAGCAAAAGCACAGTTTAATCTTAAACTAGAGCCTTCTCACAAGCATGCATGTGAGAGATTCTTGGAAATGTCAAGAGAAATATGTGGTACATCAAGTTCTTCCTTGTTCTCCCTTTTCCTATCTTATTTTCCCCCCATACTGTTATGAGGTTTGGATTAAGGAAAAAGCACAATTTATTTTGAGTGATGGGAGTTAAAGGTTTAGTAGAGATGTGATACTACATCCAAAAGGGCTTGTTTCAGTGTTTAAATTCACAGCACGTGCTCCAGAGTTTCTTGGTGGTTCTAATTCTGGAACTACTTTGGTGCTCTAAAAGTGGAAAGAACTAAATTGATGTTTAAAAGGCTTAATGAGGTGATCTAACAACTGTTGGCCTTGTCAGCCTGACTACTGTCTTGGGTGGAAGCTCAGAGAGGCTGCAGCAGATCTGTTTAGTATTAACAAAGATAAATGTGACACTGGGCTTGCTAAGGGTTGGCATTTTGAGTTTTCACATCTCTCTCACACCTTTTCCTGTCCCTCATGGCATACTCACCTGCAGCTGAGGCTCTCAGCAGCTGTTTGTCTCCTCCCCAGTGAGTTTTGGGGCTGTAGTCCCAGGTGTAAATGATTGTCACAGCAAATTGGATTTATCCTGGAACTTCTTGGGGACATTCTCTCCCCAAAGCTTTCTACTTTCTCTTCCAAAGTGCTTGTAGTGTCCCCCAGCCCCATATCTCCTGGAAATGCAGTCAGCATCCTGTTTGCTCAGTGAGCACACTGACCAGTGCCAGCCTCAGGGCAGACACCCCCTGAATTCCAGTTACAGGCTGTAGTAGTGCAGGAGTATTGACCCCACTGTGTGTGACAGGTGCCTGCAGTGAACACACAAGTCACAACGCTTCTGCTGCTCTTTGCTGGGACCTGGGTTTCCTTGTGTTTCCTACATCTGCACTCACAGGGTGCCTGTGAAGCCAGAGGGACTGAGAAAACACAAAGCTGTAGTGAAGGAACAACTGTAACTCCTACCCAAACCTGTGTGTGCACGTGGAATATCACCGATACTTTGTGGCTCTCCAGTAAGACCAGTATATCCTAATACCATTTCCCTTGTCCCTTGCCAGGTTGCCGAAGAACAAGGTCAAGAAAACCCTGTGGATCACGATCCCATTCACGACCAGAGCTGGTACCTGGACCGGGCGCTGCGGAAACGGCTGCACCAGGAGTACGGAGTTCAGGGCTGGGCTATTGTACAGTTCCTCGGAGACGTGGTCTTCATTCCAGCAGGGGCTCCGCACCAGGCAAGGGCCAGGGACAGCCTGTTACCAGCCTGTTACCAGCCTGACCGCTTGGCTGGGCGGCTGAGCACGTGCCTGACGCTTGTTTTCTTCTCTCCAGGTTCATAATTTGTACAGTTGTATTAAAGTGGCAGAAGACTTTGTATCCCCAGAGCATGTCAAACACTGCTTCTGGCTCACTCAGGAATTTAGGTATCTGTCGCATACGCATACGAACCACGAAGACAAACTGCAGGTAACTCAGTGATGCTGAGGATGAACCCTTCCCCTCTGAGCCCTTCCATAACCCCAAAGGGGTGTTCCCACACAACCCGAGTTGCTTTGATGCTCAGATCAGTTTTAACACACTAAACCTGGAAGAGGAGTTTCCAGAGCTTCTGGAATCGTTACAGTTCTTAGTAGCTTTGAGGAAGCTTCCTGAAGCTTTTCCTGAGATCCTTTTGAAATTCTCTTCCATTGCCTTTGAATTCCCTCTCGCTGAGCTTGTGATGCTCTCCCCAAGCTGCAGCTTTCAGCTTCCACCCAGTTAGAACTTGAACCTCATTCTCACCAGTTAGTGATTTCAGTGTCACCGGTGCACATGAGGGGGTTTAAACTGAGGGGGGAGCTGGCACGGAGCTCTCTGGGGCTCTGTGTGTCTCTGGGGCTTCCAACAGACCCTCATCAACACCTCCTCTTTTCCTCCTAGGTGAAGAATGTCATATACCACGCTGTTAAAGATGCAGTTGGGATACTGAGAGCTAATGAATCCAGCCTTAGCAGACCCTGAAGTAGAAAGCCTTAACCACACACTATGAAACAGAAGCGTCGGCAGCTGTTTTAACTACTCAGTCAGGACCTCTGTGGACTTTGAGATTATATGAATGTTACCTCATCTTCCTTTCAGCAGTACCAGAGGATCGTGGTACAATGTTCTGTGTATTCTTCCAATGTTTACAAACCTGATATGTATATGTAGTAATATGTATGGACTGTGGCATACTGTGAATGCTCAGTTGCAATAGAACTTTATATGGAGTTGCTCTCCAAACTGTACAAAATACCTCCTATAGAACTGTTGGGAACTATTCCAAATTACTCATTTGACAACTATTACTCAAGATGTTGTAAAGCTCTGGTTTTTAACATTTATTTTGGGGTGGGAGGAAATTTAATAACCAATTTCCATTTAAAAAGAGAGAATGCAGTTCTGGGACTTCACATTAACATAGAACTAGCATTTAAAATTAGCTTTAAGCTATTGTATAGTAACATAGAGATGGGGCTTCACCATCTTTAGGTAAATGTATTTAAATTTCTAAATGTTAAAAGAAACTTTTAATCAAATGTCTTCTCTTTGAAATGGCTCTTTAATTTGAACTGATGTTTGATTCTCTGGTTTTTAACACTGAATGGTCTACATAAAATTCTTCTATTTCAGATAGTGTTCCTTGCCTAGCTTCTTCAATGGGCTCTTCAAAATGCAACTAGTTTGATGCAGTGCTTTGAAATGCAAGAGAAAACTGTGTATCATATACTGTTCATACTGTTTTATAAAGGATTGGAAGGCTTAGGCTATGGAATTTAGTGACAGGTCTGCTTAGAGCTCTTTTTTGTTGACCAAAGCAGGACTTGGCTGCTGCTTCTCAGCCAGTGCCAGTCCTACAGTCTGTATGGAATGAGTTCTGCAGCTTTGGGCTTCGGTGGCACTCTGAAAGGAAAGGCAAAGCATTGTGCAACTTGCCATGGGCAGAAGGGGAGAGGAGTGGAGCAGCACCCCTCTCCTCTAAGGGGAAACCAGGGCACAACAACCCTTCCTCTGAGTCCCTCCTGCTCTGCAACGTGCTCAGTAGCTGTTGGGCAGAGCCAGGCAGGGGCACCCCCTGGTTAGTGAAAAGTCCCGTTTCTGAGTGTGATGGAACAAAGTGCCAAGCCCTGTGCACACCCCCTCCCTGTGTGTCTGTACTGCTTACCCACCCCACAGAGCTGCACGTTTGTACCGTGTCCTTCCCAACCCCTGCTGTAAGTCAGGGCCTCAGACCTGCCTCTCTCCTGGTGACCAGTTACCTGGGCTTTGCCCAGGTCTGTGAGGCTGGGTGAGAAATGGAGGCAGCTGGGAGGTGCTGTGGTGTTCTCCTTGTGCAGGGAAAGGTGGGGTTCACCTGCCAGCTTAAATTCTGCTGGGTGAGACATGCCAGCCCCCTGTCTGCTTGCTGAGGCCCCACCAGGAAACAGATGGGCTTGTTTCCAGTCCCTTTGGCTTGTGATTTAAAGAGCAATAACCCCCTGATTGGGCATTTTGTGCTTCAACTACTGCTGCATCTGCCAAGGCAAGGCAGTGTTCTTCTGCAGTATCACCTCTGAGGTAACTGGAACAACCTGCCTGCTGGAGTGCTTGTGGGGAGCTGGAGCACAGGTCCCTGACCTCCCAGGGAGCACAGTGAGTCACACTGATCTCTATGCACCTGTGAAAAGGCTCATTGTTGAAGCTGGATTTTGTACTTCCTCAACCTGTGTTTACTGCAGCTGTTACCTGCTCCATCCTACCCACTCCAGCTGCTTTATTTGTCTTCTGCTGGCTTAAACATCTCTCTGGACTTTTAAGACTGGAAGAAACAGCTTGTCCCAAGCACCTGGGGGTTACTTTAGGGGCCAAGGGCTGTGCTGCTGTTCACTGCCTGGGCAGGGGAGCAGTGCTTGGCCCCTCCTTGCTTTTTAGGGCTGAGACCTGAGGCTGCAGGACCCCTGGCAGTGTCTGTGTGCTTGGTCTGTTCCACTCCTCTGCTGTTGTAAAAGGGGTGGGTAGTTACTGACAGAGTTCTCTGTTGCCAAGTCCTTAAACTCAGGAAGTGTTGTGCCTGCGTGGCTCCTGTGGCACTGACACGTCCAGGTGAGTGACACAGCAGCTACTGGCTCTGCAAAGTGCCTTTGTGTGCCCCGAGGGTAGCCTGACCTGCAGGGTTTTGTGACATGGAAACAGGAGGCATTTCATCAGCAGGGGGCAGAGCTGGGCAGGAGTACTGGGACAGCTCCCAGCCAGCAGCTGTAGCCGTTTCTAGGCTGGCAGCTGAGCAGCAGGTAACCCCTGCCAAGCAGCAGTGCTGGGCTACAGCTCCTCTCTGCAGGCTGGGGGCTACCAGGCTGTATCTGTATAAACAGTGGAAGACTGGAGGGTTAGGGACTGGTTTTTGGGTCAGTCCCAGTCCCCTCCCCAGGCACGGCCCCAGCAGCTGTCTGCCTTGTGCTTGGCTCTTCCCCCGTCCCATAGCCCAGCTGGGCCCCTCTGCCCCTGGAGAAGGGGGGAAGAGCATCTTGGCTGAAAGGGGGGCTTCCCCTTCCCTCCATCCACCCCCTCTTCCCCTCCAGACCCTGGGCTGACCCAGAGGAAAGGAGAACCACCTCCTGCCAGCCTGGCTCCCAGGCTGCTCTGCTCACCTCCTGGGAAGCACAGTCACCTTTCTAGGAGTCTGGCTCCTGGAGGTGGTCAGGGCCCTGCAACAGAGCTCATGGTGGGTCTGGAACCCTCCCCATGGCCCTTGCTCTGCCATACAGCACAGGACCACGCCAGGACCCCTTCCCTCAGCAGGGCTCTGCCTGAACAGGAGTGGCTACTTCTCTTTAGCTGTGCTGGGAGTACTAATGTACATTAAAGTACATTAAGTACATTAGAGTACATTAAGTACTAAACTTAATGTTTCGGGCTTTTTTAAGTGTTGTAAAAGCAGGAGGGAGCAGGTAGGAGTGGGTGCTGTGTGTGAGGCGAGATGCAAACCCCACCCATGGGCAGAGGGACTGGTAAAAGCAGCTTTAATAGAAGGTGTAGTGATTCCGAGAAACAAAGGTCTTTCTTACACCACCCAAGGCTGGTGGTGGGAGCAGATGAAGCCAAACTTGAAGCTCAGAACGTATTTCAGGGCTTTATATCTAAAAATACACAACATTCCACCACCTCTGCCACTGCACCACAGCCTCTCACAGGGGAGATGGGCTGAAGAGAAGAGATTCCAGCCCCAAGAAGTATATTACAGGAGTTCCCAGGAGAATAAACCCCCCAGGCAGAATAAAATAAAACATATATTACAGAAAGTGTTCTCACATATCCATCTTTGCACTTGGAAGGGGGGAGAGACGCTCCCAGTGCAGCAGAGGAAGGGAAGGCAGGCTGCACACACCTTGGGCTCTGGCCTCAGCTGCGGAGGGTGGCCAAGCGCGACTGCATGGCCTCGATGTCCTCCTCCTCCTCAGCAGCGGCGGCTGCCCCCGGGGGCTCGGGCTCAGGGAGAGCGTCTGTGACTTTACTGGGTGCTTTACCCAAGGCCCCTGCAAACGACAAGCAGGCTCGTTAGTGTGCATCAGGGCTGGGTTTAATAATTAGCAGCTTCTGGGGATGTCTTAACGATTGAATCGCTTCAGGTTCTGGAGTCGGTTGTGCAGCCCTGGGCCCTGCTGCTTGGTGCTCCCACCGCCTGCCCAGCCAGGAAACGGGACATGGGAGGGGGAACAAGCCAGGGGCAGGGCCCAGGGCAGCAGCAGAGCCCAGGGCAGCAGCAGGGCAGGAGTAGGGCCCAGGGCAGCAGCAGAGCCCAGGGCAGCAGCGGGGCAACAGCCAGGGAACTCCGCGCTCAGCCCTGCTCAGCCCCTCCCAGCTCCGGCACTCACTGCTGCCACAGGGAGCTTGGGTAAGGAGCATGTGAAACATTAACAGATTCAAGTAACTCAACCATCAGTTTAGTTACACATGAGAAACAATCAAAGCCCCTGGAGGTGCCCAAGACCCCCTGTAACTATTCCATGAGCTGCAAGGCAGAAGCTGGGGGCTGGGGCTTGGGTTTAAGGGGTGTTGTTTGTTTGTTTTGTGGGGATTTTCCCCCCAACTCCAGACACAAACAGTGCTTTACAGCCAGGAATCACAGCACAGCCTGAGACTCAGGCAATGCAGTGCAATTCCCTGAGAAACCAGCCTGCCTGTTAGTGAAGGCAAAGGCACTGCTGGGCAAGAGCAGCTCAGAACAGATCATCTCAATCACTCTGTCTCCTGACCAGAGTGGGGATGAGGCTCCACTCCAGCAAACACACACACTCACCAGCTGTGATTTCAAAAAGGATGTTGTCAATCTCCATCTCTGCTTCCTCTTCCATTTCCTCCTGATCCTCCATGCTTTCAAAGGTGTCCTCCAGCATCTCCTCTATAATCCCAGCCTAGCAGGAAAGGAAAAGACAGCACGTGGTGCCCTTGGAAACAGCAGAGTGAGAGGACACGATTCCTACTTCCCAGATCAGGCTGCACCTACCCAGGCATTTAGGAACCACTCGCTTGGGGTGCCAGCTGCCTGGAGCAAGGCTTCCCCACTGTCACTGTGCAGGGCTTGGCTGACACACTTGCCCACAGTTTAAGTGTAAAACTGGCACACAGGAAAAGCCTCAGAAGCCTGAGGATCAAACACACATCTTCTCACTTTGAAACCCCCCAGCTGCACGTCTCAGCCCAGTGTGTGACATACAACTGCAAACTGCAGTCCCAGAGCAGAACTGGGGAACGTGGGGAAACCAGTGTCTGACACTGCTGCCCTTTCTCCACCTGCATTTGAAAACAGCCCTTGCAGGGCCTGCAAGCCTGGCATGGGCAAGCAGTTCTGGTGCACAATTAGTAGCAAATAAGCTGACTTGACCCACTGGAGTAGGAAGGGGGAAGGGGGGAGCACCACCCAACCTTGGTAACCAGTGTGCCTTGAGATCAGAGCGTTCCCATCAGGTGGAGACGCTGAGCTGGATGTTTCAAACCCAGTGTCTGACTACAATGGGATTTTGAGCTTCCCACTCCACTCTGGGCTGGGCTGGCTCTTCCTTCAGGAAGGTCTCTGGCAGAGCTACAGGCAGTCACTGGGCACAGGGTGAATCCTGCTGTTCACCTCCCTTTGCCCCCCAGAGCAGGAGGACCAAGCCACAGCCACTCTGTAGTACAAGGACTGGTCTTCCCTCCATGTCCAACCTGAGCAGCTCTGTGCCAGACACCTTGCAGGAATCACCACATCTGCCTTCCCCATCTGCAGCAACTCACCTATTAACACATCCCCCTGTCCCTGGGGTTCAGGGCTTGCTTTTTCCAGAGAACCCTCCTCAAATTTCCCTGTGGACATTTCAGGTTCCACACACATTCAGTTCAAACCATGCTAAACACCCAGCAATGGCTCCCAAACCAAAGCAGCCAGGACTGAAAGACATCCTTGGCCTGAAACCTCCCCAGGCAGCCCATGGGGACACTTGAATGTCTGGACAAAGGGGCTGCCAGAGCAGTGGCAACACCCCCTCCTGTTCACCTGGCCTGTATCCATGTTACAGATCCTACCTTCATCATCTCTTTGGACAACTCCCTCATCGTTGCTTGGATCTCAGGGATTTTGACTAGGCTCTGCATAGCCTTCATGACTTCTGTGCTCTTCTGCAGCGAGCCTGCGACCCTCAGGACAGCTGTGAAGGAGAGGTATGGAGAAGCTTGAACCACCCCTGCACCACCAAAGGCAGAGAAATGAGCTCTTCCCCACAGAGACAGAAATTTGCTTGCATTCAGGCAATTTAATTAAGAATTGGGCATCCCAATTCCTCAGCCCCTGCCTGCCTTCCTGGAAAAGCTTGACTCCTACTTGGGAAAATAATCAAACCTGAGTGTTTAGCAAAGATAAATGATGCTGTGTGATTCCCTGGAGCAACCCAGATCCCCTGCAGAGAGATTCCAAGCCAGGTGCACTCCAGGCTGCAGAGAGAGCTCCCTGGGAGCTGTGCTCCCCCTCTGAGGCAGAGGTGCTGCTCAGGGTTTTGCTAGTGGAGCTCCATGTCTGGCTGCTGACCTAGCTAGTGACCCAGCCCAGCACTGGGCTCTACAAACTAACCCTGGCAGAGGCTCTGGTGCAACAGTTTCACACTGCACAGCAAGCTAGAAAATTCACACAGGAGCAGATGAGCTGGAAGTTGAGTGTAGTTTACACTGAGTTGATTGGTCCCCTCTCCAGAGGCTCTTCTCATGCACAGTGATATCACTGCACCAGAAGCTCATAACTAAGGGTACTCTGAGGTACCTCCCAGTTTCCTACACAGCAAACTCACCTGCTGGCACAGAAAGTGGTCACTCCTCCAGGAAGCAAAGTGAAGGCACAGCAGTTATTACTTTTCATTTGAAAACTCCTTTAAGAACATCACAAGTGCAATGTTAACCAGCTGCCAGCAGTCAGTGCCCAAGAGGAAGCAAGCCAACACCAGCCCCAAACTGAACCCCAGGTTCCTTCCTGTTGCTTGGGTGAGTGTATCACAACATTCCCAGGATGATGAAGGTGCTGGTAGGAAGGAGTTTTTTCCCTTTCAAAGAACACCTCAAGCCCCTTTCCTGAAGGAGGCACCTGGGGAGCCACATCCCACCTAGCATGAGATCACACTTCAGGTACAAAGGTTGGCAGTTCCCCCTGCACCCCTCACCTGGTGAGGGACACCCAGCAGCCAGCCTGGGTAATGCTGGGCTGGGGGAGCACTTGGGCATCCAGCAGCACATGAACTTCTCCCAAGCCTCTCCCTGTCTTTCATGCTTTCTGCTCTGCTCTTGGTACAGGCTACTATGCTCCCAGGTATGGGAAGTACTGCCAGGCATCTACTGTAACAGATGTGGGATGTGGAATTTGGGGAAGGAAGGAAATATGCTGGTATTTGGGGAGCACAAAGGGCCAAGCAGGGTTCACAGAGAGCTCAGTATTAAGCCCCAGGGCAACTTGATCCACCCAAGGTGGTGTAGTTTTACAAGATGAGGTTTATTTCCTTCAGCAGAATTCTCTTCACCTTACAGATCCTGCCAAATTCAGTAACAACAACAGGCTGCACATGACTACAGGGATACTGGGCACACCTTCACACTGTTCAGGAACCCATGTTGAAACCATGCCCCAAATTACTGGAAGAGAGTTCTGTCTCAGAGCACGTGATTCTCCTGCCACTGCAACCCTCAGGCCCTGAGGAGAGGAGTTAGATTGCCTGATGAGCAGAGCCAAGGAGGGGTAAGAACCCCAAGAAGCTAACTCCCCAACTACTCCAGAGTCCAGGCTGGGAAATCCACCCAGGCAGGGCAGTGGGGAGAGAGTCTCTAGAACACCCTGCAGATGACAGGGGTTACTGCCTGCAGGGATCTAGGGCTCCCTATGGGATGGAGAGGGGAAAAGAGCACTTTGCAAACCAAGAAAAACTCATTATGGAATCTTTTAAGGGGGTTGCAGGAATGTGATTAAACATGGAAAACTTTCTGTTAGATGGTTAGGGAAAGGACTGAAGGTGGGCAAAGGGAGGGATCAAGGTGGACCAGGGAAGGCCACAAACCTCAGGGACCCACAGGTTTGGGTACCAGCAACTCCAGCAGTGGAGAAGAGCCAGTTACTGCATGGCTGGCCAGCTTAGACTGAGTGTCTGAGGACAGCTACTGGAGCAACCCTTACATTGTGCATGTATGTGTGTATACACACACACACACACACACATCTCCTACTAGTGGCCCTCAGTCCCAATCAGCTGAAGAAGAAATCCAGGGTGGAGCTGCCAGTGCTGCTTCTGTTGGTGTGATGTGTTCACATGTTAAAGGCACTGCTGGGTGTGGGTGCTCAGCCTGGCTGGAGCTGGAACTGCAGCTGCCTCCCACCTGTGGGAGGCATTTCCCTGGGTCCTGAAGCCCACTGGAACCAGCTGCCTTCCACTGCTTCCAAACTCCAGCTCTGCCCACGTTTGACCTTGGTGCTGAAAGTGGAAACCCAGACCTCCCCCCGCTGAAGCCAGCAGCACCCAGCAGCTGTTCTTACCAAGCTGGTTCTTCATCCCCATGAGAACAGAGTTCATGTGAGCTTTGGAGGCGTGGAGCTTGCTGACAGCCCTGCGGGAGCGGATCAGCTCCTTGGCCAGGATCACACACACGTCCCTCTGCCCCTTCTTGGCAGCGTCCTTTATCGACCGCTTCACCTTCTCCTCCTCCCTCTGGATGTCTGGGGCACAGGGAGAACACAGCAAAGACTCACAGCCTGACAAGGACTTGGAGAAGCAGCCAGTCGTTTGTTGGGGTGGATTTTCTAGGCAAAGCATGGTTTCTGCTTGAGTTCAGACTCCCTCTGTTACCCAAAGACCGTGTTCCAGGCTGGTTTACATCTCTGCTGATTGACTCAACTGAGTATTAATAGGAAAACTCTCACTGCTAAACATCCAGCTCTGATTTCCTTTGCAGTTGAGGGAGCTGTAAAGGACTGTCTGCAGGAATATTGCTGCATAAAGCTAAGAATTCTTAAGAAGTGGAAAAGGTCCAGTAAGAACAAAGCCCACTGAGATGACTACTTGACTCACAACTTCAGAGCAAGTGACTATTAAACTGGCCTGAGATATATATATATACACACACACATATATATATAACATATATATATATGTTTAGATAAAAACCCCATACACACACAGCCACACACACACAGAACCTACAACTACTGTGCTGATTTATAAGAATACTTCTGTGCTCACCACCAGAGAGCCCCACTTCACTGTGAGGGGACAAAGCTGTCACAAGGAGTTTACAACTAGTATTCTCCAGACAGGCCTTTTACTAGCTGAAATACTTACCTGGCAGACTCCATTAGAAGCTTAACCCCTATATGCCCACCTTCAAGTGAATCTGTGGGCTGTTGTAGGCAAAATCATCACTGTTTCTAAATCCCTGAATTGTGTCTTTCTGGGGAAAGATACATTCAGAAAAATTGAAGGAGGCTGGAAAGTTCTAGACAGACAATGCCTGAGATAAAAAGCAGCACATCACTGATTAGCTAGTGAATTTACAGGGGTGTGTCCAGAACTGTTAAGAGTTAGAATCACAGATTTGTCAATTGCTGCCAAACCCCCCTTCATCCTTACAGACCTAATTGTTGCCCTCAAGCACAACTCATTGAGCCTCAACTGGATGCCCACACAAGCCTATACTTGTACTTTAGGAGTTCTGGTTTGAGTTCCTACTGCTCCTGTTTTACACACACGTGCTGTAGGTGCCCCTATAAACCAGCACCTTCAAATTAGAAGCTGCCTGGTGCCAAAGCTATGAATAATTTATCAGCAAGAACCAGTGTGCTGGTAAAGTGTCAGATCTAACTCAAAACAGCCTGGTCAAACTCTCAGTATCCAGCTTTTTATATGAGGCTGCTGGAGCAGGAATACAGAAATAAGCCTGTATGACCTGAGCACCAAACAGCAGGATTTAAAATACTACACACTAAATAATCTTCCTTAAACAACATGGGTTTCTCTAGCAGATCTGATGTGACTGTTCATGTGTCTCTGCCTTGGCAGGTAACACTGGCTGTGCACAGCAGAAGCCAGGTACCAGAGAAACCAGATGAGGATGAACAAAAGCCAGTGCAGAGTCTAGCACATGGGAAGGAATAACTGCTGGAATCAGTACAGGCTGGGGATGAGCTGCTGGAGAGGAGCTCTGTGGAGAAGGACCTGGGGGTCCTGGAGGGTGACAGGGTGGCCATGAGCCAGCAGTGTGCCCTGGAGCTGAGAGAGACAATGGGATCCTGGGGGGCATCAGGAGGAGTGTGGCCAGCAGGTCACAGGAGGGGATCCTCCCCCTCTGCTCTGCCATGGCCAGGCCCCACCTGGAGTGTTGTGTCCAGTGCTGGGCTCCCTGGGATCAAACAGACAGGGATCTCCTGGAGAGAGTCCAGAGGAGGCTACGGAGATGCTGAAGGGCCTGGAGCATCTCTCCTGTGAGGAAAGGCTGAGTGAGCTGGGGCTGTTCAGCCTGGAGAGAAGAAGACTAAGGGGGGACCTGATTAATGTTTATCAATATCTGAAGGATGGGATGCAGGGGAAATGGGCAGCCCCTTTTCAGTGTCTGTGGGGACAGGACAAGGGGCAATGGCTGCAAGTTGGAGCACAGGGAGTTCCACAGCAACATGGGGAAGAACTTTTCCCCAGTGAGGGTGCCAGAGCTCTGGGACAGGCTGCCCAGGGGGTGTGGAGTCTCCTTCTCTGGAGAGATTCCAGCTGATCTGTGTGACCTGTCCTAGGGAGCTGCTTTGGCAGGAGGTTGGACCTGATGATCTCTTGAGGTCCCTTCCAACCCCTGTGATTGTGTGAAAGCTGAGAGCAAGAAGCACAGGAACAAGCAGGGCCTGTATCAACCCCTTTCCTTTTCCAGACTTGGCAATGAATTAGCCAGGGATGAAATGGGGAGTTAAGAGTCCACCAAAAAGTGATCCTATAGCAAATAAAGAATTCAGATAGTAAGACCAAGTCTCACCTGCCAGCAAAGAACTGAAGGAAACAGCCAGATGAATGATTAACTCTAGCAAAGGCTTTGTTCCAATTTTTTGTTTGAGTCTTCCTGAGTTGTGCCAGGCAGAAGTTGCTCATAGGCCAAAATCAGAAGTTTCCCTTTCATGAAAACAAAGGCATCAAACACAGGCTTTGTGGCACAGGTGGACTTGGGAGACTTCACTGGCACCTCTCACTCACGTGGGAGTTAACAAACCCTCTGCTCAAGATGCATCATGCTCTCAACACCAGTCTCTATTCTAAAGGACAGGCAGAGATCTGTAGACCATCACCAGAAAGCCATACTTGGGGCTTCCCAACTATCATCTGCAGAAACACCACAAGCTTGAAGACACCTGTATGTCAGACATGGGAGTCTCAGTGTATCAGAACAGGTAAGAAACACCTCAAGTGCTACAGAAGAAAACACCAAGTACTCCAGCAGCACTGAGGAGTTAAGAGGTGTACTCCTGTCAGGCTAAAAACAACCATAGTATTGTGTCACTGCACCTAAATTAGCACAGGGCAGAGTGGCCCCAGCTCAATGGGTGCTTTCACTTGCATGAGGAACTGCTGGGTAGGAGATTAGAGGCACAAATATGCAAGAACAGGTCAGACCTGTCTGTGAAGGTCAAGGCCAGCTACACACCTCCAGAGAACCAAAGCCCCTACACCAGTCACCCTGCAGCACTACCAAGCACAACAGAGGCACAGAGCAGTTCACAGCCCCTGCCAGAGGGATTTGTAAGCTTGGTAAAGCACAAAGTTGCTGTATTGTTCCAAGTAGACAAACTTGAAGAGTTCAGTTCTGAAGTCACAAGGGTACCTTTCATTTCTCCAGACCTTCCAAACCCTGAAGAGCACACCCACAGCAAGCAGAAATCACTGCAGCAGCAGGAGTCCAGCAGCAGATGGTCTGAAGCAGCATGTTGCTGCTATATTCAGTGACTGCACTGACCAAGTGAGCCAAGCATTTGAGTGGTCCCAGCCCACTGGGTTCATCCCAGGTGGATCTGAGTGTTGCCACAATCAAAACACAGAACCATAAGGCTGGAAAAGACCTTTAAGATCACCAAGTCCAACCATTCCCATCCCAAGCTAAACCAGATCCCTAAGTACCTCATCTACCCTTTTTTAAACACACCCAGGAAGGTGACTCAGCCCCTCCCTGGGCAGCCTGTTCCAGCCCCTGACAACCCACACAGCCCTTCCCAGGGAAACTAAGACACATCCCAGCTCAGCATCCTCACTCCAAGGCTGCAGTGATTTCCTGTGTAAGTCTGGACAGGAACAATGAAGCATGGCAGAGTCTGACTACAGTGGGTAATGTAATAAAGAAAACAACCCAACAACAACAAAAACAAGCCTTGGGTGGCACGTGGCCACCATCCTTTAGCAGCAGCCTGCCAGCCTGGGGAAGTGTCCAGCAAAACCACACACTTCCACTTGGCCAGATGTGAAATCCCAGCACAATGTGGGCACTGCAAAGCTGTTCTGTACTTGAACAGCAATTATCTGCAGAGAGAGGGGGCTGTCTGTGGTTAGTCTAAGCTCTGAGCTGCATTTCTGTGTGTGGAATGCTTTGAAACACACATACAGAGGTGTTTAGAGCTGCTACAGTCCTCAGATCTACACCCACACCAGCAGAGCAGGCTACCAGGTAACACAGGAGCTCTGCAGGCCATGCAGAACGTAGAGAGGAGCCCAGCACTTCATGGGATCATCCACAGCAAACACGTGGGTGGTTTGGTTCCAAGAAGATGGGACCTCTAAGAGATACTTTACTCCTAAGATCAGTCACACTTCAGCTGTTATGTGCCCACTCCAGTCACACAAAGTGTCTCAGAGAACACAGAGCAACTCACAAGCATAATGACCACCACTGTACATCCATCTTCCTGGAAAAGGTGCAAACCCTGTCCTGATTTTAAAGATCAGAGGCATCTCCCTCCACCCAGCTTGTACAAGCATACAACACTTTGAAACTTGTACTTGGAGAACTTCAGAGGCATCATTTTGTAACAGAGACTAAGCCTGGCCCCAGGATTACATTCATCTTCCTTTACTTCAGAGGCAGTAGAAGACACCAGGTGATTGGATTTCACAGCCTCCCCCAATTAAAGCAGAACAAGCCCTCTCAGGCAGACAGGGAAAGGAAAAACAGAAGGTGAGACAGAAGTACAAACCTCTGATCTGTCTATCAATCACTCTCATTTCCTTCCTTATCTTCAAGGACCATTCATTGACCTTAAAAACAGAAAGTGAGAGTTACTTGAAATCCCAGCTTTAAAAATCTGCTTTTATACTTCATGCAACTTCATAATTTGATAACAAGTGAAGCACTTCAGAATGCACAAGCTCTAAGTCACGAGTGATGCTTAAATATTTCATTATTCCAAGTAAAACACCCACCCCAACATGGCAGAGAGACCACCAGTTACTACACTCCTCTGCACTTGCAGGCTGGGGGTTCAGGAGGACTCAATTTGGGAATCAGAGCTGCCCAGGTAACTTCCTGTGTCACAGAGACTTGGCTGTGCTGATGGAACTTGACACAGGGGATTTCAGCAGAAAGGCAGAAGCTTTGGCATGGGATGAGAGCACCAAGAGCATCACTACCTGTTATGTCAGAGGTCTCCAAGCCAAGCCCCTACTCAAAGCCAGACAGGTTGCTCAGGGCCTCCCATCCATTGAGTGTTGAGGTTATCCAAGGGCTGAGGCTTCTCAGCTGCTCTGGGCATCTGTTCCAGCACTTAACCACCCCTGTGAGGAACTTCCTCATGGCCAGTTCAAACTCCTCCTCTGGCCAGCTGTGCCTGTAGCCCCTCTCCTGTCACAGAGCACACCCAACAGGTACCCAGCTCTGTCATCACCACAACCCCACTGGTGGCAGTGAAAGGCTTTAGACCCTTGCCCTGTCACCTTTCCTTCTCCAAGCTAAACCAGGCCCAGTTCCCTCAGCTTCTCCTCCTGCATCATGGGCTGCAGTCCCCCAGCCTCTTGGTGACCTTCTGCTGCACTGTCCCCAGTCTGCTGACACCACCCTTGCATGGGGTGCCCAAACCAGGACACTGCTCTGCAGATGTGGCCTCCCTAATGCTGAACCACGTGCCCCAACATGATGCTCCAGCTTGCTCTCACAGCTGCCAAGCTGCCCTGCTTACTCATGTTTGTAACCCATGGGAAGCCTGGCTCTTTCACAACAGAGCTGCTGCTGCCCAGCCAGCCCCAGGCTCACAGGGATGGTTGTCCCTGTGCTGCACATCATCCTGAGGTTCCTGCTGGCCCAGGCCCCTTCTACACAGAGCTCTGCCCTCCAGCCACCCTTCCCTTGCCTTTGGTGGGGTTCAGACACAGCCAACCCCTCTACAGCTTCCCTCTTGGGACTTGCCAAGACCTCTCTGTCCCAGCACTGCTGGCTCCCCAACACAGGGAGGGGGGCAGCCCCAACCACCTCTCCAGGGAAGCAGAGACAAGTGACATCCAGCCACAAACCACGAGCACTTGTGGCAAACAGAGAAGCAGAGAGGGGCTGTACAACACACACCACAGCCAAGAATCAGGAGCTAATAGTAACACCCAAACAGAGTGGAAGCTCTGACACTGCATTTACTATTAGCAGCACAGATTTTGCACAGTATCTAAAAAAAGAACCCCTAAGATGACCTCAAATTCACTGATGCACTTGACACTGGACATACTGGTGCACAGGCCACTCAAGATGTCCAGATCACCCTGATTGAGTAAGTAGGGGTTTTTATTCAAATAAAAAGTGAAGGGGAGCAAGGGGCTGGCACTGATTTCCTCTCTGTGATGACCAGTGACAGAACCTGAGGAACAGCATGAAGCTGTGACAGGGGAAGTTTAGGTTGGATATTTGGGAGAGGTTCTTTGCTGAGAGGGTGGTTGGGCACTAGAACAGGCTCCCCAGGGAAGTGGCACAGCATTGAACCTGACTGAGTTCAAGAAGCATCTGGATGATGCCCTCAGTCCCATGCTCTGATTTGACTGGTCCTGTGTGGAGTCAAGAGTTGGACTCCATGATCCTTATGGGTCCCTTCCAGCTCAGGACCTTCAATAATTCTGTGATACCTGAATAAGCTTTATAAGAGAACTGTAAAAAACACTACTTTTCAGTAGACAAGCCCAGAGCAAGAAAGATTCTTAAACTTTTACCAATCTCAAAAGAAATGCTCTAAACAACACCATTCAAGACCAGTTGTCCAAGTATGAAATTTGCTGAAAACCCCCAAAAAACTCCCTCAAGTCCAGACACCCTGCAGAGCTCTGTGCATATACTACATTATGGGTGTGCAGAAGTTTTGAAGTGCTTTCAGAAAGCTCTTGTACCTTTTAGTTGAATCTTGTTTTATTCTAGGAAAAAAAAAACCCAAACAAGCCAACCTTTTGCTGGAGCAGTTGCAGCCTCCCCTCCTGCTGTCCAGAATAAGGCACAAAAACATCATGTAGATTCATTCCTCACCTTGGTAAGGGGCTAAGAACGTTCCTCTTTTGAGTCTGCCCACACTACATGGGGAGAAAAGTGGTAAGAGACTGAGGGGAAGCATGGCTGAACTCTGGCTGGCCAATTGTCACACCTCAAGCATACCATCTTCCAGAGACTGGCTCTACAAGCTGCACTCCAGAACCAACCAACACACACACAACTGGCAGCTGTACAGCAGGTTCCACAGATCCTGCCTGTGATGCACAGCCCAGCACAAAGACACCATGAAGCCAGCACTGGCTGCCACCAACCCCTGCTAACTCTGACAGCTGCAAGCTCAGTGATAGCTCAGGAATGAGCTGCCTCACAGGACTGTCTTCACAAAGCAGCTGGGTGCTTCTGCATTCCCTGGTCCAGCTTTGTGGGTAAGAGGAGGAAGAAATCCCACTGACTCTTATCTAGATGACTGCAGGTCAATCTGATCTCTTGCAGGACACCATGGATATCAGTAGGAACCCTGGCAGTGTGAAGGCAGCCACTCTGGGATTGGGAGTGCTTTGGTCAGCCCATGGCTCATTGTCTCAGGCAGAACCCCAGGCTGATGGGTTCCTGTGAAGTTCAAGACCCTGAGGGCAGTGAGAAGGGCACACAGCAAGCTCACTGCCCTGGACTTCAGAGGAGCTGCTTGGTAAAGTCCTGTGGGACAAAGCCCTGGAGGGAAGAGGGGCTGAGGTAGCTGACTAGTCTTCAAGGATCCAAGCTCAGGAGCAGGCATCCCAACAAAGAAGAAGCCCAAAGGCCTGCAGGGATGGACTAAGAGTTCCTGGGCAAACTCAAATGCAAGAAGGATGCCAACAGAAGCTGGAAGCAGGGGCAGGTAGCCTGCAAGGAATACAGACACATTCCCTGAGCAGCCAGGGATCAGGTGAGGAAAGCTAAAGCCCTGATAGAATTAAATCTGGCCAGGGATGTCAAGGACAAGAAGAGCTGCTATGGCAGCAATAAAAGGAAGATAGGTGAAAACGTGGGCACCCTCTGAAACAAAACAGGAGACCTGGTTACCCAGGACATGGAGAAGGCTGAGGTACTCAAGAAGTTTTTTGCCTCAGACTTCACCAGCAAGGCCTCTAGCCACATCACCCCAGCCACAGAAGGCAAAGGAGACCAGAGGAATGAAGAACCACCCACCATAGTGGAAGATCAGGTTTGAGACCATCTAAGGAACCTGGAGGTGCACAAGTCTGTGGGACCTGACAAAATCTGCAGATCCTGAGGGAACTGGTGGATGAAGTGGCTAATCTGCTCTCCATCATATCTGAAAAGCTGGGGCAGTCCAGTTCCCACTGACTGGAAAAGAGAAAACAGAGGCCCTATTTTTATGAAGGGATAAAAAAGGAAGGCCTGGGGAACTACAGGCCAGTCAGTCTCACCTCTGTGCACAGTAAGATCAAGAAGCAGATCCACCAAACAACCCTGATGTGGCACTAAATGTACAGCAGACCCCGAGCTTTAGACAGGTTGAAATGCATGACAAGCTCCTCACCAGGACTGAAGGCCTTTGCCTTGCATCATTCAGCCAGTAAGCTCTCTCCCATCAGCAGACAGCAAGCATACAAACCAAGCCAGGCTGACTCACTGTCATCACAAAAACCTCAATCTCTTCCCATCAGCAGCTACCTCCTGTGGTGCTCCAACTGCTTTCTCTAGCCCTGCTCAGGGACAGGATCCTGTGTGCAGCTGCTGGCAGGCACAAGGTAATTAGTGCTGTTTCCCCATCACCTAGCAATCAGAAATAACCTCTTCCTTCTAAAGCTATAGGGTTAGATAAAGGAGGAGAGGTGTTTCTTACTCCCAGTGGGTTGCTCAATATTGCTGTTCCTGTGTCTGAAGTCATCATGGCAGCCTGCAAGCTAAGAGCACGCTGGTGATGGCAGGATGACCCAAGGAACTCCTCCCTAGGGCTCAGACACACCTGTTTTCCAGCACCTTTGCAGGCTTTCCTGCAAACAGCTCCAAGATAACCCACAGACACGCTGTGTTACTGCGAAACAGGGCAAGCCTGTCAGTCACAGAAGGAGAGAGAGGGGTCATCAGACACAAAGCAACAAGGACTTATTGGTGCAGCATCACATCATGCAAGTTAGAGTTGTCTGGTGCTTTATCCCACCCTGGAGAGCAGCAGCCTCCAAACCCCAGTATCCTCATGAACAGTGGAAACTACAACCAGCTTGCACAGTGCTCTGACACAGGTAGAGGAAGGGAAAATACATTAATAAAAGCATTTTCCTTATCTAATGGTATTACCAAACAAGCAGCGACTGAGACCTGGTCGGTAGGAAGCAGCTGGGAATACCTGTGGCTCTCCATCTCTCCTAAGCCTTCAGCTTCCATACCTGTCACCTGCTCCTGGTTGCTTTTTCAGTACCTCTAACGTCTTGGGCGTCTCCTCCCACTAAAGGGCAGCTATCTTGATTAGCACAGCAATAGGCACTTAGGAAAAGCAACAGTGAAACCTCTCGGTATCTTCATTATTTCAATTCACTGTAGCCAAGGTTAGGGATCTACAGGAGGAAGCAAGACAGGCAGCTGGCCTACAGCCTCACCCGTGCTCCCCAAGCCCCCACACCTCAGCTATTCGTGTTTTCAAGACTGTCTTTGCACCAGGAGCGAGCAGCCACGAGTGAATCCGGAAGTAACAGAGCTAACAGCAGGCTACGAACCCAGGAGCTGCTACCCACACCCCCCCACCAAACCCCAGCCCAGCCACGGCGCTCAGGGGCACCGCTTCTTCAGCTGCTCCTTCTGCGGCCCCGCTCAGCCCCGCTCCCCGCCCGCCACCGCGGCCCCCCGAGCGCCGGCCGGTCACGGGAAGAAGCTGCGGGGCTGGAAATGAAGCGAAGCCACCGAGCGCGGGCTCCCCTCGGGGACACGAGGGCTCCTCGCCCGCTGCTGAGGCCTCGCCGGGGTACCCCCCCCCCGCCCGGCCGCAGGGGCTCAAGGAAGGACCCCCCCTCAGTCCAGGCCCCGCCGGGCCTCGCCCAGGACCCTCCGCAGCCCCGCCCGGCGCCATGGCAACGCCGCACTTCTACAGACCACCGCCGCCCCCGCCGCCTTCCAGCCTCCGCCTCAGGAGGCGGCGGCGGCGCTGCCGGGGCCTCACCAGCTCCTTGGGCGGCTTCTCGGGGGTCTTCCCGAAGAGGCCCATGGCGGCCGCCACCTCCCGCCGCCCGGCCCTTCCGGGTCCCGCTCCCCGCCCGCTGTCAGGGCCGAGCCCCTCCCACTGCGCATGCGCAGCCGGCCGCGCCCGACTCCTCCTTTCCCGCCCAGGCTCCTCTGGCACTGCCCATGCGCCGCCGCTGGCGCTGACGGGCTTCGGTTAAGGGGCGGGGGGAGCGGTATCCGCACTGCCCGGGTGCCCTCCCGGAGCCCGGGGGAGCGTCCCTGTGCTGTCTGGGGCAGTGACAGCAGCTGACAGGGCGCGTTACCTCAGCACCTGCCCTCCCCGGGTCACGCAGGCGGCGGGAAAGCACTGGGGCGGGAGCCTGGCGGCCTCCTGCTCCCGCCCGCCTCCCGCTCCCGCCCGCCTCCCGCTCCCGCCCGCCGGCCTCTCAGGGCCGAGGGGCGCGTAACCCGCTCTGCGCCTGGGTCGCGCTGTCTCTTCGCGCCCCGCTCACCTGTGAGGCGGGGCGGGGGGGGTGTCTGGAAGCAGCCACGGGAGGACAGGGGTCGGGGAGCGAACAGGCGTTGCCGGTGCAGCGCATCACGGTTACGCTTACCCTCGCCTGGAGAAGGGCGTCTGGGCAGCAGGTTGCAGTCACAAACCGGGAGGTCCAGCTCTTGTCTCCTTTCAAGGCCTGATGCTGGACGAAGGGCCTAACCGAGCCTTGAAAAGGCCTCTGGCCTGGCTACGAGCGGCAGGGAACACAGTAGCAATTCCTGAGGCTGGCCAGGGGTGATCTGAAGCCTTCTGCTCCTGACAGTGGCACAGAACACCCACCAGTCTCATTGAGCCTCCCTGCCAACACAAGCAACCTCACATCACTCCTTCCTCACGGTTTCCGCTGGCTTTCAGGCGTGAGCCAGAGAACAAACACAGCGCTTCACCTTTCAGTTAGCTCCAGACACTTGACAAATACCAGCCCAGCCAGGCAAGCGAGCAGCAAAGCTGCTCACCTTGTCAAAAGCCACAGTCTTTGCTCCATTCTCCAGATTTTATACTCATCAACATGCTGGGTAAGGGCTGCCTGAGATCCTGCACGCTGCAGGAAACAATCCCACTGTGGCTGCCACTGCTGACACAAGTAGTGTTTCATATAATATGTCCATCCAACTGCTTTTTCCTTCCCTGCTGGGACTACCAACACACTACACCAGCTGCTGTAGGTTCTGAAACAGATGCATCACCAGGAACGGGATCACAACAATTTATATAATCCGGGCTGACGGGCACGAGGGGACCAAGGCTTCAGTCACAGCGATCTGCTGGTCGTAATTATCTATCTGCTCACATGGATGTGCCCTCTACAGCTCTCCTGCTAATTAAACAGCAACCTGTGTCATTCATCAAAAGAATTGGACTAGCGGAGCATCTGAGGTCACCAAAACAAGTCTTCAGCTGAAACACAATGGTTTGCAAACACAGCTGAGCACTGGTTAAACACAGGAGCTGCTTAGGCCCAGGCTACACAAGGCCAGCTTCCAGCAGCAGAGCCATGCTCCAGGAGCACACAGCACCCCAAGGACTACACTCCCAGTCTGTGGTAATACGCCAAGGTACCACCAAAGGGCAACAGTGACACAGCAGTTTGCTTGTCTGCTTTGGTACACAAGCTACAGCTTTATTTACACTCAAGAAAGTTCTCCTCCCTTTCCCCTACTGAGATGACAAGGCAGGTTTCGACAGAGTCCTGAAACAATGAGGATTTTAACCCCAGCTGCTTACGATAAGCACTCAGGCTAAGCATCACACCACCACACAAACTGGAAGCAGAAATGCTCTTTACCCTCATTATGCCTCTCCACTGCTGTAATGACAGATAAAGGGCATGTACTGACAGGCCTCAACTGGAATAAAAATTACCCTCTGGACCACAGGAGAGCTGGTGCTATTATGCCCCTTATACCTCCCCACTTCAGCACTGCAATAGGAAAAAGGAGAGAGGAAAAAGTACTCACAATTAAAACCAGCTCTTCCAATAATTAGGAGAGTATCCTCTGGGGAGGACACCTAGTGACTGGAGGCATGAAACATTCGTTATTAAAAGGATAGTGCCCAGATACCCTGGGACAGATTCAAGTACCAGCGGCTCTGTGAGCACCTGTCCCTCAGCTCTGGGAAAGGGCAGAGTGAGACTAATCAGACTGCAAGAGGGACCCCTGTTTACACTTGTTATTATCACCTTCTTTTAATTACCCTTTCATGCCACATGGGCAAGAACGAGGGAAGAAATAAGATGAGAAGTGAAAACACCCTTCTACTTACATTGTCTTGTGTTCTCCCCCCCTTCTCTTTTTTTCCTCTCAACAATTTCCTCTCTGGGTTTTCAGCCAGATGATGCCTGAAAGGTACAACCAAAGTATATATAATATATATTCTATAAGTATATAGAAGTATATAGAGAACAGACTGAATTTTTCATGGCATCCAGCACATACCACTTTTCTCCAAGAAATCAGAAGTCACTTCCAAACACCAGCAGGTGGCATCTGGCAAGTTTTACCTTTACAAGCCACTTCTGTCACTGCGTCACAATGTTCTGCTACTTCATGATGTTTTAGTTTGAGGTTATAGAGGAGCTACCCTAGGTGGCTGCAGATGAGGGTGCTGATGAGATGGTTGGTAGCAGCAGGTCTTTGTCTGAAAAAGCAGTTTGTAAGAGGCTGACAAAACCCCTGGTCAAGCTGAGAAGCACCTCGATGAAAGTGCTTACACCTGAAGAAGCACCTAGTGAAGGAAGAAGTTCCCAGTGAAACACCACTGCCTTCTGCTTGGCCTGTTGCTGACACTGGAGCAACGAGTTCCTGCATGGCTGGGAGATGATTTATTAGTCACAAACGTTGTGTTATATTTTTATTGTCCTCACAGATAAATCAGACCAGCAAGACATCTGTAACCATACACACAAAATAGTTATCAAAACAATTAACATTACAAATATCCTTTTAAAATAATTTATTTCACTGATTTCTCTTTTAAATGGTGCTGTCTTACAACACAGGCTATTCAACAGAGATGTGCCAAACAGACTCTAAAAGAAGAAACACTGAAATTAAGCCATTCTCTCCAATTAGAATTTCCATTTTCACCCACCTCCCGGGCTTGTAAACGTTTGCTGGGGTACGCTTCTGTCGTAGGCTTGGGTTTTGTGCTTCCAAAAACCAGCATCAAGTCTCCAGATGTCGGAAAGGAAGAGTTATGGTACGGTTAAAGGTGTGCATTCAGCTCAACGTACAAGGCAACCCGAACGACTCTTGGTCGTTAACGTTAGCATCCACGTAGGGTTTAGTTCACTGCACTAACATTTAAAAACTAAAACTTCAAACCACGTTAAATCGTTTTAAGTGACTAACATTTAGAAGGCAAGCAAGTAATATCCTGAAAGCTCACAAAAAGGACACGCCAGCACACAGCTAAGAGGGGGTATCGCTCGACAAAGGCTGCGGGGGCGTGTATGGCTGCTTCTTTTTGTAGGAGGCCCACCTGCAGACAGGGCAGCAGTGCCGCCCGCCAGCCAGCCACATCACGATGCAATTCTGGTGGAACACGTGGCCGCAGGGCAAGCCCATCAGCAGACAGCCGCTGGCAAAATTCTCCAGACACACAACACATTCCGTACAGTGCAACATCTCGGAGGGCCAAGCTGACCAATCCGGCTCCGTGTCGCCGGCGGCGCCGTGCGAGCTGTAGTACCTGGCCCTGCGTTCATATGGCTGGGGATGGCAATACCTGTTGGCACAGGAGCAGGGCTCAGCCCTGCGCTGAGGCTCTCCTTGGCTGCGCCCGTGAAGCACGCCGAGCTCATCGTCCTCCGAGGCTTCCCTTTCACTGCTGAAGGCCTCTTTGTTGTCGCTGTCAGAGTCACTTTCGCTGTCTTGCAAGGTTTCCAGCGCTTCCTCGTCTGAGGGGACGCCGAGGCATTTAAACCTCCACATGGGCAAGTTCTTTATGTAATCGGTGGGTATCAGAGGGTGAAGCCAGAGATCGGGGAAGGCCAAGCGCTCCAAGAACAAATCCGGGTCTTCATCCCAATCCGAGTCAAAAGGGAAGTGCTGAAAGGAAGCGATAGGATGAAACAAGTAGCTGGTGTACCAGTCCCACAGGCTCGACAGCCATTCCAGGTTGTTAGCGTTCACTTCGTCGGTGTTGTTATTGCGCCTCCTTTTCTTCTCAAAGTAATCGATGAGTAAACCATGGCCAAGGTAGGTGCTGAGGAAGAGAGCTGGGTGTGAGGAGTAGAACATCCAATCGGCTCTCACCCAAGAAGCCAAAGTGGTTGTGTTGGAGTACCTGAAGAGTTTTAAACTGTACTCATAAAAGCTGTCTAAGTAGGGTAGTTGCAAAAAACCTAACACGGGCAGCCAGGAAATAATTAATAATGAATTATACGTCCCTAAAGTGCTTATAAGAACCACAAAGCGCTTTATAGTAGCGCCCTGTGTAATGAACAGGTCCATCCAAGCCATCAGGTTCACCAAAACTAAGCTTAAAACAAACAAATCATTAACTTCTGGCTGCAAGGAGCGCAAAAAGGTATCCATGGCACGTAGTGATATAAATTCACCAGTGTTGTTTCCATACCTGTAAATCCCCTCGGGAGTCCTAAGTATGTAGGACGGTGTCTTGTAGATGCCAATTTCTGCCATGTAACTTTTGTTGTCCCAGTTCTCCACGTTGACGAAAATAAACTCCACTCTCCCAGTAAACTTCACGCTCAGCGCAGAGAAGAAGGCTGGTGGCTGGTCGAGGTTGGCAAACAGGTATATCTTCACACGGTACTGGTCACTTTTGTTCCACTCCTCTCTCAAATGCTCAGTGTTGTAGATGGTTTTGATGCGGGAGGCCGCGTGGGCTGTGATCCACTTGAAGATGTGCTCCACTTCGATCTTGCGCCCGCTGTATTCCTTCAGCATTACTTTCCCCTTGGAGGTGCTGGTTTGTGGAACTGACATAATGAGGGTGGATTTCAGCCAACCCCTCCTCCTGCAGTACCTACAGAAAGAAACCCAACCAAAGGGCAAGTTAGGTTACAGAGTTTCATACTCCTGGAGCCAGAGCCTTGATTTCTGTTATGAGCCCCCCCCCAAAAAAAGGCACGCTGAGCACCTGGGAATCTCTGCATACAAGAGGAGGAAATAAGGGCACCTGGTAGTCTCTGGCAAAGCGTGCTTAATCTTACAATGCACTACTTGTCTACCTTAGAGAAACGTGGTAGAGACATGTATTCACAAAGCAGGAAGAGGAATAGTGTTGATTTTCATGGGTCACGATAGTAAACACGGCCATACCACCATTCATGCTTTGCCACTGCAAGCTGACCTTTCACTCTTCACTATAAACCTTCAGTATTAGAAGCTATTTAATCCCTGGGCTTCCAGCTGAGATAACCACTACAGCATAACCTGATGTCCCATGGCTTTCCCGAGCTTCCTTCCATCCCGGTTCTGCCAAGCAGCGTGGGGTGAAGTTAACAAGCCACTGCTCTGTTCAGAGTTACACTAACGAAGCTGGAAAGTGTCCTACTCAGGCCATTTTGGAAGGATGCAGACAGGCTAAGAGATGTGGTGAAAGAACTCGCCACAAAACTGGTAGGGGGAGGAACCTGACACGTGCTGCCAGATGATTTGGGCTAAAAAAGAATACCCCTGCTGTCTGGCAGGCAGGGTGCTGAGCTGGGATGAACTCCAAATCCCTATGTAAAAGAAGAGGCTCTTCCAGGCTGAACCCAAAGTCACGGTCCAGACCCCAGCAGCTACGAATCTGGTGGCTCAGAAGATCCCTTCTCTCATTTTAGGGAACTGTCTGGCAGGTTTCAACAATCAAAACATTACAGAGGCAACAGGCATGCAAATTGTCTCTGAGAACCCTCCCCACTGAAACAGGGGTCACCAGCCTCATTCGCTAGTCATCCTACCTACATCCTCCCTGGCCTTGGTAATTATCTACATACAAGTTCATAGATGACTCCCCACCTCAGAACTCCCAACGCAGCATTTTTAGGAGCAGATGTGAGATACCACCCTACTAATAAAGGCAGCCTGAAGCGTGCAGTGTTCTGAATCTCTGCTGCAACCTGATGAAAACCATTCACAAGGCTTTACTCCACAAAATTTGAGTTTCTGGTGTTAGGAAAAAAAATGAAACATCGTGTTTGATCATAACATTAAGGCTAGTTAGGAGCTATGCACAGAGAAACGCTGCCAAATTTTTAAGATGTTCAAGTACCAGTGTTTTGATTATACAAGATGATTTTGCATAGAGCACTGCAAAGTCTAAGAATGTTCCCTTATGATTAAGTTTGTGATTCCTGTAAACATTTAGGACTTAAGCTGTGTAAGACACGTGCCTATCCACACATAACCACTGGAATTCTAGACAAAGTTTCTCATCACATGAAGGAAATGCTTCCAACAAAATGTTAAAAAAAAAAATAAGGTCTTTTTACAGCAGCATGGAATTATTAATAGCTTCTTTGGCTCTGCTCTTCCTCCTTGTTCAAAAATCATATGCAAACAAGAGTGAATGTTGCAGAACACACTGTGTGTTGTCAAAGGGTGTGTGCAAGTTTATATGTAAACATACAGGCAGTTCTCAGGGAGCAGGGTTTGGCAGTAACCCTGAGAAGCAGGTACTGTTTGCAAGGCTCGTGCTAACCCATGTTTCTCCTTTCCAGATGGCAATGTAACAACTCCACAACTGATAGTTCTCTTACATGAGCTATATATATACTCAGCTTTGCCCTAAGCAAGCGCAGCTCTTGTCCCCAGATGCCTGGAATATAAGGCCAGGTTCTTCTACTCGTTCCCATCCAGTGCTGTATTCCACTCTGCAGAGTCTAATCAGGTATTTCCCACATCATGCTTTAGGAAGCTGCAGATCTGTGTTTATGATGCTGATAAATAATACAATGGAGAGTTCTGAACAGCCTTCAGCAGAGATAAAACCACGAATAAAGCCACCTCCTGTCACAGCTACTTTTACAACGCAGCAAGCTCTGCTGCCAGAACAGAGCTGAGCCTTAAGATACTCTCAGGATTTAGATAATCCTTTAAGAATATACCTGGGGTCACTGGAACAGTTAAAAGTGCCAGTACGTATGCCGAATCTTGACACTTTCTTCACCATTTTCTCCCAGTGGACTTTACCCACCAGCGGGCTTCTGTCGTTTGCTATCACCTAGTGCCAAAAGGAAACAATGATTTAATACCACAGTTAGTTGGCTTCCTGAAATAAAGAGCAAGTTCCATGAAAACTGAGATCCAGTCACCCTTCATACCGTTTTTCCCCCTCCTCTTAGAACACAGAGTATTGTATATACAACCAGTAGCCATACTAAATGTCTTCGAAGAGTGAAGATTTAAGACAGAAATAGTTTCTGCAGAAAGACAGAAGTGCATCACCATTTTAACCACTTGTTAAGACCCTAAAATCAGTGTTAGCTAACAAAAAGCTAGGGAAAATAACAAAATTATCCTTAACCAGTTCATAGCAGGGGAGAAAGGAAGATAGTGCAGCAGATTCCTCTCCTTTGCAGTAAAAAAAACAAAGAGCATTATTATTTTATTACACTTCTCCATGAAGAGTTACAGCATGCCACAGAAATGCTGCCTCAGAGCAAGTAAAATGAGTTGGAAGGTATGTACCTGGTACCAGATTAGACTGCCAGCAACCATTTCTACGGGGTGGAAACTAGTGATTAAACTCCCAGATAATGCCTAAAAATCTTGACTCCTTCCAGCTTTGCCAGTGACTCAGTCTGTAACTTGACGTGACTGTTCCACCAACACCAATGTCCTACCTGCCATTTCAGGATGATAATTCACTGTGATATGTCCCAAGGTCTAATTTGTTCTAACCTAGTAGATGAAAGCAGCGCTTCAGGTTACCTAGATGTAAGCTTCTGCAGATGTAAATGACAAAGAATAAGCACTCCTCCTCTGACTTACAACTGCACAGGGAAGGAAAAAGGTAAAAAAAAAAACAACCCAAAATGAACAAACCTGCCTGCCTGCAGCTGACAGGTAATTTTGAATGACATGACTGATCATGCATTATGCCATGAGCTGTCGCAGTTTCTATTTTGGAAATGCCTCACATGCTTCTGCAAGGCTTACTGGCATCCACTTAAATATATTTTTAAATCAAGTTTTGAAACTTCCATTTGTTAGGTATTTATTTACCCACCGTTAAATTTCACCCCACCGTTCTCCCCACTTCATCACCTCACACGACAGCTTTCCTCTGGAAGCTTGGTTGTCATCGTGATGAACAGGGGCTCTGTGCACAGGCTGATGCAGAGCTGGAAAGTGTGTCTGGCCTTTGAGACTCCAAAAAGGAAATATTACCTGCTTTGTGGTAAGTAGCATCCTCTCAGAAACTCAAATGAGAGAACTCACTAAGCAGAGGGTTCTACACTGGGAAACAAAAGTCAAACTGAAGTTTACAAATTACACTCCCATGCCACTGAGCCCAAAGTGTTTAAATAAAACCAGAGGTGAACATCTAGGCAGGAATCCTTTGAGCTAGTCTCAAAACACACACATCACATAGAAAAGCCTTTCTGATTAGCTAAATGTAACCTTCAAGCACCGAGACAACCAGCTGGGGAAATCTACTGTATTATCCAGGCTTCTTTCCATCACCCAGTGTAACTGAGGCAATTACTTTGGATATTGTGAGCTGCTTCCTCTCATGTACTTCAACTAAGAACACCTTAACTCCAGTATATCCTCAGAGTTACTATGGTGTGATAAATGCATCCAACATAGGAAGGAATCACTACATTTTGTTGGTAAAAGCAAAATGCTGGTAACTGCATTATTCTTTGGTACAACTGCTCAGAGGTCCTTTCTTTCTGTGTGCACCTCCTGCAAAAGCCTGACCTGGTTGTTGTAGACACTTACGTGCAGGAGAGCCAATCCTACTCAGCTGTTTCTTCTCTCTGATACTGCAATATTCATTTTAAGAGACAAGAGAAGGAGATTTCTTGCAAATGTGGTCACTGGGATGTTTTACTGGCATCTGTCTGTTTGGACTTTTCAACAAAACTTTTAATCCCCTCCCTATGATGAAGTCTCTCCTCTTGGAGAAAGTTATTTATGCTGAAGGACAGCGACAGAACTAGCAGTCTGGATTTTCTAAGACAGAGGGAACCCTACTGTGGTTCTGCACACTGAAGCTCTGTAAAATTTCTGTGTCTTATGCTTTCTCTTTTTTTAATGTCTTTTTGAAAGCAACCCAAATAAACACATCCATTGCAGCTGCTCCTTGCAGACAACACCCACTTACAACACCAGGAGTTCACCACACCAAGGCAAGGGTTTATATTTTGGAAAGCAGTCGCCCATCTCTGTGGATGGAGGAGTCTTGAGAAAATACTGCAGGTTAAGCAAGCCACCACAGTGTAATTCGGTTTAAATTAAAGATAACTTGGAACAGATTTTATTTAAGAAGTGTGAATTTTGAGAAGCCAGGAAATTTAGCTGAAAAACCTGTGACTGAGGAGACCAGGAATTTGAATGAGGAACAGGCCTGGAAATTCTTCAAGTCCAAGGTGTTAAAGCAATCAGGATTTTCTATTTCAAGCAAAGGGGGGGAAATAAAATCTGTTGTCAAGTCCTGCACTTGTTCCTAACAAGCACTTCCAAAAAGATGTTAGAAATAGTCTGAGAAGCTACAAGGAATGAAAAAAGGTCAAAAGGAAGAGCTAGCAAAGAAAGAAGAGAGAGATGAAAAAGATGTAAGGAAAGTCAAGCAATTCAAGTTTCACCATCCAAAGAATATTCTAAGCTACACCAAAAGGTTTTGCAGTTGTATGAATAAGAACAGAACAGGGGGAAGCAGCAGAGTCATGGTACAATGAAGATAAGATAGAAATGTGAAATAATTTTCCTCTTAAAATGAAATTTAGGCCCTGACTCAGTTTTGACAAGAGGAGCTGGCTGGCCACGGACAAGTTAATGAGTTTATGGGAAGAGCCTGTACCACCTGAAGATGGAAACAAAACTCAAATAACTTAATGCACTTAAATCAGAGCAAGCAGGTAATCTCCATCCCAGAATGAGCACACAAAATTACACATGAACCTGCAAAGATTTCTCATAAAAGCCCTGTCAGGGTAATTGACATTTTGACAGGAGAATAACAAGTTAGTAACTATATTTAAGAGCGAATGGGAAGAAAAGAAAAGTGATCCCACCAGTTTGATCTCAACAGTATGCAAAACTGCTGAACAAATCCTCAAGGTGCAGAGGTGGTTGAATTTTCCACCCCTTTCCACCATGGAATTACTAAAGATATTTCATTCCCCAATTAAGCTGAGAGTTAAAAATCTGTATTTTCCTGGACTAAAAGAACTGAGTTTCAAGGGAAAAGGTGTGGAGTATTTTGTGTGTATTGTGGTAGGGTATCTAGTACTACATCACATGGAAATTCTCCAGGAGAACTGGAGGTAGGTTTTTATAGTGAGTTAAAAAGAGAACTTGTAAATCAATTAAGAAATTGGCTAAGGTAAGAAAACATCAGAACACCAGAAAAGTGCTACCAGACTTCTTCACAGATTTACATTAGAGCTCAGTTCAGCATATATTCCTATTAATGCCCTTTCTGCAGGAACTTGGGTGTCTCCCAAAGCCATTTGTAGATGACAAACCAAAAACTGGGAAGCACATCTATGTACCAGAGAGGATTATGATGCCATACAGGAAGAGGCTGCACAAATCTTGTCATGCACAGTGCCAGAAAACATTGAAGTCAGTAACAAACAGGACACTGTGTGAGTTCATCAGTTGGAAACAGCAATGGGATGGAAAGTTTGGGTCTGTAGTGGAAGGGAGCAGAGAAACAGGAGGGGAATCAGCTTGTTCAAAGGGTAGATAATGGCAGGACAAGGAGCATGGATTAAAGCTAAAGGAAGGAAGGGTTAAATTAGATATTAGGGGGAAGATTTTTCCAGAGAGAGTGGTGAGGGGCTGGAACAGGCTGCCCAGAGAGGGGGTGGGTGCCCCGTCCCTGGGGGTGTTCAAGGCCAGGTTGGCTGGGGCCCTGGGCAACCTTGTGTAGCTCCAGGCCTGGAGGTTGGTGTCCCTGCCTGTGGCAGGGGGTTGGAGCTCTGTGATCCTTGGGGTCCCTTCCAACCCAGAACATTCTATGATTCTATCATATTTGATCCAAAAGGAACTGCAAATCAGCAATATTAACTGGCTGTGAAATAAGAAAAGCTCAGGATATTTAGTGTCAGACAAAACAAACTGGTGGATTGATCTCATCTACTGGGAGGAGCGGGGTAGACATCAGGAGTCAGTAAAACCAAGAAGCCATGTCTATTTAAGCAGGATAGGAACAAATTAGCTCAAATACTCTTAGGCCACAAGTCAGGTACACATTTCCAAGAAGAGAACAGTCAACAAGAGTGTTACACTCAGCTTACGATTCAAGAGAGACAGCAAGATACTGTCAGCAGAGAGCTGAACAGACTCGTCAAGGTCCCTGTCAGTCATATTCTCTATTGCATTTTAAAGAACTAAGGACAAAGCTCAAAGAAGGAGGGATCTGTTATGAGATCAGCTAGCACAGCTGGGGAACAAACAGACCTTGAGAGAAACACAGACCCTTCAAGCTTTTCTTGTTATTAGCTCTGTTCACAACCTGCAGCGTATCATATGTCAAAGACGACAATGAAGGTAACCCAATTAAACCATTAATCATCTTAACAGGCTAAGAGAACCCAGTAGGCTCAAAGTAACCTTGCCATTTAACAATCTCCTATCATGGGATAGATCTGCTCCCTGAACTACACCAGGCCAAAGGACTGGATCCGGCTGACAACTCCGAATTACCAGCTCTATATATGAATTACTAACTTCATCAGTGGTGGCACTTCTACAAGCTAGCTAGCTAGGTAGCTAACTAACTAACTTCCTTCCTTCCTCCAAAGCCTCAGGCACAAGTTTCTTCATACTCCACGTGTGAATCTGGAAGGACCAAACCACAGCCCAAAAGGTCAGGAGATTCTCAGCCAAGGACTGTGAAACACTGCCAGTAAGTCATGCCACCTAATTGTGCAAAGTAAAAATGGGAAGATGGGCATTTGGAAATCTCCTTTATTTCTACATGTTCTGATTGAGCTTTCTTGTTTAGTTTCCATAAATATCTAAGAAGGCAGCTTCCAGATACCATAGAAAACCAAAACCAGAATTCATCTTGAGATGTATAATACAAGAAGGACTGAAATCCTGATGATTTCACAGGCATTTCAAGAGGCAGCTTTTGTGTTGGAAGAGCTCTCCTGACTTTCAATTAGACAAAACTGTCCCAAAAGAGGCCAATCGAGGATGTAATTAATAGAATCATTTTAACCTGTAAGTTAAAATAGTCATAGTTATGACATTAAAGAAGCAAACAGACTTTAAAGAACAAATACTTCAGAGATGGAAAGATACAAACACTTGCAGAAAATACAACAGTGTCAGCAAAACACTTTGCCTGCCTTGGCTTAACCCAAAACAAAAGTGTCTCTGCTAGATGCCTAGATACTGCAGTATCTACCTCCTATCTGTCACTGGTGGTGATGCTACTTAACTTACCAGTTATCATTAAGGATTTTTTACAAGTTATTTTATGAAAAATATGTTCTTAAAACACCAGTAAAAGATGGGACAGAAATTGAAGTGGCTGAAAGAAACACTGCTGCTGTAGCAACGTGATACACAAAGACCATTTCCTGCTCAGGACAGTCGCTTTGTTTGAGCTGTTTTCTGTTCATTTAAACCAGAGATAGTTCACAGACAGGTATGCAGAGATTTCCAAACTGGTCACTGGTAAAAGACTTGGTCTGAGTAAGTTTTGAAGCTCACTGGCAACTAGAAGAGTTCAAATATCACAAGGCATGAGAAGGAAAGTCAGAAACAGACAAACACAGAACAAATACACTTCATGGTTCTGCAACTCCCCTTATTTTAACCAGTTGTGGCTCCTTCAGTTATTTCCTCTGCTTCTCCTACAGACAAGATATGCAGAGGAAAGAAACACACCAACCATTTAATGCATAAGAAGAATTACAGCATGATGGGGGAAAACAGCTTACATATATCCTCACAGCAAAGATACTAAATAGGATTAACTGGTATTTTATAAATGGGGAATAATCCCTACAATGTACCCTGCACAAGGCCAGGTATATTGTCTGGAACAAGGTGTCTCCCCCTCCAACAACTTGCTGGAACCCAAGTCCTCTGCAGACCACAAAGCACACGGGTAACTTTCCCACAGAACATAACTCCCTTGACACACAGATAGCTGTTTTTAAAGAGGGAATTTTAAAGATCAGCCCTTAAAACTAGTTTTCTCTGCTTCTAACAGGCTCGGGAACCTAAAGTAACCTCAGTAACACTGAAGGGAAAAAGCCCCGTCCTGCTGAACTGTCTACATTTGACAGACCTTGTGCCCTGTTAGATGAAGTCATTCCATTTGTGTTTGTTGGACTTTGCCAGAGATGGGAACAACACTAAAAAAAATCAAAGAACTCCAAGCAGAAGAGTTGTGAGGTCACCACAACCCAGCAGAAGCCACGCACACGTGCTTTTTGTGACGGAAAAATACTCACTTTGGCAGTAGCTCTTTGACTTGATGGGATAGGAGCGTGTGCCATGAAAGGAAGAGGAGATTGGATCCAAATGAAGCTCGGAGGGAAGCTCAGGCATTATCTAAGCTGGAGTTTAGCCAGGATACCGGGTGTCAGGCACACCTGCTCATGTTAAGAGCACGCAGTTCTGAATACACGCAACTAGTCAAAACTGGGTTTTACAGCTCAGCCACAAAGATAACTCCAAGCACTCTGCAGCTCTGGGCACTAGGGCACTGTGGCAGGCTTTAAACCCTCAGGAAGAAGAAAACCCATTAAAGGAGAGACAGCATTTCCTGCTGCACAGGCAGGCTCTCCTGGGAGCGGTCAGTCCTTGCCCAGCCTCAGCAAGTCAGTCTCTGCAGGAAGGCTTACTGACATTTGAACTGGAAAAAGCTGTGTGATTTTGCCAAAGGCAAAACTGATTTCTAGCTTATTTCATGTACTGGTAAGGCTGGTTCTATGCAAGAATTGTTGCTCTGGTTTGGCGGTTTCCAGTTTGGGATACCCAGACTCCTGGAGGTCCAGGAACTCCTCCATAGTGCCTGCAGAGGGTAAATGAGCAAAGAAAGCCTGATATTACTGTAAAAAGCCTCTGTACTCACTGGAAGCTTTTCAGGGATCCAAAAATATACCAAGGTTCAAAAATCCTGGTCTAGTAATTAAGTTTCTTACGTGCTTTTCATAGAAGCCTTTATAATCAACAGCTGTGTTGCAAACTATCCTCCCATAGATAAAACAGATGTAAAAATATCTGGACAATTCTCATTTAGAAATACAATTGATTATAAATGGACTGGTGAGTTAGTTATTAGGCACATAGGAAAAAGGCCATTTATTCCAGATAACATCAGTAAGTTTCTACATGACTGTCAGTGCTTCTATTAATTCTGAGACATCTCACTCCTTGCTATTCAGCAATGCGCTGATGAAACTGAATTTCCACAAAGTCACTCTTTCCAAGGAACTCACAACTGGTTCAGAATCAGCCCATGTGGTTTAAAGAGGTCTGGAGATATATTTTGCTTTTCTGTTTTTCTGGGAAAGAGACCATGAGAATACAGATCAAACCAGGCCAAGCCAGAAGACTACATCCATCAGGGCACCAAAAAATTCACCCCAAAATTGGATGTAGTTTTTCAAAGGAGGTGAGGTGATCTGTGCACCAAGCTTAACAGCTCAGCTAAGCTGTCAGTTAAGTCAGAGGTTGAGAATAAATGCAATGAATGAACACAGATATGCCAGCAATGTGAGAACTGACACGGTCTAGCTGATGGCATTCTGCACCCTGGACTTGGTATGAAGACTTTAATGAAGGATACTGGAAGTTAAAATCAGGTATCCTGTGGCAAACGACCCTGAATGGCTACTGGAAACTGAACCATGTATTTTAAAAGTTTGAAGTGTTTCTACTTCATTTCCTTGTCATGGGAACAACTACTCACCTGGCAAAAATTAAAAAGGCAAATATGAAAATTACTCATCCTGCATGCAAGCAGGAGAAAGAACCCTTCCTGTGTGACTACACCCCTTGAGTAAGAAGCTGAGATGCAGAACAAGGGGCAACATTTTTCTATGTGCAACAACTTCCCTTGCACCTCTACCAGGGATGATTGAAACCTCTGTCCTCCTGCTTCAGCACCAGGATGAAAGTTCCCTTTACTGCTCTCTACCACAATAGAGACTTTTAAAATAAAAATATGCATTAATTGAGATTTTAACTTCATTCAAAGAGGATTTTTATCTGCAGACCATTTACTGCATGCCTTTAAAAAGTCACAATGACTGTTGGATGGGACAGGCTTCCAGAGAGCTTGAGCCATAGCAGAGTCAGGAAAATCATGTGTTACTCCTCCACCAACAAAAGCAGCAGCTCTAGAAACTACCACTCGTCCTCCTTGCCAGCCAAAGAAGTGCACAACAGCAGCTGGCAAGCAAGGGCATAAAAAGAAAGGTGATGAGATCATGAGCTAATAGGAGAGAGAACATACTGCTGTCTGTGGCTCTGTGGAAGCTCCACGTAGGAGCAGAGGGCACCTGTGAACAGTTACACCAGTGAACTGATTACCACTGAACCTGGATGCTTTGCAGGTGTACTTCCAGAAAAATAAAGATACAAAGCCACAAAAACCTATTTCCTTCTGTATGGACTTTGACTTTCTTCAGGGAGTTCATCATGCTGGTTCTACTGGAGAAATTCCCACCTGAATTTGTGTCAAACACATCAAGAAAATAGTGATTGTTTCCTCTTTTTTTCCCTTTGATTCCCTGCAGACAGTGATGGCTACCACATTCCCACCCCAGAAACATCTTTTAACAGTCATTGGAAAAGAACAAGTAATAATCCAGAGTCCCCTTCCTCCTGTACACCACCATGAAGTCTTCAAAACCAATCCAACCAACAGTCAGCGTGCCAGCTGAGGACAGAACTGCTCCTCTCCCTCTCCTGCTCTCCCTGTGGAACAGGAATTCAGGGTCAGGACCCTAAATGGATCTGGAGTTCATTCCTGCTTCCCAGCTGGTAGCAACAACTGAGCAGAGGAATGCTCCAACCTTCTCTGTGGTCACCAAATCCATCCCTGGGGCATCCTCACTCTCCTATGGTCCTCCACATAGCACTGAGCCAATTAATTAGCTGTAAAGTTTCTACAGGATGCCTCATGGTAAAGAAGAATGGGCAAGGGAGGGCAATCAAGAAATAGAACAGGGAAATGATGATAAAAACAGCTCTCCAGGGATGAGGACTAGGAAAAGAGCATGGGAAAGACCTGTGAAAGGAAGCAAGGATTTCAGCACAGGAGTTCTCCCAACAGAGGAGTTATGGTGGGGAAGGGACCAAATGACAATTGAGAAGCCATGAAAACTCCAAAGGAGCAAACAAAACAAAAAGAAAATTGACATGTCTAGTGGTTTTTATTGTGGAGAAACAGACAAACAGTGTTCAGCAAGTAAATTATTCAGTAAACCCCACTAATATTTTTTTCCCCACTGCTATTGTGACCAACTGAATAGCTGTGCAAATATCCCCAGGATGATGACAACATTCATCACCCCAGAGGTATCACAATGCAGCCTATCTGATCAGCTATTATGAAGCTGCCTGCAAATATATTACAACTAAAATTCTGCAAGCAACAGAACTACTATATTTTACTCTTCTGAGCTGCACAGGGAGGAGGGGAAGGTTTTTCATAGCATGTTCATGCTCCTATTTGTCAACCAGCTTGGAGACATGCAAACTTCCTTTCAACACTCTCTTTCTGAACAATGCCCTTCTGCATGATTTAAACCTGGAATTCAGATTCAGTAAACTCCAAATACATCTTCCCCCAAAACACAAATGCCATTTTGGCTGTGAAGGTAATCTGTTCTCTCATTGCCTGTTTTAGGCTGAGAGCTGAGGTGGTGACAGTGCAGGTCTAGTCACAGGAAGTCATTAAATCTTGACAAGTCTATTTAATCTGAAAACATGAAGTGGGGAGACCAGACAAACCAGGCAGGAGAGCTGTCAGTTGAACAATTAATTTTGTGAGAGAGAATTTTGATTGCCTGATGGGGCTGTTAGCAGGAAACTTCTGCCTAAAAAAAAAAAAAACCCAAACCAAAAAACAAAACCACTTCTCAGTAGAGAAGCTGATGCAGAAAGTACTTCTACAGTTTGGTCTAACTACCTGTGTTCTTAAGAGTGCTGATGAATTGTTTCAGAAGCCTCTTTGCAAAAAAATCTGTCTTTCTTTTCCTAAATGTTCTCTGACTCTCAGGCAGCCCTGGAGAAGCTCACTCTGAAATTGGTGGGCACACAGGGAGTTGAGGGAAGGTTAGCTGGGAGCTCCTAGGATATGTTGCAGAAGCAGCCTGCTAGCCTGGGAAGTAGCACACTGAGATCTTGCCTTTCCAAAGAGGGAGCAGAGAGTTTCAAAGTGCTCTAAAGCCCCATAGGTAAACAGAAACTTAAACTGGTGGGGTCTGAGCATATAATACAACCAAAAAGCAGCACACCACCAGAGGCACCTCTCCTGCACCAGCAAGAGCATCTTTATACATCTACTTCATGCTTCACACAAGCTCTTGGAGTGCCAGGGCCAAGTACTTGTGCAGTCTGTGTACTTCAACACGTGGTGCTTTGCTTGTTTCCTGGTCATAAAGTACCTGGATTTCAACAAGCAATCCACAGAACAACAGGGCTGTTTTCTTCCTGCCTGTGTAGGAACTCTTGTCACTTCCAGCCTTTCTTCTTGTTTTGTTTTCTTGGTGGGTTTTTTGGTTGGGTTTTTTTAACAGATTTATTCCTTATGGTCTTGCCAATGTAGCTTTGTCACCACCCCTCTGCTACATACTTTTATGACTGGGTAACTACCCTCATAAACCCCTCCTTTGAAACACATATTGGATGTGATAAATATAGAAAAACAAACAAACAAATTATTCTACCTGTACTAGCCAGATGCCATCTTTTGTGTCTTCTACAAGCTCGTAGAAGTGCATTTCACCACTGAAGTTTGTACTGGAAACAGATTCAGAGGCCTCTTCCTCCTTGAGAGCAGAGTAAAGCTCTCCTTCCATGAGGTCTCCTGAAAGAGAGACAATTGGAGAAATTCAATTAAAATGGCACTTGAGAAGGGTCACTTCATAACTTCTAGTAACAGCTTCACTAACTGTGCTTTACATGGCTGTTCAAAGAATCTTTTCTGTACCAAGGTAGAACTAAAGTAACTTTATAGTCTGGCTATGAACAAGTTGACTTCAGCTGTCAGGCTACAGAAGACACACACACACACTGTGCTTCTGACCACGCAGATGCAGGCAGGTTACACACGTGTAACCCAGCACACAAATCACTAGGTGAACATCCAAGCCTGGCTCTCTGAAAACAACAACAGTCAGTGGCTAAGAGCAGTTTTAATTCATGCACCTTTGCTTTCACTTCCCAGGATAGTAATTTTGTGGCCACCAAACTTCTTAACATGAATAATTCAAACAGGCTTCCAGAATTTCAATCAACAATTTGCTACCAGAATAAAACATGCTGATCATCCCACTGCAAGTAATAATCTCAGGTAGAGGAACAGAGCTGCTGGCTTCTGTTTGCAAAGTTGGAAGGAGCACCATGAACTCCAGTCCTAGCGAGGTAATGAGCTCACAGTAAAATCATCTGATGATGTTTCCTTTGTAATCTAATTTCCTTCTCATGTTTTCTTTCAGGATCATTGCAAACGTTGTTAATGACAACTAGCATTCTTGTAACTAATCTATTAAGCTTGAAGAAATTAAGCCTTGTCCAAAAAAGCACGTTCCCTTCAAACTACAAAATAAAAACAGTGTTAGTGCTGAAACTCTTTCCAAAAGTATTCATAGAATCTAGAGGGGGGAAAAAAATTACAGAAAAATGCTGCAAAGCCTGTTGGTATGAGAAGTGTTTCCATGGCAGTTGAAGAAGTCGGTTAATACAGTTTGTTTGGAGTTAAACACTTCCCTGCAGCATTTGAAACCCAAACATCATGACATCATGAAAGTACCTGACAGCCAAGGAGTGAAAGTGATTTGAAACAGAAGTGAAATCACCTAATGCTTTTCACTGTTGGAGCAGGAAAGCAAATAAACAACATAAATAAACAATGAACAATAAAAGCAAATTAGATTTAAATGCCCAGCATTAATATCAATTATTTAAAAGGAGTTAGCATTTTAAGGTTATGGCACTCAGCATATCCATATCCCAAATCCTTCTCTTCCTCTGTCTGGACACCGAAACGCTTCCCTGTGTGTCCTGATCACCAGGATTTCTCTCTCACCTGGATCAGCAGCCTTTCGATCATCTATTTAAAAGCAACTACTCACATTTTCCTGCTTGGCTGGCACTTACAGCTATTACATCAGCCCCATCTCCTCGGGGCCAGCTCCCTCCGACTACTCCAGCCCATCACCTTCACTTCCAAGACACTTCTGCCATTCCTTACATCTCTACTGCTCTTCATCCTTTGCTACTGATCACCCCTCAAGAGCCAACCTCTTACACGGGGTTTTCCCTACTTCCCAAATGCCTCCCTGCCTTTTTCTTTATTATTTGTACATAGGATCTACTTCTGCTCCTCTTGTATAAAGCCATGGCCATCCCTCAGCACCCATCCCTGCTCCTCAGCTGTAAAATCCCTGCTTTCCTCAGACCTGTAACAAATCAAACCAGCAAACGGGGAGAGGAATAGATGGAGGGGGAAGCTGTCTTGAGCTGTAAATAGTAACCCACTGCATATATCTGGCTTCTTTCCTCCTCGTTTTTCACAGCGGGTGACATTCACTCCGCTCCGCGCACCCACCACCTCTCCATCCTGACCCCCGCCGCCCACAAGAAGCCGGTGCGAGTGGCGGGTTAGAACCGTTTCTGGGTGACCCGTCTGTCCAAGGCCTTCCCTCCACGCAGCCTGCTCGGGCTTAGAACGCCGCGGAGGTTTTTAACGTCACCACCGCCGAGCTTCCCCCAGCCTTCCCTCCCATCGAGCCACTCCAGCGTCTGGGTGCTTGGCGGGGGGAAGCCCGCTCGCCCCCCCCCCACACCCCCCCAAACCCACCCTGCGAACGCATGGGAAGCGTCACCCGGGTCTCCCATCCCAAGGGCGGCCGGAGCCCATGCGGGGATCACCCGGGGATCGTCTTCCCCACGCTGGGGGCGGCAAGGGGCGGCAAGGGACCGACCCCCCCCCCCCCCCTTGCCCCCCCCCCTCCTTCCCTCCCCTCCCCAGGCGTGGGAAGCTCCGCGTACCTGACTTCTCCACCAGCTCCCGCACATCCTTCTTCTCGGGCAGCCCCGAGTGCCCCAGCCCCCGGCACTCCAGGATGGTCCGCAGCTTCCTGAAGCTCAAGGCTACCGGGTCCACCAGCTGCGTGGCGAGGAAGCCGCTCTCGTACCACGCCACGGCCTCGAACACCCGGGCCAGGACGAAGAGCGCCAGGAAGTAGAGCAGCAAACAGCACAGCTTCACCCACATCTTCCCGCCGGGGGCTGCCCGCCGAGGGGCCGGGGAGAGCCGAGCCGGAGGCCGGGCTGCCGCGGGGCGGGGAGAGGAGGAGGGATGGGGGGGGTGGTGTGTGTAAGGGGAGGGGGGGGGGGGGGTGCTGTCAGCGCCGCGGGGCCGGAGCCGCGGCCCCCCCACCTCCCTCCCGCCGCTGTCCCCGCCCCGGCGGAGCCGCGGCCGCCGGTGGAGACATAACAAGTGACGTGTACAGCCGGGGGCGGGGCGCAGCGGAGCGACGGGACGCCCGGTGCTGCCCCGCCGAGCGGCACCGGCACCGCCTCCTCGCCTCTCACCCCCCCCCCGCGGTGATTCAGCACCTCGGCCCGACCCCGGCTCACCGGCCGCGGGTGGCATCGGCCTCCCCGCCCCCGCCGCCGAGTTTGGAGCCGGCGGCTGCACAGACACCCGGGAGGAAGGGCTGGGAGATGAGCGATGGGGGCGATCCGGGCCCCGCAGCGCTGTGTTGCGTGGCTGGGGCACTGAGGCGGGGCGTGCGGGGGGTTTAGGGCAGGCTGCGGACACGGTGTGTTGGGCTTCGGGCTGCTGCGTCGGTGTGGTCCCTCCACTCCCCCGTTTCCAGCCCTTCGCTGCCCCTAACGCAAGTCATACAAGTGAAAACTCATCTGCACGGCTGGGAACCGGGATTCTGCAGCCGAGTACTTGGAGCCTGCCATGCCGAAGTGACAAAGGCAACCGCACCGGGACTTCTGGCAACGTTTGGAATCGGGGCTGTGCTGCGCTTGGGAAGGGTCTGGAGAGACTCAGTGTGGATCCTGGTTGAGGTGGATCCACAAATAATCATCCCCGGGCTGTACAAAAACCGATTAGGCTGCAAAGCCGCGATTTAACCTGCTGCAAAAGATGCCCTAACATCGAGCATCTTGCCTGGGAGACAAGGCTCTCCTCTGAGGGAAACTCACTGTTTCTTTTGTATGTTTAGTTATTTTAAGAATCCGTTAAATTTGCATGGAAATTGCCAACTCATACAGATGAACACAGAAATAGCACAGCTTAATTTAAAAAAAAACCCAAACCCTCTTGACAACCCCCCAGAGTGTAACAGGCTGCAGTTAATTCTGTACTACCAGGTTTCCAAAAGGCACACTAATATTGACCCACACAGCCATGAGAAACTTTTACAGGGTTCTCAGCGTGTTCATAACTCTAAAAGACAAGAAAAAACCCCAAACCCAAACAAGTTCAGCCTTTTTTTGTCATGCAGCCACCACAGCCTCTTCAAGAAGAGAAAATGATGACAGCGTTTTCCTCAGTGATGGGCTCATTTTGTGTCGTGCACAGGGGGGGAAAGTGGAGGGATTGCAGAAGTAGCTGCTCCCAGACAAAGCCCTGACAGGCTGGTAAACATGGTGCCTTGTGGAAGTCATGTCAACCTTTATTCTTCTGAATTTTGATGTGGTAAAGATGAGAGAGGGACTGCAAACACCAACTCTGCTGATGCTGCTCGATGAAAAGCAAAGGGACCGCAGCAGCTGGGCTGGATTTGCAGCCAGCCCCGGGTGGGAGCTCCAGCTGGGACAGACCCTACCGCAGGCACAGGCTGGTGAGGGAGCTCCTGGGAGGCTGGGCAGAAGGGCTGCTCTCTCCTGCAAAGCCACCGCGGGTTGGTAAGGTCCCCCTCCGGCAGAGCCAGGGCCCATCTCCCTGATGGGAACCTGGCAAAGCAGCAGGAAGGTGAATCACAGAATCCCAGACTGGTCTGGGGTGGAAGGGACCCCAAGGATCACAGAGCTCCAACCCCCCTGCCACAGGCAGGGACACCAACCTCCAGGCCTGGAGCTACACAAGGCTGCCCAGGGCCCCAGCCAACCTGGCCTTGGACACCCCCAGGGACAGGGCACCCACCCCCTCTCTGGGCAGCCTGTTCCAGCCCCTCACCACTCCTCACCCCTTGGCAAAAAGCAGGAGAGTGGCTTTGTTACTGCAGCTGGCAGAGCCCAAGCAATGTCACGGCTCCTGAGGGCCAGAGCCCTCTTTCAGCTCTCCCTGAGCCCTGAAAACACACCCCAGGAACACTGCTCCTTCCCAGAAGCTTGTGGAGACCCATTTCTTTTGTCACACCTACAGGATTTCTCTACCTTTTGTTTCAAGTGAGCAGCTCGAGCGTATGCGAAGTGACGGGTGGGAGGAAGAGCTGGGAGTTGGGTGTTGGAAGAGGAGCCTTGTATATTTAACTTCAGATAGAAAACATCTCCTTGGGGTTCTTTTTTTAGTTGGCTGGTTTGTTTTTAATGAGCACCGCCGAGCCCTCTCCATCCAATCTCTGTGCTTCTCCCTCCTAGCTCATTTGGGGATGCCCTGGGTTCCTCTGGCAGGAAAGCACCTAGCAACAATTATCCATCTACACTCTGTAAACTATTTGCAACACCAGCTGCTGGGGTGGCTGTCACCAATATGTCATTTCCTAATGCTCATGGGCTGAGTTAAATCAATTCTTCACATTCCCCAGTGGTAACTGATGACGAGTCCCCCGTGGAGACGAAGCTAATCATCTGCCAAAACTCAACAACCCTGGAGCTGTTTCAAGAAAGTAAAAATGGTGTTTCAAACCACTACTTGGAACCCCCAACAGCAACAAAAGCAAAGCAGCTACTTACACAGACACACCCCCGGGGGTAAAGGGGCAGCACAGGAGCAGAGCTGTGCATGCAGAGCAGTGAGGGGGTCACCAAGGACTGCAGGTGATGAGCTGACCAAAGGCCTGGCAGAGAAAACCTAGAGAGGTTCAGTTCCTCTCCCAGAAAATCTGGTCCTGTCCCCCCTCCCCACCTTTACACCCCTGGTTTGCCAAGCTGACCCCTACTGGAAATGGTTTCCAGCTGCAACTCAGAACGGCTTTGCCATGTCACCCACAAACAATGCTTCAGAGAGTTTTAATGATGGGAAATGTAAATATCTTAGCAGTGAATTAAAGTTTATTTCTGAAGAGAAAGATGACACATGGTGGCATTTTTAAAGACCTGGCTAACAACATGAAACAGCCATCAGTCAGGCCTGTGCTCACACAGCAACTATCACAAATGTGAAGAGAATGAAGAATACAAATTCCCCCTTTCGACAAAAACCTGAAGCAGGAACCCACTTTGAAACAATTTTGGCAGCAAAAAAAAAATTTTCCTGTTGATTTATGAGAGAATGAGACCAAATCCTGAGAACTGGGACAGCCACCTTTTCTTGTCAGCCAGCCAAACCTGAAGTTGCTTCTGCCCCTTGCTAAATGGGAAGGATTCCCTCTCCTCCCCCATCCTCTCCTACGAGCAGTTGCTGACTGGGAATATGGGCAATAAATCCACTTTTCCAGTCTTCTGTGGGGAACATAAAGAAGAATATTGCTATTTTGAAGTCAGTAAAACTGGGGCTTGAAAATCTTAATCCCTCACCATGTTAAAATATTATCATACCCATTTTTTTTGGACAGTTTTAATATTGACACATATCAAGATAATTCTTCAGCAAACTAATATTTAAACCACTCAAAACCTGGTTTTCAGAAGAACCAGCCACATCTGTAAATACAGTTGTTACAAGTTCACTAGCATAGTGTCTCTCAACACATTTTTATGCACATTAGGAATCCATGACCACTTGTAATTACCTGATATTTATTAAATAAACCAACAAAACTGCACCAGAGTCTCCAAGCAAGACAACAGCAGCCCGGATGCTATTTTGTTGTATGTAGAAGAGAGTTAAACCAGATGCTTCCTCCTATCTACCAAACAGAAATAGATTTAATATGTAGGTGTTACTTTGCAATACAACTGCTGATATCTAACACCTCAGCTGAAGCACTGGCAGTTTGGGTGAGGCAATCCTGATGGGATCTAGTGGTGATTCAAACAGCAATTCAGGTTGGACAGGACCTCAGTCAGGACTTTATGATGCAGTCAAACCAAAACAGCTTCCAGGAGCAGAACACATTAAAGCTTGGAATAGAAGACACTTTTTTTTTCCCCCCTAGGCAGTTTGCTGCTTTATTTTTGTGGGGTTATTTTTAAATAGTGAAAAATTATTTGTTCCATTCTGGAGGAGATAAGACTGTTTAATGATAAAATAAGACATCAGAAAACTTGGCTAGCACAGCTAGCATGTGCTGAGATGACCAGGGAGTCCATAGCAGTAAAGAGGGTAACAAATTAAACCAGTGTGCTAATGACCTAAGAAATGAGAAGATACTGGCAAACCTTTAAACACAAATCTATTATTACATAAAAAGAGTAACAGCAAAAGCAGCAGGTTGGGCCTACATCTGACAGAATGAGAGTGACCTGCAAGCACCTACAGAGGTCATGTATTCCTGTGAGAATATAGAGTAGAAATCTGTCATTTCTTGCCCTGTTTCAGCAGTATGGGCACAGATACAGCAACATCATCTCAGGCTTGGAACAAATGCTGCCTTTGCAGTCAACTCTGTCCAAGTTTCTTAGCAGCTCTGGTTGTACCACGCTACTGAAAGAGTCTCATACCTGCCTCGTGCTGCAGTTTCCCAATACTGAAATGGCTACACAGGCGTGGGTTAAGCAAGTGGCATTTGAGCTGAAACACTTCTCTTGAGCACACTTTGACGAGACACTTGCCAGCCAGACACATGACTTCAGTCTGTTAGTCAACATCCAACTGAAGAGGAAGCCTCCCGGTGACGTTATCCACCTAATGACAGGCTGAGTGTTGTGTTTACAGCATGCCAGGCTTCTGAATGCATCCCCGAGCCTGTTTCAAGCTGCTTTGCAGTATGCACTTGTGAAACGTTGGGGGCAGCTGCGAGGTGCCCTCCCCGCGGCCTGACAGGGAGCGAGCCCCTTTCTACCCCTGGCTGACCCTGAGCCACCCCCCCCCCCCCCCCCCCCGCCCCTTCCCGCCGCCCGCGGGTTTACCTCAGCGCTCACACTACACCCACCCCGTCGGCCCTAGCGCAGGCTTCGGCCTGCCGCCCCGCGGGTGCTGACAGCTGCCAGGCACCCGCCCCAAGGGTCGCGCTGCCTGGCCCCGGGGGCGAGAGGCGCCGGCCCGGCCCGCCGAGGCCTCCAGCAGGCTCGGGGCAGACCGAGCAACTCCCAGGCCAGGCTAGGCCCGGCCCGGCCTCTACGTCGCCATGGCGACAGCTCCCCCCTCAGGCCCCTACTCTTAGCTGTCTACCGTCCTGCCTGAGCCGTGACAACCCAAGGAGTCCCTCTCCCCACCGCCAACCCCCTGGGCCACCTAGCCCAGAACGCTTAAAGCCCAGCGCTGCCCGAGGCTACTCCCAGCGTCGGGGCACCGGTAGAAGTAACTCTACCGCCTCATTTCCCAGCCCCCGGCCCCATCCCGCCGGCGGGGGGGGGAGGGCTGTCCGCCGCGCTGCCTGAGTAATAATCGCCGCCCTCCCCTCTCCCCCCCACGCGGAAGTTCCTGGCTGAGGTGTCCGCGGCGCTGCCTGCGCTCAGCTCTACCGAGGCCCCCGCCTGTCCTCGGCGCTGCCTGAGCACAACTGCGGCAGCCGGAGGAGAGAAGGGGGGGGGGTGGGAAGTTGCGAGCGAGCGGCGCCCCGGGCCGGGCTGGGCCGCGGCGGGCGGGACGGTGCTGGCGGAGGGCAGCGAGAGCGGGGCGGGCAGGGAAGGGGGCCCCGGTAGAGAAGGGGGCCCGGCGGTGGCGGAGGAGGAGGAGGACGAGGAGCGCGGCCCGGCGCCGGCCGCTATGGACCAGTGCGTGACGGTGGAGCGGGAGCTGGAGAAGGTGCTGCAGAAGTTCTCGGGCTACGGGCAGCTCTGCGAGCGCAGCCTGGAAGAGCTCATCCAGTACGCGGGCGGGCTGCGGCGGGAGATCCTCCAGACTGAGAGTACGTGGAGAACCCACAACCCCCCCTACCCCCTATCCCAACCCCCCCCTTACCCCCTATCCCACCCCCCCCTTACCCCCTATCCCCCCCACCCCACCCCCTATCCCACCCCCCCCACCCCCTATCCCAACCCCCCCCTTACCCCCTATCCCAACCCCCCCCTTACCCCCTATCCCAACCCCCCCCCCTTACCCCCTATCCCAACCCCCCCCCTTACCCCCTATCCCAACCCCCCCCCTTACCCCCTATCCCAACCCCCCCCCTTACCCCCTATCCCAACCCCCCCCCTTACCCCCTATCCCAACCCCCCCCCTTACCCCCTATCCCAACCCCCCCCCTTACCCCCTATCCCAACCCCCCCCCCTTACCCCCTATCCCAACCCCCCCCCTTACCCCCTATCCCAACCCCCATCCCACCCCCTACCCCTTCCCCGGGGAGCCGGGGCTCGGCTCCTTCCCGCGGGGTTAAAAGGCCCGAAGCTCTGGCCCTTGGTGGGCTGGGGGACGCCTCCGGGGAGACATCCCCCCCCCCCCCGGCCTCGGGCTGAACGGCGCTGCCCGCTCCCGGGGTGGGTAGGGGGGGATTGGGGGAGCCCTGTCCCGCTTACGGGTGGCCCCGGGGAAGGTCTGTGCTTGGGCGGGGGGAGAAGGGGGGCCCCACCGTGCCCCTGGGGTGGGAGCTCTGTGTGCGCTTCTGACGGGGAGAAGTTAAAGGCAGGAGGGGCAGGGGGGGGGGTATCGCCCCTTCCGGGCCTCTCCTGCCCCCCGTGCTGCCGCTCGGCAGGTGCGGGTGACCCCGGCCGGCGTGTGCCCTGGTGCCGAGTTACAGCGGGGTTACCCCCCCTCCCCAGGGAAACAAACAGCAGGGCTGCCCTGCTTGCTTCCCCCTCCTCCTCTACCCCTTCTCTCTTGTTTTTTACCCCCTCTTAAGCCGCCGAGTCGTTGCCTTGTGGCGCGGCTGAGCTCGGGGGACAGCCCCTCTCCAGGAGGCTGCGTTTGCTTCCTGGGAAGCCCCGCGGAGCTGGTGCCGAGGCGCTCACACAGCCGGGCGGGCTGGCCGGGGCACGCTGTACACACCAGCCATTGACACCTTGCGAAATCCCCCGGACGGAGGCAGCGCCGTGTTTATCGAGGGGCCGGGAGGGGACGCCGAGGCAGCTGAAGGGATTTACCCAAAGCCACGCAGGAAGAGGGTGACGGCTCAGGCTGCTGAACCCCGGCTCCAGAGCAGGCTGTGCTGCTCTGTGCAGGCTGCTGCTGTTTGGTTGGGGGCAAATTGTGTTTGTTGTGGTCCTGGACAAATACAGGTGCAGAGCTCTCTGAGAACGGTGGTAGATCCAGGGGCATAAACAGCAGCGTGTTGGAGCTGCTGTGCGTGCACAGTGATTTTCAGACATGGAACCCTGGTCCTGAGGCATCTGTTTGGGATGAAATAATGCCTTTTTGGCATCGTTTTGGAGTGTATTTCAATCAGTTTCTCTCATGCTGTTCAGAACAGTCCGGGCTCCTGCAGGAAGGCCAGTCTTCATAAACTGAGGTGCCAGCCTTGCCTGGGAGGATGTGTGCTGTGAGCCTTAAGCTTGTGTTCCTCTTCATAGGACTCTGTGGGGCTGTAAGGATTTGTGTATGCAAACCCTGTTGCAGGCTCCAGAGTGTTTCCTCTCCCCATAATGAAATTACAAGGTTCCACTCTGCAGTTCCTTCAGGGTTCCTCACTGGGTTTTCCACCCAGGCTTGGATTAAGAGGTTCTGGGACTGTCCTGTGAAGGCCCTGGGTGGGTTTTCAGCAGTTGCCAAGTAAGAAGTGATGCTGTCCCTGAAGAGTACAGCCCCAATTGTCCTTTCTTTCCCTAAGACCTTTCTTTCACTATGATTCTCTCACTAAGTACTCTAGAACGAAGCCAGAATGTTATTAGTGCACCCTCAGACATCCAGGGATTCTGTTCAGCTTTGGCATCTGAGGGTAAAGTCAGCTTCATGCATAGCAAAATTATTTCTTTTCTTCCTTTAACATGTTATTTATAACCTTCTAATAAAACCAGGTATTTGCAGCTTTTATGTATCATGTCCTGAGTGTTTCTGAAAGTGGGATGGAAGAGGAAGCAGCCAGGAGTCTCTCTGTAAGTCAGGGGGGTGAACTGCAGCAATGTGCTTGTGTGTGCAGTTTCAGAGGGGGAGAAGTAAAAGAAAACCCTCACTGCTGGGAGAGAAACTAATGCTGTGGGACAAGCCTTGAGAGCAAAGCCATGTTGAAAGACTTTTGTAGTGGATATAAAAGGAAGTGGGTGGAGAAAAAGAAACTGTTCAAAGCTGCTTCAACCTCTAAACTGCTTTTCTTTTCCCCCACTCATACAGTGTCTTAACATTTCTTGAGCTAAGTACAGAACCACCCAGTGCTAAGGCCTGCAAATAGGAAGACAGAGTCTGTTTTTCTTCTCTTCCCCTCATATATCTCCCCTCCTGGAGAAGCCAAGGCAGGATTGTGTGTTCTTAGCTGGTATAAATCTGTCTGGCTGAGTAAACTTGGGTTTGGACTCCACTCTGTGCCTAGTGTCTGCTCAGAAATATATATATATATTTTTTTTCCACATTTTCTCTGTACATGTACAACACAGAGAGAGAAGCTGTCAGTCTGTATTGTTCTGTGGACACTGAATTACTGGGAGGGCAGTCTCCAGGCTTTCTTCTGCTGATTTATTGGAAGTGGTTTAATTAAAGCTGAAAGAGACTGGTGCAGAGAGGAAACCTTTTCTCTGATGGCATTTCCTGGGTAGGCATTTTCATTTCTATACTGTAGTTGGTTTCTGCTACAGTTGAAGTGTTAGGGGCCAGTAATTCTCTTTATTGCTTGGGGTTACAACAGTTCTGCATGGAAGTTGTTTGGGTTTGAGCTTAATGGCTTTTCTGAAGGGGTGGTGGTGGTGGAAATGGCTGTTAGAGTGTGTGTTTTAACCTGTTTACTGGGGGGTATTTCCATTCTACTTGTTGCATAATCTCTGGCTGATCACTTTGTCTTGGCAAAAGTCATGAGGCAGTTATTTAAGATCCTTCATGTGATATTGTTTGGGTTTTTTTTTAAATGTCTATCATACAAATTAAATAGCAACTGAGAAATAATGAGTATTCTTGAAGTGATTTTCAGAGGGGAGCTTTGTGTAATGGTAGAGTGGGAATTTTGGGGTTTAATTCATGATGCACAGAGGCAAGTTAGTGAATGTGCACTGAAGAGACTCTCTTGATCCTATTACTCCTCACTTTTTCCCTAGGAAAAATAACAGAGCCCTATTAGCTGTTTGCCCAGGAGGTGATGGATAGCTTCATGGGGCTGGAGGGAGGGGTGGAAATAAAGCTTAATTTTTCTCTTCTTGAAAGCTGTGGCTGTTCCAAGAGTGTTATTAAAGCTTCCTCAGAGGGGAACTTCTGTGCTGAACAGGAGTTCCAGAGGTGAGCTGCTTGTAGTGTGTAAAACAGCAGGCTGGTACTGCTGTTGATGTCAGCATCAGGGGTGAGAGGTAGGATGTGTAAGGGGAGGTACCTAGAATAAGTGGCTGGTGGATTATTACCTACCCCCTGTGATTACAGGTTTCTCCTGGGTTTCCTTGGTTCTCTCTGAGGCACATTGTTTCAGGGGACCCTGTAGATAAGGAAGAGTGGAGCTGATGTGCAGAGCCAGCTCCCTTATGCTCATTGAAGCTGGCTGTTCCCACAAATCAGGAAGCAAAAGTTTCCTGTGGCTCAGATGCAAACAGAGTCTGATGTAAGCAGGGAGCTTGCAGGGTGAGAATGAGTCGGGTTTTCATTAATGCAAATTTTCCTTGTGCCCTGTTGAAGTTAAACCTGGCATTCTGGTGTATCTTCAGGGAACTGGCTAAAAAAACCTCCCCTGATCCTGGAGCAGGTTCTGCAGCTTCCTGTAACATCCTGTGAGATCTGTGGGTGGGGGTGTTTCTTTGAGATGGGCTGATGAATCTGCTGTGACTGAGACACGTGAGATCCTGACGTTAATTTTTCAAACTGCTGGACTTGTTCAGTGTTGTCGTGCACCTGACTGGGTTCCTAATTTCATGGGTGAGCTGTGTCCTGTGTGTCTTCCTTCACTTAAACTGAACTTGCTTTGCAAGTCCTCTCTAGATCCCATTTCTTTTATAAAAGACAAGAAACCCTTCCAAGTGTTGCTGTATGTTGAGAGACTGAATGTTGCCACCTGTTCATAACAAAGCAATTTTCCTCTCTTTTTGTCTAGATCAAGATGGAGACTTGTCAGGGACGATTTCACTTGTTATGACCCAGTGTTGTAAAAGGATAAAAGACACAGTTCAGAAACTGGCCTCTGATCACAAAGACATTCACAGCAGCGTGTCCCGGGTCGGAAAAGCCATCGATAAGGTATTGAGACTGGGGTTTGACTCTGCTCTGCTTTGTATTCTGTGATGTGCACTCTGGATTTACACAGCAATTAACTGAATTTAGTTTTCCTGTCAACTGCAGGAGTGTAGGGTTAGGGCAGAGACAAGATCCTGGGGTGTAGACTGTTTACTTTCAGAACTTGTTCTGTACAGGGATGCAGCCTCCTGATTTCTGAGGGAACGTGCCCTACAGGTGTTATTAGACTTAGTAGGTGTTCTGTCAGTTTAGCAAAATGTTTGCTTCGTTATCTGTGTCAAATAATGTTTTTTTTAAAATATATATCATAGAATCCCAGACTGGTCTGGGTTGGAAGGGACCCCAAGGGTCACAGAGCTCCAACCCCCCTGCCACAGGCAGGGACACCAACCTCCAGGCCTGGAGCTACACAAGGTTGCCCAGGGCCCCAGCCAACCTGGCCTTGAACACCCCCAGGGACAGGGCACCCACCCCCTCTCTGGGCAGCCTGTTCCAGCCCCTCACCACTCTCTCTGGAAAAAACTTCCCCCTAATATCCAATTTAAACCTTCCCTCCTTTAGCTTTAATCCATCCCCCTTGTCCTGACAGTCTCTGCCCTTTGAACAAGCTGATTCCCCTCCTGTTCCTCTGCTCCCTTCAGGGACTGGGAGGCTGCAATGAGGTCCCCCCACAGCCTTCTCTTCTCCAGGCTGACCCAGCCCAGCTCCCTCAGTCTCTCTCCCTAGGGCAGCTGCTCCAGCCCTCTGGATCATCTCCGTGGCTCCTCTGACCCCTCTCCAACAGTCCCACATCTTTCTTGTCCTGGGGCCCCAGATATGTATGGCATGTCTAGCTGTAGTGTAAATAGCAAGTAACTCAAAAGTGGCATTTTATTCTAGAAGGCAGCATGAAAACAGAATTCTTTTGAGAGAAGTTTTGTGTGTATCTCAGGTGTGGTGTTGGTTCTCAGGGCTTAAGAACACCGTGTGTTATAAAATTAATGCAAGTAGATTCAGCTTCTCATAGTATCTGTGTCTGTGCCATAACAAATAATAAGGTAGGGCAGCTTATCTTTGAGGCTTTGCATATGAGATGTTCTTACATGAATTCCAGGTTGAAGAGTTACTGGGAATCTGAATATATTTTTGTAGGTAGATATTAATAATTTCTTGAAATTATATTAAACTCTCTCTTTTTTTGTGGCATGTGGTGCCAAATGTCTATTTTCAGGTCAGGCTTTTCCTCCATCTGTGTGTTCTTTTGTGTGAGGTGGTTCTGTGTGCTTGGAGTCTTATACTTCTTCAGACACTTGTGCTGTGTAAGCATATAATATGAAACTGTTGGTACAGTCTAAACATTGGGTTTGAGATGCACCTTACAGTCTGACTAAGGAGGAAACTAGTAAATGAATCTTTTCATCTGGGCAAAGACATTTGCAGTGTTACAGAAAACTTAACTCCTCCTTTGGGAGTCTCACTTAACCTTGTTACTAGTAGTAGTCTGACAGAGCACAGTGTGACACTGGTGTGATGAAGAGACAGGACACACAATGCTGCATTATTGGGCTGAGTCTCTGTGCCACTGTTAATTTCTTTCTCTCTTGAGTGGCCATCATGCAGAGCTCAAACTTTGTACTAATAGCTTTAATCCAAGAGTCACTGTTATCCAAAGCTTAAGGATCCAGCTGCCTCTAATCCTTGCTGCTGTACCTAAACCAATTAAGTAGAGTAAGATTCCATCCTCATTATTGGCTTGCAGCCTGAAATAAATCTATGTAATCTGGTCCTAAGTTTGAAACTCTCCTATTCTGCTTTAGCAAGTGGACTTTGTACAGATGAGCTTTCAGGTTTGGCTGTACCTTTTCCATTTCAGTACTCTGGGACAGAGCAGCCCTAGGTTGTATGCAGAGGGTGTGAGTGTTCAGTGGAAGTTGGTGATAGTATTTCTTGGAAGCCAAAGATAGCAACACTTGCAAGCTCAATAAAGCTTAGGCATGAGTCTAACCTCCAGATAGCTCTCTCAGTGGTCATGTGCACAGTTATTTCCAGTGTTGTTTCTGTCCTGCTGGTTTAGATTCATCTGTTTGTTGTTTTGGTTTTGGTTGGGGTTGGTTTTGTTTGGGGTTGTTCTTTTCATTTAGAGAGGGATAGCTATAAATAAAAGCAACTTGTTTTTAAATTTCAAGTGTGTGGTTCTGTAAAACAGCAGAAAGGATACCAGTAATCTGCTGTGTGCCTGTGGAGTGTCAGAAGGGCTGTTTCCAGTGAGGTGTACAAAAATGAGCTCAACTTGCTGTATTCAGTGTGTTCATTCTCAGGCTTTTCAGTCTTGCTTAGTGTCTGAGCTGTTTATGCCAAAAGAGTGGGAGCTGCATCAGTCCCCACTCCTGCTTGTAACAAAGGACCAGTAGGTCCTCTATGAAGTTCAGAGCATCAGTTAGAATTGTCTCCTTTAAATATGAACTTTGACTTTTTGTTTTTACAGGCAAATAGTTTGAATTATATCAGTTTTTCCTGGTTGTGATACCTGGAAGGAACTACTTTAAAATGTACAGTGATGTCTTGGCCTGTTGGTCAGGTGTATGTGTGTGATGTTTAAGTCAAGGTAGGATTTAATATCTCCCTGGACAATGGCTTTGGAAGGAAGTTTCTTAGGTGTTCAGCATGATTTTTTTCTGTCCTGTTGGAAAATATGCTTGAAACCTACCAGCAGTGTCTCTGTTGGCATCTGAGTCTCACTCATAACCTATAGAAATTGCCCCCACCCCAAATATACTTACACTTAATTACTTCTATTGGTTTAAGTTTAATTGATGTAGTGAATTGATTCTCAACACATACTGAGCGAAATACTCCTGCTTCCTGAAGAAAAGGCTCCCTAGGATTTAAAGAAGCACTTGCCTTGATTCATAAGACTTGAGTTTCTGTCTGGTTTAGCTTGGGATGGGAATGGTTGGACTCCATGATCTTCAAAGGTCTCTTCCAACCTTGTGGTTCTGTGATAGGTGCAAATCCTTATTCCAGCATTGCTTCTCCTCTGGTCTGTATGTGCTCAGGTGTGGATAAATGTAACTCCTTATTTTATTGCATGATTAAGAGATTGGGAAACACACTGATAGTGCTCTCAGTTTTATGGGACACATCCAAGTGGTAGTTGTTGTTACATGTAAAATCAACAAGCTTGGATTTTGAAAGAACTTGCTGCATTGCTAGGTGGGGGATGGTCTCTCCAGCCAGGGGACAGGAGATGGGACAAGGGGCAATGGGCTCAAGCTGGGCCAGGGCAGGTTTAGATTGGATATTAGAAAAAAAATCTTCATTGAAAGAGTTTTTGGGGCCTGAGTCACCTTCCCTGGATGTGTTTACAAAAGGGTAGATGAGGTGCTTAGGGATCTGGTTTAGCTTGGGATGGGAATGGTTGGACTTGATGATCTTAAAGGTCTTTTCCAACCTTGTGACTCTGATTGTCTGCTCATGGCAAATTTCAGGTCACATTTCTCTTTCCCCCGTGCTGAGGCAGGGTTATACCTACATGTGAAGTTCAGTCTGGCAGTTCCAATTGCTTATAAACTCACCTGCAGGATTCACTCTGAGATCAGGAGTCCCAAAGTGTTTAAAAAATGGGGAGTTGGGATGTGGCATCAGGTATGATGAACTGTGTTCAACTCTGAAACATCAGAACTTTGTGTGTTGCTTTTTAGCAGTTCCTGGAACATTCACCTAACGAGCTACACCTTTTTTTGTAGCAGTTCTACACAGTTTTACATGCTTCTGATCAGTGAGGGCTTTCTCCTTTGAAAGGGAATGTCTGCATCCAGTTAGTTCTTTATTGTGCTGGCGTTTGCCTCTCTTGCAGAACTCATCACCATGTCACTGTTGTTCAGCCAGTGGTTATCAGGTAGCTCACTCATCTGTCTGCCTGTAAATCAGTCAGTCTTCTGGAATGATTTGAATTCATCTCAAAACACGTTTGATGAGGCTAGTAAATGTTTGCCCTGTAGCAACAATCCATCTGAGTAGTGGTTTCAATGCCTTCATGCAGGGAAGTAAGTGGAGTAAATGGCAGCTCCTTCCATTTCCCCCTGAATTTTAAGCCTGTTTTTAAAGGTGTAATGTTTTAATCCAGTCTTTAATTTGGGAAAGCAAATTTTTACTGAAGTTAGTGTTTGTTTCATGGTTAAAAAATATACAAACAAATGAAAAACCTTACTGGGCATCATTTAATGTGATCATCATTTAATGTGATCATCACTTAATTGTTGTGAAGAATGGAGCTAGGTAAACACAAGAGTCTTTGCAAGTTGAGCTTTGCCTTACTACCAACAAACTGAGCAGACAAGGTGAAGAATACTATTTTATCTGTATTTTGGGCTAGAATTCCTAAGAATGAAGGAATGCACAAAGTAATCTTGACTGAGAAACTGAGGAATGAAACTGACCTTAATCATCATCCTTCTTCATATCATGTTGGCACTAATAACACGGAGGGTTGTGTGTTGGTTAAGTGGTCCATCCTGTGTGTGTGTGTACCTTGAAGTCCTCACATTACTGATAACTGCTGAAATGTGCTTTAAATTGTATCATTGGTATATTTAGCACCTAATATTGTGCATTTTAGCCCTAGGCTTACGAGTTAGGCTCTTTAAAAAGTGCTTGCTTCTCAGGAATATCAATTGACACTCTAAGCTTAAAACCTGAAAAGCACAGAATAACCTTTCTGAAGATGTAACTGAGAGAATTTATTTAAACCTGTGAAATTTTATTAAATCCCACGTACTATCACTCAGCACACAGTTAGCATTTAGAAAACAAAACTGAGAGGTGCATCCTCACCAGCATGCATGTCAGCCAAAGGCAAGCAGTGATTTGTTCTGACATGTGACAGTCCCTCACTGTAATATGCACAGTCAGTTCTTGAAGCTCCTGGGGACACACTGGAGGCAGAGCTGTAGAATTCCATATATAATAACCCCCCCCACATATATATATATTATGTGTTACTGAAATGAGAACCTGGTCAAGGCTGGGCTGATGGAGACTGGATGAGGGGCAGAAGGAAATGGAAGTCTGCAGGTTGTAGATGTGACTTGAATCTACAGCACCTCTGAAGTTGACAGGAGTCATTGCTACCATCTCATATGGAGTTTAAAAGATCTGATTTATGGTGAGGTTTGGAAAAGGTTCTGGAGGTTCATAGGTTTGTTGTTTCAGGACAAGATGTGGTTTCTGTGGAGGAACTGAGGTGAGTGGCTCTACTACGTCTGCCCCCAGGCAGTGAGAAGGATGTGAGGGCATTTCAGGTTTACCTTCAGCTGTAATGGTTAGTAACTGCCCAGAAGAATACAACTTCTTCTTACAGGGTTGATCATTCACTAGGTCTTGAAATTGCCTGAAGAGTAACTTTAAATTATTTTTAGATTAGTGATGATCCCCACCCCAGAATCTCAGTAACACACAAGCTGCTTTTGTTCTTAATGCTGCCTCTGTCTGCCTTTAATGCAGTGCCAGTGGATTTGTTACCTGCTACTGGTGTTTGGACAGTGATTCCAGCATCAGCAATGGTGTTGAACCTTAAAGGCTTCAAAGGGTTGGCACAGATGAAAACAGTGTTAGTCTTTTAAGATGTTTAAGTGTTTTTTCAAGGTAGAGCTTAAAGATGAGGGGCATGGCAAGGAGCTTACAGGGTAAATGTGAGATTTGAATCAGTGGCAGTAATTTAAATGCTCCTCTTGCTCCACCATCTCTGAAAGACAGGAGGCAGTTTGCTAGCCTAAGGTTAATGTTTTACTGAGTGTTTGCTAGGACACCTGAAGGGAATGGTGGCTTTGAAGCCACGTGTGCAGGGATGAGCAGGCTGCCCTTGTCTCACAGCGACACTGGGCAGCATCACAGCAGATGCAGAGGTGGCTGATGAAGGAAATTAAGAAGTGGCAAATAAAAGTAAAGTGCAGTGTGAAGCTGAGCTGTGCAGAGGAGTGAAAGGAGCAATGAAAAGCATCACAAACTTAAGCTGCTGTGCCCTCTTTCCTGGACCCTTTGCTGTTTAAGTGGTGGACGTGCTTGCTGTTGGTGAGGCTGCCTCTGAGGGCCTGATCCCCTCTGTATGGGAGATGCCTGAGTTGTCACTGTACCTCAGCACTGCATGCCACTCCAGTCCTCTGTAGCCAGCCTGAGGCTGACACCTGCCTTGTGGTCAGGTGTTTGACCCCTAAGGAAAAAGGGTGCAAGACAAAAGTGACCCCTTGGCCTGGAAGTTTGGAGGTGCCATGATGATGTTCTCTCTTTAATTTAAGAATCTTGATTTCACTTCTGTAACAGGTTAATAGTAGGCTCCTGAATACTTTTGGCAGTGTTGCTGTGCAAGTGGTTGTTGCCTGGTGTGTGTTTTGGCACAGCAGCATGTGACTCTTTGGGATCCTACTGCAGGTTGGTGGTGTTGCATCCCTGGGGTACAAAATGCTAACCTAATTTAAACCCAGGTCACCTGCTCAGGTTTGCTCTGGAGTTGGTTACCCAGCTTTGCACTAGCAGACCTCACAGCTGCCTGGGTGTTGGCTAACCTGCTGCTCCAGCATTGGGCTGGCTGTCAGGGAACTGATAGTACATGGTTGGTGGATAGCTGGTACCAGCTTTGCATTACTTGCTCTGCCTGCTTTGACAGAAGAGTGTGTTTGTACTAGGGAGGTGTTTCCATGTTGTGCCATCACCGAGCTGTAGCTGAAGCACTGTGATTTTCACCACACTTCTGATTTCTGAAGTTCCCTCTTGGAAGAGAGCCATAGGTTAGCACACCTTCAGGTTAGGCAGCAAGCAACACACTGGCTTCTAGACTCTATTTCTTCTGCAAGTGGTTTGGTTCAGGCAGTGAGTGAGGATTTTTATTCAGATGAACCTGCCTGTCCCAGTCATTACAGCAGTGTTAGCAGTTAGAGCCCTGTTTTATATCTTGGGTACAGAGTAAGTGGTGCTCTCCTTGCTGCCAGCAGGTGCTGTGCCAAGCAGTGCCAAGTGTTCCTAAAGAGTTAGCCTGACAGTATTTTTACTTACTCCTGGAATATGTCCATAGGCCACTGGCCTAAAAATACACAGCAGTGGGATCACCAGGGTTAGATCAGTAAGAGGTATCTCAGATCTTCAAAGCTCATCCTGTAGCTGGGTTGTTGTTGTTGAGGTCTTCAGAGATTTGAGTATCTTTGTCATTTAGGAGTAGCAAGAAGTGACATTTTCCTTTTTCAGCATTGTCTACCTCTCCAGCTATGGCAGAAATTCTGGAGTTAAAGCTTTTACTTCTACTCTGGTGTGCTGGAGTGACAGTGATGCATCCAGAATGCTATTTTGATTCTAGTGTAGGCGACTTTTCTTTCTTTTTCCCCCCCCCCTGTTCTCTATGTTTTCAGTTTTCACATATGGAAAAAGCCATTTCTGCAGATACTTCCTTCAAAACCACATCATGGTCTTGGAAACCCCTGCATTAGCTAACTAGATTTCTAATTTGCTAGCTGGCTGTATAATTTGTCAATGTAATTCCTTATAGTGGGTAATATTCAGGCTTGAAAACGAACAAGCCAAAGGATTGTTTCTCCTGTATGCAGGAGATAATGAAGCAGCTGACAGTTGTATTTCACTTTGAACAGGAGGTAATTGAGGGGCCAGCTGAGTAATAAGCAGAGAGAGCATCAGGGTGGAGGCATAGGTGTCCTGCATAAACAAAGCAAAAAATAACATGGGGCTGTTTGTTAACTGTGGATTTGCTCATTTCAGAATTTTGACTCAGACATCAGCAGCGTGGGGATAGATGGGTGCTGGCAGGCTGACAGCCAGAGGATCCTCAACGAGGTGATGGTGGAGCACTTCTTCCGGCAGGGCATGTTGGATGTCGCTGAGGAGCTGTGTCAGGTAATGACACCTGCAGAACGTTAACGCCTTGTGTGAGTGTCCTGGTTTGAATGGGAGTGTCCCAAGTGAAGATTTCCACTGTCAGAGCAATAGCAACTTAACCCCATGCTTTCCTGCACTTTAACTAAAAAACTGCCTCTGTTTTTTTTTTTCCCCAGGAATCTGGTCTATCAATAGATCAAAGTCAAAAAGAACCATTTGTGGAGCTGAATCGAATATTGGAAGCATTAAAAGTCAGAGTTCTCAGACCTGCATTAGAGTGAGTCCACACAGGTGTTTTTTTTCCTCTCCCCCTCTTTTTTTTTCTTTTGAATGCTTTTAAGTTTTTCACCTTAAATACTGTCTTTAGAGTATTTTGATGTGTCCCTCTCTCTCCTTTCTCCGAGTCTCTCCACATGGACAGTGCTTCACTAAGGGCCTCTTAGATTAAGGATTAACTTGAATCACTTGTGATGCCAATTTAAGGTTACAGGAAGAAACATGGAGAAACAGTTGTCTGCCATGATTCTACTTAGCCTTACAGTAAATCATTAATGAACCTTATTTTACAAGGTCCAATGTTGAACAGTTCCAGGACTCATTAAAGGTGTTGGGTACCAGCAAGTCTTTTTGGTTTCACCAGGCCTTTGGGGGAAGCAGGACTGGGCTTAGTATCAAAGTTCTCTCTTTTCCTCAAGTTATTCTGCCTGTCCAGCTAAGGAGGAGGCAGTGAAAGGACAGGTGTGTGCTAAGCAGGCTGCTGCTGCCAGGTAGGTGCTGATTGATGCTGAGTGGGAGGTGAGCTGCTGCAGGGAGCCTGGGCTGCCAGTGAGATCTGATAGTGAGGTTTCTTCTGAACAGAACGGTTCAGCTAATGCAAGTCAGTGGATGATGCTGACTGCTCAGATGAAAACCAGTCTGGGGCTCCCTGAGCCTTAGACCAGGGTGTTTTCTTGTCTGTAATAGACTTTACAGCCATTAGGTGTGTAAGTTGGTGCTGAAAGTGAGCAGGAGGGACAGGTGATGAAATGTCTCCTGGGCTGCTGTTTTCTGATTTAGTGGATATGTAACTGTGCAGGACCATTTCAGAATAGCTTTTATTTTGAAAATAAGAAAACAAACTCTCAGCCTATTTTCTTTTTAAAGTTGCAGGGGCTTTGGTAAACTTATGTTTGCCTCAGAAGTAAGGGGGAAAAGCCCAAAGCACAACCCTAACTCCCCCCAATAAACAAAAACCCCAAACCACTTTAGGAGCAACCTTTTAGAAACAATGAAACCAAAGCAAACTCAAAATTCTTCTGTTTCATTCCTGAGCATAATTCATACACTTAAGGTACTTTTTTGCATCATTCAGTTAGGTACATTTTCATATTAACAAACATTTTCTTTTCCCTTTAATGGGAACCAACACAGGTGTGTCAATTCAGAGTTTATCAGCATCGAAACTAAGTGCAGGGATACTCAAATATTCAAACCATGGTGTTTATAAGCTAAATCCTGGATTATGCCTTTGGGTCATGCAAAGTTTGACCTAAATAGATGGCCTTGTTTGAATATAGTTACCTGGAAAGCCTAAGGGGTTTATTGCTGTTGAGTTTCCTAACTGAAGGGAAGCAACATGGCATTGCCTGGTGTTACAACTGAAACAGGACTTGCTGTTTAGCTACACCATGCATTTGTTGTAGTTCAAACAGTAATACAGCTGTTGTGAAGGATGCTCCTGAGGAATGGTAACTTGCTGTTGTGTCCATTCACTTGAAGTAGCTTAAGTTATTTTAGCTCCAGTTTGCTAGGGCTTATGCCTGACTCACTGCTGCTTACCCTGTGATGTGTTAAATATTTTTCAAACAAAGGAGAAAAGCATGGTCCTCCTTCAAAGGAGCTCTTATTCTGAAGACAGCTGAATGAACAGAGAATAGGGTGTATTGTCAGCACAGTCTCAGTGCTGGCCTCCCTCCCCCACCCTGTCTCATTTCTGGTTTATAATGTTTATTCTGTTTAAATGCTTTGGTGCAAAAGCTGTCTGCTTCTCTCTGCCTGCTGCTGGGCACAGAGGGCCCTTATTTGTAGTGATGCTGATGTAAAATACGTTGTTGTTAGTGAGGATGATCAAAATGTGACAAAACTGTACAGCTCAGGGGGTAAAACTCCCAGTTATTCTGCAGAACTGCTGATGCTCATGAAGGTATTTCCCATGTTGCTTCCCAGCAGATGTGGGTGTTCAGGGTGAGGGATAGAAACAGCTCTTAGAGGGACAGGTCCTGTGTGAGAGGAGCTTGGAGGAGTGGCAAATTGTGCAGAATGCTAAGAAATGGTTAAAATTGGCATCAGTAAGTATGGCTTTCAGATTGGGCTGTGCTAGGGCTTGGCTGCTGAGGGTAGTGTTGGAGCAGAAAGTGGGTGTTACACAAAGGTAATTAGTCACAGTATCATGAACCAGGAAGGGGAGTGCAGCAGGGTTTACCCATGCAACACTGGGGAAGGCTGGCTGGGATGGAACAATAACCTGTCTCTCTGGCTCTGCCAGTGCCCTGCAGTTGGTGCTTGGCTCCACTCAGTGTTGGAAGCAAAGCAAACACAGGTGGCTCCTGGTCACTGCCACGGAAAGGGAGCTGTCAGATTAATGCCTCTTCAAAAAGGCTCTCAAAGCCCTGCTGTGGTGCTAGAGGGAGGTTTGCATTTATATCTGATTGAAAAATGAAAAGCAGAACAAGACCCTTGGTGTTGGCTTTTCAGGTTTTCTTACTAATACTGATTCTAAACCACCAATAAATACTACACTTCAGAATTAAATTTCACATCACCAGCCATAACTTCTTGTCTGTGGGGTGTGCAACTTGACTTTGCAGATAGATGCTCAGCCTGGCCCCTCTACCCTAAGCAGTACAATCTCTGTACTTCCACAGGATCCCAATAATTTCCAGTGACTTTCCTCATTGCAATTTGGGGAGGGAAATACATAGTTGTTGGGGTCGGGTTTTTTTCTGGATGGATTCTGGCCCTTCTGAGTCTGGGTGGGTCTTCATGTGAGGGCCTGGGGGGAACGACTTACAGGATCAAAGCTTTTGACTGTAGTCACCTGGGAAAGAGATATTGTCTGCTCTTCTGTCTGTAAAGCAGTGAGGAGCTCAGGTCCTGGTGTTTGCTGGGACCTTTGGGTTTAATCTTTGCTAGGCTTTGTGAAATTCATTTTAACTAAAGCCTGTGTGAGCTAGAGAGCTCTGTGTACCCCTGCCTTCAATAATACACTGTAAACTTTAAAAATTCAGATGGATTTGAGTTGCAGAAGTGAAAACACTCTGAATAGAACCCTTTTGAGAGGAGGTAGGAAAGCAGGCATTGTTCTTACTAATGATTTTGGACGGGGGTAGAGAATGTGTGGGTTGAACGTTTTAAACCTCACTTGTTGGTTATTTGGCTTTCCATTAGAAATAAGAACAGCCTGTCCCAGACCAAACACCTCAGGACTTGCTTCTGTAGCTGCTTTCTTCTGATACAAATCTGTGCTGCTGCTCAAAAGAGCTAAAAATGGAAAGCCTGCCTAAAAGCTAATTTGGAAAAATAAGCTCCATCTCAGCAAGATGAAGTACTGTGTCATGTGGCTGTGAATATTGGCAGGGAGAGCAGGGAGGCTCTTTTGATGCAGTACAGATTAATATCTCATTAATGGGACTGTGCACTAGTCTTATTGTTTACTGGTAATAGCTTTTTGTCTTCCAGCTGCTTATTGGTCTATGGTTATTAACTTCAGGCTCCTGTTTTCTTAGTTGGGAGTGAGTTTTACTGCTGCTATAACCCAGCTTAAGCTATGGACACTGATTACTTAAAAAAAACAAACCCAAATTCAAAAACAATAACAAAAAACCCACCCCCATGGTGGGTGTCTTTGCCCTTCCCTCCTGGTGAGGATGACAGCGTTGACAGTCTTCTGAGGCTGCTCATCTGAAACTGCTTGAAATTAGGGACAACAGGGCTTGTTCTTAGTTCAAAGGCTGCGTTTTTCACTGTTCCCAGCTGAAAGGTTGCTGCTGTCATTAAAGCCAGACTCTGACACTTTCACCACAACAAATTGAAAGCAAGTACTTGCTTATTAGAGCTACATCTTAATGCAGAAGGCTGGCTTGCATTGCAAGCTTTACCAGTGCTGTGAGAGTGCCTAATTGTCTTATTTTGGTATTGGTTTAAAAGAACAGGACCTCACATACCTCTTCTCTTTAAGGATCAGAGACTTACCTGACTTCTTGCTGAAAAGTGAAAAGCTCTTTGTTTAATGGAGCCCCCCCAGTGAAAATAGTATAGCTAATTAACAAGAATGAGAAACAGATGTCCTGAAGAACATTGAAACTCAAAAGTTCTTAAGAGAAAGATTGGATTGATTTAGGCCTGGCTAAATTGAATTAAGATGGGAGAAAAAAACCCAAAACAAAACACAAAAAAAAGAAACTCCAAGGAAGGGATGGATAAAATCTAAAGAATAAAGAAACTTTTTTATGAAATGCTTTGAAAACTCCACTTCATTTACTTGGTGTGTGTTTCAGGATTCTTCCATGTTGTTTAGGAGCCAAACATTAGTGTTGTCATAGTGAATGAGACCCTGAAAGTGAGAAATGTTTCTATTGTCCAAGTTTAAAAATAACACAGAAAGCAAAGTTGAAGCAGGGTGAAGTATGATGTTTAAACTGATTTCCTTTCCCCTTGTCCCCCATTGTAAGGTCTTGGTAATGTCTGTTTTTGAGGCCCACACTGACACACTTCCCTTCTCCAGGGCAACACACACACAAACACAATGGCTTAGAGGAAACGTGTGGTGAATGAAGAAGTTGAAAAACATGTTCTTGAAAGGCTTGGTCAGACTTTTTCAACATGCAAAAGATATAATCTACAACTGTTAAGATTCAGAGTGGTAGGAACTGAAATGCAGTAGATTCTAGTTGTTTCTACCTTATATTGTGCCTAGTTCAGTCTTGCCTTCCAGGCAATGCATCGTGAATTTTGCAGAGGGTAACCTGTCCAGCAGCACCAGAAGTATCATTCTTCCCATATTGTGTGCCCACTGTAGCTCTGTCACACAGGAAGAAGGGCCTTGCTATTTTCTGTGCTCTCTCTAGACTCAAAGATGCTCAGGGAACAATCATAATCTCCCTGAAATAGCTGGTGGGTTATTACAATAACTTCATATGCTGTAGGCTGATACTTAATTACTCCTGTGGCATGTCCTGATGTGTACCTCTTCTTCTAGGTGGGCGGTATCTAACAGAGAAATGCTCATGGCACAGAATAGTTCATTGGAATTTAAACTACACAGGTTATATTTCATTAGTTTATTGATGGGTGGAACAGCAAATCAGAGAGAAGCACTTCAGTACGCGAAGAACTTCCAGCCGTTCGCCCTAAATCATCAGAAAGGTGAGTTTTCAGCCACTTTAAGGGGATTTAAACCACTTGGATATGGCACCTCATAGTGAAATATAACTCATCTTCCATTATTTTCATCTTAGAGGCTTCTTATTTTTGTATTTGTCATCTATAACCTGAATCCTTACAACTTGAATTAACTCCCCCTTTTTCTTAAAAGAGCACTAGATTATGTTTTAATGTCTGCAGATTTGCTTAAGTTCAAGGTTTTTGACTCTTTAAATAATATTTAGATTGCATCTAGAATAGGCCTGCTGCCAGGGTAAGGTGTTAAAAACGCACAGAAACATTCTTGGAATAGTCATCTGCTATTTTCTGCTGCGTGGGGTTTTTACAAAGAGAAATGAAACTTTGGAGAGATTGAAGAATTTGTCAGTTTAGTGATCCGTCTTCAACTAAATCCAGTAAAGCCTGGGGGTTTTCTAGGGTACTGTGTGTCAGCTCACAAAACAATAAACCTGTTTTAAGCAAATTAATAAGCAGCCTGCAGGTGCTTGTAGAGGGGTGGGTGACCCCTGAGTCTATCCGTACTGGACTGTGTGCTCTTGCAGCTGTGAAGGGCGATGGGATCCTGGGCTCCATCAGCAGAGGGGTGGCAGCAGGGACAGGGAGGGGATTGTCCCTCTCTGCTCTGCCCTCGGGAGGCCCCAGCTGGAGTCCTGTGTCCAGAGCTGGGGCCCCAGGACAAGGAAGATGTGGGACTGTTGGAGAGGGGTCAGAGGAGCCACGGAGATGCTCAGAGGGCTGGAGCAGCTCCCCTATGGAGAGAGGCTGAGGGAGCTGGGCTGGGTCAGCCTGGAGAAGAGAAGGCTGTGGGGGGACCTCATTGCAGCCTTCCAGTCCCTGAAGGGAGCAGAGGAACAGGAGGGGAATCAGCTTGTTCAAAGGATAGACAATGGCAGGACAAGGGGGATGGATTAAAGCTGAAGGAAGGAAGGGTTAAATTAGATATTAGGAGGAGGTTTTTTCCAGAGAGTGGTGAGGGGCTGGAACAGGCTGCCCAGAGAGGGGGTGGGTGCCCCATCCCTGAGGGTGTTCAAGGCCAGGTTGGCTGGGGCCCTGGGCAACCTTGTGTAGCTCCAGGCCTGGAGGTTGGTGTCCCTGCCTGTGGCAGGGGGTTGGAGCTCTGTGATCCTTGGGGTCCCTTCCAACTCAGACCAGTCTATGATTCTATGAGTGGAGCTCTCCTAGCTCTAGATACCTGTTCCGCGATGGCTTTCATTGTATTGTGTAGAGGTGAGGATGTGGTACAGTTTATATACCCATTTTCCAGGTAAAAGCTATAACTGTAGGCACTAGATGTATTGACAGTGTGAAATAACTAACAGCTCTGTGTCCCTTGCAGATATTCAGGTGTTGATGGGCAGCCTGGTGTATCTGCGGCAAGGCATAGAGAACTCTCCCTACGTTCATCTATTAGATGCCAACCAGTGGGCGGACATCTGTGACATCTTCACAAGAGATGCCTGTGCTCTGCTGGGGCTCTCAGTTGAATCACCTCTCAGTGTTAGGTATGCTGGTTTTCATTTGCTTTAAAGATACAGTGTTTTGGTTTCTCTTACTTGTCGAGGACAAAAGAAACCTCCTTTTAGAAGCAGTCTCATCTAGGCTGTATGAAATAAAGAGCGTGGGTATGGTTACCTCTAATGGGATTTGCAAAGATTAGAGATCAGAGGTTTCTGTGTGCTGGGCTTTAACCTGCACCTTCACAGCTCAAGCTGCAGCTTCTATGTTTTAGACATCAGTGTGAAAGACAAGGATAGCAATCAGCCAGTTATTCCCACAGCAAATGTGAGAAAACTGTCCCTTCTGTTTAACCACCAAACCCCCCCCCAAACTCTGACCATGATTCTGCCAGTGTTTGGTCACTTTGTTTTTGACCCACACGTTACTTGACTTCTTAAAAGAATGCTGAAGAATTACGTTGTGATGTCAGCTGCTAACATTTCCAAATTGCTTGCTGGACCCCATTTCCAAAGAAGAAAGAGAGGCATTTTCAAGATCAGTAGCTAATCTGACAAAATGCAAATCTGTAGGAGGCTGTTGGAAATGTGAGGAAAACCCAATCTAATCTCCTTCTAGCTCCTCTGAAGATAAAACAGATTAGCTGCTGTTTAGCCTTTGGATGTCAGCTCCCTTGATACACTCATCTGATGGTCTCATTTTAATTTCAGACATTAAATAAAAAATAAATTACATGTATCTTTCTGGGCTACATTTGGTACTTAGCAGAAGCTTCACTGCCTCTTATTTTTTGTTTTGTTTAGGCTTTTTTTTCCTCTTTGCATGCTACTGCAGTTAGTTCTGTGCTTAGTTTAGAGCTCTTAAAATTGTCAAGCCTTCTGCTTCTCCTGTTTGCACCTCTGTCACAAAATACAAGAGATGCAACGAAGGGTGTGCTTTCAGATTAATTGTCTTTCTACAACAAACACTACAAGTTTCAGTTTGGGGGATTTATAGATATTTAAAACTTCTGTCTCTCTTTTTTTGTTTTTCATCTTTTTCTTGTTTCAGTCAGATTAAGAGCAATCTTACATTTTAATTACTCAGGCACTAGGGCTGTAATACAGTTTCCAGTGCAAACAGCCAAGAGATTTTTGATGAAGTGGAAAATCCCTGTTATTGATGTGTGGATTGGTTGGATGCTTGTTTTGTGCCTGATGTGAAATCGATTGCACTGAAATGTATTTACCATATAGGTAGTATCAATACTCTGTTACAAACAAGACTGTTCTAAACTGGCATGACCTTCTGAGTGCTGCAGATCCCATAGTAATTAAACCAGCTTGAAGTTAAATCCCTGCTATGAAATACAGTGCCTTCTAGAGCAGTAGTGGTCACTTTTTAAGGCTGATTGGTTTCTCAGATGTCCATCTAATCCTATCCAGGCCTCCTGGTCTGAGTTACTGCATGGAGTCAGTGGGGAAAACCCTCTAAGGAGGTCATGGCTCGGGGTCTTGCAGGATGACACACCACCATTTGAATTTATTGTTTACTTGAGGAGTTGCACTCTTAAAGGGCTCTTCAAGAGATTTTTATCAGAATGATTAAAGCAGCAATGCTTTTAGTTCTACAAACAGTATTTGCCTAAGCTTTCCACAGACACAAGTTGCATTTAGTGGTGAAATAGCCGAAAAGGAAAGTGTGAGGATGTAAATGGCCAGTTGGAAGTGAGGGATAGGATTTTTTACATCTTTTTTTGACTCAGGTGAGACACTGGTTTCAAGCCCCATTCCTCCCAAGTAAAGTACCCAGAATGTTCCTGCAGAAACATAAAAAAAGGGTTTCTGGAGGGGGAGAGTGGAGAGGAAAGTTCTTGACTTCTGTGGACAATAAAACATGCATGAATAGTAAAATAATCTGCCAAAGAAACAGAGCAGGCTGATCCCAAGGTCAAATCCTCTCTCTGTGCAGCTGATTTCCAGGCCTGTAGTCCTGTCATTAGACTTAAATCCATCAAAACATCTGTTAATTTGTGGAAACTCGGTGTCATGCTTTTTCTTTTGTAGCCTAGTGAAATATTTCAGTATCCTGTGGTGAGTTCTGGTAACGGGGAACTCCAGAGTAGGCCGAGCTGTTGGGGCACCGACTCGGTTCTGTTGTGTACGGCTGCTCTTGTTACAGGCTGTGACTGCTTTCCTTGCCTTGCTTTCCTATGTCTTTTTCCTACATTTGTTTTCTTAAGGTGAAGGTGGAAGGCACCTTTCTTTACACAGTAATTACTTACAGCTCAGGGATGAGGGATTGTGTATACGTGTGGGCTGTGCAGAAACTCGTAGGCCGCTTATGCCCTTCCATAGTTAGGAGGGCAACTATCTGTATGACCTCTGTAAGCTAACATGATGCCTTCCTCCTGTACAGCTCAAAATCAAAGTACATGGCATAGGAAATCAGTTCTTTATAAGATTCAAGAGCAGGGATTAACTGTTCATTTCAGTCCAGAATGCAAATTCATGAGGGCCCTGGCCTAAGATGCAGGGTAACTGATAACCTGCCCCCGAACTCCTGCTTATTATGCTTGAAAGGAGCTTAGAAATACTGGCAAGAACTGAGTGAAGTAGTACAACTCTCTTTTGTCCCAGTGAGCCTTTAAAGTAGAAATATGAAAAATGCTGCTTTCTTAGCAGTCACCTTACGTTAACGTTTCTTTTCTCTGCAGTTTTTCAGCAGGTTGTGTAGCATTACCAGCTCTAATTAATATCAAAGCAGTTATTGAACAGAGGCAGTGCACGGGTGTTTGGAACCAGAAGGATGAACTACCGGTGAGTTGACTCTTGAGCTATCCCAGGGCAGATTTTTAATGGCAGGTGCTCTTTTCAGCTTTCTTTTGTACTGAATGTTAAGGGATGATACACACGGCCACCACCTCCAGCAGCTCCTGGGTTTGGGACTTCTTACCATACAGGTACCAGGCTGATGGATGTGGCTGCTGGTTTCCCATTTGTAGGTTCAGGCAGTGGTGAAGCTGAGCAGGAATTGCTCACCCACCCACGCACACACACACACAAAGGACACTGATATGACCGGCTACACAGGCTGCCACAGACAAGGCACTGCCTTCAGCAGCGCCCACATACAGGACTTGAGTATAGACAGCCAAGAGCCCTTCCTCCTCTTTGGCTCGTAAAGACTGAAATTCACTTGTGAAAGCACACCCACACCACTCCAGATTCACAAGCAAATGCATGTTCACAGACCCTCAGATATCAGCTTGGTCCCTTTTCCACCCCTTTCTAGCCTTTCCTCCCCAGACCCACTCTCCCACATGTTCCTCCTGCAATTTTGTGTAGTTCTACTGACCCCCTTTCCTCCAGGACCCTCAGATTTGCCTTCTTACCTGTTGCAAAGTCCAGGTTTGGCTGTGTTTTCTTGATGACTTGTCAGTAAATGTGACTGACAAGGTTGCTTCTTGTTATTGTCTGTTACGTTTGTCTGTGAGGTTTGTGTGTCTCAGTTTTGTTTGTTGCTCCTTTCCCTTCTTACAGCCTTTCATGTTGAAAAGGTCTTTGATCAAATGACCTTAACAAACGAGATGCTCTCACCTTCCACTGAATGTATGAGATGTTTCCATCTAACTGGAAAGGAAATGCATCCCACTGAGGAACCATTAACTTCTCTTAGCTATACCTGATCTCTGTCCACAAGTTGCATTGTACAAGCTCTTTATCAGGCAGACAGGAGGTGAAGGAATTAGTGCTACATCTGGAGACAGGAGAACTGAGTTGAGATCCAGTGTGTTATCTTCCAGCACAACTAATTTGTATCAGTTGAAATGGAGCTCAGTTGTTATGAAACCCCAGTTTCCCTTTATAGCTCTTACCAGGCGTGTGCAGCTCTCCAGTGGCCTGCTCCTGATTGGGAAAGAAAACCTACTTGGTGCAAACTGGGCATGAACTGAGTTAACCTCTCTGCAGCTGGAGGAGATTCATTGATAGTATAGTTATGTGGGGTGAGTTTCTCACAGCTCTGTTTTTGAAAAACTGAGAGTGTATCCTCCAAGTGTGACAGGGTCTTACCCTGCCATCCCAACAGGAATGTTAATCTGGGCAGTGTTTGGGAAAAGAATGCTGTCAGATGCACATCAGTTAATAGTATTTATGTGCTTCCTTGCATCTTCTAAATTTAAGGGTCTCCTGTGTGTGCTGCTGAGGCAGTGTGGGGATGGGAAGCCTTCTTGTCATTGTGCAAAGACACAGGTTAAGTAGCATGAAAAGGTTATGTTGTCAGATTTTTTTGAAGTTTAAGCTGTCAGAACTGAGGACCAGTCACTCAGGAGCTTCAGCTGTGATTTTTTGCAGCTTTCAATTGATTCCTAAAGTCATGGACCCATTGTTCTGTGTGAGGAATTTTGAAATCATTTGGTCCTGATGGCAAGAGTTGTGCTGTGCCAGCATCTTCTGTGTTGGGACCCAAAAGAAATGATTCTGATACACTTCATTATTGACATGATGTGTAGGTTTTGGGACAGTCTTTCAAAAAGCTGTCACATGTCAACATAATCAATCCAAGAGGTTTGGAGGTTCATTTGGAGCTCTTTTTAAATCATCTTTAAGTGACATCTGTCACCTAAACCTCTTTGAAAACCACTGGCTAGGAAATACAGGAAATCTTGTTGGGCCATCAGCTCAGTTCTCCTGCTGAATCGTGGATCTGCACTACAACATTCACCTGTCCTTTGTCAGAACACTCTGCTGCTTTGGGGATGGGAAGAGACAACATAGATCACCATTTTAACATCACTGGTCAGTACTTTTGGCTGGGAAATCATCAGGCTCCCACACAATGGATTTTGCTGCCTTCACAGCTGAATTGTGGAGTCTGTTAAGTAAGGGCTGTGACCTAAAAGGCATAATTGTCTCAGTGTGGTTTCTTAAGATAAATGTCTCTCTTGATTTCTTTCACAGATTGAAGTGGACCTGGGTAAAAAGTGCTGGTATCATTCAATATTTGCCTGTCCCATTCTTCGTCAGCAAACAACAGATAATAACCCACCTATGAAATTAGTCTGTGGTCATATTATATCAAGAGATGCTTTGAATAAAATGTTTAATGGCAGCAAGTAAGTACCATTCTTTTATTTCAAGCAACATATAGACAAGGATGAGTTTTAGGACTAGAATACTGTGTTTGGGGAAAAACTGAGTCTATACTTAATGTATTGTTGGGAGCCTGTTAGATTTAGAGAATGACTTAAAAGACAGATAAGCCAGGTTGATGTGCTGGAGGAAAGTGTAATGAACCCTCTGATCTTGTAGAAAGTGATATTATCTGGAGGAATGCAACAAAGGGTGTAATTCTCAGAGTTGTAAGCACCATTGTGTTGTCCTCAATTCAGAAAGGAGGCTTTTACACACATGGTTTTTTTGTTGGGTGCAAGGTTAGTAACATACCTTAAAAAAACCCAAAACTAAACCTCTGGGGAAAATACAGCTTGGGAATGGAGCAGGCAGTTAAATTACCACTGTGGAAATACTCCTCCTTAGATATCAGTGGGGTGCCTGCAGGCTTAGGGAAGCAGGAAATGGGAGAGCACTACACAGCTTTCCTTGAGGAAGAACCAGTAGTAATTTGAATTATTTATATGCAGCTTCAGTGGGGGTTGTCAGCTTAATTTAGAGCCTTAAGCTGTTTGGTGAAATCCAGTGTGATGCTTTGAATGGAAATGTTGAGGGATGCTTGTGTTCTTTGCCCTGCTAGGAAAGCCTGGGTGTATGCCTTTGTGGGTGACTATAGCCATTTTAAGGCAGTAAAATTGGGGTTACACTCTCCCTGTTCCTAATCAATCATTCCTGATGCTTTAATTAGCTTTTAGTGATGTCACAGCTCTCGGGGAGGGGAAGTGAGAGACCCAAACTTAGAGAGCCTGTGGAGGGGGAGACAGATGAATGCTAGAAGGAATACTGTAGGCAGGCAGAATGGTCTCTGTGGAGACCTCTGCAGGGAGGCCAGGCTGACCTCTGCTGCTATAGCTTGCAGGAGCTGATCTAAGCATGTTGTAACACCACAGCATTTGGGAACCAGAAAGTAAGGCACTGGCTGCTGTGGTGTGGTAGCTTTCCCTTTGACTTCTTATTTTAAATGCCTAAAATGCAACAAACTAACCCAGAACTAGAAATAATACATTCATCATGAAAAGGAATTTCTTCCCATTTAACAATTCAGGGGGCTATGTGTGAAGGAGAGAGAGAATTTACTTAGAATAAAAAGCATGATAAGGTCTCTCTCACCTAAAGGTGACTTTCAACAGAGCCAAGTGAAGCCTTACATTGTTTTATGCTGCTGGGGAACAAAGAGGAAGGGCTGCCACTGCAAACCTGATGCCTTTGTGTTGCATGAAAAAGCTCAATTGCTGCACATTGTCATGACTCTAACCCCTTGTCTTTGTCCCCAGATTAAAATGCCCCTATTGTCCGATGGAACAGAGCCCTGGAGATGCCAAACAGATATTTTTCTGAAGAAAAGTTTCCCTTATGCAGTTTGTAAGTGACACTCTGGATTTCAGGTGCATTTCAGGAGAATTAAAACACACTTGTTCCATTTTATGCAGCAGACTGAGGACTCCTGTGTTTGTATAAGCTAATGCTACAAAAACTTTGCCAACATTTAGTATATACATACCAAGTGGAAATGCTACAGAAATACTATTACCATAGGGCTTTACTATACTCTTGGTCTCCATACCTGATCAAGTTACTACACCAGCAGTTGTCATTCAATGCAGGTTTTTGTACTTAATTATATGGTGACTTTTTACTTTTTAAAAAGCAGAAATCGATCCACCCCCATTTGTTTAATATTCTTCCTGCTTTTATTCTATCATTCAATTGAGAACTGTCACCTTGGAGAAAAAGTTTGTGGGGGAAAAAGTTTTATTTCCTGTAATGTGTACATAATTAAAGGTAAATACTTCAGGAAAAAAAAAAAAGAAAAGTTTGATAAATTGAATAGTGGTTATAAAACTAAAACTAATTTGTATTTTTTTCGCTGAAAAAGCTGTGATATATTCTGAGTTTTTCTTTCAAGCATTTTTTCAACTTTTACATAGAATTCAAAGTAAATGTGCATATATATAAAGTATATAAAAAAATATATAGCCCCGAGGGGCTACTTGTTAAAATCCATCACTAATTTATAAGGGTGATGTATGGCTAAATTGCAACTGGAACAGAAAGGGAATAGGAAATCCTGTTCCTTTTGGTTTCCCCCAGCGTTTGTGTAAGAGAACATTCAATAAATCCTGAAGTGGAAATGCTTTTTAGTCGATGACATTTGCTCTCTGGCCTTTGTAGTCATGTTCTTTGAACTTTGTATTCAGGATTAGGCTATAAATGTCATGTTGCTGTATAGTTTAATAGTCATTATAGTGTGCTATTTATAAACAGTTATCAAAACCAAATAAATTGTAGAAGTATTCATTGTTAAATGGGGGGAGAAGCATGTTCTGATGCCATCTACTGATCACAAGACTGCACTTGGCAGAACTGGGCCCTACATCATATATTAGGAGGTAGCAAGTTTTCTGTAGCTTGAGAACACTTTGCTTCTAGCCTTGTTTTTGTAGTAGAATATTACTGCCATAGCCACTTTTTTCTGCTAAACTTGTCATATTGTTGACTAGGTAAATTTGTACTCATAAATGAGCTGTAGATCATGGCAGTTAAATCTCTTTTCTAGTGTGCATATATATTTGTATTTATTGCACTGTCCTACAGTAGGGCAAGCAGCCATGAGGCATGCAGAGCTACATGTCAAGTTCTATTTCTGTATTGTGTAGTTTCAAACAACAAACCAACCAACCAACCAACCCCAGGCTCACATGGTTTGAATACTGACACACTGGTTGAATGCACTAGCACAATGCACTACAGAGAAGACCGTCTTGGAGACACCTCCACCTTTTGAGATCTGTCTGTCACCTGACTTGAGAGACTTGGACTCTATCAGATCAGTGGCAATGGACATCCCTAAAGACACCTTAAGAGGAGCGAGTCAAGGCACACAAATTTTAAACTTTCAATGTGTTTGATACATGTGGGAAAATACAGGTGTGTGATGGGTTGTTTTCTTTTTTTTCCCCTGTAAAACCTAAACTTGTATTCACACTGAGTTCAAAACAACCGCGTTACCAAGTGGTAAAAACCAACAATAAACGGGTGAGGATGTTATTTTCCATGTAGGTTTCCTAGTCTTGCTGAAATTCCTTCTAACCTTTTCTCTTCAAGTGGAATTGCTTAATGCTTTGGATTTATACAAAATGACATATGGAGTGTTTTTTATAAGAGGGAAAAAAAAAAAGCATAATAACAAACCCACCCCAAACCACCCTGAAGTCTTAAGTGCTGCATCTCTTTCTGTTGCACTGCTGGTATTTTGGCAGTGCTGTGAACACCAGCTAGTGTTGGTAGTGCTTCTGATGCAATTTCTTAGAGTACAAACCTGGCACAGTTATTAAATGGCAATAGGGTACCAATTCAGCTTAGGTATGGGCATGCTTTTAATCCAAAACCATCCTGCTTTCTCTTTTAAGTAGTGCACAGTATAGATCTGTTGCTAACTCAAAACCTCAGCTGTTTTCAGCAGATAATTGCAATTCCTTTCTTAGTTGTCTGTACTTAGGAATAGTAGCTTGCAGTTTTGGAGTTCCACCAATAGATGATGCTAGCGGTTTAAGCTAGAATGCTGATGTGCTTCAGTAATGGGACGTGGTGCTGGGCGTTTGTGAAACGCCTCTGTGCTGGGGCTCTTGCAGCTCTCTGCTTTGCCCTTTGAGCTGTGATCCAGGCTGTCTCCTACTGCTGCCTCATACGCTTCTGGTAACTAGAGAAAAGGTTTGAGGTTTTTATACTCAAAATATAGTTAGCACCTGGTACACATAGTAAGAACATGATTTTAAAGCTACAGTGGTATCTGAGGTCTGGCTCTGTTACACTTCTGGACCAGTTTGTGGAGCAAGTGCCTTTTAGTGAGACTGCTGCATGTTGAGAGTGAAGAGACTCGGGACATGTGTGTCTGTATTGAGGTCATGGGGCTGCTCCCACACCAACATGGGTGACAGAGCCCTGGGACAGGCTGCCCAGGGGTGTGGAGTCTCCTTCTCTGGAGATATTCAAGACCCATCTGGACACCAACCTGTGTGACCTGTCCTAGGGAGCTGCTTTGGCAGGGGGGTCGGACTCGATGAGCTCTGGGGGTCCCTTCCAACCCCTACGACTCTGTGACTCTACATGTTGCATTGAGCTTGCAACCAGTGCTTCCCCCCCCCCTTTGCAAAATGTGTCAGAGCAGCAACTCTGCAGCACCAGTTAGTGATGTAAATGGGTCTTGGGCCAAGAATGTTTTGTCTGTGCTTATATAGAAGGTTTAGGTTGGCTCATTGCTGCTCCAGAAGTAACGGGGGGTTATAAATAGGATTTCCGTAGCAGTGGTTTGCTAGCAGCGTTAGTTCTGCCTATGAATAGACACAGAGCATTAACTCTATTGAGACAGGGTTTGGAGTTTTGTAAATGTCTCAAGTAGGAAATCTATTGCAATGTTTTCTTGGGGGCTTCCAAGCCTGACTTGTGGTGTAAAACGTAATCAGGCTTAAAAGCAGACAGCAGGAAACAAAAATAGTGTGTGGGCTTTGTGCTCTGGTCATTCCTGTAGTGCTGAGGCTGCCACCAACACCGAGCTCGTGTCCTCACCTCATGGTAGTGGGTGATTGGCTGCTCTGTGAAGTATTTTTGAATTAAAGAAAAAGTCTTTTCAAGCTGAAGAACCGATTTTCCCTGCTAAAACACGTGATTTCACTGAAATAACCATATTGATTTCAGTTTCCTATCTGCGAGTCGGGTTAATGGCCGTGTGTAGAAGCTGTGGTGGGAGCTGTGTGACAAGTGGTGAGAGAGCTTCTGATCCCAGTTAGCTTAGACCCAGCTCCATTCTCTTGCTTTCATTCATTCTTCCTAATGTTTTACATGGTGGCTGCTGCTAAAATTTAAGGCTGAAGTTAACTTGTGGCTACTCAAAGCCAACTCTGAGTTGAACGCAGTAAGTTTGGGTTAGATTCTACTTGCAGGGTTGGCTTGCCTGCTGCAAGGCACTGTTTTCCTTGCTGTGCTTATCACTGCAGAGCTTGATTTTTCCCCAAGGGGAGGGAAAAAACCCAAATCACACTTTTTACTCCATCCCAACTGTTGCACTTTTGTGAATAGGAGACTGTGGTATAGGGAAGGGCGCCTTGAGACCAGGAGAAAACAAAGTGAGAGAGTGGCAGCAGTGGTCTGTAAGGTAGTGTTAGGTTTGCATTCTGAATTGGATTTGAGCACCTTTGCATTAAATTAGCAGCCCTATAGGGAAGCATGGAAACTGGAGCTGGTGGCAGCCAGCTGTAAGCTCTTCCTGGATCCTGTGTGCAGGATCTGGTGTTTCCAGATCAAGCTGAAATGTAGTGTCTATATATATGTGTGTGTGTGTATCCAAATGTAGAAGCCCATGTAGTGTTGTCTGGTTCCTGAAACTCCTCAGAAGAGAGTTTTTCATGTTCTAGAGGGTTACTTTGAATGCAGCCAGAACACAACTCAGTGCTAGCAGTGGTGGGTGCTGTGACCTGGTTTGTAATGAGCAGAGCTCAGCCTCTGAAATGGATATCCCTGCTTCTCCTGCATTTCCTCTGCCTCCTGTTTATTTTTAGACTTAGTGACACTGCTGTTGGTTTCTTCCTTCTTATACAAGTTACCACTGTGGGTTTTCTTTTACTTTGGCTAAAGACACAGAGCGATGGGGAAGATGCAATTAAACATCACCCATACGACACCTGCATGTGGGGGGAGGAATTAAATATACAGACACAGCTATTTGATCTGACAGTGTTTCCCCCTTAGAACTGAGAGTAAATTACAGTATTTTGAGGGTTTCTAAATTACATGGGAGGTGTCCAGGAACGTGGAGCACAAACAGATGTGATAGTCTCCCCTGACAATCAATTTATTCAGCACATCTCAGGATGGGCAGCCAGCAGTGGATAGGTCATGCTGACCCTGCGTGTCCAATTTGATTTCAGATGAATCAGAGGGAAGAAACTTAGTTGCAGGAGGGGGTCATATTTCACTGTCTCTTTATTGTCTTTCAGAGACTTCTGTAATTCCTTCCTGACCTTATTCTGCTTTCCTGCCTTGAGAGCTGCAGAACCAGCTGCAGCGTTGTGGTTTGTATGGGTTGGCTTCTAAGCACTTGCAGGATATGCATCACAGCCTAGGTTGAGCTGAGGAGCCTTTTCTGTGACAGGTCATCTGTCAAGTACAAGTCTGGACAGGCAGAGGAATTTCAACTTGACTGCTCCAGTTACTGGCTGTTCTGGGGTCATCTTGCCTGTTTCACTCCTCTGGAGCTTATTTAACTGGTCAAAATCCTTTTAGTATTTCAGAGTAAGTGAAGCACTGGATGAGGAAGAAGCAGGTACCTAACAAAAGGCAGAAATTCTGGATGCTCTTTGTTGTGGAGGTCATCTGATGCCTCTTCCAGCTTCTCAGGGCTTTCAGTGATCATCGTGTTCCCTTTTTTTCTTTGTAAGTTGAGATTGCACTTAAATCGTAAATCAGCTCTTCTCTTTCCCCCCATTCAGTGCTAACTCCTCTGTTCCCCTTCTGAGCTGCTCCACTCTTAGTTTTGACCTGCTCTGCTATTAGATAACCCTCAACCTCTGAACAAATGTATTCCTTCTGCTTCTCTTTAAAAGTTGTCCTGTGCCTCAGACTCCTGTTTGGCTCGTGCTAACCTGTACCAGCTCCCAGCCTTTGCCTCTGCACCCAGTGCAGCAGCCTCCTCCACATGCTGGTAACAAAAAGCCCTCAGATCTGTAGGGCCTGTCTGACAGCAGCTCTCTGCCTGGAGAAACAGGCACCCTTGAGCAGCTTCCCTGGGCTCTTGCTCAGCCAGTCCTCTTTGGATCAGCAAGCAGCTGGCCAGGCTCCTTGCTCAGCCTGTTTGCTCCGAATTTGCTTGGTTTGCTAGAGGTATCTAAGTGCCTTCTAGCTTGATGCTGTGTGAGTCACCTCTACAGCAGGGCTGGAGCTGCTCTCAGCTCCTTCCCTGCTCACTGCTACGCTGGTATTTTCATCTGGTTATTAAGGTTTTGGTGCAAAAGGAGAATTGAAGATGGTGTGTGGCTGATAGCAAGTGAGAAGCTGCTGATAGAGTTCAGTGCACAGGTATTTTGGATACCTTGATTGTTCCCAGAGAAATGCTGTGCCCTCCTATCTTACAGCTCTGATGGCACTGTCCAGAAATAGGGAAGCAGGAGAACTTTTGTGTGTTACCTGGAGTTTCTTTCATGTGAAACATACCCTTGAAGAAGGGAATGTGCTATATGGGCAGCAACGTTGCCATCAGAGTCCTTTCTTCACAGTGGTGAAGCTGCTGTGACCTTGCTGGGTGTGTGAATTGATGAACGAAGGTCTCTGCCTTCAAAGATGAAGTTTCCTCTTTGATTTCTTTTAAGGCATCTGGCTGGAAACAGCAGACATTAGTTGCTGCTGGCTGATGCTGGGTATTTATCTTGGGGGGTGATGTCTGGGGCACACAGGATCCTGAGGATCGTGCCAAGCAGGGTGTGCTGCAGGGCACTGAACTGGGTTGGAGGTTTAACAGCAGGAGTGTGTGTCAAGGGAGGCATCCCAGAGCCTCCAAATTTGCTGTTCTGGTTAGAAGAGGTCAGTGATGCTCTGTGATTCTGAACTAGAGGTTAAAAATCAGGAGCTCCTACTGTGCAGTGGATTCAGGGAGGCAGTTACAGCTGGCAGTGTTGTCAGTACAGTGCTGTGAGTCTGTGGTGCCTGGGGGGCTTTGGCTGTATTGAACTGTGCAGTGCTGGGGTCTCAGTGCAGCACAGTGCCAGATAAAAACACACAGAGAGGTGTATTTTGCATTGTTTAGGGTATTACTTGGCTCTGTTTAGCCTGCAGTAGGGTTCTGTGTGGTGAGGAGCCTTGTGGAAGTGCTTTTTGATTTGAAATGCCTGTATCCTGTTTCTCACCACAGGATCAGCCTCTGTGGGCTCTCCTGAGGGTAGAACGAGCCCTAAAGATTTAACCCCTGGATCGTGAGATTACAGCTTCATTTGGAAGAGCAGCAGAGCTTACAGGGAGTAAAACACACAGTAAAACACTTCTGCTGGGGCTTCTGTTCAGTGTGCTCAGTCTTGGTGTGTTTCTGAGGCCGTGCCCCTGGTGCAAGGTACCAGGTACGTGGCCTTTTGGGGGAAACAAGGGCAGAGGTGTGCTGTCATTTCACCTTCCCACTACAAAACCATTTAAAAGAGCTGGAGTGGGAGGGGAAGGTCACTGCTGGAGAGGGGAGACAAGTTGTTGGAAAAGGATTTAGGTTTGGGGGTGATGTGGGGTCAACAAGGTGGAGCATTGCCTGACTTGCATGGGTTACTGGAGTGTGGAGTGATGCAACCAGAGCCCTAGTATGATGTGAAAGCCCAGGGTAAATGGGTTGAGAACAGTGAGGAAAGAGCCATAGCAAACCTTACCAGTGAGGTAGGGATGTTACTACCTTTTGTAAACTGTTTTGCAGGAACACACAATGAGTTGCAGCTCTGTGAGTGAAAACCTGTAGCTCAAACCCAGTCAAGGAGAGCCTGAGGCAAAGTAAGAGTAAAACTGGTGCCCACAGGAGAGCTTGTAGTTTGCATGGTGCGAGCTGGCTGCAGGGTGAGGATCAGGCTGGCTTAAGTAAGCATAATGTATTAAAAGAGGGTAAAGGTTGGCCCTTGTCTGCCTGGAAACAGGCTGTTGGGAAGGTGTGCTTCACCATGCAGCTGCACCCAGAGCCCAGCTCCCCCCAGCTTAGCACCTGGGCTTTGGGTGAGCCCCCCCTCCCAGGCTGAATGTGCCTTAGTGTTTCCTGATGGCTGTGAGTTCACTTTGGTGTTCAAGCTTTTCTGTTAACCTTTTCTTCATGGTGTGTGGAGATCCATGGAGTTGTCCCTTCAGTATTTGCCTGCTGGTGTCTGGATACACTGATCTCCCCCCCTAATCATTTTTCTATTAAGTGTTAATAAAAACCAAGCCTGGAAGAACTTTGTTTCTCTCTCTCTTCTCTTCTTCCCAGCTTGTTTGCAGAGGAAGAGGCCAGCAAAGAGTTTTTTCCCAGGTTTTTATCAGCTCCTTGGCAAGAATACCTGAGCTACTTTCAGAGCCTTTATCTCATCCACCTTCATAAGCTCCCCTGTGCCAGGGGGCTGCTGTGGGGCCCATCTTGCAAGTCTCTGGGAAAATACTTTTAGATCATTTTAGGCTGTGGTAAGCTGGAAGCTGAACTCTGGCACCCTAAAGCTCAGCCTGGTATGTGTAAATCACTGCCTTTCCCCTTCCCCAAGACTTCATTTATTATTTCCACAAAGGATTTTAGCTTTTCTCAGGCTAGGAGCAGGAGAAAGAAATAAATGGTGGAGAGTCTGACTAGAAAACATCGGTTTTATTCTTTTTTTTCTCTCTCTTCTCAGTTCTTGATTTGCAAGTGTAGTAAGGAAACATCTGCATCAAACACAGAGCTGAAACACAGACCTCATTGTAAACAACAACATGGCCCGAGAAGGTACGCTGAACGTCCTGCTTAACCAAAGCCAGAGACAAAGACTTTCTTTCTTTAATTACTCATCCATTCCTTCCAGCAAGAAGGAAATTCCCACCTTCCTTGCTCAAGCAGAACTTCTGAAATGGGTGGAAGTGGGGTAAGCAGTAGAACAAGGATAGCAAGAGGGAAACAGTAGCCCCCAGGGTTGTAAGAACTTAAGAAATAAATACTTAATGAGTTATTTAACTTCTTGGGGCAGCCTTGTGTTACATCAGATGAAGTGCCACAACTCCTGGGAGATACCTGGCACCACAAATGGGGTGGGTGGGTGTGTGAAGTGGGGGCTTTTATTTCTTAGTAATCCTGTAGCAAATGACACTCTCAGCTGCGTTTTAAAATCAATCACTGCACAGTCTTGAGGGAAGATCTGGCTAATGTCCTTATTTCTGGCTAATATCCTCCTTTCTCCCCACCTTATCACTGCAACGTGTCAGCGTGGGGACTGACACGCTGCTCTCTTTTACCTGAACCACAGCGCTCTGTCCCAGGGAATGGAGGTGGCGTTTGGCCTTGGGAATTCAGCTGAAAAGAACCAGTTTTTGGCAGGAGCTGTGCTTCAGCATGCACAGGAAAGGGCCTGCTTTCTGTCCATGTGTCCATCTGACCTTTTCAGGTTTCCCAAGGCAGAGCACAGGAGGAGAAGTAGCAGTATAGATGATGTAGTCGATGGGCTTACACAGGGACAGCTCCCAGAAGACGATGCAGGAGGTGAAGGTGCTTACACATACTGGCTCAGTGTGCTGGCTTTCACATTGGGCTTTCCATTTGCAGGTCTAGGGAGAGAAAAGGGGGTTATTTACTTTGATGGCAAAGAAATTTAAAGTATGGCTGCTGATGAGCTCGTTTAGCCCTGGTCTGCAGCCTTGAAGAGGAGGCTGTGAAGTGGTCTCCCAAAAGCTCTTTCCTGCTGGTGAGGGATCTGCCAGCGTTCAGCTAGTAACAGCCAGTAGCAGGGCTTTCAGATACACTGCAAATCAATGGTTACACTAATTAAAACACAAAAACCAAAAGAAAAAGATGGGGTTTAAATGCTTTTTTTAGATTTGCTTCTGATTTGTGCACAACCCTTCCCTGCCATCAAGCCTTTCTCCACACTCAGAAGTGCTGGGAGCTGGCATGGGAGGAAAAGCTCAGGGCTTTTTTTGCAGTGGGGAAAGCTGTTCTCACTTCATAAAGATTTATTTCTACTTTTTTTCCTGGAAACCAGTTTCCTGCAGGGGAGTTTAAAAGGAGGCTTTGCTGACTACCAGCCCCTTCCCAAAATGAGAGAAATTACCCATCTCCAGCAACTGTCAGTTTTATGCTGATTCAAAGGGTTGGAGATTTGACACCCATTTTTCACTGAAGATTAATTTGTGGTGAAAAATGAATCCTTCAGGTGCCTGTGAGAATCCCAGGCCAGGTCCTGAGGTTCTCTTTCACTGAGTGAATTGTGCTATTAACCTCCCAGGGCTTCATTTCAATGAGAGGGAACAGTTTGGAGCAGTGGGAATTTCCTCTCTAAATAAAAGCTTAAATATGTTACAATGGCTTAAACCAGAACTCTGTCGTGTTAGTGTTGCTTAAGGAACACTGTCCTTGATGAGACGTTTTCCTGAGGCACTTTTGTAACTCAGTTGGGGTACAACTGAAGAGCTCTGCAGCTTGTTTTCTCCTGTGGGGACAGGACATCTTCGTGTGGGGCTGGTGGCAGGAATTGAGTGAGATTAGTGAGGAATGTGAGCACCAGCCTAAACAAGGCTGCAAGAAGAGCTCTTAGTTATCACCTAGTCCTTTGAAAGCTAGGTAGGGATCAGAAGAGTGCAGGATATGATAAATACCCATGATAAAAATGGCAGGCTGTTGTTCCCTTGTCCAGACAGGTAAAAGAAAACACAGGCCTGGGGGTGCAGCTGTATTCTGATACATACAGAGGGAGGCTGCACCCTAGGTGCAGAAGGCATTGCTGCCCAGTGCCTTTTCCCTTAAACACTGTTGGTTTTCAGGCAATGATTTCTGCTGCCTTTAAAAAAACCCCCAACCCTAATTGTAGGGACCCATTTTCTGTTGGTGTAGGGGGAGGGAGGTGTTTCCTACTCATAGAATCCCAGACTGGTCTGGGTTGGAAGGGACCCCAAGGATCACAGAGCTCCAACCCCCCCGCCACAGGCAGGGCCACCAACCTCCAGGCCTGGTGTGCAGAACCACCCTACTCAGGGGTTCTTTCCAAGTGTGCTAATTTGGACAACTAACCTTTTTACTCTGACCCCAAGGGTGTATAACAAAGATTTAGGAATTGATCTGATTTAAAAGAGGCTTGGCCTGCAAAGAATTAGGCTCCAGAGGTGTGACAGTCCCCTTCTGGACTCCCCTGCGGCCTAGCTTTTCCCAGTGCTAGCCTGGGGGCCTGGCCTGGCCAGAGCAGTAGCAGGGATTTGGGTGCTGGAGCACTCTCTGACCCAACCCTGTGGGTGCCCCTCTGAGCACAGTGTGTGAAAAGCTGCAGAAGTGGTTTTCTGCAGAGCAGGAGATGTGGGGGACTCCCCCCCCCCCCCCACCAAGCCGTGGGGTGGTTGATTTGCAGAGGCAAAACACTTGCTGCACACCAGCAAAAGGAGTTCTGTTTCCCAGCAGGCAAAGTGCAGTCCTTACTCTGAGTTCTCCTGGTGCCTCAGGTGATGGTGGGTTGGGGAGGCAGGAGGGAGAAGCAGGGAGAAGGATTCTGCCTGCCTCAGCAAAAGGGTTAACTCTAAAGCTATGCATGTGTGCGTGGTGCTCCTGGGGAATGTCATGAAGGCTGACATCAGCCTCCCTGTGATGGTTGTTACAGCCTGTTTGGGAAATAGAGGCACAAAGCCATGGTGATGCTGGTCCAAAACTCTCTGGAAGGGGGTTTGGGATGCAGTAACTTGTATCTTGCCCATGGGCATAACCCAAAGGTCCAGGGATGGGATTGGATGGACAGGTTGGGGAGGGGAAGGGATGAAATTTGGTCACTCCAGGCTTGGGTTGGACTAGTGCAGCAGGAGCACTCAAGTGACGTTAGTTGTGAGTGCTGGGTGATGTGCAAAGCTTCTAGGCTGCCACCAGCACCTTCTGTGTTAATGTTTAGTACCCACTGCAGCGTCAGTGCCCTGTGGTTCAAATTAATAACAAACAGCAACACAGGAGAAGAGAATCTCTTCTCTTTCCCCCCCCTGCCCTGAATTCACCACGCAGCCCCCTCTGTCCTAGATCAGATGAGGAATTTTTGGGTTGCATTTTGGCACCCTCCTGCTTTCTCACTTGGGGTTGGGATGCTGCTGAGTTTAGGAGGAACAAAAAAGTCACTAAGAGGGAAAAACATTTGTCACTTACTAACCTTTTACATCTGCATCTTCGTCTTCTGGTTTCTGAAAGGAAACAAAAAGAAAACAGTTCAGCTCACAGATAGCTGCCTGCTGCGGGAACTCATCCCTGCTAGGGGCTTTTCACTGATAATCTGCATTGATGTTCAGGGCTGCAGGTTCAGGTTAGAGGAATAGCTACAGGGGGTCAGGGGTGAGGCTTACTTTGACACAAGATGATGGTGACTATCAGGGCAAGCAGGAGCAGGATGCAGCTGCCTGCCAGGGGAACCCAGATGATACCATCACAGATGAAATTCAGCTCTTCCCTCTTGCTGGTGACTGCAGGAATAAAGAGAGGTGATCACAGCTGGTGTTCTGGCTGGCTCTGGTGGAGCCAAGGCACTGCCAGGTGTTCAGTGAGGCTGGTGGTGAAGCAGAGGGCTTCTCCTGGCTCACCAGTGATAACACACATGCAGCATGGGCTGCCTGAGTACTGCTGCTTCCCCAGGGACTTGAGGGAAGACATGCAGCCAAAAGTTTCCTTGGGTCCCCTCTCAAGGCTAAAACCAGCCCCAACCCCCAAGGCTCTACCCTCCCTCCACCTCTCCCTGCTGTGCCCAGCAAGGAGACGTGCTCATGCCTTTTAAAATCATCCTTAGCTTTTCCAAAGTGGGATGGAATGCTGGGGTTAAACCCTCCTGGCTGCATGTATCCAAGAATCCACTTGGATAAATCCCTCAGGATTTTTCCCTCTTTCCCCATCCCAAAATGCCTGTAGGACCCCCCTTGGTAGCTGTGGACCAGAGCACAGCACTTCTCCCCTCCCTCCCTGCAGCTGGGCTACCTGGATTCAGGGTGTTCGAGGTGAGGAACTTGGTGGTGCCGTTCTGGGTGGTGGGTGCTGCTGTGGTGGGTGCCACTGTTGTCTTGGCTGTAAGTGAAAATGGATGAATAGAGCATTTAGGGAAACAAAATAGCACTCTGCCACCCTTCTGCTCTCCCACCCCTGCCAGGGCACACAGCTGCTCCCCGTGGCCAGCACAGGGACTTCATAGAGCTCATTTTTGGATAGTGACTCCCCCAGGGAGGGTCTCTCAAAACCCAGTAAAGGGGCTGCAGGCTTCTTATTTCTTGTTTTCAGCCTGTTCCCATCAGAGATCCCGAGTACCCCGAGTACCGAGTAGGTACTCTTGAGATCTATGAGGTGAGGAAAGAGAAAGGGGTGGTGGATATGGTGGACTTTGCTTTAGTCTCATCCCTTCAGCACCATGCATGGGATGGAGAAGTGGGGGTGAGGAGGTGATGCTGGGTCTGCCCATTCACCTTTGCCTTTTGCCATGGGAAGAAACAGCAAGCAGGGAGCTGCTGGCAGGAGGATGGGTGTGTGGGTCACAAGATGCTTTGGGCAAAGAAGCAAGGAAATGGGGTGTGTCAGAGAGGCGACTGATTAAAAAAGCCATGGGCAGGGGGTGCTGGGCATCGTAGCAGAGCTAAGCAAGGTTGGGTGGAGGCATTGCTGACCTGGGAAGTAGACAGGATAGGCAGGGCTGAAGTACAGCATTTGGTTGCTGTTCATGAGGCAGAAATATTTCCCCTCATCTTGTGGTGTGAGTTTCTCCACTACCAGCCGGTAGGAGCTGCCGTCCTTCTTCGCCTGGAAGCCTGTGCCTATGCTCTCGTTGAAGGTGGAACGGGACAGGTAGGAAGTGAAGACAATGAAGTGAAGGGTCCCACCTTTGTCCAGCTGCACCCAGTACATGCCACTGTCATCCTTGTCAGTCAGACACTCCAGTTCCAGCCGCTGTCCCAACTTGTGCTGCTTGATGCTGCTGTCACGTAACCTGATTTTCATGCTGTATTTCTGGCCCTGGATCCCAGGGCAGCCTGGGGGAGAGAAATCCTTGTGGGAACGGCTTGGGATGAGTCGTCCCCTCCTTCCCTGTCCATGCAGTGCAAGAGTTGGAGGTTTTATTCTAGTCCTGGCTGGGATAAGGTCTGGAGGGTGCTCAGCAATCAGCCCCCCGCGCCTTAAAGATGGGTGCTGCCCTTCAGAAAAGCCTCAGCTGCCTTCTTGTGGGTGGCACCCCTTCCCTGCTTATCTGAAGTGACTCGCTATAAACATCCACTGCTAAACCCCCATTTTTTCCCTGCCCTCTCCCCTCCAGAGCCCCTTCTCTGACTGGGCTCCCTGCCTGGAGCGCGTCGTGCTGCAGCCACCTCTCTGGCTGCCCAGCGCTGGCTGAGGCGATGCCGCCTTTTCCTCCACCATCACTGAGAAAACCCCAAAGTCATCCTTTTGGTTTGCTTTTTATTCTCCCCTTATCCCTTTAGCCCAGTTCCTTGGAGCCAGTGGAAGGGGGTTACTTGCCCCTCCCAGCGAAGGTGCTGTGTCTGTACTCACAGAATGCCAGAAGGAGCAGCAGGAGCAGCGCAGGAGCCCTGGCCATCTTCTAGGGGTGTCTGTCCTCGGGAGCGGTGCAGCAAGGCTGAGGTGATCTTTCTTACTTGGCTTAGGAGGCTGTGCCGCTCTTTGGAGAGGATGTGATGTCAGCAGGACCCTCGTGGGTGAAGAGACCGTGTCGGCATCTGCGGCGCGATGAAGGTGGGGGAAAGGTTTCTGAAGAAACTCAGTTCTCCTCCAGAACTCGGGCTCGTTCATCATCACCAGTTCCCAGTGGTGCCTCAAGGATTTTACCTCCATGACCTCCCTAGAGATTCAGACAGACGATGGTCATGCCTGAGGTAGGGTCAGCCTGCTGTCTTGGAGCAGCCTTGGGCTTCCCAGCAGCTCCAGCTCCACAGCAGTCATGGGCACTGCAGCAGTCATGGGCACTGCAGCCTGCTCCCAGCCATCTGGGGCTTCCCAGCAGCTCCAGCTCCCCAGCAGTCATGGACACTGCAGCCTGCTCCCAGCCATCTGGGGCTTCCCAGCAGCTCCAGCTCCCCAGTAGTCACAGACAAGCCCAGTGCTTTGGCTACAGGCCCCAGGTTATGTTTCTTGGCAGGGATTCTGCTGCCTTCACTTGCACACACTCAAGGGGTCTCATGCAGATGGTAGAGCACACTGTCTTTTATTGCCTAGCAAAACATGGGTGCTCCATGGCATGTACCCATACATACCCTTTATCTCCAAGCACGTGCTGACAGGCAGCCAGGTTCTTCAGGTGTTCAGTTGTTCTCTTTCTTTGCAATTGCTCTGCAAAGCCCACTTTGAGCAAGGCAGGTGGTCTGTGATCTGAAACCCACTGAGAAAGCCCCTGTGTCCCAGGGGTAGGCTTTTTTTTTTTTTTTTTCTTAATTTAATTTTTCTTTTTAACATCTGTGGTTTTCTTCTCCAACCGCAGAGGTTTCCGTCCTGCCAAAGAAACCTTTGCCTGCCTTCAGCAGAGAGGGCCCTTGCTGCTGCTTCTAGGTGACCCCTTGCACGTGGGTATAGGTGATGCTTCCTGGAGCTTTGCACATGCAGCAGCAGCAGTTTCACCAGGACCTGAGGTGGTGGGCTAGTGGGTTCTTCGTTTCTCTGGTGGTACTTCTTCTTTCTCACTCTCCTGTTGGTTATTTTTCCATGTGAGGTGTTTTTTTACTCTTCTATGAAGAACCTCACGCCCCCCCCCCCCCCTTTTCCTGGGCATGTCACAAACCAGGTGCTGCTGACTTCGACACCGTTGCTGTGGTGGCTCCTGCTTAGAGATGGTGGTTTAGGAATGGGGCTGCTTTCCTTGAGCACCAAAGCGTGTTGGTGAGTGAGGAAAGCTGCTGCTGGGCCTGCTGTGATGTGTGAAAATCAGGCTTCTGGCAGGCTGTGCCACATGGCATGTCTACCTGAAACAGAGCAGATTGTGGCAAAGTGAAGAGAAGATAGGTTTTGGCAATGAAACAACGTTACAAGCATCTTGATCTCAAAATCCCATCAAGCAAATGTGAACATCGGGTTTGAGGTTCTGCAGGCATCTCTAGATGAGGCACCAAAGTGATGCTACTTGTGCAGGCTCCTGATTTCAGAGGGCAGTTTGTTCTCCTTATCCTATGTAGAATTCATCTTCCATTTATAATGGGATAAGCTGCTCTTTGGGAGTACTCATCTTCATGGGCTGATGGAGGAATGTAGGCAAGGGCTTTGAGTCTCATGTTTTCTGAGATGCTGAAGTGAGCTGGTTCCTGCCATCCATTGGGTCTGTTGTGTGAGCTCCCCCCCTGCCCTTCCATGACTATCACAACTCAGGGTCAGGAAAGGTGTTTCAAAGGCATTTTAATAAGTACAACCCTCTGAGACCAAAGTAGGAAACCTGCTGGTTCCCATTGTGTGCTGTGGTTGGAATGGAAGTGAGCGTGCTGGCAAACGGAGACGGATGCTGACCCGACTGCAGAGCATGGATGCTGGCACTTGGTGCATGTTCTCAGACACCTGTTGAGGGATGTGCTGGGAGAACCTATATCATAGAATCATCCGGGTTGGAAAAGACCTTCAAGATCATCAAGTCCAAGTGCCCTACGTCACCAAACCACTAACCATTTCCCAAAGTGCCTTGTTGACACGTTTTTTAAACACTCCCAGGGACAGTGACTCCACCATCTCCTGTGCAGCCAGGATCATCCAGGAGGGGCTTTGCCTTTCTTAGCAGGGACATTGTATTTCTCCTGTCTCAAATTAATGGTAAATTTTATTATGAATGAATTCAGGGTTCCAAACTGGAGCCCAGAGGTTCCTCTCCTGGGTGTAGGGATGTCCTTGATCTTGGTCCTTGTAGCTCTCAGTTTGAGTTGGTTTCACAGAGTCACAGAATCCCAGGGGTTGGAAGGGACCTCCAGAGCCCATGGGGTCCAACCCCCTGCCAAAGCAGCTCCCCAGCTCATATTGCACAGGGCGGCGTCCAGACGGGGCTGGAATCTCTCCAGAGATGGAGACTCCACACCCCCTGGGCAGCCTGTCCCAGGGCTCTGGCACCCTCACTGGAGAAAAGTTCTTCCCCATGTTGGTGTGGAACTCCCTGTGCTCCAACTTGCAGCCATTGCCCCTTGTCCTGTCCCCACAGACACTGAAAAGGGGCTGCCCATTTCCCCTGCATCCCATCCTTCAGATATTGATAAACATTAATCAGGTCCCCCCTTAGTCTCCTTCTCTCCAGGCTGAACAGCCCCAGCTCACTCAGCCTTTCCTCACAGGGGAGATGCTCCAGGCCCTTCAGCATCTCCGTAGCCTCCTCTGGACTCTCTCCAGGAGATCCCTGTCTGTTTGATCCCAGGGAGCCCAGAACTGGACACAACACTCCAGGTGGGGCCTGCCCAGGGCAGAGCAGAGGGAGAGGATCCCCTCCTGTGACTTGCTGGCCACACTCCTCTTGATGCAGCCCCATGCAAGGCCACCATTTCCTGTGTCATGTTCAGACCTCAGGCTCTGTGCCACCATTCAGAGGTCTTCTTTTCCCCTTGGCACTTTTATTTGCTGAAGTGCTTTGTGATTTCCCACTACATGAAGGACACCATCACCCTCTGTCTCTGCTGATGCTGGACAAGGAGATGGCTTTGGGGTGGAGGGGGGGTCTATCCCTTTTTTGCTGCCTGCAATAAACTGCTAATTAATATATCCTTTTAAGGCAAGACAAAAGCTTTCTGTCAGGAAAAAGATACAGCTCTAAGTGGGCTGTTGTGCATCTCTTCAGTGTGGACACCCTTCATGGCCAGAGAGGGCACTGGGGAAGCGTAAAGATAAACCTCAGTTGTAAGGTGGGAGTTCACCAGAACCTGAGCCCTGCCATCTTAGCTACACCTGAAATGAACCTTATTGGGTAAGTTTGGGAGAAAAAAGAAATTACCTCCTGCTGTGCAACCAACCTGGCTGGTCTCCTGACCTCTCTTACACGATGCTCTGTGGAACTAACTGGTTGGTTGTTTTTTTTTCTTCCTCAGTTGTATCATCACAGTGACACTACAATAAAAATTACTGGTAAGACGTGTTATTAATTGCACTGGTTTGACTAGCAAATGTCATCTGACTGTGACAAGTTTACTGCAAAATATCATCATGGAACAAACTGCTAAACCAGAGTACAGTGGAGGGGATTTGGACTAGATGGCCTTTCGAGGTCCTTTCCAACCCCTAACATTCTGTGATGATGCTGTGATTTCTTAATTAGTCTCATCAACCACCTACTCCTCCTAGTTTTGGAGTAGGTCACCAGTGTAGAACATACACTTGTTGATCTAAATCATTTCCACAAGTGTTGATTTTAAATTAGAGCTTTTCCTGGAGGTCCTGGAGCTTTTTCTAATCAAATAATTGCCACTGCAACTGGTTTAGCTGCTTCAGTGTGCAAAACAGAAACAGCTTTGTGCCAGGCACTACCTCAACACTGAAGCCAGAAGATGATTAGCTCCAGCTAATTGAATATTTAGGACATGTGAGGTGAGCACACAGGGAAGGGGTGGTTTTGTTGGATCACATGCAGGTGTCTCCATCAGAGCTACACTTCTCCAGTGGCTGGTAGACACAAAAGTAGCACTGAAATGACCGTGGTTTACCAGGTCCCTTGTTTCCATTGTCCATGGTGTCTCCTTACAGAGCTTCAGAAGGGTTTCCCATTGCTGGGCGATGGTGCAACGCTGCTGCTGCTGAGGAGGAGGTGCTGCTTGATCCCTACAAGTGATGCCATCCCAATGATGGTAACTCAGGGCATGACACCAGACTGAGTTTGCTGATTCCTCCTGTTGGTAACAGAGTCACAGAATCACACAAGGCTGGAAAAGACCTTTAAGATCATCAAGTCCAACCATTCCCATCCCAGGCTAAACCAGATCCCTGAGCACCTCATCTACCCTTTTTTAAACACACCCAGGGAAGGTGACTCAGCCCCTCCCTGGGCAGCCTGTGCCACAGCCCCACAACTCTGCCAGGGAAGAACTTTTCCCTCCCATCTGCTCTGCCCCTGCCCTGGCCCAGCTTGAGCCCATTGCCCCTTGTCCCATCAACCTCTGAAGGATCCCTTTTGTGAGTAGGAATGGAAACTTCTATTGAAGGTCTCAGAGTTCAGTCTCAAATCACAAAGTTCTGTTTCAAACAGAGGCACAAGACACACTTTTCCGGTGTGAAGTGAAACTGTGGCTGCTGAGCAGGTCGCTGCCCCCCTTTCCTTTGCAAAGCTGCAGCGCTGAAGCTTAGAGGGGTTTAGAGAATGTCAAGTGCAACTGTCACACACACACACACACAGCAGGTCCTACCTCGCTATCTTTCCACTGCAGCTGCATGTTTCCTCTTCAGTGGCCAATACTGTGTGCTCTCCTCTCTGTACTCGCAGGGTAAACATCACATACCTTAAAATACAAGAGGCAAACCACAGAGACTTGCTGTGCTCTCACTTCTCCACGGTGAGGAGAGACAGCCCCATCCCTGGGCTGAGAGATCTCCATAACCTCCTTGCTCATTGATACCTCAGCAGAGAGTTTGAGAAGAGAAAACAGGGTGGTGTTGAGGGTCTCCCTTGCACGCTCTCTCCTTGATGCTGGTTTGTGCAGGCTTGTTGGTGAATCACCAGTCTGTAATGGCATCTTTTGGGGACTGGTGACAATTTACTGGTGCCACAGCTGGAGTTGGCAGTAGACAGGTTGGTTTAGGTTGGTTGGGGTGGGGTTTTTTGCAGCATCCATCTCCTAAATACCTCAGAGACTTTGTCCAGTGTTTTCTAGCACTGAAAATGGGCTCCTTAGGAAAAGGAAAATCATCTGGATAGCTCCAGTGTATTACTTACTTTTCTGAAGAGCAGCTCCAATCATCTTTAATTGGCCAACTCAGCTCATTATCTCACTTCCAATTCCTGCAATCAAATTTCTGCTGGGTTTGAGGCACTGTGTGGCAGTTGTCCTCCTAGTTCAGCCCCCTTACAGGGCTCTCATACCCTAGGAGCTGACTTCTGTCTCCATCAGTCTTTTCCTGTCCAGTCTGCACATTGACCTTCCTCCCAGAAGACAGGCAGGTAAGTGTGGTGGAGACACCCCAGGGAATCTCTGGGCACATCTGTGTGGTGCAGGGGGACGTTCCCAGAGCAGGGTGTTGCTGTGCCTCTTTGCTGTCAACATCTTTAAGAAGGAACTTTAATTTCCACAGATGGTTACAGCAAGTCAGATACCAGTGTTCCCAGTTCTGATTATCCTGCAGACAGTGCTGGCTGTCTGGAAACCTGTGGCTTGCATGAGTTTACTTGCTTCATCTCTTTTGTGGTCCTTTTAGTTGCTTGGCTTGTTATTTCTTCCCAGTTTTGCATTTTCTTAGAAAAAACAAAGCAAAACACAACACAACCCTTGCTGTAGGCTTAGACCTGTAAGCCAGAACCCTAAGCCACAGTACCTTGGGCAAAAAGAAGCAGAGAGGAGGGGAGATGGCTGCATCAAAAAGCAAGTTTGATGCTCTCCCACCATCAGCAAAGCAAACTGGATTTTGTGTTAAGAGTTTCTCTTGTAACAGCCTGATCCCCACCATTGCTGTGAGGAGAAGTTCTCCCATACCTGGAGGTGCTGCTCCCACCCTGCCTGTGAGTGTTGGGCTCAGCAGCCATGTGACAATTCATGTTTAAAACACACCTGGCAAACTGTTATGCAGGTTTATTTACTTGCATCTGTGTGTTATAAATAAAGAACTGCAGAAGGATCTTTCAGAGACTGGGTGATGCTGGGGCAGGTGAAATGTGGAGTGTGTGAACATGAAGTGAAGCACGGGAGGAAAACCAGTCCTGGCTTTCCTATAGAACAAGAGGCCAAATATTGCCATTCAGAGGTGAAAACTTGGGTTAAGGCAAGAACTGCCATGGAAATACCAATTCACTGCCCAGCAGGAAAGAAAATCAGATGTTAGCAGGTAGGGAAAACTTCTTCCTAGTATCTCATCTGAATGTCCCCTCCGTCAGCTCAAGCCCACCCCCTTGTCCTGTCACTCCCTGCCCTCCAGTCCCTCCCCAGCTTTCCTGTAGCCCCTTCAGGCAGTGGAAGGCTGCTCTAAGGGCTCCCCAGAGCCTTTTCTTCTCCAGGCTGAACAAGCCCAACTCTCTCAGCCTGTCTTTACAGCAGAGGTGCTCCAGCCCTCTGAGCATCCTCATGGCCTCCTCTAGATTCACTCCAAAATCACAGAGAAAGGAAGAGTTCTCTAGGTGTGTATACATTCAGCATATAGAAGACACATCCACATGAACTGCCTGTGGCTTTCCAACCTGTGTCTCCAGATGTATGAGCTGGGAGATGATGGGTGGGAGATGTTTTGAGCTTCATGTGACTCCAGTCCTTCAGAGCAGTAGCGTCCAGCCTTGCAGGCCCTGTGTCTGCGTCCCTGTCTGCTCGTGGTGGGACAGGACTTGTTCCAGAGCCCTTTGGGACCCTCCCTTCCTCACTTCACAGCCATGAATGGCACAGAGAAGGCAGAAAGGGCTGTATCACCAGCTTGCCCACCCATAAGTGACACCACTGAGGGTACCATGGCCATCTTCAGTGCATCACACCCCTTCATCCCTCCAGCAGGGACTGTTGGAGTAATTCTGTGGTTACTTGAGACCTCGAGCATGACACCTTTGATGCTGGGAGAAGGCAGGTGAGTTTTTCCTTTCTCTGTTTTACAGCCCAGGACACCAGGATGCCTCTTGGAAGAGGGGTGATGGCCAGGAAAGATGCCTGACCCTTGCCCAGTAGCTCAGTTTGTGTCTCAGCCTCAGGGAGGTGAGAAAGGACCTGGGTTCAGTGACCAGGGGAATTTGCATGGCAGCAGCTGTGTTCCCCTGGCACCTCCTCAGGGGTGGCAGCTTGGGCTCTGCACGACAGGACATGACCCACATTCCTAAATTACATCAAAATGATCCCAGCTATGGTACCAGTGGGGGAGTCAGACTAAAACAACCCGAAGGATGGTGTCTGTTCTCCTGGTGCCTGTCCCCCTGCTGCTCTCACTCGTTTGCCCCTGCATCGAGATGAGTTCAGACATGTATGTTAATACCAGGGGTGTCCTTTGCAGCTCCCTGCTCCGGGCAGGACTGGACAGCCCCAGCTTCCAGGAATATTTTGTCCCTTTATTTTTTTTTAATAGACTGATAGGAAATATCCCAATTTGATTTTTTTTTGCATTTTTTGCATTTGGTGCTGATGCCACAGCTCCCTCACACATCAACCACCTCATGCTTGTCCTGGACAGTGATTGTGCCTTGGGTTTTGCTGAGGAACAGCGGTGTTTCTGCCTGTGACCCTGCCTGCAAGCCAGCTGTAGTGCCTACAGTGATCCAGCATCCCTTCACGTGGTGGTACCCCAAGAGATGTCAGATATGGTGGGACTCAGCTGTGGTTTCTGCCATGGGCCTTGCCGCAGCATGGAAAGAAGAGAGCTCCATCAGAAGAGGGGGTGGCCAGCAGGGACAGGGAGGGGATTGTCCCTCTCTGCTCTGCCCTCATGAGGCCCCAGCTGGAGTCCTGTGTCCAGAGCTGGGGCCACAGGACAAGGAAGATGTGGGGCTGTTGGAGAGGGGTCAGAGGAGCCACGGAGATGATCAGAGGGCTGGAGCAGCTCCCCTGTGGAGAGAGGCTGAGGGAGCTGGGCTGGTTCAGCCTGGAGAAGAGAAGGCTGTGGGGGGACCTCATTGCAGCCTTCCAGTCCCTGAAGGGAGCAGAGGAACAGGAGGGGAATCAGCTTGTTCAAAGGGCAGAGACTGGCAGGACAAGGGGGATGGATTAAAGCTAAAGGAAGGAAGGTTTAAATTAGATATTAGGGGGAAGCTCTTTCCAGAGAGAGTGGTGAGGGGCTGGAACAGGCTGCCCAGAGAGGGGGTGGGTGCCCCGTCCCTGGGGGTGTTCAAGGCCAGGTTGGCTGGGGCCCTGGGCAACCTTGTGTAGCTCCAGGCCTGGAGGTTGGTGTCCCTGCCTGTGGCAGGGGGTTGGAGCTCTGTGATCCTTGGGGTCCCTTCTAACCCATGCCATTCCATAATCAATCTATAAAGAGCAGTGTGCAGGCAGCTCCCCTGCCAGTCCCCAGAGGCAGCTGCCTGGCACCTGGGGTTTGTGCTGTGCTTCACGCCGCCGGCGCGGCCTGCAGCCCCAGCCCTCCGTGCTGGGAGGGAGCAACAGGAAACGTGGTGGGCGAGATGACACAAGTAGCTCTGGGGACAGAGATGTCTCTTAAGCCACAACCCTCCTCCCTGCTCAGCCCTGTGGGGAGGGAGGTTGCTTGTAACCCCGTGTTTTGGTCCTCAACCTCCTGTCTGGATGTTTTAACCACGAGAGGCGAAGAGGAGCATCAAAAACAACAGGGCTGGGTAAGGCTTGCTCCATGGTGCTGGCAGTGAGGAGGAAGGTGTGGGATGGGGCACGGGGCTGGCTGCAGCAGCAGGGGCTGGATGCCTGGTACCTGCTTGTGGGCTCAGCGCTTCCCTTTGGAAGCATCCATCGCCCACTGTGCTCTGCACGGGGAGATTGGGTGGGTTGTGGCATTCCCAGGCAGAGCCCAGGGCTTTGAGAAACACAGCACTGGAAGCACTCGCTTACCTGCAGTGCCCCATGGCTTCTGCAGAGTGGTGGATGCTGCTGCAAAACACAGAGGCTTAATACAGTTTGGGCTGAAGGAAATTTAACCCTTACCACCCCCAAAAAAAAAACCCCAAGGAGACAAGCTCATGGGCTGCCTGAGGGCTCCTGACCCCTTCAAGGAGTTTTTCAGAGAGCAGGTTTTGCCATTTGGGCAGATTTCCTTCTCATATAGGCTGCCAGCAGCATGAGCAACTCGTGTTGGAGTTTTGGGGGTTTTTATGTTAAATGAGTTAAACCAGCTGTTTGTGTGAGGTCCCCACTGGGATGTTGTACCTGCTATGGAAAAAATTCCCCTCTCATCCATCACTGGGATTTTTTTGGAGGGATTCACATCTGAGTTTAATTTGTTAACTGGATCAGAAAGTGCAGATAGTAAGAAGGATATTCCCCTGATTCAACGTGTGATGCAGCTCCCTTCATAGGCTTGGATAACTTGAAGTCTAACCCTGAAATCTTACCTTAGCCAATAAACCACATGGTTATGGGAGGACTATTAAACCTCCCATCCTCTGGCAAATATATAAAGCATGGGGAGAGTTTTGTGTCATGGGAAATCCACTTTTTAAAAGGATAGACACTGGCAGGACAAGGGGGATGGATTGAAGCTAAAGGAGGGAAGGTTTAAATTAGATATTAGGGGGAAGTTCTTTCCAGAGAGAGTGGTGAGGGGCTGGAACAGGCTGCCCAGAGAGGGGGTGGATGCCCCATCCCTGGGGGTGTTCAAGGCCAGGTTGGCTGGGGCCCTGGGCAACCTTGTGTAGCTCCAGGCCTGGAGGTTGGTGTCCCTGCCTGTGGCAGGGGGGTTGGAGCTCTGTGATCCTTGGGGTCCCTTCCAGCCCAGACCAGTCTGGGATTCTGTGATTCTATGAGAGCAGTACTGGTGTATTAACTAAAGGTAAGGATGTTTTTCTATAGCAAGGTGGTAGTAAAGCAAAATACATACCTTATACAAATTTACTTATAACTCAACCTGTCTTCCAGTTACCTGAATACTTAAATAGCAAATATTTGTGTATCATTCCATGGAAGCTGCAGATCTCACCCTGAGTGCAAATGCACACAAATGGGGGTTTACTGCAGCAAATAGTAGTTAATTTGTTAACCAGGAATAACATTGTATAAAAAATATATTAACATCAAAGGAACAATTTCTGGTTTATATAGATCAGAAATTCAATATAGTGTGATTTCTGGCATATTGAATGAAATACAATGAGATATACAGGCAGGAAATACTTACACTGCCTGAAGGGAGTTTTTTTGTTCCCCAGCATTTTTTTTCTGTGTGTATCTGTTAATCTATATAACTGTCACTAAATATGTAATAGCACATATATAACTATATATGTATGATATATCTAAAACATCTATAATATGGCTATATATATACTTAAGTGTAATAGATATTATGTGAGTTACAACTAGATTGAATATATTACATATATCTTACTGTAATATGCAGCATATAAATTCTAACTATATATAATTATAGCTATAAAATTGTCACTATGAATAACTGGCATGGGGAAATGTCTGTGCACTAACAAGATTCAGGAGAAACAAGTAAAAATTGGGTTTGTTTTCTTTTTCTTTCCAGCTTCTGGGATGTATCTGATTTTTCTACGGTGGCAGAAAAAGACATTTAGAGATTCCCCTGTACCAAGTCTGGTCTGGATGCCCAGATGTCCTGCTGTGAATCCACTTTTCCTGCCAGGAGGAGGAGGAGATATTTAATAAACAGCCACTGTGCCCGTTCTGGCCAAGGCAAAACTGGCTGGGGATAAATGTCTTTATGACTCTGCAAAGTTCTTTTACACGTCTGGGAGTTCTAAAATCAGATGTAACTTCTCATCTCCTGTCACTAGCCTGTTTGCAGGGAATGTTTTCAACTGCACCCAGTTTGTATTTGCTTGTTTGGATGATACACAGAAAGGAGCAGGCTGAATAAAAGGGTAAAGGAAGAAACATCAGGCACTGCCAATATCAGGTCAGCAGCTGAGATGTCCTGGAAATGCAAATTGGTTTAAATCCATTTACAGAGGTTTTATGAAACGCTGCAGAGTATTTGCAGCAGTGCCTGTGGTTCAGCTCTGGGCTCTGTCCCTTGAATACTTTAAAGCCTTCAAGACATGCAGGCACTACTTATTGAGAGACCAGCTGCAGCATTTCTGCACAGTATAGAATTTAGAATACATAAATAGAGGAATAATACTAATAACAGCAATAACAATAATTATGTATTATGGCAACATGTAATTTTGCCATCTCTGACAGTTCCTTGCCTGAGGTTTTTGCAGGGTGGACCCAACAGAAGTTACACTTTGTACTTACACCCACACAGCTGCAAAACCCTCCTTGTCCTACCCAGAGACCTTTTGTCTCACTTCAAGATTTTGTGGCATCTCCTCCTGCCATTTAAGGCAACCCCATGTATTCATGGCTCATGTGAGGGTTGGGGGTTATATGTAAAATCCCATCCCTTCTGGGTGCAGATCTGCCTTGCTGTGGGCAGTAGTGTGACAGAGGGAGAGAGGGGAAGTCTGGTCCATCCTCAGAAGGAAAGCAGGAATAAATTAGGGATGTTCACTTGCCAGGAGATCACAGCAGGGGTGATGTTGCTGTTACCTGTCTCTCTCCCCCAGGTCCAGGTGCTGTGCTAACAGCAGAGATGCACAGAAATATTTTCCCATTAATTTCCACCATCCCTTTTCCCCCCACACGGTGTCCCAGACCCTTGGCTGGTAATTCTAATCATGCTCACAGCACAGTGGTGAGGAGGGAAAGAAAACCAAAGCAGTTGCAGATATCATGGCCAGGCTCATTTTCTCAGATGCAAAAGCATCTTTTTATTAGTGCTTCTGGTTCTTTCTTACACATATGCTGGGAAAAACATCTGTGAAATGAGAGGTGATCTTTTTCCACTGGCTCTTGCAGTTGTAAGACCTCCTTCTAAGATCTCTCTGGGGCTTACTGTCTTAAAACAACTTACAGATAATTATAGGAATCACCACTTCTTTATTTTTTCCCCCACCATTTCCATTGCTGAACTGCCTAAACTTGTGTTCCCACAGGACACTTGCTGTACCCTCCTGCTTTCACTGCACGCAGCTGGTGAGGCTGGGGATTTTTTGATTTGGTTTATGAGGGGGTTTTTTTTCAGTTTACCAAGGAAAAATGAATCCAAATTGGGGAATTTAGGAGTTGAGCAAATTCTTTGCTGCCTTGGGCAGAGCCAAGGGGTAATCCCCAGCCTTTGAAGGGGTATTATTACAGTTGTGATAATCTGGCAGCTGAAGTCTATCAAGGCAAGATGATGCTGCCCTGGGTGGTTTCAGCAAGGGTTGGACACTGGGGATGGCTTGAACGTGGGGATGGAGGAGGAATGGACCAGGCAGGGCTATCCCTGAGGCTGCTCACCTTCCTGTGGGAGAGGAAAATTGGGCTGTTGCAGCCCAATTTGTGCTGCCCAGACCCATCCCCTGGCTGCTTGGCCGTGGGAGTGCTGGCCAAGAGGTGAAGCAGATACAGACAGTGAGGTCAGGGCGACTCAAACATGGGAAACAGAGCTGGGATTTCAAAAGTGGCAGCAGCAGAGGGGAAAACCCCAGTTTTTGCAAGAATCAAGCTTTGCCCACAGGAAGTTTCAAAGGGGTTTCCTTATAGCTGGCCTGTAAAAATGTTTATCATAAAAATCATCTGCTGTGGGTGAAGCTCTGTGCACTGGGTGTTCACAGGGTAGGTCGGTGGTGGGTTTGACTCACTTGAGCTCTCACAGAGGCTAAAATGTGCTGCTGCTGTGATGTGTTGGAAGCAGAGATGCTCAGCGGCTCCTGCCTGCAGCATCTCTGGTGGGATGGGGTGAGGGGCCAGTGACCTCTGTGGCCAGGAGCTGGGTGGCCAGAAAGCCTGGCTGAGCAGCACAGCCTGGGAAAGCTGGCTCAGCAGGGTCCCCTGCAGCATTTACAGGAGAGACCCATTGCAAACAGCACCCATGGCCAGGTCTGAGACCAAGTCCTCCGGAAAGGTCTGTATTAAAGCTGAGAGGGGCAGGTCCCCGTGGCTGAGACAAGAGGGAGGGCAAGGCCAGAGCGATGCTGCTGTGCCACTGTGATGCTTTTCCACCCACACAGGCTCCTTCCACACCTGCGTTTGCCCCAGTGACTCCGGAGCCACTTCAGCCTTTGGTTTGTGGGCAGGACACATGCAGAGGGCAGGACAGGAGATTCCAGCTGCTTCCCCAGCAGCGGGAACAGCTGCTGCCCTTCCCACCCACGCCAGGGTCAGGAGGTGTCTGGACCACCTTCCCCTCGCACTCACGGTGCCCGATACAGCCTTGTGCTGCTGCCTGTAGCTCGGCAGAGACACGGGGCTGGGAGCAGCCACGAGTCAGTGCCTGCACCCTGCGCTCGGCGAGATGCCCAATTTCCAGCCCTGTGCCAGCCCTGCAGCTCTGGGCAGGGGCTGAGCCTTGTTAACATCCCTGGGGAGACCCACCCGGCTTCTGCAGTCACTTGGGGCTCAGCACGCTCGGGGCTCAGTGCACTTGGGGCTCAGCACACTCGGGCATTTCTCAGGGTTCAGCACACTCAGGGCTCAGCACACACAGGCATCACTTGGGGCTCAGCACACTCGTCTCAGCACACACAGGCATCACTTGGGGGGCTCAGCACCCTTGGGGCTCAGCACACACAGGCATCACTTGGGGCTCAGCACACGTCTCAGCACACACAGGCATCACTTGGGGGGGCTCAGCACACTCGGGGCTCAGTGCACTTGGGGCTCAGCACACACAGGCAACACTTGGGGGGCTCAGCACACACAGGGCTCAGTGCACTTGGGGCTCAGCACACTCGTCTCGGCACGCATGGGCATTTCTCAGGGTTCAGCACACTTGGGGCTCAGCACACACAGGCATCACTTGGGGCTCAGCACACTCGGGGCTCAGTGCACTTGGGGCTCAGCTCACACAGACACTGCTCAGGGCTCTGCAAGCTTGGGGATCGGCACACACAGACATCACTTGGGGCTCAGCACGCTTTGGGCTCAGCACAGACATCACTTGGGGCTCACTGCACTTGGAGCTCGGCACACACAGGCATCACTCAGGGCTCAGCACACTTGGGGCTCAGCACACACAGGCATCACTCAGGGCTCAGCACACTTGGGGCTCAGCACGCTCAGGGCTCAGCACAGACATGACTTGGGGCTCACTGCACTTGGGGCTCGGCACACACAGACATGACTCAGGGCTCAGCACACTCAGGGCTCAGCACACTCAGACATCACTTGGGGCTCATTGCACTTGGGGCTCAGCAGGCCGGCATTGCTCTGGTCTGGACACACACAGGCATTGCTCAGGGCAGCTCTTGCTGGCTGAGCCATGCTGCTGGGCTCAGGGCCAGCTCCTGGCTGCCCCCTTTGTTCTCAGAGGCCGTGGTGGCCTTCAGGCTGCACCAGGTGTTAGGCCTTGGGTACATCACATTGTTTGGCTTTACACTCCCACTTGGCAGTTTGCAATCTCCTGTGGGACAAGGTGCCCTCCGAGACTTGCCTCCCCCCGTCCCCCCTCCCCACGAGCTGTTCTGCTTTAACTCTTGCTTAGGCAGAGGCCATAGTTCCTTGCTTGCCTCACAGCCATTTCCCACACTGACCCCAGTGACGAGACATCAGCCTGCAAAGCAAAGCTACTGAGTGATATATTCACTGTCTCTAATGACTGTGCCTGCACAGGGCCTTTACAAGCTGTGCAGTGACCTGTCCCTGCTGTCATAGGGTGCCTTTCTGTTTGGAGAGTCTTACCAACCAGCGTTAGTGAGAACGAAGGGAAAGCTCCATGATGACATCCCATGGGCAAAGAAATAGGCTCTCTGAGCATCTTTCCAGCCCATCTGAATCCTCTGGGTACACCAGTCCCAGTGCCCCCAGTGCAGAGCCAGCCATGCCACTCAGCCTTTGAGGCCCTGGCCCTGTGAGACATGCTCAGCACGCTGCAGGATCCGGCCCGTTCAGTGACCAGCTGCCAGGTTAAAATCATGGTCTGTCACAGGAAAGAAACGTCTGTCTTGCAGTGCAAGGCCATGTCTGCCCCTGGGCTGCATCCAGGCAGAGCTCAGCACCAGGCAGGGGAGGGTCTGTAGCTTCTCCTTCCCTGCCTGAGGTGGGGGGAGCCGCTGGGATTTACTGCCTGTGGACACGAAGCCAGAGCCTCCGACGCAGACCTGGGGAGAGATGGTATCCATCAACCCTGGGACTTCCTCCTAGCTCCCCATCCCACTCCTGGGCTGTTCCAGGGCCTGACAACCCTCATTGTTCCCCCGGGGGTTCAGGATGCTTACGGTGGAAGCGGTAGGTGGTGGGGACCAGGCTCAGCAGGAGGACCAGGAAGCTGGCGGCCAGGGGAACCCAGACCACGGGGCTGCAGGCACCTGGAGAACAGAAGGGGACATGGTGTGGATCTGCTTTGGGAGATGAAAGGTGGGGAAAGGGATAAAAGCAAGGCAGGACCTCAGAGCAGGGGTGGTGGGATGGGTGTAAGACATGCCTATCACCCAGGGGAATGCCTTGGAGGGGAATAACACCCCAAAGGCATTGCAGGGAACTTAGCTATGAGCCATGACAACCTTTTTCCTGGTGTCCTCAGGGGCTGCACACCCAAGGGACACCAGAACCTAGGCAGAGCTAAAAGGAAATACATCCTGGACTCTGGCCTAAAGGCAGAGGTCGGGTCCAAACAGTGTGGTGAGTCTAGGTGGACCCAGGTACCCATCCCTGCAGGGTCATGTTGAAGTTGCCCCCATCCCAGGCCAAACTCCAGCTGAACTGTGGAGGTCCTCAGAAGCTCAGCAAACCCCTTGCAAGCCAGCCCAGTTCTGTACCTTTCTTGCTGGCAGGTTTACTTTTGGTTATGTACCGCACCGGCTTTTTGGAGAGCGGGGCCTGAGTGGTCTTCAGAGGCTGAGGCAGAACGTCAACTGGTGGATAAGGAGGGGAAGAGGAAGGTTAATGTGGCACTAAGTACAGTGGGGATCTCAAATAGCAGGCAGGAAGGGCTGAAAATTTTATCTTTTAAAACCAGCCCCATCTGGGGACCCCCAAAAAGAGCTGAGGAGGGTGCAGGAGCTGGACCTGAACTTCTTGGTGGCCACAGAAGTTACCAAGTGCTTGAAAAAGCACTAACAGAACAGTGTTCCAGGCAACAGGGGCAGACAGTTAAGGAAGAGATGAAAACAGCTTTCTGGAGCTACATTTACTGCCAGGAGCCATCTCATCGGTTTCAGTAGCTCGGGGGGGGGTGGGGTGGGGTGGAGGGGGTTAGGGGATCCCAGCATCTTTCCTTTCCTGCATTCAGGGTGCTCTAGTCTTTGCTCAAAACTGGAATTTCATTTTTCTCCTGAGAAAGTGAGGGCAGGGTTTATTAGGCTGTAGCTGAAGTAGAATGGAGCACATTATAGTTACAGTATCTCTCTGTAAAGTTGGTCAGGAAAACGTCCCAGCGATGGCATCAAACAGCTGTGTGTCTGACTGCTCAAACTCCACTTATTTAAAATTTCCAGTGACTCAAAACTATTTCTTTCTGCTTCCATCCAGGACTGAATTTCCTATGGAAAGCACTGTTCTTTTACCTGGATGGCTGGTATTGATCTGGAAAACTTCTCCTTTGCATTATTATAATGGACTTAAAGAAGATGAACTTTAAGACAATTTGTTTTATCATGTGTACTAAAGGGGGAAAAAAATACCCATCAAAGCCTGAGTCCTCCCTGAGCACCTGTTTTGATTAGACTGTCCTTGATCATGCTGAATTTCAGCCCTGTTTTTCAGGGTTCTCTTTGCACACAGATATGTGCCTGGCTGATAAAGAAACAGCTCTGCTTTATCTCAAACCAGCTTGTCTTTGAGCCAGCAAGAATCCAAAAGGTATTTCTCAGCCAGCTCAAGGTGCAGGGCTTGTTTGCAAAAAAGAAACTGGGAAAGCTGGGGCTAATTCAGAGTCAGCAGCCATAGCTGCATCTTGGTTAAATAAGTAATTTGTCTCCCTAAAAACCTGCAAAGAAAGGGGTGAATCCAACCTCAAACACCTCAAGTTCTTCTACACCACCTCCTACTCGGTGGTCAAGAGGAAAATGGGCTGAAAAGAGCTGTTTTATGCCCCAGGGTCTGTAAAGCATCGTTCCCCTGATGCCACTTGCAGGTTTCTGGCACTGGGAATAAATCCCAGTTCAGGCCTTTGAGTGAAACCTGCAGTCAGACCCATGCCAGCAGCGATGCCAGGGGTGATGTCCTCGGGTCTTGAAGCTGCTGCTCTTGTCACTTGGAGGAAGGGTGAGGAGGAACTGGGGCACCAGAGGACCCGGGAGCTGAGCAGGTCACACATCCAGCCTCTCATCTGAAGTCCCACAGGGCACAGGAAAAACACAGGCCATGGGGTACAGAGGCTGAGCACACTCCTGTGGAAACCCTAAAACACTCACACAGAGTTCAAGGCACCACCACAGCAAGGCAACTGCTGGTGGCAAAAGGGCTGTTGTGTGCAGCCCACCTAACACACAGCTGTTTGCTGTGCTGTCTGATGTGTCTGGTCTCATAAAAACCCCAGACCCCCAATCTTGCATCTCAAAGTTGGGATGGGTCTACCAACAGTCATTACCCCTTACCTAGGGGACCTCATCACAGTCCTGGGGTGTGTGGGGGGGTGATGCTTACCTACACCAAGCTGTGTCCCCGTGCCCAGGAGGAGCTGGAAGGACTCAGAAATGGAGCAGTAATAGGTGCCATTGTCTGAGGGCTGGAGCTGGCTGATGTGCAGGCTGTAGGAGGTGTAGGAACTTGCCCTCTGGACACTGAACTTGTCCTGCCTGATGTTTGTGCCGTATGTGACTTTGCCCAGCTGGTTGTAAAACACCAAGAACTCGAAGTTTTGCCTCTCCTGGCTCCAGCGGTACCAGTACAGCCCAGTATGCTCCTTTGTGAGCTTCTTCAGGTCACAGATGATTTCTGTTTTATTGTTGGTTTGGGCTAAAATACGCTCTGGCATCTGGGACAAATGGAGTTGTGTACAGAAACCTAAGTAAGGAGAGAAATGCAGAGTTGTTATTTTACTTTCATTACTTTGCTTCCTTGCTGAGTACAGGTTTTCTTTGTGGGCTGAATGAGATTAAGTAGTCTCAGACCAAGGGATCACAGGAGAGAAAAACAGGAGCATCTTCATCAGGAACCTCAGCCCATATTCCCTCAGAGGCCCTTTCTGGTTCCCCAGCTAGTTTTTTGGTGGAGCCTCCTTGTACAGGCAGATTTTTGTCCTGTAAACACCCAGCTAGGCAGGAGGCTCAGTGGCACGGAGAGGGATGATTTTGGGGGTGTTCTGGGGTCTCTGTACGTGCAGGGAAGGGTATTCCCACCTGCTCTTGTGGCAGCCCCTCTCCTGCCTTCTTTTCACTCCAATTTTTTGGAGAGGCTTCACCTCTCTTTCAACAGACTTATTTTTTTGAGCCCCTGAACTTATTTGCCAGACTTTTTCTTCTAACAAAAGCCCCAGCAGTAAACTGCAGGTCACATCTTAGGTGCAGAAAAGATGAATAAAGTAAGAAAAGATGAAAAAAAAGTATGAAAACCCTCTCAAAATGAGCCTGTTTTTTTTTTGATATTAGGTTTCAGACAATGTTATTGTTCTTTTAGAGGTTTTGAGGCCTGGGGAATGAGAGGGAGTGAGGGGCAGCGGTGGGGTTGAAAGCTTTGGCTTGCCATCTCATCCCCGTGTTTGGGCTTTTGTGGAAAATCGTCTGAGTTCGTGTTTATCCTGGGCAGACAGGAGCCATGTCTGTATGGAAGTCAGGATGTGTCCTTGGGGAGGGGATAGTAGGTGTCTTGTGATCCTTTCTGTTCGGCAAACAGCCCTACAAAGCTGCAGATATTCTGAGATCAAGTGAAAAACAGCCCTTTGAAGATAAAGGGCTCCCCCCTGTCTGCATCCCAGGTGTGTTCTACAGCCTGCAGAGGGGTCAGTGAAACACAGTTTCTGGATCTTTTAACCCATGAAACGGCCCTATTCCTTCAAAACCCCAAAGCCACTTGCAGGAGTTGCAAACAGCCTTAATGCAGCCCTGCAAACCCCATGGGAATGGGTTTGTGTGACCACAGGAACACCCCAAGTCACCCCCCGGCTCCTGGTGGGGACAAGCAGAGGAGAGGGCTCTGCTGACTGTCACAGGGCTCTGCTGACTGACACAGAGCTCTGCTGACTGTCACAGAGCTCTGCTGACTGACACAGAGCCCTGCTGACTGACACAGTGTCAGAGCTCTCCCCGGTCCCCGCGCCCATGACCCCGTCGCTGCAGCCCTGAGCCTGCCGTGCCAAAATTCAGGGGTTGCACAGCAGCCACAAGCATTTCACCACGTCCCCAGGTCTCCTTGTTCCTTAAATCCATCATCTCCAGAGTCTGGGGTGTGATCCTCTGAAACTTTGCTCTGGCAAACACCTGTGTGGGATTTTAGGGGGTGAAACGTGTGCGGCCGTGCGGCACGGTGGTTTCAGGGTCTTCTTGGCTCCCTGAGATCCATCTCTGCTGGGCATGGGAAACTTAACACCCCCCTCCATGAAACCCCTTTACTCAGGCTGTTGGGAGAGGTTAGGTGAATTAGAATGGATAGGAAGGGATCCTGGAAAATGCTGGGCTCTGCCCTGAGGCAGAGGTCAAGCTCCAGCAGGGTGAGCTGGGAGGGGAGCAGAGCAGAAAAGCTCATCCTCTGCCATACCCTCATCCCTCAAAACCTCCCTGTTCCCTTTCCCTGGTGTATATTCTCACAGGGCCACGTTCTCAGCCAGAGGAGCCTGCAGCACCTCAGAACCAGCCAGGCTGGGCAATGTCTGGGGGACCCTACAATATACATTACATGGGTGTTTTATGCTCTCAACAATTTCCACCTAAGAACTGATGGCACAATTTGTCCTGAAAAGTGTCATTCTCCCACCGTGCCATGACATGGACTGTAGATCTTTGGTCCAGGCTCCCTGCAACTGCAATAAGCTGAAGGCAGCACGGTTTTTACAACACACTTGCTGCCAGCTCTGCCCCTTGGGAAACATTCAGCCCTTGGGTAGATTTAGAAGAGAATTTGATGGGATTGATTTTGTCTTCTCGTTGCACACGCTGAGGAGAGAGGTGCTGCTTTAACTCCTCCATCAGCAGCTTCCCACCGTCCCTCTGCACTTAGTGGCAGTAAAAAACCTCTGAGGTGTCTGTAATTTTATATATTCCACTATAAATAGGATAGGACAGGATAATTTCACTTGGAAGGGCCCTACAATAATAACCTAGTCCAACTGCCTGGCTGCTTCAGGGTTGACCAACAACTCAAGCATGTTATTAACATCATTGTCCCAAATTGTGTGGTGATAGGTAATAATACCCTGCAGATCTACACTGTGCCTGGATATTTAAGCTTCCATCATCCAGATGCTGTGCAACACACATCCCCACGTGCTGGAGCAGGGTGGAGGAAAGGCTCCAACATGGATTTAGCTGCCCCCCCCGACCCCTTAGGAGATGCGTCCCTCTTACCTGGGATCTGCAGGCAGATGCAGAGATGGAGCCACGTTCGGGCCATGGTGGTGGAGTTGAGGACAGAGGGGTTTTGTGCCTGCTCCCCCTTTCTATCACGGTCCCTCCTTGGTGACAGGGATGGCTTCACACCAGTGGGTTCTTCCTACCTCTGCGCAGATGTCTCACCAGCCGCTGCCAAAGAGCATCTGCTGCGGTGGCGCCCGGAGCCACAGCCCAGCAGCTTCTTCTGCACCAAGCCCCCAAAACCAGGTGTGCTTCAAGGCAGCAGCCCCACAAGGGATCCCCTGAAATCCCCTTTAGGAAGAAGAAGGGAAAAGAAAACTCACTGCTTTTAAATTCTGGTTTCTCCACGTTTCATCACCTTGTTTTGCCTCCTTCTTTGGATCTAGCTCCATGCAACTAAAAAATGACACATGTAGGAGCTGGGCATTTTTTTTTTCTCCTCTGTTGAAATCCAAATGCATTCAAAAAAATCAGGTGAAGAGGTAGTTTGAGCTGTGGGCTTGTTTTCTTCAGCAGAATCTTTAGCAGGAGGTGTTTTTTTCTCTAGGCCTGGAAAATGGTGAAGACCAAACTAGCTCGCCATAAAGCAGAGGTGTGAGGCATCACAGAAAACTTTGAAGCCAAGAGCAAGAAACCTCAAACAACTCTAGTGGCTGAAAACCCACAAAAATAAGGAAATTCTGCTGGGGCTCCCCACCTCTCTGCTTTGTTAGCTCGTATGCAGAGATATTTAAATGATAAAGTATCAGGGTGGCTTTGAAATGTCTTCAGGAGGGAGAGATTTGAAGCACTTGGGGGTTAGGATTCAGAGAGTGAAATATGTGATGTGAAATTACAGGGGCGAGGTGGTGACAGCACCCTTTAATATTTCCATGTTTGGGGGGGGAAAGAAGGCAATGTTATTTATTCATTGCCCCCCTTGCCTGCCAAGCAGGTTTGGTTTTCTTTTTTTCCCCTACTTGTGCAGATGCTCGTGGTCCTCACAAAGCCTCAGCATCTCCCTGGGGCTGGCTCCCTGGTGAGGGGGGGGGGAATTCCTGGGGAAGGGTGGGTGTCTGATGTGGGGACAGTGGGAAATCTCATCCTGGGTTTGAGTCGGTGGGGGAATAGGGAAAATGATTTTTGCATCTTGTGCAGCACGATGTTTTAGTCCCCTTTTCACCAGAGATTTCCAGGCTGCTGCAGCGTCTCCCCTCCCCATTTCTGTTTAAAAGAATTTCCTGCCCCAAGTGGGTTGCTAACCACCAGAAGCCTTGCCACGAAGGGCTCGGCTTCTTCAAATTTAGGGTGGGCTGAATCACTCCTCAACTCCTTCTTGCAGGAGGAAGTAATTTCAGTGCTTTCAAATAGGTTCCCGTGCTTTTAAGGGCTGGTTTTCGGAACCGAGCCCCCTGCATGGGGTTCAGCAACGCTTGTTTCTCCCCTTCTTACCTCCTGCTCGCCTTTTCCCTCCCTCCTAAATTGGGATCTCTCCAGAACTGGGTGTAGGCACCTCGTTTTTTAGCAGGGGTGGATGGGGAAAGCATTTTCTCTTCATCCCCCTCGTGAAGTCAGGGAGCTGAGCCTGACATCCCTGGCTGCTGCAGCGGCTGCACCCCCCTTTTTCTCACTTGCTGCTGTCACCTGGAGCATCTTCTGGCCTCCCAGGCAAAACCAAAGTGCTCCCAGAGGTGTCTTTTGTCACCTTGGACATGGGCAGCTGCTAGGCCGGTGACACTGGATTGCCTCAGCAGATATATCAGGCTCTCTAAGCAGAGACATTTTGGGTTGGGAGGATTGTAGCAGCTTTAGACGTGCCCCCCCCGAAGCACTTTTACCTGCAGAGTGTAAAGGAAAAGGGAATATTTGCAATGTAAAGACATGTTTTGTGTGCTGGTACAGGGATGCAGTTTTTGAAGGTGCTGTTTACAGGCAGCTGAGCTGTTTACTGCCAGCCAAGCTGTTCTCAGGACTGGGTGTCGCTCCCTAGAGAAAACATTTTGGGGGTGGGATGCCTTTGTCTGGCAGCCCATCACCAGTAAAATTAAAAGCACGGGAGGAATGTGAGGGAAAGCAGGTGGTGTTTGTAATATGCCCACGTTGTTTGGGGCTGCTGTCCTGGGAAGAAATAGGGGAGGAAAAAAGGGAGTGAGTTGAGCTGAGCTGTTAACACAAGCAAGATTTGTTGGTGACCTTGCTGGGGTACAACAGCTCCTAGTCACGAGTGTTCGTCTCATGTCTGAGCCAAGATGGGGAAGGGGGGGGGGTGTGAAGCTGAATTTTGGTGCATTTGTAATGCCTGCTGCACGATTTCTAAGGGGGGAATTTATTCTTTTTCTGAAATGAAAGTCAACCACCCCGGACCCCAGCCCAGCCAACTCCCTGCTCCATCTCAGTGCCCACTCCGAGGGTCCCCTCCTTGTCCCTCTTCTTTTTCTCAGCCTGCATCCTGTGCACCTCACCATGACACTCATTCTCCGTGCTCTCACCAGCTTTGTCAGATTTTGGCATGGTTTCCCTCCCTATGAGGAATTACTTAAAGCTGAGTGTTTGTTTAGATCTACAGAAAGGGATCTACAGACAAGAAGCCAGACCTGGCTGGGGTTTCATCTCCCTTAAACCCCACGTTGCAGCAGAGCTATTTGCAGCTGGGCTGTAAATGTCAGGTTGGACTTAGAGTTGCACAAAAAATATGGAAATCCCCTCACCCCCCACATTCCCTCTGCACTTGCAGGGCCACAAAGGTGAATTTTGGGGGTGGGGGGGCTGCTCAGCTGGTCTAACAAAGCCAGTACATTGAAATAAGGGCCTGCTGGGGATAATGGGCTGAGGGTTCAAGCAGCCACAGGGAAAAGATACTTTTGCTTTTTAAAATTTTAAATGATTTTGTTCCAGGGAAAGGAGCAGCTCACTGGGGGGGTAAAAGCAGCAATGAAAACAACAGCATTTTCCCTGAGCAGGATGAGTGCCACCTTTTCCTTAGCATAACAGCAGGGGAAAAAAAATCAAAGTGGGTCAAGTTTTCTGTTCTGAATTGCTCCAAGATGTGACGTGGGTTGTAGGACAGGGCTGGGGGGGGGTCAGCCTGCCTTTGCAGGTGCAGATTGACAGCTGTACATCACCTGATGCAATGCCACAGTGTGGGGTACCCCACGGCAGCACTCAGGGGGCTGGTCTGTGGCATGGAAAAATGCTGCTCTTGAAGTCCTGAGGCCAGAATGAACCTAAATGAGTAATTGTGTGAGCTTTCCTGCCACCTTGCCTCCTCCCGGAGGCTTGGGGAGACCGTGTGTGCTACAGGTGTCCGATCTGAGCCTCAGGTGTGATCTGCCCCCCCCCCCCCCCCCCTTGAAAAACCCGGGTGCTAACCGGGTGCGCAGCAAGTGAGGAGGCCACGGAGTGAATTCGGGAGGATGGATGCTGCGGGGACAGGCTCCAGCTCTCCCTCTTCAGGACACTTGGTGCAAGCAGAAGTTAGCATGAGAGCAGGGATTGCTCCCGCCATCCTCTCCCCCCTCCCAAAAAAAGATAGGGGGCAGAGCAGCTGCTTCCTTGTGATTTCAGCCCAAATCAGTGCCAAAGAAGATAAACAAGGAGAGTGTCCTTGGGAGGATGGGGGGAGCGATGCTTCATCTGCGGGAGGCAAAGCTACCGAGGATGTAAACAGAGGCTTCACCAGCCCCAAACAACGACCTGCCATGGGTATAAAAGGCCGCGGGTACGAGGCAGTGCTACCACCTCGATCCTCGAGGTGCCCCATCCGCCGGAGCTCTGCTGCAGCGACTGCCTCCCCGACCCCGGGACTGCCAGGACATCCAGCCAAGGATTGGTGAGATCTTATTATCGGGCCCCTACTACCCCTCTGCTCCGTTTCCTCCGTTCCCCCGTCCCTTCCCCGTTCCCTCCCCGGGAGCTGCCGGGGCGCGGCGGCTCCCTGCTAGGCCGCAGCCACCCGTCCCTACCTTCGCTTTCCCTCGCACTCATCCCTACCTCCCCTTTCCATCGCACTCGTCCCTACCTTCTCTTTCCCTCGCACTCATCCCTACCTTCCTTTTCCCTCACACTCATCCCTACCTTCCCTTTCCATCACACTCATCCCTACCTTTTTACCTCACACTCATCCCTACCTTCCCTTTCCCTTGCACTCGTCCTTACCTCCCCTTTCCATCTCACTCGTCCCTACCTTCTCTTTCCCTCGCACTCATCCCTACCTTCCCTTTGCCTTGCACTCATCTCTACCTCCCCTTTCCATCACACTCATCCCTACCTTTTTACCTCACACTCATCCCTACCTTCCCTTTCCCTTGCACTCGTCCTTACCTCCCCTTTCCATCGCACTCATCCCTACCTTCCCTTTACCTCACACTCATCCCTACCTTCCCTTTCCCTTGCACTCAGCTCTACCTCCCCTTTCCATCGCACTCATCCCTACCTCCCCTTTACCTCACACTCATCCCTACCTTCCCTTTCCCTTGCACTCGTCCTTACCTCCCCTTTCCATCGCACTTGTCCCTACCTCCCCTTTTCTTCTCACCCGTCCCTACCTCCCCTTTCCCTCGCCACCAGGTTCGGGGGGTCTTTTCGGAGGGGTGGGACGCGGGCTTGCGGCCTTCCTCTGCGGGTGGGTTGGCAGTGCTAGTGTTATGGTAGCTTTGCCCTGAGACTGAGCCAGCTGTCTTGTATCGCGTCCCCCTCACCATGATGACCGACATCGTTAGCAACTGGAAGCTGGAGCAATTTGTGCTCCAGAAGTGTCTTCCCCCAATTTGGTCCCCGGGAGCCTTCCAGGGCCCAGAGGCGTACCAGCAGCTCTGCCAGCAATGGGAGAGCTGGGCTGAGGAAAACAAAAAGCCCAAACCCACCAACAAGTGCAAGAAGCGAGCGGCTTTGCAGGGTTTGCTGATGGTGGGCAGGGAGTTGTCCAGGTTGCTTAAGGAGGCTCTTGAGAATGTGCAAACGCTGGAGCAAGCCAAGGGCGAGCTCAAAATGCAGGTGGACAACCTGCGGGCAGAGGTGCAGGGTTTGTGTGGGGACTCTCTGCGGAGCGCGGTAGAGATCACCCGTCTGGAGAGCAAGCTGGGCTATGAGAAGCAGAAAACGGAGGAGCTGGAGAAGGAGGTTGGCAAGTGGATTGGGGAGACTCATGATGCTCAGAGCGCGGTGCGGGCAGTCCTGCAGGATGTGCAGAGGGACCGGGGCACTGGCCCGGATCACAAGGTGTGCCATGCCAAGATCCAGGAGTTGCAGGCGGAGCTGGGGGTGTCGAGGGGCATTGTGGCTGCCATTCAGGGCAAGAGGAGCCGGTTTGGGAACGGCGAAGGGGAGGACTCCCCGGACCCGCACCCGCCCCACTATGACTATGAGGATGATGTGTGGGGTGCCAATGGCCCCACCAGGCCATCCCCCTATGCTCCTCTGCGGGAGGAGATGTGCCAGCTACAGGGAGGGGAGGCGGAGGCTTCCAAAGTTAAAAAGACCCCCCCTGAAGAGCCAGCTGCCCACGGCCCGCTCCATGCCATAGACACCAACAGGGCTGTGCTCTGGTTCACCCCCGAGCAGCTCAAAACAGTGGGGAAAATGCTGGGGCCGCTGACCAAGGAGACAGCAGTTAACTGGCTGTCCAGGGCCCAGCGTCTGCCTAGGTGCCAGAGCGGCAACGCGGTGAGCGAACTGATAGACGTGGTGAGAAAGTGCATGAAACCAGATGATTTTGCCGCTCTGCCAGGGGATGTGCAGATGGGGAACATCCAGGACATCGGGGATGTCCAGTCAGCTGTCCTAAAGGTGTTCTTCCCAGAGGTCAACCCCTTAGTGCTCTTCCACCAGGAAAAGCAAAACCCGGAGGAGCGTCCGGACGCTTACGTTAACCGTAAGAAGATGCTCTACCAGATGGCGGGGCTGCCCGGTTCGAAAGACTCCCCCCTCAATTTTGACAGGCCCGAATTCAAGGAGCCGCTGGTGGTAGGCCTCACCCCCCCCTTGCGGGTGATCGCTGGTGGCGATGCGGCGAGGAAGCCGCTCTCTGAGCTGGAGCAGATCCTGACTCAGAATTTCGAGCTGCAGAAGCAGGCGTTCCCAGGGTACATGCTGGGGGGTAAGAAAGGGAAAACCTCGGCCGTCTCCTTCCAAAACACAGGGGTGAGGAAAATGCAAGGGGACAACCGGAAAGATCCTGACGGCAAGGGTGGGTCAGGGAAGGAAAACCAGCAAGGGCTGAGGTTTCAGAAGTCCAACCCTTGGCGGGCCGAGCTGAGGAAGCGCTTGATAAAATATGAGAAGCAGGAGGATATCGATGGGTTGCCCGACGCGGAGCTGTTCCGGAAGCTGGCCCTGCACGAGGCCAAAAAGCACAGCAGCTCCAACCCCATCGACCCGGGGTCTAAGGCTCAGCAATAGGGCTGCCAGGCACCCGCATCGCCCCTTCCTGTGGCACCGATTAAGACCGATTCATGGGGGCGCCTGATAGTTGATGTAACTATCGGAGGAGGGGTGCTTGGACAAGTGATGTTAATTGATACTGGTGCCTCTTATTCAATTTTGAATATGGCCCCCGGCGAGGCCGGGATCTTCCAAACTTGTGAAATGATTGAATTGACAGGGCCCAACGGCCAAAAATCCTCACTGCCCTTCACAGGGCCTGTACCCTTTGAAATTGGGACTGCCAAAGGGTCTGAAAAATTTGGGAAAATGCAAATGAAGGGAAAGCCAGGAATTTTAGCCATCTCCACTCTCACAAAGATTGGGGTGGTGGTGGACATGGCAAACCAAGTGCTGTTGCACTGCCCCCAAAGTGTTGTGACCGTCATCCCTGCTAGCCACAGGGTGATGTCATTGAAAGCCCCTGAGCCCCTGGTCCACCCTGAGTGGGAGCCCCGGGTGAAACGGGTCACAGAGCAGTTCCCCCAGGTCTGGGCAAGGAGCAAGCTAGACTGTGGGCAGATTGATGCTGTCGTGGTAGTCAAAGGGCCAGACCCCCCTCCTCAGCCACAGCCCCAGTACCCAGCTGAGGCTGAGGATTGTTTATGGGACGCAGTCAAAACTTTGCTGTCTCAGGGGGTGCTGGTGGAACAGCAGAGCACCAGCAATGCCCCAGTGTGGCCACTGCAGAAAGCTGATGGGAAAACATGGAAGCTGTCAGTTGACTTTGGTGCCCTAAACGATGTCACACCGCTGCGGACCTCCGCAGTGGCCAAGTACCCTGACATCATGGCAGCCATCTCCCGGGGATCTGAGTGGTTCTCAGTGCTCACCCTGACCAGCCCATCCTTTGCCATCCCCTTGCACCCTGAGTCCTGGCACAAGTTTGCTTTTACCCTTCAAGGACGGCAATTTGCCTTCACCAGAGTCCCCCCAGGCTTTCACAATGCCCCAGCCATCTGCCATGCTTACGTGGCGAGGATGTGGGAGACAATCAGCCACCCAGACAGCGTGCTGTCCTGTGCTGGTGACATCCTCATCCATACCCGGACAAAGGAGGAGAACCTGGAGGTGCTGGCGGAGGTGCTGGAGGCTGTCCAAAGGACAGGATTTAGGATCAGCCCTCCGAAGGCCCAGCTCTGCTGGAAGGAGGTCTCCTACCTAGGGGTGACCCTGGGGGAGGAAGGGCGCTCACTGGAAAAGAAGAGGGTTGAGCTAATACAGAAGATGTCAGCACCAGGTGATCCCACCACCCTGAGGTCCTTCCTGGCTCTCCTCCGGTTCTCCCGGGAATTCATTGAGGGCTATGCAGAGAAAGCTGCCCCCCTCTACCACCTCTTGAAGAAGGACACCCCCTGGGAATGGGGGCCAGAGCAGGATAAGGCAGTGAAGACTTTAAAGGAGTGTGTGGCACAAGCCCCTGTGCTGGCCTGTCCCCAGGGGGACAAACCCTACATCCTGCAGCTGGCCAGCACAGGGAGAGGGCTGCAGGCCACCTTGGGCCAGCAGCATGATGCCCACCTCCTCCCCATTTCCCATGCCTCACGCCTTCTGACACTGGCTGAGCAACAGTTCACCAACTATGAGAGGGAGGTTTTAGCCTTGACCTGGGCCCTGCAGCACTGGGAGTATCTGGTGGGGTCGGCCCCGGTGCTGCTGAGGACCTCCCATGTCCCAGTGAGGTACCTCTTGTCGGGGAAGGGGGACACAGGTCCCCTATGCTGCCCTAGGATGGCCAACTGGGTGTTGGCATTGACCGACAAGGAGGCCCCTGGAGAGATGGGGAAGCCCTCTCCTGGCACTTACGGGGTGGTAATCAGCGGAGAGCGGGACAGGGAGGAGCTGGGGTGCCCCCCAGCCGAGACCAAGCTGCGGCGGGCGCCCCTGTTTGAGAGTGGCCTCAGCCTGGCAGAGGCTAGGGACAGGGGCTACGCCGTGTGGTTTGTAGATGGGTCCAACTACTATGAGCAAGGGGTGCTTTACACGGGCTACGCCGCTGTCAACCGTGACACCGGGGAGGTGGTGAAGGGGAAGTGCCTGCCGCACTCCATCCAGGCTGCCGAGCTGGTGGCCGTGACGGCTGCCCTGGAAAACACGCCAGTCGACCAGCCACTGGCCATCTTTTCCGACTCGGGTTGGGTGGTGCGAGCGGTGCTGGAGTGGCTGCCACTCTGGAGGGAGAGGGATATGCAGTCTGCTGACGGCAAGCCCGTCACCTACGCCAAAAAGCTGCTGTACCTCGCGACGCTGGCGGAGCAGAGAGTGCAGCCGGCTCACATCATTAAGGTCAAGGCCCACAAGAAGGGAACAGAGGAGTCAAAGTGGAACAAGGAGGCAGATGCCAAAGCCAAGCAAGGCGCAAAGGAAGGGCTGATGTGGAAGGCCAACAAGCCCTTGAAGAGTGGCCCCTTGTTGGTGCCTCCCAGCAGACACTGGGAGACCGTGGACCTGCAAGGCTTGCAGGCTCAGGACCCCAGCATATGGGAGTTAGTGCAGGGCAGGGAGTATAAAGGGTGCAAGGTGTGGAAGGATGTCTCAGGGCTGGTCCTGGCACGGAAGGAGGGGGCAGAGTTCCCGGTCTGGGTGGTACCTGAACTCGTGCGGACAGAGCTGGTGGCTCTGGCTCATGAGCAGGGGCACTTAGGGACAGACAAGACCATGGTGAGGCTGCAGGGTGCTGGGTGGTGGCCTGAGATGAGAGATGATGTGGAGAGGTACGTCAGCAACTGCTTGACATGCGCGGCCAACAATCCTGATGCCAAAACAGCCAAAGCCCTCCTGGGCCACCAGAGGATTTCTGGCCCATGGAGCAAGTTGCAGATGGAGTTTATTGGCCCTTTGCCCCAAACAGCCCAGGGCAACAGGTATTGCTTGGTGATCAGTGATAACTTCACCAAGTGGCTGGAGGCGTTTCCATCTCGAAACAACACGGCCAGTGCAACAGCAAAGATCCTGGTAGAGCATGTCTTCTCACAGTGGGGTGTCCCAAAGGAGATCGACTCAGACCACGGTCAACACTTCATCAGAGAAGTCATGAAAGGGGTGTGCCAGGCCTTGGGCATCAAGCAAAAGCTTCACATCATGGGGCATTTCCAGAAGCCCAGTTCAGTGGAGGGGCCCAACCAGCCGCTGAAGATGGCGCTGAGGAAGCTTGTGAACCAGCAAAGGAAAGACTGGGATCAGAAGCTCCCACTAGTCCTGTTGGCGTTACGGGGAGCAATGGCATCCCAAGCCCCTTCTCCCCAAAAACTGCCTCCTGCAAGAGATCTGAAGCTGTTGGGACACTGGTGGCAAAGAGGGGAGCCACCAGACGAACTTCAGCCCCGTGTGCTGATGGACAGGTGGGTCCAGGACATGCTGAGGACGGTGTCAGCTACATACCACCAGCTTGCTTTGGTGCAGGACACCAACATCCCCAAGATGGACAAGCAGCTGGGAGTGTTGCTGCACCCTGTGGAGTGGAACATGGGGGACCTGGTAATGTATCGGGAGATTAGAGAGAAGAATGAGGTGCTGGGGCCCCAGTGGATGGGGCCAGTTAGGATTGTGAACAAGGCCAGCCCCTCCATGTACCAGGTAGAAATCAGAAAGGGAGCAAAAAGGCAGGGAAAATGGCTCCACTCTTCACAGTTAAAAGCATGGAAGGGAAATTAATGGGGCTGGAGAGCCCGTCTTGCTTATGTTTTGCAGATAAAGGAGAATGGAAGGCGATTGTGACCGGCGGGAAGGGAGAACTTCGTGGCATCACCAGCCCTTTTTGTGCTGCGGGGAAAATGCTTTCAGATTTGTGGTTGCAGGATTTGCTTTGCTTTCTGCCACGTGCATAGTGCTGAGCACCCAACATGCCCAAACAACCCATCAGCATCTCAGACAAAAAGCCAGCCATTCCCACTTAGCAAGGCACCCCAAAACGTGGACTACGGCCCAGCACAGGGTAAGGAGATACACAAAAACTGGGACCGATTGGCCCTGGTCTCAAGCTTATATAAAATATACAGGAAGCATGGGGTTAAATTCTAACAAAGGCTTAAATTTGTCAACGGTGGTTTTGCATGGGACAGAGGTGTATTTGGAAAATGAGTGGGGCTGGGACAGCACAAACAGGCTTCCACAGCTGCTGGGGAAGGTGGGACAAGAAATAAAGGTAGGGTGCAGGGTAATTAATGGATCCACTCACCAGCAGGTAACTCAAATCTCAGTGACTGAGGTGAAAACGGGGAAGAATCAGAAAAAGACCTGTCCCCTAGAAAAATTGGACTGTTGGTACAATTTTACTTTGGTTCAGCCAGTCTTTGTGGTCTGCCTCTGGGCCCAAAACAGCATGGGCCTGTCCTTTAAATTCAAGATTGGCACCACGATGCACACCTTTGCTGCCGTTAAGATCTCCAAGTGCCATTTTTTGGCCTGGCATGCAGCCCAATATGCTGAAGTTGGCAACCAAGTAAAACTGGAAATTCAGTACTCCCAGGAAAGTATCAGTGACCCGACAGAGATCGATGGCACCGCTGTGACTATCACTGCCCCTAACAGCCACAGGTGGCTGGTGCCAGTACGCTGCCTCCGTGAGAGCAAATGGCTTAATGGGTCTGAACTGGGCACGGAGGCTTCATGGTATCATCAGGATTACAGTCGCTGCCCATACCTGGTCATAAACCTCCAGGTGTGGTGTCGAGGAAACCTGAGTGTAGAAATGTCCCCTGAGCTTGGAGGAACGTGGTGGATAGGGGGCCCTGGAGGCTTTAAAAAGCAGTTTACCATCATTGCTGTCTTACGCCCTTTCGTTTCCAAAATAGGCCCTTATGTAGTCAAGCAAAATCACATCCAAGAGCTGCTGACCGGGCCTGTCCGGTCACTGAAGAAGGTAGTGTTGTCCCTGTCCACTGTGAATATTTCATCTGTCAGGCCTCACTGTACCCCCTTCCTGTCCACCCTGCACACCGGCTGGCTGGCGTGGCTCCACAGCCGCTCCATCCAGGGGACCAGGGCCAGGAGAGACCTGCTGGCCACGGCGCTGGGAGGAGGAGGCGCCGGGCTGGGGGTCCTCAACAGCATGAATGCTGAGGTCTTAGCCAACAAGTTGGAGGCTGTCACCTCGGGCATGCAGGGCCTCCTCAACCCCCTGAATTCATCCCTGGCCAGTCTTGGGATGGGGCAGTGGCTCGTGTCAGAGGTGTTGCCCACCTGGGAACAAATAAATGAGAAAGACCACCAGGTGCTGTTGAGAGTGCTGGGCATTGAGCAAAATAACGTCTCTCTTGCTCTTAGTTGCATCCAAGCCCAGATGTGGGTGCAGAGTGTCATTGCAGGTATCCTGAGAGATGGCGACAACGGCGTCCTCCCCACCGAGATCCGAAAGATCGTGTGGGACGCAGCCACGGAGAAGGAGCGGCAGCTCCAAGCTTGGTGGAGGCTGGTCAACTTCACCCATGACCTCAACACGGTCATCGCCCACGTCCTGACCGTGGCAGAGGCTCGCATCGAGAAGGTCTACCCCATCGTGGCGCTGGGCATCAATACAAACGGGTCAGTGGTCTACCCCCTGGAGCACCGCATGTGGGCAAGGGTGTCCCATGGGAGGTGGCAGTCGGTAGATCTGGAAGCCTGCATTTTGGAAAGGGGGCTGGGATTCATCTGCGAAGACGATGCCCTTAAGGCAAGTGATGTGTGCTTTGACACCAAAGAAGGAGTGTGCCAGTTTGAGATCAATCCCCAGAGCAGCAATAAAACCAGCTTAGTGTACGTAGGGAAGGGCTGTGTGTGCTTCAGAACAGTGTGTAAATACGTGCAGATTAATGAGGTTTATAATCAGACAGTGTTTAATGACTCCAATATGTGTGCTTGCAATGTAGCTATTATTAGAGGCTGTGATTTTACCTATAAACCACCCATGTTTACTAGCCAGTTGCTAATCAGAAACTATACCTTGTATCGTAGTATAACCCCCACCCCTATTGGTATGGATTTATCACTTGTAAAAGAAATGTTAGAGCATGCAACCTTGCAGCAGCTGCTAGAAAATGCCAAGGCAGAAGCTAAAAAGATCCTAATAACTGTCCATCACGATGGCAGTGTTATAAAACACGTAATGGAACGAATTAAGGGGGTGGGAGAACACCACTGGTGGGAAGTTTTCTTCGGCTGGTCCCCCACGGCCAGTGGCATCTTCAATGCGCTGCTGCACCCCGTTGTAGTGATACTGCTGATGCAAATCTGTGTGTGCTTTGCCATGGTAGTGACTTGTTACTGGATGAGGCAGGTGAAGCTCTGCATTGACAAACAGGTGGAAAGAGTGGGGCTGGCCAAGCGCCTCCTACCCTAGTCAAGGGCAAGACTGGGTTGGCCTCTGTGTTTGCCACCAAGAAGAACTTCTAGCTCCGCTGTTGGCTGCAACCCAGTAGGCGTTGAGCGGTGGGGACACATGCCATACCAGACCTTGATGTGATGGATGGCCTCTTCTGGTAAAATAAAGCCATCCAGGTGGGGAGGGCAGGCCAAGCTGCCTGCGGTTGGCATGAATCACAGAACAGTTGAGGCTGGAAATACCTCTTGAGATGATCGTGTCCAACCCCCCTGGTCAAGCAGGGTCACCTAAAGCAATTTACCCAGGACTCTGTCCAGCTGGGTTTTGAATATCTCCACAGGTGGAGACTCCACAACCTCTCTGGACAAACCTGTTTCAGTGTTTAATCACCCTCACAGTAGAATAGTAAGAGTTAGCATAAGTAACTTGTCTTTGAATCTCCTATCCCCTAATTCTATGTGAAGAGGCTGCTCTTTGTGCGATTTATGATTCCTTAAGCAGAGAAGGGGTCAAAGAAATACAAAGACAGTGTCTTTGGAAGAAAAGAGAAAGGAATGTAACACCTGAAGATGGCAGAGGTGTCACCAGCCTCAAAAGCTTGGAAAGAAAGAAAGAGATGAGCAGAATGAAAGACCCTGTAATCACCTTGGACTTAAAGGAGCTGAATCCACATGGACCTTTGCAGTAACTCTGTCTGGGCTCCTGAGACTCCCAGGACGTCTGGCCAACGGCTTGGTGGGATCTTGATTTCAGAGCCTGGACTTCACCTTTTATCTTTTACTTAGTTCTGCATGTACCAAATAAAATCTATCTGTTAGAAGATGGACTGTCTGTTCAATCGCCACCGTTCAATACCCACACCTGTAGCTTTGGCTACATTGGTAAAGAAAACTTCTGGTAACAAGAGAAGGCATGGGGATTTCCACCCCCCACCCCCACCCACCCCCTTTTATAGGCCAGAATCCCTCACTTGCTTTTTGACTGCAGAATAGTCACTGAAACACAAAAGATTTCTGCCCTGGGCTGAAGAGCTGGTACACAAACCCGCTCCTCTGTTTCACATCACCCCCCTGCCTCTGAACCCAGAAGGAGCCTTAAAATACACATAGTGGGTCTCAAACGAGTTCAAACCATTGGAAATTTCAGCAAATAAATCAACCACTTCATTTCCAGCCCATGTGCCTGACCTCATCTCAGAGGCGCTGCAATGAGAATCGGGAGGGGGTTACACAGGCAAAAAGCCCTTTGTAATCCAGGCTGAAATTAAAAGATTAAAGAACTGGCCTTTAACCCAGCAGGCAGCTGCTGAGTTAGTTTGAGAAATGAGTCAAAAAAACCCACTTTTCACTAACCCCAGGCTGGGAAACGTGAAGAAACACCACCACTTCAATGAGTGGGTTTGCTAAAGATGCTTCTCCTTAAGAAGCACAGGGTATAACTGAGCTCATGAAAACGTGAAGAAATTGATCCTTGTCAAAACCCATAGAAATCCTTTTCCCTCTCTGAGCACTGTGAAAACACCCCCTTCACCCTTGGGATGGGAGGTTGAACTCTGCCCACTGCCCCCCAGCCTGCCTGGGGAAGGGTTGGTGCTGGGTCCCCCTCTGTGCTCTGCAGCTCCCTGTGTTTTGCCTGTAATGAAGCCTTGCAGGAAGCACAGGGTTATTTTCCTGCTTGCTAACACCTTACACATTCCATGAGAATTCATCTCCCTGTGAATAATCACCCAGACCCTTTATCCCCTCTAACCTGTTTAGGGAACCCCTAGGGGGAAAAGGCACGGCAGCAACTTCTCATTGTCCACTCTTCAGCCCCACGCCTGCCCACAGCGTGGCATAACAAGGGTTAGCCCCAGGATGATGGTATGTCCATAGGGAAAGGGTTTCCTACATCTACAGCTGAATGCTGAGCCCCTGCACAGCTACTGCAGGGCAGCAGCATCCTCTGCAGCTGCAATGAGCTGCTGTCCTCTGCAGAGCCGGCACACGTGTGCACTCGTGTCCAGGAAGTCTGCAAAACTATCAGGTTCCTCCCTGTTTAAGTGTCATTTGTTCATCACCACAAGCCAAGGAGGGCTGCTTTCACAGCACTAGCAGTGTCAATGAGGATGTGGTGGATGTTGGGTGCAGCCTGTGCCTTGCTGCTCTTACTGGAGAGCTGGGCAGAAGGAAACCAGAGGAGGTTTAATAAAAGCATGTGGAGAGTCTTGCACCTGGGAGTAACCTCGTGTATCAGTACAGGCTGGGGATGAGCTGCTGGAGAGGAGCTCTGTGGAGAAGGACCTGGGGGTCCTGGTGGGTGACAGGGTGGCCATGAGCCAGCAGTGTGCCCTGGGGGCTGAGAGAGCCAATGGGATCCTGGGGGGCATCAGGAGGAGTGTGGGCAGCAGGTCACAGGAGTTGATCCTCCCCCTCTGCTCTGCCCTGCTCAGGCCCCACCTGGAGTGTTGTGTCCAGTTCTGGGCTCCCTGGGATAAAACAGACAGGGATCTCCTGGAGAGAGTCCAGAGGAGGCTACGGAGATGCTGAAGGGCCTGGAGCATCTCCCCTGTGAGGAAAGGCTGAGTGAGCTGGGGCTGTTCAGCCTGGAGAGAAGAAGACTAAGGGGGGACCTGATTAATGTTTATCAATATCTGAAGGATGGGATGCAGGGGAAATGGGCAGCCCCTTTTCAGTGTCTGTGGGGACAGGACAAGGAGCAATGGCTGCAAGTTGGAGCACAGGGAGTTCCACAGCAACATGGGGAAGAACTTTTCCCCAGTGAGGGTGAGGGAGCCCTGGGACAGGCTGCCCAGGGGGTGTGGAGTCTCCATCTCTGGAGAGATTCCAGCCCCGTCTGGACGCCGCCCTGTGCAATATGAGCTGGGGAGCTGCTTTGGCAGGGGGTTGGACCCCATGGGCTCTGGAGGTCCCTTCCAACCCCTGTGATTGCCAATAGGCAAAATTGCAGACCCTCAAGTCACAAACCTTTTCTTCTGGCATCTGCAGGCTCAGGTCCTTTCAGTTTCTCTGCTTGAGACATGAAAGTTTGAAATAACCCCAGAATCTCAGTGGGGGAATGTGAAAGAAGTTGTACATTGGGTTGTTAGGGTTGTTTTTTTTTCCTCTCAGAGCTGTGGGGAAAACAGAAAATCTGTGTGTGGGAGGGAGGGGGGATTTAAAAGAAACGCTTAATATGAAGTAGGATTTCCTAGAATCAGCAATGAGACTGTTCACAGTAATGTCCGGAGCACTAAGCCAACAAACAGTTCAAATAAAGTCATTTTCCTCTGAGTTAAGTGCTAAGAGTTCCCAAACCATCTGCATTATAAATTCAAGCTCCCCAGGCTGAATGGCAGCTACCGACAGTACCACGCTGTGTGGGAAATGGGTTGACTGTGGTACCTCTTGCTGGCACCTAAGCTTTTTCCCCTCAAGATGTTTCCTTTGGAACTGCCTTACATCAGTCTCCATTGATGCATTTCTGAGCCCCAGTGGCAAAACCTTCCCTTTTGTAATCAGCAGACACAACAATCTCTGTTTCTCTTTGCTCCTCCGTGTCAGAGAGGTCAATGGTAAATAACACATTGAAGTACCCTGGCAGATATACAGGCTCCTCTCAAAGCATTAATCAAAACTCCAAAATCTGTATCCTCCTTTCATTTGACTTCATATGCAAGTGAATCCCAGGTTTCCAGAGTGTGATGAGAGAAGCTGTGGGAGCTTTCTGCATCAGCTCAGCTCTCTCCTGCAATGCCCTCAGCCTTTCTCAAATCCATCCCTTGCACTTAAAGAAAACCACAAGTGGCCCAAGGGATATTCCATACGATACTACATCTTGTTCCCTTTATAAACTGGGGGTGTGGGCTGGGAGGTGGCACAGCTCAGGAACTAGCTAGCCAAGTATTGATTTTGAGCAGTGAGCAGTTGTGCTGTGCATCCCTTCTTTTGTCTAGCCTATTTTCTATTTATCATCATCATCCTCCTCCTCCTTTTCTATCCTAATGAACTGTCTTGATCTCAGCCCATGGGTTCCACCTTCTTTTTCCCCTTTTCCATTCTCTCCCCCATCCCACTGCAGGGCAGAGGGTGAGCTGGCTACTGGCTGCGTGTTGTTGCAGCTGCCGGGTCACCCCATAGCAGACAGCCTCTGGGGCTCAGGGCCCTAGGTCAGCAGCCAGCAGTCAGCATTACTGGCCTGTGGCTCTGCTCAGGCCTTACAGATATTTTCTGAAACCTCTCAGGATGAGTGTCCCTCCCCTGCTAAGCTATTTCACCTTGCTGTGCGAGGGTGCCTGCGCTCACAGCAGCCGCCACGGCCTCGCTTCCTTAGAGCTGCCCTTGAAACGAGAGGGTCGTGTGGAGAGAAACAACCCCTGTTGGAACTGAGGGAGAGGTTGATGCCAGTTGCTTCCCTGCCTGCCTTCTGGCCTGTTTACATCTCTTCTTTTCTCTAGCTCAGCCAGCGAAGCCATCAGACCGCACACAGCATCCTCAGTCGGCGAGGAGCGCTGGCGTGCCAGCCCCGGTGCTGCGGTGACGGTGTCGTGGCGCCCAGCCCTCAGGCTGCAGGGGGGCTCACTGGGTGCAGGGGTATGTGCACTGCTGCACAGCTTGCCTTTCATCTCACTGCTCCACCTTCAGCAAGAGGCACCAGATGGGGAGGAAAAAGGAGGTCGAGACAGCACCCACAAGCTGGTGTCCTTCTCGAACGCCACTGTGCAGCCTGACCCGCTCCCCAACGCTCAGCTCGTGGCCACCTCACCTTCTGTTATGATTTCACTGCTCCAGCAGGTACCCATAACTCTCTTCTGCTGGGGAAAGTGCTGAGGGCATCTGGAGGAACAAGGGCATTTTGATTGCCCCATGCTCTAGAAGGCCTTAATTACACTGCCTTGTGTTAGCTTTGCCAAACTCACCAGTCATGCTAACCATGGATCTCTCTAAAATTGGAAATTGTTGCTATTGTGGTTTATTTTTCAAGAAAATGAGTGAACCCATAAGAATTCCCAGCATCTGTGGGACACAGCCTCAGTCCTTTCACCACTCCTAAGAGTAAACTAACTCCCTACTGAGTTATTCATGGCCCCTTGGCAGCCAGGCTGATGTGTATCTGATGGCTTCCTGAGGCTGCTGCGAGGAGTAAATCAAGTGCCTCCCTTCACACCCAGTGCTGGCACATCACAGGATTTCTCTGGGACTCTACAATAAAGAAGAAAATCACCACAAGCTGGAATCTGCTGACATCCCAGAGGAGCTGCCCAGGTTTTTAGCCCTCCTCATGGTGCCCCTGAGCCCTGATGCTTTTCTTTATGCCACCTCCTATAACTCATTTCCTCCATCCTGCCCATACATAACAAATGGTGGTCAGGTAAGATACAGCATGGTGTGCTACATCACTGTCTGGTCAGGCAGGATACAGCATGGTGTGCTACATCACTGTCTGGTGGTATCACTCTCTCCCTGGTGCTTTCTGGCTCTTCCATTCTTAACTGCTCTGCTACAGTAAATGTACAGATTGTACATCATTTGGGGTAGTATCCAGCCTCACTGTGCATTTGGGTCAAAATCCCACATCTTAGCCCCTAGTTGTTCATAAATTAACCTGAATTACTGCCACCAGGACTAGACCAGTGAGGCCAGTGACCTTCCTGCATCAATCTTCACAGCCTAAAGGGGAGGCTGGGCCAGCACTGAAAACTGTCCCTGTGGCTGATCTGGTTGGAACCAAGGAAACTTGTTTTTGCTGGTGGAGAAGATGGATTGGGGGTTTCACAGACAGATTCCCCTCTGCTCCAGAGTGCAGAGGATGGGCAAAACCACCTGGGAGTGAACACAGTCGTGTTACTTATTTGACTTGGAGATGCAGGCAAGTTTCACAAAAACCTTTCATGGGATCTACTGACCCAACGTGAAAAGCAGATGGAAACTTTGGCCTGATGCCCTGCCCACAGAATCACAGAATCCCAGGGGTTGGAAGGGACCTCCAGAGCTCATGGGGTCCAACCCCCTGCCAAAGCAGCTCCCCAGCTCATATTGCACAGGGCGGCGTCCAGACGGGGCTGGAATCTCTCCAGAGATGGAGACTCCACACCCCCTGGGCAGCCTGTCCCAGGGCTCCCTCACCCTCACTGGGAAAAAGTTCTTCCCCATGTTGCTGTGGAACTCCCTGTGCTCCAACTTGCAGCCACTGCCCCTTGTCCTGTCTCCACAGAGCACTGCAAAGGGGCTGCCCATTCCCCCTGCATCCCATCCTTCAGATATTGATAAACATTAATCAGGTCCCCCCTTAGTCTTCTTCTCTCCAGGCTGAACAGCCCCAGCTCACTCAGCCTTTCCTCACAGGGGAGATGCTCCAGGCCCTTCAGCATCTCCGTAGCCTCCTCTGGACTCTCTCCAGGAGATCCCTGGCTGTTTTATCCCAGGGAGCCAAGCAGTTATGAATGATTAACTCAAGACTCCCTTTGAGCTTTCAGCTGAACCTCTGTGGACCTGTGTTCAGGTTCCTGAGACCCATGAGCAGCTACTGGCACTTATATGTTCCTGCTCAACTTTTAGTTGTACACCTATCCACTTAAACTCATCTACTAGAGCATTGATCTGATGGCTCAGGGACTAACTCCTCAGCTCTGTTACTCTATCAGGAGCAGGAAAAGTCTAAATCCAAGATTGCAATCAACCACAAAACACAAATCCTTAAAAAAATAAAGCAGATCACATTATTTTCAGGGCTTTTCAACCTACTTCTTATACCCACAAAACTAAAACTAAGGCAAATCAGACAGAATTCAAGGCTTGAGGGCCCTGGTCTCTGCTCCATCCCACACCAAAACAACCCACAACAGAAAGTTTCAGTTGGGCAGACTCACCAAAAGCAGCAGCTTAGCACAGGTGCCTCTACAAACAGACTAAGTCTGTAGATAAGAGCAAAGTGGTGCAACTCAACAGCACGATGGCTTTCAGATCCCACATCAAGGCTCTGAAGAAGTCTTCCTGCAACCTGAAGGCAATAAGAGACATACTAAATGTTGTTTTATGACTTTACTTTTAAATGACTGATTTTTAGAGCTTATGTATTTACCACACCTCAAATACTGTGTTCAGTTTTGGGCCCCTCACTACAAGAAGGACATTGAGGTGATGGACCATGTTCAGGGAAGGGCAGTGAAATTGGTGAAGGGTCTGGAGAAAAAGTCTGATGATGAGTGGCTGATGGAACAGAGATTGTTTAGTCTGGAGAAGAAAAGGCTGATAGGAGACCTTATCATTCTCTACAACTACCTCAAAGAAGCCTGTAGTGAGGTGGGTGTTGGTCTCTTCTCCCAGGTAACCAGCCATAGGACAAGAGGAAATGGCCTTAACTTGTGCCAGGAGAGGTTTAGATTGGGTATCAAAAACATTTTCTTCACTGAAAAAGGGGTCAAGCACTGGCACAGGCTGCCCAGAGAGGTGGTGGAGTCACCATCCCTGGCAGTGTTCAAAGTACATGTACATGTGGCACGTGGTTTAGTGGGCATTGGTGGTGTTGGATTGATGATCTTAGAGGTATTTTCCAACCTTAATGATTCTATACCCAATCCAAGAGGTTGCAGCAAGACATTACACAGTCCAGAAACCCTTCACACAACAGCAGCTCTGCACAGTGCAGGCAGACACTGCAATTCCCTCTTCCTCTTGGGCAGCCGACCTGCTCCAGGCCCTGTAGAGACCGATGCACTTTCCAGGGTCCTTGTCTCACTGAAGGTCTCACCTGAGGTTCCTGGGAACAACACAAGAGTTTGAACCCCATCACTTAAGTTTCTCAATTAACTGCTATATGTAGGACATCAGTGCTTGTGCCACAGTAACATGAATTCATAGTGGGAATGAAGAAATGGTGGCACTGCCTGTAACATGGAAATGCAAAGCTGTAACTGGATGTTCAGGGTGATGAACTGGATGTTCAGGGTGCTGCTTGGATGAAAAGCCTAGCTCCATTCTGACATTCTCTTTGAGCAAATGAAGCAGGATGTAGCTTCGTGGCAGCAATTAATTTGCATGTTGCACCTTGTGTGTCTTTCCTAAATTGAATTTAAAATCATGGTTACAATGGGAAAAAAAATCTACCAGACTATGTAGAGCTGACAGTCAGTTGCATGGTTAACAGACTCATTTTCCACTCAGGACTGGGGGGCAAGAAAACCCAACAAACCAAACACCCCCAAGAGCAACAAGATCTGGAAGCAAAAGCATGTCACATTCTCCTTTTAAATCTGCCAGAGACACTGTTACAGACACAGCTGGGAAGACTGTAAGTGCCCTTATTTATGGGTTTACACACTTTCCTAGAAGAATAACAGAAAACTCAATATTAGGAGCCATTAGTATCAGATAGAAACTACACATTTTGGTGGGATTCCAACAGTATTCCATAAGCTACTGATCCTTACCTGCAGTATATGCCAGAAGAAGTTACAGACTTTCCAACTCACATCACTGCAGTGGCCACTGTATGTGTAAGATGATTTAAAACTGATGTATACCTACTGCACAAAAATTTCAGGAGACAGGCTCTTTCTTACTTCTAGAGCAGAACAAGAACTTGGCTTAAAAATGAAAAAGTCATATTTTTGACTCACCTAACAAATAGTTGAGTCTACAAACAAAACCAAGTTCTTAAAGCTAAGCAAAACCTTTAGTAATATCCCAAGACAGATTCATCCCAAAGTAGCTCCTCTTCTCTTTGCCATCTGTCTGTGGCTTCTTTTCATCCCTTTTGGATATGTTGCTCTCTCTCTCAGCTGGGTTTTCTTTAAGTCTTTTGCCTTTACAAGGTCTTGATTTCTTCTCATTTACCAAAACTGCCTCAAATTGAATTTTCTTCTGCTTCTCACTTTCTTTTCCAAAATCCACACCTTTGCCATTTTCCCTTCTTTTCCTCTTTGGGGTGTCTTTCACATATTTCATCTCTTCATATTAGTTATTAATACTGACCAGTTTGCCCAGTATCTATTGAGTTAGGAAAAGAGCCTACCCCAAGCCTGTTGTTCTGTGTAACCACACAGACCTGTTACACATGATCCTACCTATAAAGCTGAAGTTACAGGAAACATACCCTACTCTGGGAGAACCAGAAATCCAGAAAAACTTCAGGAAAACCAAGTAGGTTTCTTGTGACCTAGGATGCTTCAAGAATAATGTACTTTTAAAATGATTGAATACATTTTTTTTAAAAAACTACTTTAAAAAGAAAAGATTCTCTTGCATTAACTTACCTCCAATCAGCTGTAGGTGAGAAGCAATTACATTATGTACTGTCAACTAAAAAAGTTAATAATTCCTTTATGACATTTGTTCTACTGAACAGTTGCAGTACAGTTATTTCAGGCAACCTGTGAAGTCAGGTAACTTTACAGTTGCATCTATTATCCTCAACTGGATTTGGATCCAAGAACATCATCAAGATGAGGGTCTGAGCTCAGTTCTGACAACTTGACAGTAATTCAATTACATTAAATTGAAGTAGGTAAATACAACACCTTGAAAGACCTGAGCCTGAAGAACATGAATAGCAAGAAAGACTTCAGACAGAAAATGACATTTTAAAGTTTAACTCTTTCAAGAAGAAATGCCCTGGCTTGCAAACATGCACACCCTCAAGATGAAGTTTCAAAACAAAGCAGCTTTTCCCATGTCTACTGCAGTATCCCATGGCACCCAGCTCTTTGAAGAAACACCTTCAGCATGATTCATGCAACTTGCCCCAAGCACAGAGCAGCACGTGTCCATCACTGGGTGAAGTGTCAGGAGACGTGGCCTCAGCCCTCTGTAGCCAGCACTGCCCCATGCCATAGGTATGCTGTGGCTCACATGGTGCACATCTGCTCCAGTCCCACACACAGCATGGCCTGAACCTGCCCTGTTCCTTCTAAAGTCATGCTGCACCACGCAGGTGGTTACCCTTCACTAGCACTGAACCCACAACTTGTACAACATTCAGGCCTGGTTAATGTCTAAGCCCTGAGAAAAACACTTATACATCTTTTTATAACAATAGGTAGAAAGGCAAAACACACAAACCAAAGCCCCAGGGCTTGCTAGGAGAAGTTCTCCTTCCCGTCCTACCTTGTAATGGGACATCCTTTGAGACTCAAACTGCAGCACTGCCCCACAAACCTTATAGAAAGTGTCAGTGAAGAGGCCTTTCCTTGTGTCATCTAAAATGTCATCTAAACAGAAAGAGCAAAAGACAAAAGTCAGCCAAGTAGTTAGGGCAAGGCATGTTTGCATGCCTTTGCTTCCACTAAACATCAACCACTTGAACACTCACACCCAACACAGGATGAAGGAACCAGCGTTCACTTGCTGGATCACAACATGTCTCACTGTGGCTTCAGTGCTGTAAAGCCACCTAAGCCTTTCTACTTACAGAAGTATTGCTCTCATGGACTTAAAAAGCATTAATATAAGAGCACCTGGAGTTTAAAAACAAAGACAGAGACTCTTCATTGGTTTTTCAGTCCACTGTGAATAGGCCACACTGCCAGAAACACTTGACAAATGGTCTAAAGAAACCAGATTTTAACTGGACTAGGTCACAGTTAGTTAAAAATGGGACCACTCCTTCAAAAGAGACTCTGCCAAGAGGCATGCAGAAACCCAGAGAGGCAGTCAACCTTCACCATTATTTCTAAAGACTGCCCTCTTGGCCCCTTGCCAAAGCAGAGTCCAAGGGGACAGGACAAAATGGAACCAAATACTCTGTATTGTGTCCCATACCTCTAAAAAACGGTGCTAAGCTGTGGGATGAGCAGTTCACAAATGATTAAGAGGGGACCAGAGTCTACCCAGCACCCTACATTTGCCCCAGACAACGCATCCATCATCTCTGCACAAGTCAAAAGCCAGTTAATAACCAGAGCAGGAATTCCAGGACAAGCTGTGTGACACAGACTTTAACTGAGCCAGCACCACCTTGGGAATGTGGTTCCAGTGGAAGCCATAAACAGGGAATGCCAAACTGCTTTGGCAAGCCAACATAAACACGTGTGACCAGCTAAGTATTTATCAGCAGCTCTATGGGCACTGACAAAACCTGAGCAATAGCAGATGCAGAGGTTGCTCTCTGACTGTGTGCATGGCACATCTTAATAAAGCTACCTCTGATGAGGCTTTTGGCTGAGACTGCAACCCCCAGGTATCAAAATCATAGAATCACAGGCTGGTCTGGGTGGGAAGGGACCCCCAAGGATCACAGAGCTCCAACCCCCCTGCCACAGGCAGGGACACCAACCTCCAGGCCTGGAGCTACACAAGGTTGCCCAGGGCCACATCCAACCTGGCCTTGAACACCCCCAGGGATGAGGCATCCTCTCTGGTCAAATGCCACTGCCTGGCATGGTTTCCCACCATTCCTCAATATAATAATGCATTTTCTAATAAAAACTCCATTTTCATGAGACACAATGGACAGGTGACAAGTCCTTTAGAGCTTTTTGCATCCTGCAGTATGAGTCACCCAGAAATTACCAGTATTCTACAGTTACTGGTTTGTGTGGCTTAGCTCCTTCCAGCAGAGGAGTGAGAGATTGTTATAACTCAAGTGGATCAATTATTAATTCTGGGCATTAGATGAAACCCCATCATGCCCCTGAAATGCATGAGTTGCCAGTGTTTGTAGTGGAAAAGGCCACTTCCAGAGGAAAATTACCTCTCTTTGCTCAGGTGTACTGAACTGTAAGAACAGCCAGCTAGAGAAAGACAAATGGAATAGTCTCTATTTTAAAAAAAACCCACAAAACAAGAGGCAAATTGCAGTTCAAGTAGGCACAAATCTAAGCAATGCTCCTACAAGGGGCAGAATTCACTCTATTTCTACTTGTGCAACTTCTCACTGGAAAACATAGCTTTGTGTCCATGCCAGGCTTCTTTGTCTTAGTCAAGGGCAGTATTCTAGGTGCATTTTCCTTGCTGTAGCAGTGGACTGCACAGCCTTCCCAGCAAACAAAACCCAACCAAATGCATGCCACCAAAAAAACCACCCCAAAGCAAACCATCACAACCCCTAAAAACATTATAACATGAAAAATTAAAAGCATTATCATGTGAAATTAAACCCAGGGGGTTGTCCAGCTTTTTCTTGGCCAATCACTGCAATGAAAAGATTACATTGCAAGGAGCAGAAGTCTGGTTGTCCAAGTAACATCTATTATGCCTCTTGGAGCTGTCCTGAACCCCTCTGTGTCCTTGTCTTCAGTGGCATTTTGCAGTAACTGATTAATTGCACTAAAATATCTTCTAGGGACAGCTTTAAATACCACTCTTCATGGTTACAAGGGCTGGTTTCATTCTTCTGTATTGTAAAGAGTTTGACAGGGCTTGACTTCAGGATCTCTCTTCCAATTTACCACATCTTAGCTCTCCCCTCACAGTGTTGCCTTTGCTATGTCTCATTAAGTCTTCCCATTTTTCACCTCTTAACATTGTTGTCCCTGTGTTTTGGCTCAATCTTTTGTCAAGGTAAAGGTTGTGCTGAGTCAGCAGGGATGAATGAAGAGCTGCAATAACCTCAGTCTAACACTTGCAGTGTTTCTAAGCCTGAGAATGGGTTCTCCCCCCTGCCCAAGAGAGAAACACCTCCAAAGAGTTCACAATGTTTGCCTTGAATTTGAAGCTGAGCTTTCACCTGCTGCTAAACTAGCAGTAGCATGGGAGTTCAGCTCTGGTTTTGTCCTTTGTCAGGATGATACAGCCACGTACCAACATCACCCTGTCTGCTTCCCTTCAGCCAAACAAGGCCAGAACATCCTGATCCCTGGAACGATACAGCAGGTGCTACCCAAGGCGATGAGAAGCACAGATACACGTAGCACATCTAGGTGGGTAGCCACTTTTAAAAACCCTGATCTGATAATTTCAGCCTCAAACCACATGAAAACCTACACATAAATGTGTAGCCCTTTTCATTTTCTGCATAGTTGGCAGATTTTTTGGCAAATATGTATATATATGCCTTAGACAACATATTTTGAGCTGGTCGTCTAGTGAACTCCATGGAAAAAAAGTCAGGAATAAACTGATGGATGTTTCACTAAATCCCAACCAGTCAGCAAGATGGAATGGTTCTTCTTTCTGATGGTGCAGTGGCCTCAAGAGATGGCAAGTCCTATCAGGTCCTGCTCAAAGTTATTAACACCAGCTCAACTCCTCAGGGATCAAAGCACACTGGGACTTTGGAGCCTGGTAAGCTACAGATACATACAGCTAGCCCTGAGCACATGTAGAAAGATAGGTCATAGAATGGTCTGGGTTGGAAGGGACCCCAAGGTTCACAGAGCTCCAACCCCCTGCCACGGGCAGGGACACCAACCTCTAAAGTCAAGAATCTGAAGGCAGGGACACCAACTTCCCCCTAATATCTACTTTAAACCTTCCCTCCTTTAGCTTTAATCCATCCCCCTTGTCCTGCCATTATCTGCCCTTTGAACAAGCTGATTCCCCTCCTGTTCCTCTGCTCCCTTCAGGGACTGGGAGGCTGCAATGAGGTCCCCCCACAGCCTTCTCTTCTCCAGGCTGACCCAGCCCAGCTCCCTCAGCCTCTCTCCATAGGGGAGCTGCTCCAGCCCTCTGATCATCTCCGTGGCTCCTCTGACCCCTCTCCAACAGTCCCACATCTTCCTTGTGCTGGGGCCCCAGCTCTGGACACAGGACTCCAGCTGGGGCCTCCCGTGGGCAGAGCAGAGAGGGACAATCCCCTCCCTGTCCCTGCTGCCACCCCTCTGCTGATGGAGCCCAGGATCCCATCGCCCTTCCGAGCTGCCAGAGCCACTGCTGGCTCATGTTCAGTTTCTCACCCACCATGACCCCCAGGTCCTTCTCAGCAGGGCTGCTCTCCAGGAGCTCTTCTCCCAGTCTGTATCTATGTCTGGGATTCTTCTGGCCCAAGTGCAACACCTGACACTTCACTTTCCAGATGGCAAAGATACACCTAGTATTGAAGGGCTAAAAAGCTGTGTAGTCTCAATACATAGTCAGCAGTTAAAGAAAATAATACAGTTCCAAATGAGAAGAATAAGTACATTTTCAGATGTTTGCAAAGGCTGGAGAAGCAACTACTGGGCAAAACAATCACATCTTCTGTTCTTCTTTGAAGAAACAACCATCAGTGTAAGTTCCCTTTAAGTCAGTGCTTCCTTTAAGTCACACTTGGAGTTCTCCAGAATTTTATTCCTTATGATGCCACCTTTGAACTGAGATTTAACCAAGTAATTTGATACCAATCTAATGTATTGGGAAGTTGGCTTCACTGCTGCAAGTTCTCCATCAAGACAAGCCATGAATCACTAAATATTTATTCATTTATGAAAAACACTCAAGCTTTACAAAAGCTGGTGCAAGAAAAGATTCCTAAAAACAGACTTTCAGTCTCTTAAAAATGACTTCTGACTCTTCTCTCAAGTGTGACTTACAAAATGTCTGAGTAAACAGACAAATCTGTTAATAAAACAGAAGTAGATCATACCACTAAGTGGATACTTGAAAGCCAGTATTCTTTTGCTGGTATACATTTCTGAATGACATCTTTTGAGAGCATTCAAGAGATATGTTAGCAAAACACGAGGTGAAATTAAAAGCAGTCTGACATTACAGGTGAATAACAGAGGTGAAGACAGGAAACATCAAGTTATCACCTGAATACTCAGGTGATCTCCAATAAACTCACATTCTTGCTCATTTTTAGCATTTTTAAAAATACATCTCCAGTGTTGAGCTTTAGACAATTTTAATGTTGAAAAGAAGCCCAAACTTAACTGATTAGACAATGAGAAGCAATCAGTAAGCAAGGAGGAATGTGTCCCTAAAACAAGATCAACTTGATTTAATGTTCAAACACTGAGATATGGGCACTGAGAAGGTAATGGAAACTGCAGGTGCTCAGCATCTCTCAACAAGAAGACTGAAGTATTTTAAATGTATTTTTTACAAAACTCAGAGTAACAGGAGGTGGATTTTGGAAATCTGGAGCCAAAGAGGGTGGCTAATAGCAGCAAGTCAGGTTCCTGGTGTCTGAATTGAAAAACAAAGACTTGCTTATTGTGTCTTGATTCTCAGTTGCATTAGAAGCATTCCCAGCATTTTCCAATGTTTTTTTCTTTAATGGAACAGTAGTTAAGGAATTAAACAGCAATGTGAAAAGGCTCAGGGATATTTTAACATTATTGTATATTTCATTACTTGAGAGAAATCCAAGGATGTCTCCAACTTTAAACCTTTGCTGCCTTCTTGTTTCACTAGGCTGACTGTAGAGGAGTCTGTGGCACGACACATAGGAAAGGCTGGGAATTGCCCTTCCTCAGGGCACTAGAAACATGGCAGGAAAAATACTAACATTAATTAAAATATCAGGAGCCAGGTAATTTTGAAAAGCCTGTTAAGCCCAGGATGTTCTACAACTTGATTAAAAAGGAAATGCTCCCACCTTTAGTCTTCTATTGATTCTTCTGTCCCAATTCTTGAGGGTAGGGAAGACAGAAAACAGAATGATGCAGCATAGGGATAGTCCAGGCTAGACAAATCCCTTCAGGCAAAGGTATAAGGTTTCAAGTTCAAGGTACTAAACCCACAAAATGGCCCAGCCAAACTCTGCCCCCTCAAACACCAGCAGCAAACACAGCATTCTAGTGAAAAATACATGGGTATACATGAATCAGATTGAACAACTGCAAGTCCTCCAGACCAAATATTGCCACACACATTCCCTCATGTCACAAGCCCTTTCACATGGCCATCTCCAAGGCACATCTGGAGCAGCACAAGCAACAGGGTTAGAGCATCTTACCAGGCTACAACCCATCAGCCTCCCAGTAACTGAGTGTGCATGCTGAAGCCTGTTCCAGGCTGCAGAGTTAATTTACATCACATGAGCTGCATTAATTGGCTTCCCTCCACAAGCCAGAAAGGCAGGAGCCTCCACAGTCAGTTCTCTCATCTCAGCTGACTGGTTGGAACTTTACACCATGAGCAAACTCTATCATATTGTAATCAGGCAATCCTATTCCTACTCCATAACAGGGTAAAAGGGGAACAAGAGGCTGAATGCTCAGAGCATCAGCTGCCTGAAACTGCAGGCATCACTGAAACCCAGTCACTTCTGGCAACCACCAGCCCTGCACAGCAACAGTCAGAAAGCAACCTGGGAAATAAACTCAACGTAGAAAGGGCAGGCAGAGATCACTAACTTTAAAACCCTTATCAAACACACTGGGCTGTGGTGTTACAGCACAGTGTTCCTACCTGAAGATGGGAGGCTGAATCAGGGAGATTTCGGTTTCAGCAGTTAGGCTGAAGATGTTTCTCCAAGCAAACAGTGCTGTGGTAGCACTACATTTTCATTTTCTCTGTGAGCTGAGTCCCTGAAGATCCTTCTGGATGTTTTGTTGTTGTTGTTGTTGTATTTAAAGCTGAGGTGATTGTGAAAAAATGAAATGCCAAAGTAGACTTGTTTGGAAACAAACGCTGTTAATGCCAGCACTGCATGTGTCCACCAACTAATTTCATCACCAAGATTTCCCCCCCCATAGAACACCCTAACAAGTTAACTTACCAGCATTTATGTGCATCTCTGGATCCTACATGTTATGACAGATCTGGCTAGGACAGATGCCTAAGCCTGGACACACAGGAGGCCCTTTGAAGGGGCCAAAACAAACGTTAAACACAGCATTGCCCAAACCTCCTTGGTGGCTGCATGGATCAGCCCTGACACACAACAGAAGCTGCCTGCAGTTCATGTGAAACACAATGCTGCCCCTTTTGCTTAGGGAGAGCAGCAACAAGACACTCCACTTGCTCTCTTAGCTCTCTGAACTCAGAACATGTTCACACAGAAAATGTTTTCAAGAATGAAGTACAATACACCAACCACTACTAATAAAACTCCCACGTCTGCTTCTTGCAACACACTTCCTCAGTTCTTTTAATTTCTCCCTGTTGGTCCAAGTTCTCTTGTTTGTGCTACTCTGATGAACATCCCACTGAGCTCTGCTCCCCATCACACCTATCTCCCCAGAGAGCCAGCCTGTCACAGCTGAAGCAGACTGGAATCAGCTGTCCTGCTCTTACCAGCAAAAAAAACCTGCTTATTTTTTTAAATTGTCATGTCTTTTCTCCTGCAATAAACTGCTCAGAAAACAGGTTTTCTATCACCAGTTTTCCTTTTTGTGAGCAGAGTTTGATCCAGCTCTACTTTGCTTTTTGAAACACGCTGTCAAAATGTGACTAAGGCACAGCAGAAGCCTGCTGAAGGCTATGCAGGGCTTCATGCACTGGACTTCTTACCCACTGCAGCATCAGCTGGTAGTTTCCTTTCCAGCCATCAAGTTATTTCCTTAGGATAGCAGACCCTTTTCCCTTTCCACTCTGCTGTGGTTTAACCCTCCTTACATCTTAAGAACACACAAGAAATACACATCCCAGTCAGCACTCTGTGATTCCTTCTTTGAGGAAGGTTAAGATGAGTGAGTTACCCTTCTAGCCAGCTCTCTCCTGGCACAGAAATGCTCCCATACTGATTACATGATAGCAGTTTGTGCTACCTTATTTCTCAGCATACTCTCAGTGCCAAGACAGGCTTGTGGAACGCTGGGTGAGGAAAAATACAAGCAGTGAATTGGCACCAAACTATCTTTCCCCTTTCAGTAAATGAAGAAGATATATATAGACTAGAAAAGGAGGGAGAGGGGGAAAACCAGTCATTTAAAACATGGGAGTGCTACTTTTTGAGCCTTGAAAAAGGATGCACAGCTCTAACTACTGGTGAGAGACACTCTTACAGGTAGCAAGGGATTTTATCTTGACTCTGTCAAAAGAAGCTTCTTGGGCTCCTAGGAAAAAAAACCCCAGGAATGTGTATTCTAAGAAGCTAGAAAGAGTTGTTGCTGCAAAAAGTTTCCAAAGCCAAAAGTTATTGCTAATTTTGTTTTTAAGAAAAAGGATACCCTCTCCTCAACAAGCTATCAAAGCAGAAAGGACCCATAAAAATCCAGTTGCACAGCTCTGTCTGTCACAGGTATGAATTACCAAACATAACCAGCAACCCTTGCTGTGCCTGAGTCATGACAAAACCTCTACCAGCTGCGTGAGCTGCCTCTAAACACTGAGAGTTGAGGAAATCCAACCTACAGACCCCTAAACCCCCTGGAAATCCCCAGGAAGTCTAAGTACTTTTAAAGTTAAAGGCTGGTTTGGTAATGCACCAAAGCACATTGTGGAATTCAGGAACAGGACAAGTCAGTACAAGCAGAACACATGTGAAAAATGGAATTTAAACCTAAATATTCCAAGACTGCATTCCTAACTTCCCCCAAGCATATTTCTTTGAAGATACTTGTGTTGCTCTTTTATTTTCCCTCCAGAAAACTGCTTAAAATAGCTGTCATCTTTTTAAACAGGGTGATTAATTCAACCAGAGTTAAATTTAACAGACAATGGGGAAATCTGCTGTTAATGGATGGTTCACATACTAAACAAAAGGCCATGTTTATGCATTGCTAAGTGTGTGGCTTCTTCTTTTTTTTTTTTTTTTAACTTTATTTTCATTAAACAACTGAACAGGCAACACTTACAAACCATTGATCAAAGCCTTTCAACCTGCAAGTATTCTATAGCTATTCTGAACTGCTTGGTGTCCCCAGAAACTCAACTGCTTTCATTTCACCCAACCCAGTCTCCCTTGGGGGACTCCCAACCCTACAAGCTGACTGGGGACTTAGCAGCTGCTAGTAGCAACTAGTAATTGCACCATAAGTACTAGTAACTATCAGTATCAGCCTAGTATCTAGCTTGCAACTGCCTCAGAATTACTAGTACTTACTAACTGCCAAGTGCCTACTAGTAAGAGCCTAGAAACTGCCTTATAGTAACAGCTAGTAAGAGTCTAGGAATGCAGTAGCTGGCTGGTAACTTCTACTAGCTCTTGGTAACAGCTTAGTGTGTGACTAGTAGCTGCAATTAACTACCAACTAGTGACTAGCAACTACTAATAACTGCAGGCCTGTCCCATCACATTGGGTACATCCTCAGTGCCACCAGCACCCAAAGAACCTTCAAAGTCCCCCAAATTGCTCCCAAACCACCAGCTGACCCTCACCCCATCAATCCACCCCTCTTGGTCACCGAATTCCTCCCAGAGCCATTGTACCCACCCCCAGGAGAAGAAGCATCCTAGTTTACCACCTGATTTTCCCTACTGTTGCCCCAAAAAAGGGTTTAATTGAGACGCACGACTTGCTCTTGTCCTTAATGTTTAAAGCTGAGTTACCATGACAGGGTGAATCCAAGGAGAACCTGACTAGCTCAGGCTTCTTTCCCCTCTCCCTTTTCTTTGTTCTTTTGATTCTCAAAGCAGCCAATACATTTGATAAATACTGAGAGGGCAGTAGAGGGTGCTGTTTCCTCTCCTGCTGGGAGGACATGGCCACTCACTGGTCCAGCCCAACATCCAGACAGACCCAAAATGCAGAATAACCAGCTGTTGAAGAGTCACCCTTGCTCAGTGTTACAAAACCCTGTGTGCTTCTCAAGCTGGCTTTGAAACTCAATGTGCTTCCAAGGGGTTGAGAGTAGGGTCACCGCTCCAAATAGGTATTTAAGCAGGAATCCCTGTTGTCGAGCCTCTTTTGGCCCTTTCCAACTTTCCTGGTCTTTTCTTTTCAGACAGACAGTTTTACCACCATATTTTTGCACAGAGCCAAGCCTGAAGCTGAGACCCAGCAATCCCAGGGGTGGAAGCGATGTGCAACCAGATGGCTGATGTCCCCCTGTATGACCTGGCTGAGCACACCCCACTGTGGCTTTCACCTGGCAGGAAGGGGACTTGTTTTATGTTCTGTCTCAGCCAAAATGTTGTGGGGTTTGTGATCTGAAGGGGTGCATGGTACTGGATACACCACAGTTGTCTGCCTGTACAGATCTGGCCTCTTGTAACCAGAAGGACTTGCTCCAGAAGGACTTTGATCTCTTGGGTTTCATTGCCTATTTTGAAAAACTATGTTCTTAGTTATTCTACTCCTATTCTATTTTGTTCTATTCTGTTCTGTTCTGTGCTATATTCTTTATTATCTAGGAATCAGAAACCATGTTTAGTGTGATTACTAAATTCAATAAAGCCACAATCCAAATTGTGGGGACTTGGGGGAAAAAAACCCCAATAATACCTGATTTTGAGGTGCTTAAGTATTGCTGGCAAATATATATATCTGAAAGGCACTTATACTCAGGAGAATTAATACTGGGTAAAAGGTGAGACAAGAGCATCCTGACGTCATGTATTAGCTAAGTGGAGCTTTGCAATTAAAATTGTAATTGCTTGTAGGGGCTAATTGCCTGGAGTGCCTTTTCTAAGCTGCACACTAGAAATGCAGGGTGGTTTGTGCTGACAGCTCTGCGATGGCTCTGGCCCTTCTCAGTGTGATTGGAGGAGTCTGGTTGTTTGGGAAAGGTTGCTCATAATCACATGAACACCCCGATCACCCTGAATTTATGGAGTTGTGGATTGATTCTGTTTTGTGCTTGGCACACGCAGCCAAACTGTGACACAGGGTGTTTGTGCTGAAGTGTGATACCATCCTTCATTCACAGGCAAAGGAAGATTGCCAGCAGCTTTTAGGAGAAGATGGAAGATGCTGTAACTGTCTTGAAGAGCACAACGATGCTTCCCACCCCTTGACAAGGTAAAGCATTTCTTTTACAGTCGTGGGGTGCACAGGAATTAGCCTCTTTACTTCTCTGCACCTCACTTTCCCTGTTAAATCACAGAGGTTTTCCTGTGCAGCAGGGAGGTGTGGGGAGAGGTTTGCAGACACTGATGCCTGTGCGTTGCTTAGAGATGCAGGAGGGAGTAGCATCAGGTTTCCTAGGGGTGGGAGGGTGGGATTAGCAAAACCCATTTCCACAAAGAGCTATTAAATGATTTTAAAATGCTGAATGAAAATCTACATCAAACTTCACTTCTATACATGGAGGTCTTCCCTTGTGGCACCCCAAACTTGGACTCTGCTGGAGGCAGAGCAAAGCCAGGGCCTGGCTTCTCATGGGTGCACCCTCCTTTGCTCCTCAGGTCCTTCAAATTCCCCCATCTCTTCCACAGTGCTGGAGGAGGGAAGAGCCCTCAAAACTCACTGCTGTGTCACACAGTTTGAGTGTGTCCAAAATTGTGCCGATATCTAAGATATACCCTGCTTGCTGCTGCAACCTGTGCCAAACCACTGCTGTTCTTCTGGCTCCTTCCACACTGCTCTGTGCGCCCACCACTGCCATTTGGGAGGTGACTCCCCTTTTCCAGGCTCTGGTGGTGATGCCAAGAACCTTTAGGACAGCATTTTGCCATTATCCCTGGCTTTTGACGTGCTGCCCATCTCCTAGAGGGTAAAAATAAAGCAGCATTGTTTAATTTCTGGAAAAAGCCAGATGACAGTGGAAGGGGTCAGAAATATGCATACCAGCCCTCCCTGTCCCACTGCCTCAGCTGTTGCTTCCTGAGAGACAGAAGCATGTGGTTGCTAAAAATACCCTGCAAAAGAGAATACATTCTCTCTCCAGTGGGAGAGCATAAATTACTCCGAGTTGTAACATATACAACTGCTTGTGGCTGGGAGAAACAATTCCAAACGTGGGTTTTGGAGAGGGGTTTCCTAATGAAGGAGAAGTCCCGGCCCTGTGCCTTCCCTGCATAGGTCGGTGGCATTGCGTGGAGGATCTTTGCCTCCTGCCTCTCCTGCTCCCACCCCCTCATCCTTCCTATGGGAAACGGTGTGGCCAGGGGGTGGGGGGAGACCAGCCCTTTTATAAGCCTGGTCTTGCCGGCGAGTCGAAGTTGACAGGAGTGACGGGAGGTTTGGCTCGCTTGGAGATACCCACCTCCCAAGCCTTGGGGTCCCCTTGGGATGACCAGAGGAGGAATGGAGTCAGTGGAAGTGTTCCCGTCCGAAGGCAAAGGCAGGGGCTTGAGAGCACAGAAGGAATTCTTGCCTGGGGATGTCATCTTTGCGGAGCCAGCCTACGCAGCCGTGGTTTTTGATAGGTAAGAGCAAAGCCCTTGTAAAGCACAAGACTGAGTGTCATCTCCAGGCGAAATTTCCTCTGCCTGGGCAGGGGGAGGGTGTGAGAGCGTCTGGACAGTGTCAGAGAGGAGTGTGAAGGAAGTCAGAGGCACTTGTGTAAAGGTGCAGTCTGATTGTTCTTCCCAGGGCTTTGATCAGCTGTTTTTTCCTTTCAGTGGGGTGTAACCTGCTCCCAGGATGGGATCCTGCAAGGTGTTTGGTGCCGGCAGCTTTTAGCACACGCAGGGAAAGTTGTGTGTGTTTGGTGCTCCGGTGCACGGCCAGGGGTAGGTGTAGTGTGGGTGCAGCACTCTCAGCCTGCCTCTGCTGACGTTTCCCACGTGTACTGCGCTGTGAAGGGCAGTTACGTTGTGCTCTGCTCTCATACACCACCTCTCAGCTGTACCTGGCAGCTTCACCACCCCCTGCCTTCCCAGGAGAAGCTGGTGGGGATCTGTGAGTGAC